>NW_026526766.1:32671722-33271722 GCF_024362965.1 Panthera pardus
GAGGATTATTATACAAGAGTAAATATATCATCATTTGTCCCTCTTAGGGTGTCAGAGCCTCTTAAAGAAAAAAATGGTACTGACAGGCCCAGCTCTTAATGCCAAATTGGCCATAATTTCATATTCAAAGAAATCATTGAGAAGCAGCTGTGTTTCTTTGTTTTTGCTTTGGGGGTAGGGGGAAGGGATAAAGTTTTCATATCACATATTCCAAGACACTCATTTTCAAGAATTTTGGCCTGTTTGAAAGCATATGTTGTTAGTTTAATAAAGGGAAAGAGCTTTTCTTTGTTCTTTAGCTGTTGGCTGGTCCTCTTGTTTGTTCTGCTTGATCCTTTTTCCCTTTTTTTAGTTACTTAGAACCTTGAAAAAAAATGGTGAATGCTTCTTTGTGTATGTATGTGTATATGTGATATTGTGTGTATATGTTTTGTTGTATGCATGATACCTTATTTCTCATTAGGTTGAATTTGAAGATGGATCCCAGATAGCAATGAAGAGAGAGGACATCTACACTTTAGACGAAGAGTTACCCAAGAGAGTGAAAGCTCGTTTCGTAAGTGCTGGCAAATACCCCTTGGGGATCCGCCATGTGAATCTCTCATCCTCTCCCTCTGTTTCCCAAGCCCAGCAGGAAGCATACTTAGGCATTTGGATTGATTTCCAGAAAGCCAATGCAACTTTTCCCTTACTTATGCAAGCCTCAAATTTGGCCCCAAATGGGAAACCAGTGTAGGTTTCTTGTTTTTCTTTCTAATGAAGTCAAATGATGTTAACATTTATTGGCATCCCAAAATAGTTGTTGAATATGTACTTATAATCATGTCATCAGAAGCAACATTAAAGGAAGTTTTCAATAGTTGTTTAAAAGGGACACAGTATAAGTGAGCATCTGGTTTCCTATAGCCGTATCATATACATTAACTTCTCTCCAAAAACTCATTAATATGTCAGTTTATAATTAAACCAAGCTCTCACTTTTATAACTAAAGGAATTTTAAAAAGCTCCAAAAGTAGTTGTGGGAATACTAAAGCGGTTTCTAAAAATAAAAAAAAAAGAAAGAAAGAAAATGTTTTTAGTTTCAAGCTTTACACATTCCATTAAAAGACAAATAAACATGGACAAATAATCAAAACTGAAGTTGTTAAAAAATATAATTCACAATAACTTAGATTTCATTATTGTATCATAAAATATTTAGTGGACCCTGAAATGAAGTCAGTTTTACTCATTTAGAATTGCATCTACTATATCTGAAAAATGATAAATCCTGAACAGGGAAATTTGAAAGAATGGGATTTTTTTGACTAAAATGAATTTTGTTTCCAGAATAAATGACACCCTCAGTTTTCAGCACATGCTTATGATATACTTTTCTGCAGTGATAGTTACCTTAATCTGGAAAATCCTTGGATTCCTTAAGTCTTCAGTTGTATATTTAGTTCCTTTTCCTGTCAGGTGGGATTCTGGGAACAGGGTAACTGCACCACGTGTCAACTGTCTTTCTGAGCTGCATCCTTGAGAGGAAGGTCCTTCACAGCGAAATCGTCAAGAGAAGAGTGACAGTACAGCAGTGGTACCTGCCCAATGAGAAATGTGGCACATAGGGGACCCAAACACCTAAAAGTAGATTAACTGCCAGATAAACTGCAGGGAAAGAGAAAATCAAATATTCCTGTTGTAAAGACATTGGCTAAATCCTAACAAAGATCTAAAAAAGTCTGGATAGCTTGTCCAGCCCTACATCTTTAAATCTCTTAAGAACAACTTTTCCTCTTCAGGATGCTAAAGATGGCTACCTTTCATGTTGTGCTCCTGTCTTTCATCGATTCTCCCTCATCTCCCTGCCCTTCCTTGCCCCCCACTCCTTTATTTATTCATTTATTTATTTACTCACTCACTCACTCACTCACTCATTCACCTAGAGATTAAAAGATGGGGAATGGAGTAGGCAGTCCTCTGTAAGTCACTCAGGTCTTTGGTTTTCTAATGTGTGTATGATTAAGCACCAGCTAGGTCTTGTGGATTTAAAATACTATTTCTTAATCACACTAAAAGAATGCTTTTTTTGCTTTTTGTTCAGATCATAATCTCTTTGTTCCATAATAGATTTGGCTCCAATACCAGGTTGCCTTCCTACATAGCTTTATTCGAACCCAGCTCCTGAATTTCCTAAGATCCATTTCTCTGAACAGTCATACCAACATCCAACTTTTTTTTTATTCTCAGAGAATTTTTTAATTAAAAATAGAAGTCAGTGAAAAGTATATAAATCACGTATATTATCTGAATGTAAACTGTTATATCAAACAGTTGAGCCTAGTAGAAAATATCTTTAGGAGCAAAAGCTCACAGTCATTAAATCCAGTTTGCTACCTCTGTTTTTATTGAATCAAAGACTCCTCTGCTCCTGTTATAGCAAACCAGCTTTTCCTTCAGGTTAGTATATCACCCTCAGGCCCTTGGTTGGTCTATGACTGCTATTTTTTTTTTCCAGTTGGTGAAACAAATCTAATTGGAAAAGTCATTGATGGAAGATATTTTATGATTAGAGAAATCTCTTTTGTTTTTCTAAGGAGGGGGTGGGCTAGCAGCCTCACTGCTGAACAGGAGGCCTCATATTTTAATGACTTCTGCTCACCCAGACACACGCTGACTTGGGAAGAAATTTTTCAAAAGAGTCAGCAGTCCACCTCAGTGATTTTGCGGGGGTTCTTTCCCACTAACTTCAGAAACGGCCCCATTGCCTTTTATTGTCTCACAGAATAACCATGGCAACAGTGCATAATTAAGTAGAGCTGCTGGTAAATCGGTTTTATTATTGTATTTGAAAGGCTGACTTTTGCTGTTCTCGCACAATGGCAACACTTTCATAGATGTTTTATTTTCTCTTTTGATAACTTTAGCACTTACAAAAGGGAAAGATTACTCAGAGGAAGTACTTTGCCAAGAATGAATGAAACAAAAATGTTTTCTCCTAATGGCAGAGGGTGCCCAACCAACCCATAATCTTTTAGTTATTTTCTTCCCAAGTGAAACAAGGGAGTGTCTGGGGGACCCGTGCAGGTAGCCTGTTACCCTGAATAACCATCTCATGAACTGTCAGGGAACATGCCTGCTGTGCACGTAGCTCCATTTTTTAGTTTTCGAGCTTCTTTGTAACTGTTCCATTGTTTATCTCTTCTTCATGATTGACCATGTGTTTCAAGCCCTCAAAGCTGGACTCTGCCTCTGTCACCAACCAGGGGAGGTGGCCTCAGTGATAGTGAGATCCACTGTGCATTGGTATTGTCAGGAGTGATCTACCTCAGTGAAAACCAGTTGGAAATGCATTTTAGAAGGCAAAGCAGTAGGGAATTAGGAAGCAAAAATAGTCTCCTAATGTGGCCTTTACCTGAGCATAACAGAAAAAGCCCACATTCCTTCACCTAGCTAACAATTAAGCAGTGACTGAGTGCTGGGCATGTTGCTTGGTGTGGAGAACACATAAAATTCTGAACTCAGTGCCTAATATCCTCACCCTCAAGGGGTTCAAGGAATCCCCAGTGGGGAGAAACTTACCTGCCCCTCATCTCTGCCACTGACCTCATTCTGTGGCATTGACTTATAAAGTCTGACAGGAACCAGAAGAGGAGCCCTTGAGTCTGCCTGTGGCAGAGAAAATAGAAAGAAAGCTTCCATGCAAAGGAAAAAGTACGTCTAATGACAGAAAAGCATGAGCCAGTGAGACATGGTCAGGAACTGCACATAATTCTATTTGACCAGAACGTGACATAGGATTATGCCAGGTTTTGTAGGTCCAGCCTAGGGATCTCAGGTGCCATCTTAAAGGCAGCAAGGCTGTTGAAAGATGATAAGCAGGGATGTCATGGGATCAGACAGTTTGTAAAGCACTTTCTTCCAGTGGTTCTATAGAACAAAGTCGGGGGGTACAGCATTTGCAGTGGTTTAGCAGAGGAAATGTGAAGGCCTGCACCAGGGAGTCAGCCAGAATAAAGAAAGGAGGGAGGGCTACAAGAAATATGTAGAAGGGATCCTGGACTTGGTGGGGGCGGGGGACATTACCAATGACTACAGTGCAGCTAGATGGATAGGATAGGTAGGCCATGTGTGCAGTATGGGAAGGACGGTAATGGGGAGGGAAGACTGAGTTCAATGTAGGGCAGCTTGATGTGAAGTGCCTCTGGGGTCAACACTCTGAGACGCCTCCTGGGCAGTTGGACATGCAGGCCTGTGCACAGGAGGGGGTCTGAACTGGAGTGAGAGGGGTGAGCGTCCTTGGAGAAGAAGCAGGAATTAAAGCCATGAGTATGGGTGTGAGGGGTCAGCGAGCATATGTGGAGAGGAGAAGTGCAAAATGCCAGGAGCCTCAGAGTTGAACAGATAGTTAAGAAAGAAGAACCCCTGAGACATCAATAGTCAGAGCCAGAGGAAGAAGAGAGGCAGGAGGAAGGCCTTATCAATGTCAGATAAGTGAGCTGCCAGCAATACTTAAGTAACAGAAATAGTCAAATAAATTTAGGATGGAAAAGTGTCATAGAAAGTGGACTGGAGCAAGGACAGTTTCAGGGAAGGTGTGCAGGCAGAGGCCCAGAGGTAAATCGGAATTGGGGCGAATTAGAGATGACTGTTGACAAATTTGTCAAAAACTTGGTTGGGCATGAGCCAGAGGGGAGGTGGAGAGTGAGGGAGATTTAAATGAGAAGACTTCAATGCTGCTTCTGCTGGGGCAAGGTCCCTGGGGGTGAGGCTACATGGAGGCAGGAGCCTGGCTGAAGCAGGTGGGGAGGCTCCAAAATCCTGGACATGTGGCCTGGCCTCTGCACCCCATCCCGAGTTGGCTGGATCAGATCTTTGTCCATTCTTGTCATGGTCAAATGCTGTGCCTTCTGCACTGTGATGCTGGCTCTTTCTAGTCCACAGCCTCTGATATGCGATTTGAAGACACATTTTACGGAGCAGACATAATCCAAGGGGAGAAAAAAAGACAGAGAGTGCTGAGCTCCAGGTTTAAGAACGAATATGTGGATGACCCTGTGTACCGCACATTTTTGAAGAGCTCTTTCCAGAAGAAGTGTCAGAAGAGACAGTAATCTGCATATACTGCTGTAGGCAACCAAGCAAGTTGGGCCGGAAGAAGAAAGATGAAGGGACAGCCTTGGGGCCAGCGATGTGTTTCACTGGGGTAGGTGGCGGGGGTGTTTCTGACAGTGGAAAATTAGGCTTGCCAGAGTTTGTCACCCAAACCACAGAGTACAAGTGTTACTAATTGGACACAACAATCTGAAGTCATCCCCTAGTCCTGCTTTCACTTGTGAGCAATTGTCTTCGATGATCCCAAAGAACTTTTCTAAGTAAAAGGAAATAATAATGAATCACCCACCAAAAAAAGCCACTGCCTGAGGAGGCAGGTCCCACATGCGACCTAATTAGGCCTTTAGTCAGGAAATACATGGAGACTTTTCTCCGTAAGCCCAGCGGGTGGGAGCCTCCATACCCAGGTAGGAGGGTGATCATTTATATATTTTCCACAGTCAGGGAAGGACTCTCACTTATTTAAATGGCAGTTTTTATAAAACATTTTTAAAATACAAATGGCCTGTATGGTAATGAGATTTACCCGTGTGCTATCTGTAATTTCCCTTGTACAGAACTTTTACAATTTTTTATATCCCTATTACTTTTGATTGTGTCTGATGAGAACTGAGTTGTTGGCCTTTGTGAAATTTTTGGCTCTTGAGAAAGAATTCTTATGAACTGTATGGGAATTTTATATATTTAAAGAGGGAGATCTGGGGCGGTTATTTTTAAACACTTTTTTTTCATAATATTCTGAGTAGATATTTATAAAATATATTTCTTTCATTATGTGTTTGTAAAATTAGAGTTTAAGTAAATATGCTTTGATGCATAGTTTTCAACTAATATGATTTTTCCTTTTTAAAACAGCTTGAAAATGTACTAGTGTTTAAAAATAAAGATTTCCATTTTCTCCAATTCTGTCTTCTGACTTGCTTATTTGTTTAGGTTTATTTTTTTTTAATATTTTTATTTTTGAGAGAGAGAGGAGAGAGAGCAAGAACATGTGAACACGAGCTACGGAGGGGCAGGGAGAGAGGGAGACACAGAATCCGAAGCAGGCTTCAGGCTCTGTGCTTTCAGCACAGGGCCTGACACAGGGCTCTAATGTACGAGCTGTGAGATCATGACCTGAGCCAAAGTCGGATGCTTAGCTGACTGAGCTACCCAAGTGCCCCTGTTTAGGTTTAAATCAACAGAAAAACAGGTTTTCTTTAGGAGTTGGCTATGAAGACATATCAAAGTTTGTCAGGCCCTTCTTTGATCACAGACTTTTTACATAACTGGACACGTTGCCACAGATGTTTCAGGCAATGTCACTGGGCATAAAGGCTCTTCAGCCTGCCCATGGTGCCCATTAAAGTGTTTCCCTCAGCTCCTTCTAGGCCTTGAAGAACTCTGATCACCTAGAATCTGGAGTTCCTTTCATCCCAGGTTTCTTGGTCCCCAGTTCCCTTTAGAAAAGGCTGTGTGGACCCTCCAGTCCCTTGCCTCTCTTCGTAGATGAGCTGTAGAGGACAGGCAGGGAAGGGATTGCCAAGGGTCACACAGTCCTTAGTGACTACTTCAGTTAACTGTGGCTGCAGTCATGCTGCTTAACAAACAACTGAAGCATCCCAGCGGCCTGCAGTGGGAAGCGCTTGTTTTTCTTACGGGCCTGCGGTCTAAGCTGGGTTTGGCTGGGCAGCTGTGCTGACCTCAGCTTGGGTGAGTTCACATGTCTGCTCCACATGTCTCCCATCATCCCAGTGGACCCAGTGGACTAGGTCAAGTGTGTTCTTCTCATGTCAATGGCAGAGCCTGGAGAGCAGGTGAGCCCAGCTGAGTAAGCATATTTCAGTCCTCTCTGTGGTGCTGGTTAACACACTATGGGCCAAAACCCAGAGCCAAGGATTGGAGGGCATTTCAAGGTTTCATGGCAAAAATTGTGGATGTATCGTGTTACTGGGTAGAGAGTAAAGAGGTAAAACAGTAATAACAGAACCACAGTTAAATCTCAGTTCTCCAGACTGCCTGCTGGCTGAGTGCTCATTTTCCAGAGTGCTTCATGCCTGAACTCTGAGCTAGGGAAAGACCACCAGTCTTACTTTTACAGGGACTGAGCACTCCACATCCCCTACCAGTATCATCATATATTTTATCAAGTAATCAAGCTTGTGTTTTCTGTCTCCAGGTTTTGAATGAAACTGACCTGCCTTCTCCACAATATGCCAGGAAAGTAGGCCTGTGTAAAGCATTAAAAAGAATTAATCTAAATAGGATCATTCGTTCTGTACAAGTTTGCCTGTCAGCAAGATTTCTGATTGGCTGCCACAGGGAGAAAATGTGCAGAGTTCTATGTGATCTCAAATACAGCTGTTTTTTATAGGCTCACTTAACTAATGTTCCTATAACCAAGTACAGCTGTATATGGCCTTAGCAAAATGATGCCGGCCACATATGCACTCTGGCTCTTGAAAGAGACACCTTCGTTTCACGGCATTCTGCGTAAAGCCATTATTAGCTCTATGACCAGACAGATCATTAAAGCTTTTTCACTTACTGTATGACACTTCAATTGTAATTTTAATTTCTTTGTGTTACACTAACTGCATTTTTAGTGTGTATGTGTAGCATGAAATCAGTTGAAGGCTAGCTTCTGGTATTAAAAAAATTGCTAGCTGTGACAATTCTAATATAAATCTAATTGCAAGCCCTTTCTCTGGAGGTTAGAGGATTAATATAAACTGCCTGGCATATTTCACAACATTTTAGTTCCTTTATTTGTGTTTGAAATAAGAACAATGTGATTCTTGTCAGTTTACTTTTATTAAGGTGCTTTTGTTTAGTTCATCTAGAGAGAAATTGAGAAGAAGCCTCCATTAAAATACAACATGGCTTCTTGGAATACATTATAAATTGCTACTGGCTAATAGTATATGGAAACATGAAGACTCAGAATACAAAATAATTAGGAGGAATGGTTCTGCCACTTCTCCCTGAACCCATCCAGTGTGAAACAAGGCTGACATGCATATGGTACCGTAAATGACTGGGAGGTCTTATGAGTAATCATATTGGAGTGTGTATGCTGCAAAATAACATTGTGCTTTATTTTTGCCTTTAAGTAAAAGGAATCTGAAATGAAACTATCTTTATTTCAGATATTAATCAGCCTCATAAACGTAAAGCTAACTAGAGGCATGAAGTAATTATGACTGATTGGTTTCAAGACTCAATTGTACTACAGACTCTTTCTGAGAATTCAGATGTGCACTCATTGAAAGTGATACATGGTCTTTTGCCCAGTATGTTGTGGAGACATAAACCACTGACTGGTGGGGAGAAGGACTCCCGGCCTCAGATGAGGTCTGAACTCTACAGCAAGTGGAGTCCTCCACCCTCAGAAGGTGCAGGACCTCTTGAAGAAATTGAACTTTATGAAGAGATTCTGATATTAATGATGTATTGAGTATCTATTGTGAATTCCCAGCCTTGTAGACTCATTAGTGGCATTTATTTACCTTATTTAACTTCCCCAAGAAATCACTAAAGTATCATTCCTCGCTTTCATGGAAGAAAACTAAGGCTTAGGTTAAGTAACCTCTAAATCGCTCAACTTTTGTGATGCATGAAGAAAAAAAGGATTCTAAACCTAACCCAAACAAAAGACATTAGATAAACAACTCTGAAGCTCAAAAGACAGGTTAGTACTGGAGATGTAAATGAGGAAGGCATCATTTTTATTGGTAGATGTTTAAAAATACATGAAGCCTTACCGTCTGGCAAAGGCAAAACTGTAAGGACAGAAAAAAGATCATTGCTTGCCAAGGACTAGAAGTGGGGGAGAGTACTGACAACAAAGCAGTATGAAGGAGCTTTTTTGGGGGGTAGTGGAAATATTCTTTTGCTTGGTTGTGGTGGTGGTAACAGGACTATATGTCAAAATTTATAGAATTGAACACTGAAATAGGTTGATTTTACTATATGTAAATATCACCTCAATAAACCAGTCTTAAATAAAATCTAGGTAAACAGTGGGCAAGCCACCTAGACCACATGTCCTGTGAGTAGAGGACAGGAAGTGAGACGAGATCAGAACCCTGGGATAGCTGAACAGATGGGGAGAAAAAGAGAAGTCTGTGAATGAGCACTAAAAGGGAAAACCAGGATGCTCTAATGTCCAGGACATCAAGAGAAGAAAGTGTTTCAAAAAGGAGGGGTGATCAACAGAGAGAAAATGCTGCAGAGTCCAAGTAAGATCATGTAATTGTTTATTAGGAGGCCAGTAGTGACCTTGGTGAGAGCAGTTCAAGTGATTTCAGATGAGAAATCTGTTAACGTTAAAATTGGTGTTCCCTGTGGACCAGCACCACCTCCTCATCCCCTTCCCTTCCTCCTTCCTATCCTCCCACCACCTCTCCCCCTCCTTTTCTCTCTCCTTTCAAGATTTTATTCTTTGTGTTCAGTTTTCAGAAGTTTGACAATAATGTGTCTTGGCTTTGATTTCTTTGGGTTTATTTCATTTGGGGGTTGTTTAACTTCTTGGCCTTTCACCAAATTTGGGAAATTTTTAGCCATCATTTCTTGGAATATTTTTTTTTAATTGTATACCCTTTTCTTCTCACCATCTGAGGCTTCAATGATAGAAGTGTTGGGTCTTTTGTTGTTGTTACACAGGTCCCTGATGATTTTTTTTAAGTCTATTTTCTCTCTGTTCAGATTGGATAAATTCTATTGATCTACCCTCAAGCTTACTGGTTCCATCCTTTGTCATCTCCAAACTCATTGAGCTCACTGAATGAGTTTTTTATTTTGGCTATTGTATTTTTCAGCTCTATAATTCCCATTTTGTTCTCTTTTATATCTTCTATTTCTTTGCTGAAGTCTTCTATTTTTTTTTCATTTGTTTCAAGAGAGTTCATAATTATTTGTTGAAGCATTTTCCTTCCCATTTAAATCTGTGTCAGATAATTCCAATATCTAATTCATCTTGGTATTAGTATGTGCTGTTTTTTCTCATTCAAGTGATTCTCCTGCTTCTTGTTGTAATAAATGATTCAGTTGTAACCTGGACATTTTGACTATTGTGTTAGAAGACTTTGGATTACATTTAAATCTTTTTCTTATGCAGGCAGTCACCCTGTTTGGGTTTAGTGCTTGGGTCCTGGCCTACTTTTGTGGGCTGGGGTTCCAGTGACAATTTAGTTTTCTGAGCTCTCCTGAACTACTCTGTATGTGTGCTACCCAAAGGCCACTCTGCCAACCAGCATGCTATTCCACACTTCAGTTCAATTCTCAAACTTTTTGGTGAGTTAATGTCCATCAGTTTCATGTGTGAGTCAGTCAGCAAATTCTCGTGCATATTTAAAGAATTCCTTTCTTTAGCTCCCTACTGTCTAAGATCACCTCTCCATTCTCTGGTTGAAAAAGTGAGGGACACTGCTGTTGGGAAATCCCACTCAGTCCCCACTGATACATGCTGGCAGGGAGGGAAATGCCACCCAGGACTTCCAGCAGGTGGTAATTAAGGGGCAGAGGTGAAAGTCCAGACTCCCCACTTGGACTCCACCAGTGCAATACTGAAGGTGAAATGGGAGCACCGCCCTGGCTCAGTTGCTGTCACCATGTGAGGGGCAGAAATCCAAACTCCCCATTTGGTCTCTACTGACATTATACAAGCAGGGACGATTCATTATGTTTTATTGGGGTAGAGTATTGCCAAAAAGGATTTTGTCCTGCTTTGCTGCTCCTTAACTGGGTCCTTTGACTACAGGGAGCAGGTTTTAAGTGTTATTTTTTGTGTGCATTTCTTTTTTCTTTATTTCCTCCCTCCCCACCCCCCACTGTACCTGTTGGTGGTTCCAGTTTGCAGACTTCTCTAGTTTCAAGTCCAGAATATATGGGAGATAAAAATAAAACCTAGAAAACACATTCCTGTGTAGTTCCGAAATTCTGAAGTCGCTAGGTAGTCTTCTTGCCTCTTTCAAGGTTTCATAGTCCTCTTCCTGGTAGCTTAGTGTTTAGGATTCGGCACTCTCAACATGTCACAGTCCTCTTGTGATTGTTATATTATGTCCATGACTTTTAATTGTACTTAGCCAGGAGGAGCAGGGAGAACTAAGTCTTCTCCACCTTATCCAGGCTGAAAAGTCCTCACTTTTTCTTAAAGATGGGAGAAAATAATTTATTGCTGATGACAAGGTCTAGAAATTGAAGATCAAAAGATAATAAGGAAAAGAGATTGAGAGCAGAGGCAGAATGATTGGCCTTACACACAAAAAGGGAGATTTCATCCATGGAGACCAAATTTTTTATTATAAAAGCAGAAAAGGAAGATTATAGAATTGTTTCAGGAAGGGGCTTTTCCAGTGGGTTTGGTGTATGCAAAAGGATGTGAGAGAATTAAAGATGCTAAAAGATAGTTTCTTCCTACCCATTAGTCTGGGTTGAAAAAGGAAGGTAGTTGATGTTAAGACAGAATTGACTGGGAAAAAATAGAGGGATGTCCCCTGACAAAGATGTCCGCAGTCTAATTCCCAAAAACTGTGAATATGTTACCTTCCATGGTAAAGGGGACTTCATAGTTGCTGTTAAATACTTTGAGATGCGGAGATAATCCTGAATTATCTGAATGTTCCCAATATAATTAGAAAGGTCTGCACAAGAGGGACACAAGAGGGTCAGAGACTGAAAATGAGATGCGTGATGAAGGAAGCAGTGGGTGAAGTGATCTGCTTTGAAGACAAAGGCAGGAGCCAGAAGCCAAGGAATGCAGGTGGCTTCTAGAAGGAGGAAAAGGGAATTCCTTCTAAAAGCCTCGGTAAGGAACCAGCCCTGCTAACACCTTGATATTAGCCCAGTGAGACTGATTTCAGACTTCTGGCCTTCAGAAAGTTAAAAAATATATACACTGTGTTGCTCTAAGCCACTAAATTTGTGTAATGTGTTGTAGGATCAACGTGAAACTAAGATAATTAAACAGCAGGGTAGGGTGGAGGGTGAAAGAAGATTTTCAAGGTCGGAGCAGGGGGCAGAGGAAGAGGAATTAGTTTATGATTTCTACAGTGGAGTGTTGGTAAGGTCCAGGGTCTGGTCATGGGAGTGGAGTGAGGCTGAAAGCCATTTTACTGAATTAACTTTTTCTTTTAACTATTTAGTGTTTTTTTAAAATTGATAATGCATATAGCATAAAATTCACTCTTTTAAAATGTACAATCCAGTGGTTTTCAGTATATTCACAAGGTTGTGCAGCCATCACCAGTACCTAATTCCAGAATTAAATACTTAGTTTTGGTTCAGCAGTATTCATTCTGTTTTCATGTATTACAGCATTTTAATGAATATTTCATAGGAAACTGAGAGGCATAAGAAGAATATTTTCATGAGAGTATATTTTTTGGGCATGAAGAGTTCTTCTGAACATGTTATTTCCCCATTTGAGAAGATGATACACTTGGCCAAATGAAGACTTACCTACTATTGATTTGGCCAGGTGTGTGAGTGTGGTGGTGATAATGGTGGGTCTTCTTAATGAAAGGCAGACTGCAAAGGGGAAAGGCACACTTTGGCCACAGAGCTTCCCTTGAAGGTCAGGCCCAGGAGACTATGGGGGAGTGTGACCCTCAGCTCCAACAGCCACCAGGAATACTGGGACACATCCCCTTTGCAGCAGCTCTTTGGAGAAAGATGAATGTCTGACCTCACACTCAATCATGGGACTCTCACACCCTACCAGTCGCCCCCTGGATCCCCCATAGAAGTCAGTTCTCTCAGTTCACTGCAACTTAGTCCCTTGCAGGATTATTATAGATGAACCAGTCATGCCTTTCCCTCCCAGGGCCCTCTCCTTTACTGGGTGTCTCTTCTTTTGCTTCCAGAAGATTTTTTTAATAACACATAAATCATTAAGTAGCAAACTTGACCCGACCTGAACTGATAGGAGGCTGTTTATGTTCTTTATGTCATTTAATGTGAATATTCAGATAGCATTATAGAATAATCATGTTGGGTATTAGATAATACGTGATATTACATATGAAATTACCTTTCCAAATACTAAAAACTCTGAACTCACACAAAATAAATGTAGCCATATGGATTTTAGATAAAGATGTGGACCTCTCATTTTACACCCGCTACTTACCCCCTGCTATATAGGGCCTTTTTCATCTCCATATTCCCTATGATCCCCTGCACACAACAGACCCTCAATAAGCTTGGTTGAATACCAGCCACTTGGTTGAATGCCACTTAGTCTTATGCTGTCACTGGGGTTGGGGACAGTTTGTTTTAGGTTCGGATACTAAATTAACATTACCAGGCTTGAGAGTCGAAGTCCTGCTGACCAGGGGAAGCTATTCTGTGGACTGAGGTTAACTGTGAACACGGCCAGAGGCTGAGATAGAAAATGGCAACACTGTGCCCTTCTGGAAAGGGACAGGTATCACCAGAGAATGGGAAGGTTCATTTGCCGAGGCTGCCTCATGATACCTAGACAGGCTGCCCATGGCTTCTCTAACTCTAGAAAGAAGGTTCTTCCCTAGACCACAAAAAGGCAGGACATAGTCTAACTAGGTAGGGAGAAACACTTCTTGTTTGCCCTGAAACAGAGATTTGGACTCTATGGGAGGGATTGAGGCCTGCAAGGCCAAAAATGGAAATGTCTGCTTAGTCCCCAGAATGCCCTGCATCAGGGCTTTGAGACCAACCCTCTCTTGATCCCCTGTGGGTTCTCACTGTGTGACTTCAGTTTGACACAATTATGAAGCTATTTATTTCATGCCTCTTCCCATCAAGCCATAATGAGAAAAAAAAGGCCCCACAATAATTTCTGCATATTTTGATAACAAAGGAAATGGTTGTTGATGATGATAATAAAAACTGCTGTTCACAAATTTGCTCCCTTTGTTACCATTTATAAAAGAGACCTTGTATCACGAGCTCATTAGTAGCTGAACTTTATTGTGTCAAAGAAAATGGAGTCAAGAGAGATTATGTTTCATCTTTAATATGGCTGTTCAACAATGCCATTATCCTGAATTTCAGATTAATTTAATTGAACCTTAATGAATAAAATTGGTTGTTTTATGCAATTAGAATCCCATTTAAATGGTTTAGAAAATGAATAGGATGGGAAATGTGGTTGACTTGATTTTCCTCAAGACTGATTCTCTAGGCCTCTTTCTGCCTCTGGGTTTTCTCCCTCCACTGAATGAAAGACTAATATTTTTGTAATTTAAAAAGACTTTTGAGTTGCTAGGTTTTTTCCTCAGGCAAAACAAAATGCCTGGGACCATCAAGGAGGTGGGGGAGGGGGGCAGAGGGAATTGGCTAATGGGAACCAGTTACAGAGAGCTAAGGTAGAAACACTTTCCCAGCCCAGTGTGGCCCAACCCTTTACTCACCTGAGATCCCCTTCTGAGATGACAAAGTGGATATTGGGGAACATCTAACAAAAAAGGAGCGATGGGCTTTACAGTCAGCTCCCCTCTACCACTTAATAACCTTGTGACTTGGTGTTTGTCTCTTGACACTTGAACGTCAGTTTCTCCATCTGTACCATGGGATTTATAATGCCTATTTCCTCACAGTATGTTAAGCATTCAGTGAAAGAATGTATATAAAGTATTTGGCATATTGCCCAGCTTCAAAAGAGGAAGCGGCTGTCATTAATATTACTATTCCTTATCATCATCACCATCACCATCCTCCTCATCTTTATCTTCAATCTTGCAACCTCTCGGGACCTTACTTTATGTGCTGAAGCCAATACAACCCACCTAACTTAGGTTAGTGTGTCTGGTCAACAGTAAGATTTCCCAAGTATTATCTTAACTGGAAGAAGGATGCGAGATGAGAAAGCCAATTTACTTAGGTGGCTGGGAGGATTGGCACATATCTAAGGGAGAGCGGCAGAAGCTGGTAAGATTTGATATGGAGGAAGGGCATGGTCACATGAAATTCCTGCAGAGAGTCACAGAAAACTGCTATCAAACTCCCCAATCTGTGATGTGAGAGAATTAGGCCATCCCAATGGACCTTTTCAGCTCTAAAGAGCTTACGATTCTACAACTCCTATCGCCTTTCCTGCTTAATGGACTACATTCCAATGAGCCAGCCCTTGCCAAGAAACTCTTCCGACTTGCATTAGGACTGCTGAAGCTTCTTGCTGAAAGTTCCCTACCAGCATGAGTGTTGACTCAGTGCTTTGGAATGTGGCTTCCTGAGACACAGCAGAGGTGAGAAAGGACCAAGGGGATTTGGCACAGCCTTAGTAAACATAACCTTCCCTGTGCAGCAAAGCATTGACAGAGGTGAAGCAACAGAAAATCAAAGGAAAGAATTACTCTGTTCCCCTTGGTCTCATCAACCTGAAGGTTTAAATGGGTTTCAGGTTTAAACATGAAAATTTAAAAAACGGTATTTTGTTTTAAGTACAAGATGCTATTGCAATATTCCAGTCTCCTATCAAATGCTCCCCAATTATTTCTGAACATCCCCAAAGAGCATCTTGTGCTCATAAATAAATCCTTCTGGTTTCCACATGGTGACTGCTATTTTCCTTCAATATAACTTCGAGCATGTCAGCTTCCTCAGCTGTCACTGCCCTCCAGGCCGAGGGACAGGGCCTTTCTTCCGTATCCTGTTGATATTGCTGAAGCTACCCTCATGCTATGTCACCCCGTAATTGTCTGAAAATCCCTTTTTAAAATTTTTGAGCATGACCTCTAAGATCGTAGGCTTACTCTGTTTTGATCCCATTATTAATTTCTTTCTCGTGTTTGGTGTGGCAAAGACAGACAAGGGGAGGATATCCTCTCATATGAGAGGACCAATCAGATACTCCTCTGGTCTCATTCCTGAGGGAGAAACTTTAGGTGAGGTTTGGCTGTAGCGGACTCAGCTTTGTGACTTGCGATCAGAATCTGATCTGATACCACCCTAGGCCTTACATGCTTACCACGACACAGGAGAGCCCATTCAGATTCCATAGACTTTTGGGGACCTTAAGGGTGCCTGTCCGTGGAGCCACAAACTCGAACTCGACTGGCAAGCCTGGCCTAGCCACACATTCACACACACATACATACCAGAGTCTATTACATTCTCTCCCACAAAATTCTCTACCTGTGAGACCTATTAAGGCCTCTGGGGATTGATCAGGTCTCCCTTCCACCCTTTTGGGTGTGCCTGACTTCTTTGGGGCCCCGGCCTTAGCAGTTCCGATGTCTGGTCCAGGTCCTTACCTATCATGTCTCTTTGAGTCCGGTGGGAGCAATGGAGCAGGGCGGCCAGAGACAACCGAGAAGGAGACTGCTGAAATTCAGGCAGGACGTGCCTTCTCCCTTGCTATCCCTCACTCTGTCACTGCCTCGCTGTTCTCCCAAACCGGTGGCAACAATGGGCCAGTGCAGTTGGGTTTCCTGGTTAGGGAACCAAGTATGTTACAGAACCAGGCTGGAACACTGGCAGAAAAACCAAGCGGCACTCAGAGATCTTGGTAGATTGGAGATTTATTTAACACTGGTGGGCTCAGAGGAGACTGTTTCTCCAAATGTCTGAGCCCGGAATACAAGTGGGGAGGGTAATTTATAGTCATCAGCTTCCATATCTGTGGGTTTTCACACACACAGCAAAGGAAGAAGAATCTGGAGGAGGGGTCTCTAAGCTAGAGACCAGAGCCTGTTTTAGCCCCGCCATCCATATTTGGTGTACTTTACTTCTCCAAGATTACTTCAGTTTGGGTGGTCTTATTGTGGGAATAAGAGGATGCAAAACGCAGCGGTGGAGCTGGGCCCTACAAGGCTCTCGGGAGAATCCGGGCCTTATGGATATGAACATGGCTGGAATCAGGAATGTTCTTGGGACCTGTTTCTTCTGTTGGGCCCTCACCCTCTGTTCACTGCTCTTTAATTTTTTCTATCATCTGCATCTGATGATGCATTTTTCATCACTGATCATTAATTTCTTTCTATCATGGCTTATGCTGCTGGCCTTCACCGGTTCATGTTTTTAAGCTTCTTTTCCCCAAACCACTGACTCTCCAAATGTCCAGGCCCAAATCATCAGTAGAAGTAAGTTTGCTGAGGACATGAATTTTGGTCTCTTTTGTTTATTAATATATTCATAGAACTTAAAAGACTGGCTCTACCACAATAAATGTGTAGCTTGGGGCAAGTTAGTTAGGCTCTCTGCACCTTGGGTTTTTTTTTTAACCTTCAAAATGGGGATGCTAATAGCAGCTAACTTACAGGGCTGTTACAAGAAATTAATATTATAAAATATTAGTGTCTGGCACAGAGTACATTCAATAGAAACTTTTGTTAAATAAAACTTAAAGCAGTTGGGGCACCTGGGTGGCTCAGTCAGTTAAGTATCCAACTTCAGCTCAAGTCATGATCTCATGGTTCAGGAGTTCAAGACCCACATTGGGCTCCAAGCTGATGGTGCAGCATGCTTGGATCTTCTGTCTCCCTCTCTGCCCCTTCCCGCTTGTGCTCTCTTTCTCCCAAAATAAATAAATAAACATTAAAAGAAAAAAAAAAAACCTTAAAAGCAATAAAACGTCAGGGCTCCTGGCTGGCTCAGTTGGTGAAGCATACCCCTCTTGATCTTGGGGTTATGAATTCGAGACCCACACTGGGTGTAGAGATTACTTAAAAATAAAAATCTTTAGGGGCACCTGGGTGGCTCAGTTAAGTGTCCAACTTCAGCTCAGGTCATGATCTTGCAGTTCATGAGTTCGAGCTCTGTGTCGGGCTCTCTGCTGACAGCTCAGAGCCTGGAGCCTGATTTGGATTCTGTGTCTTCCCCTCTCTCTGCCCCATCCCTCCACTCATTCTCTGTCTCTCTGTCTCTCAAAAATAAATAAAATATTAGAAAAATTTGATAAAAATCTCAAAAAAACAATAAAATGTCTACACATAGTTGGTGCTAAATAAATATTTGTTGAATTGATTAAATAAATTTCTTGAAGAATTAGATTGGCTTAATTGCCCCTTCCCTATTTGAGAACTCTTATTACAGGCTTCCTCACATTCTGCCTTCACCTCTATTGACTACTCTTGGGTTAGGTTTCCACTCTAGGCCATTTGCTGGGCTGAGAGTTTGAAGTTTTGTGTTGCCAGCAAAATGACTTATATAGAAGAAACTCCTTAAAAGACGGCCTGGAAGTTGTAGGTACTCTGGGGCATGCCTGTCTGATCTGGTGAGGACCTCACACCATACTCAAAGTAATCCCTCTCATCCACTGGTTGAATTATTGTTTACAAATTCATGTACCAACTCCTTCCTTTGGGCAATTCTTTCCCAGAAGAGTTCTTGTCTCTCATGCTAAAATGCGTGTGCTGGCCTTTCCCATCGGCCTGCCAAATGGCTCAGGCTTCTTTTATTCTCAGTGGTAAACAAAATGCTGAGACTCTTGCTATACCACTGTATTCTCTTTCTCCCTGTCCATTCTTTGAACTTCTTCAGCTCAGGGACTTTCAGGTTCTAGAAAAGAAGCCTCCTCCACTGCGCAGTAACTGTGCCTTCACACACACATACCTGCATTATGATGCCAAGATGCTCCTTTATTGACCTAAAGGGTTTTGTGTTTTATATTTTCTGGCTAGGCCACCTGAGAGCCAGGAATAACATTTCTGGGGCCTCCAACCAGATAACGAATACACAGTTTTTATTATTCTTCTCCTCTGGCTCCTAAGAGAGCTGAGTTCCACACGAGGTCCTAAGTTATCAGGCAGGATGTTTTTCAATCTAATTTTTTCAGGAAGTTGAGTTCCTGAAGTCCCACAAGCTGAAATGGAGCAGTCGGGGAGCTGGCAATGAGTCTCCATTAAGTGAGTGGGCAGCCCAAGTAATGAGGGCAGAAGTGAGCTCTGCTGAGGGCCATGGAGAGGAGTGGAAGGGAAGAAACTATTAGCTTAAACTGTGGCAGGCCAGGATGGCTGCTGTCTAGACACCTGAATTGTTACATTCCAGTAACTGGCATTTGATTATCCCCACCTTGAGCCTGGGGGACCCCTCTAGACCACCTTCAGGACCTTTAGGGCAGTGGTTTTCAATCAAGCTACATGCCAGTGTCATCTAGGGAGCTATTTAAAAAATACAGATTCTCAGGCCACACTCCAGACTTTATAAATCATAATCTCTTGGAGTAAGGGCCCAAAAATCTTATGGTTCTTTAATCCTCCATAGATGGTCCCAACATGGACCATTATGGGCCATTCTGGGCACTATATGGAAAATGGATGCAATCCTATTGGGTCATACACTATTCTGGGTGAGTTATAAAAGCAGCAACATTACCATTTGGAGAATCCATAGACTTAAGGAAAAACATTTGGCTTTGACATTTTAAGGCCTGGGTTTGAGTCTCTCTGCCACAAGCTAGACTACTCTGAATAAGTCATTCAGTCTCTGTGTTATTCCTCATTTGTAAAATAGGGATTGTAACATCTGCCTTGTCCACTTAGAGTTGTTTCAGGGACCAAAGAGGATAATTACATGAAAATTATTTAAGTAGAAAACAATAAATTCATGATATAAAATCTATAGAGTAGTGTTATTTGTGTTCTCGTGATGAATTTGTAATGAATCCTATGAAACAAATACCCCTTTGTGAATGCCTCCTCCCATTCTGCCCCATGCACAAAAAGTGCACAAGCAAGAAAAGTTTATTTAAACTCTTTACACTTTGATTATTTGGCCTACCAACAAGAAGCAATTACTAGCCAAGAAATGGAAACAACCTAATTTTCCATCAATTGTTGAATGGATAAAGACGTGCTATGAACCTACAATGGAATATTATTCAGCCATGAGAAAGAAGGAAGGAAAGTCTGTCATTTGCAACAACACGGGTGAAACTGGAGGGCATTACTGTAAGTGAAATAAACCAAACAGAGAAAGACAAATACTGCATGGTATCACGGATATGTGTGATAAATTTAAAAGAGTCAAACTCACAGAGAATAGAAAGTGGTAGCTTGTGGGTGGGGGAAATAGGAGAGGTTGGTAAAAAGGTACAAACTTTCAGCTATAAGATGAATAAGGTTTGTGGGTCTAATGTACAACAGGATGACCATAGTTGATAACGTGTTAAGTCATTGAAATTTGCTAAGAGAATAGAACTTAAATGTCCTCACCAAAATAATAATAATAATAAATGAAGTGATGGATGTGTTAATTAATATGGTAAGAATCCACTCACAATATATATGTATATCAAATCACCATGATGGACATCTTAAATATCTTTTTCTTCCCTATTCTTAAGCTCAGTAAAGTCATAGTAAAATGATTTTTAATAGTATAAAAATACAAAGACATAGAAATGGGAGAGAAAAGAATATTTTAAAAAATGAAAGCTAGAAAGCCAAAGGATGGAAAAGGATTTGGTAGACTTAAGGAAGTTGATTCCTAAGCTGGCAGTGGCAGAAAGCCACAGAGTAAACCACTGAAAAACATAGAACCCTCCTGTCCCTGCAAGGCTCAGGAATTAGTGATTCCATATACATCTAAAAGTGGACACGATGATAGGGCTGAAAATAGAAAAACTGTTGAAAGATTAAGTACAAATTAAGGAACAAGGGGCACCTGGGTGGCTCAGTCAGTTTACCATCTGACTTTGGCTAAGGTCATGATCTCATAGTTCATGAATTCAAGCCCCGTGTTGGGCTCTGTGCTGACAGCTCCAAGCCTGGAGCTTGCTTCAGATTCTGCATCTCCCTTTCACTCCCTCTGCCTGTTCACGTTCTTCTCTCTCTGTCTCTCAAAAATGAATAAACATTAAAAAAAATGAAAATAATAAAAAAAGAAAACAATGCAATGAGTACCCCCAAAGACCCAAGAATTTGTGTTTCCTATTGTCTGGAAATGGAGGTGAAAAAAGAACTGGAAATAAGAGTATATTCAAAGATTATTTAAGGAGACACTTTCCAATCTCTTGCATCAGGAGGACTGCCTTTTTCTGTCCCAAGAGAAAGCTGAAGTGTGATTTCTGCAAAGTATAAGACAGAGAACTGTGGGCTGGAGAACAGCAGGTACAACTGAGAGTAAAACCACATTGGGAACAAGATTAAATGAAAGATCACAGACTGACTGGGACTCTGCCTTCTTCCCTCAGTTCTCAATGTTCTGGCAACTAAGCTTATATTCTACAGACAGGAGAGCGGAATCTAGTCTAAGAGAAAAGATTTTAAGATTCTGACAGTAGAGAATTCCCCAACAAAATGTCCCAAACATTTTACCCAACAGAAAAGCCCAGATGTGCCAATCACTTCCCTTGTGCCCTGAGCTTCTATTTGACTTGTGTGTGTGTGAGCAATCACTAAAGCATCTAATATGAAAGTCACAGACAAAACAAACAAGAAAACTCAGTTCGAGAAAATTGACTCTACTTAGAGAAACTTAAAAACAAACCCTTTAAACCCACCTACCATTAATAGCTTCAGAAAAACAACAAAAGATGCTACAGAAAAGAACATTCAAAGAACTACAAAGTTCTTGAAAATTGGTATGAAGTTAAGTAAATCTCTAAAAAAAGCAATACAAAAGATAAAAGGAGAGACAGATGAAAAGATAAATAACTAGTGCTGGAATTTAAAGATACAAATAATTGGGTTTCCAGAAAGAGAAAACAGGTGAAGAAATCACTAGGGAAATAATTCAAGAAAATTTACCAAAATTTAGAGACAGAAACCTTATTTTATTTTATTTTATAATATAATTTATTGTCAAATTGGCTTACATGCCACACCCAGTGCTCATCCCAAGTGCCCTCCTCAATGCCAATCACCCACTTTCCGCTCTCCTCCACCCCCATCAGCCCTCAGTTTGTTCTCTATATTTAAAAGTCTCTTACGGTTGCCTCCCTCCCTTTCTGTAACTTTTTTTTCTCTTCCCCTCCCCCATTGTCTTCTGTTAAGTTTCTTAAGATCCACATAGGGGCGCCTGGGTGGCTCAGTCGGTTAAGTGTCCGACTTCAGCTCAGGTCACGATCTCGCGGTCCGTGAGTTCGAGCCCCGCATCGGGCTCTGGGCTGATGGCTCAGAGCCTGGAGCCTGCTTCCGATTCTGTGTCTCCCTCTCTCTCTGCCCCTCCCCCGTTCATGCTCTGCGTCTCTCTGTCTCAAAAATAAATAAACTTAAAAAAAAATCCACATATGAGTGAAAACATATGGTATCTCTCTCTGACTGACTTATTTCACATAGCATAATACCCTCCAGTTCCATCCATGTTGCTGCAAAATGGCCATATTTCATTCTTTCTCATTGCCAAGTAGTATTCCATTGTATATATAAACCACATCTTCATTATCCATTCATCAGTTGATGGACATTTAGGCTCTTTCCATAATTTGGCTATTGTAGAAAGTGCTGCTATAAACATTGGGGTACATGTGCCCCTATGTATCAGCATTCCTGTATCCCTTGGGTAAATTCCTAGCAGTGCTATTGCTGGGTGATAGGGTAGTCCTTTTTTAAATTTTTTGAGGCATCTTTACACCACACTGTTTTCCAGAGCAGCTGCACCAGTTTGCATTCCCACCAATAGTGCAAGAGTGTTGTAGACTCTAAATCTAAAGTTCTCTTTTGGCCAGCCAAAGAGTGGGATGCAGGATTAAAGCGAGAGATGGCTAATGTCCAGGAAAAAAGAGACCTGAATAAGGGTCCCCCTTGCCCCGTTTTTATTAGGATCAAAAGGCTTACAAACATGGCAGTGGACGTGCACATAGAGACAATGAATCTGTGAACATTAATTTGTGCAAGTGAAGGAAAGGGGGTCTTGAAGATATTCGGGGTTAGGGGTTTGGGTTGATACAAAACAAAATCCGGGTTCTGGGCAGTTGGGAGGAAGGTTGTTTACAGCAGACATGAGGTATCACTTCTGTTTATTTTAGCTAGCCTAGGGGATAAGACAGGGGAAATAACCTCAGAGTTAACAAGGCACCTTTCCTTTTGTTAATCATCTTCACTCTGAGCTGCTATACCTGCAGTGCAGCCGTCTCTAGCCCAATTTACCCGTTTACCTAATTTGGCCCTTTCTTCCTGTGAAAGGAGATTTCTGCCAGAGCACTAAATTGGGGGTGCTTCCACCCTGAATATTTAACCTTGTTTATTTCATATACCTATGTATTGGGCATCTGTGTGCCCTTATTTTTGGACCTTTGCCCCTCCCTCTCTATTCTGGGGGCTCTGTACCTCCTCTCTATTCTGGGGTGCCTTTGCACCTCCCTATTCTTGGTTGCTTTGTCTTGTTTACCCAAACTCGGGTGTGAGCATCTTATGGCTTTGTATTTCTTTATGCCTTGTTAACCCATTGGTGTAAGCCTGGGGGATTCCTAAGCTTATTCCTTACACAAGAGGGTTCCCGTCTCTCCACATCCTTGCCAGCATCTATGGTCTCTTGATTTGTTCATTTTAGCCACTCTGACCAGCATGAAGTGGTATCTCAGTGTAGCTTTCATTTGTATTTCCCAGGTAATGAGTGACATTGAACATTGTTTCATGTGTCTGTTGGCCATCTGGATGTCTTCTTTGGAAAAGTGTCTATTCATGTCTTCCGCCCATTTCTTTACTGGATTGTTTTTCAGGTGTGGAGTTTGGAGGTGGAGGTGTGTTCAGGTTTGGAGTTCTTTATAGATTTTGGATACTAGCCCTTTATCCGATATGTCATTTGCAAATATCTTTTCCCATTCTGTTGGTTGCCTTTTAGTTTTGTTGATTGTTTCCTTTGCAGTGCACAAGTTTTTGTTTGTTTATCTTGATGAGGTCCCAATAGTTCATTTTTGCTTGTAATTCCCTTGCCCTTGGAGATGTGTCGAGTAAGAAATTGCTGTGGCTGAGGTCAAAGAGGTTGCTACCTGCTTTCTCATGTAGGGTTTTGATGGTTTCCTATCTCCCATTCAGGTCTTTCATACATTTTGAGTTTATTTTTGTGTAGGGTTTAAGAAAATGGTCTAGTTTCATTCTTCTGTATGTTGCTGTTCAGTTCTCCCGGCACCATCTGTTAAAGAGACTGTCTTTTTTCCATTGGATACTCTTTCTTGTTTTGTCAAAGATTGGTTGGCCATATATTTGTGGGTCCAATTCTGGGTTCTCTATTCTATTCCATTGGTCTATGTGTCTGTTTTTGTGCCAATACCATACTGTCTTGATGATTACAGCTTTGTAGTAGAGGCTAACATCTGGGATTGTGATGCCTCCCGCTTTGGTTTTCTTCTTCAATATTACTTTGCCTATTCAGGGTCTTTTGTGGTTTCATACAAATTTTAGGGTTGTTTGTTCTAGGTTTGAGAAGAATGCTGGTGCAATTTTGATTGCTATTGCATTGAATGTGTAGATTGCTTTGGGTGGTATTGACATTTTAACGTTATTTATTCTTCTAATCCATGAGCATGGAATGTTTTTCCATTTCTTTGTATCTTCTCCAATTTCCTTTATAAGCTTTCTATAGTTTTCAGCATACAGATCTTTTACATCTTTGATTAGGTTTATTCCTAGGTATTTTATGCTTCTTGGTGCAATTGTAAATGGGATCAGTTTCTTTATTTCTCTTTCCGTTGCTTCATTATTGGTGTACAAAAATGCAACCGATTTGTGTACATTGATTTTGTACCCTGCAATTTTGCTGAACTCATATATGAGTTCTAGTAGACTTTTGGCAGAATCTATTGGGTTTTCCATGTAGAGTATCATAGAGACAAATTTTAAATGGTAAAGACCAGTTGAGCTCAGTATTCAATAATGAAAAAGAGCCATACAAAAGTCCTCATTTTGGAATTTCAGAATTATAGATAAAAAAATACTAAGAGCCCTAAACAAAACAAAACAAAACTAAACAAAACTAAACAAAACTAAGAGCTCGTGTAAGCTTCCAGATTTTATATGAAGAACCGACTATTAGAATAGCATGAAGCTTCTCAGCAGCAATAATGAAATCTAGAAGACCAGAGAGTAAAGAGTCAAAATTATTTCCAACCTTGAATTCTTTATCCAGCCAAACTACCAATTTAGCTTGAAACAGTAGACATTTTCCAGATTTACAAATACCTATGTCTCATGTGCCCTTTCTCATAAAGTTACTGGAGAATGGGGCCTTCCAAAATAACAGAGTATACAAAAACAGAAAGACATGGCTTGCTAGTTATTCTTAGTTTGCTTCTTCAGTTCTATTCTTGATTCTTTTCAGTGCCCAGATTACTGATCTCTATGTACTACATTACTTGGCTTCCATTGCTAGCTTATTTTCAAGTGGGTTTACCACTAGAGATTCTGGCAGATCAGCAGGAAGAAACTGAGGTGGTAATATTTATTCCTCATGCTTCCTCTCTGCTGGTCTCAAGTTGGTCAGATGCTGTCTTCTAAGACCACGAACCCCATTGGATGACCTCTCTACCACAGCTGCAGCTCTACCCAGGTTCAGATAAGTTTATTCACCTTGCTATTATGGATTTCTACTGCTTTTGTGTAGGAGATCTTGAGATAAACCAGTCCAGATTTGAACAGGTCAAAAGGCTCTGGGAGAAGTTTCATGAACATGAAAAGACTCTTTAATGTGCTTGAAGGTATTGAGGGGAGAGATACACAACTGGAGGTCAGATTTGGGTTGAATTAGTGTCAAGAGCATAAAAAGGAAGCAAATGTAAAACTATACAAATATTAAATTCAGGAAAGACAGAAAGCTGTGCTGGAAAGGAAAAGTAATTGTATACTATGTGGCTCAGCTACACACTTATAAAGGCAATAACATAAATGAAATTTATACAATTAAAATCATGATAGGACTTAGAATAGAGGGAATAGAGGGGGGCAAGAAATGGTATGTTGGTTGCTGAGAGCTGATGGTAGTGGTGGTAGCCAATGAAATTTATATTCTCATCTTCCTCAGTGGCAAGTCAGTAACACCTAGAAATAAAAACTAAAGAACTAATATAATATAAATGGCAGAAATCATCTCTAAGCAGATTATCTAAACAAATACCTAAACTATTTATTAAAAGAGGTGAAAATAATTGCCTTTGGGGAAAGAGAATAGTGAGGTGGGGAATTGCTGGCTTTATTTTTATTTCTTTATTTTTAAACAAGACATTCAGACTTATTGCCTCTAAACTATGGCCAGGTGTATATTTGATAAAAATAAAACTGATTTTTCTTTAAGAAGGAAAAGCAACTAAGTTTTCAATTCTCTCTTTTTATTTCCACCTGAAATACTAGAACTCCCTAAACTCCAAAGGTGCCTTCCAGAACTCAAGACAAAAAAGGTCCCAGAGTAAGGAGTAAGGAGGTAGAGAGGATTGGAACATTTTGTGTGGGATACCATTTAACTGGGATGGCTAATGATCTGCCAGTGACAGAGAGAGGGAACAGATGGACCAGTACCCAAGGAAGCTCAAAGTTAAAATAATCAAAGAACCCAAGCATAACATGCTGAACCATTCTAGACATCAAGAGGTAACCCTAGAGGAAGGATCCCCGGAATTGTACAGAGGGTCAAGTTCCTTTAGCAGGGTCTCAAATCTGCTGCCAAGTTCTTGGTAGCTAAAAACCAGAACTGGGGCATGAACTGTTACATAATCTTTATGATCAGAGAGAATTATGGAAAGTTCCTCAGGGAAGACGGAAGAGCTTTTCTTAGTAAATTCTAAAGAAGTATCCTATGTGGGGCTCTTACAGGAGACATTCAGTGATGTAGGTGACGAGGCCCTCAATAGTGCTTCCACCAGAACTGTAGGGATGAGTTGCCTGTGCCTCCTTTGACAAATGCCCAGGGGAGAGAGCTTTGCAGGGGTTAATGTAGACTGGATGTGGGGCTTGATCAGAGAAGTGCCCAAAGATGTCTGGCTTTGGGGTTGACTATCAAAGACAGAAGAATACGTTTAAAAAAATATGAGAAACATGGAGACTGGTGTGAACAGGAAATGAAGAAGATATTGGGAGCAGTTTTAAAGCCAGGAAAGTAAAGCAGGAAAGTGAGAGGAGCATCCTGTGGGTGTGAGGATAGCCAAGATGTATCAAGGCTTCCAGCAGTGGAATTGATAAAAGGTTCAGATAGAAACATCTCTACTTCCCCAAGGGCTGAAATGGGAGAAGAAAAGCCATAGGTACCTTGGAACTAGTCACTGAAGGCTTTAGCCTGCTGTTGGGAATAAAGCACGTGGCCCAGGGTCTGATGACTAAGTAGGGGAGGCTTGTGTCCTATGTTCCTCCTCAGTGTATTATACTCAGAGTATTCTAAACTTGGTAGAAAATTTGTTAGACCTTTGATGTGCTTATACTCTCAAAAGGAGACTTTTGAAAATAGGGATGCCTCTGGATTCACTAACCTTACATGTGCTGTAGAAGCTAAGAGGAAGACAAGTTATGTTCCAGTTAGATTGGAGAGACATCCTGGAGGAAGTGGCTTTAGAATTTAGGGCTTGAATGATGTGGAGGATGTTGACGTTGGTGATGACATTGACAGCCAAGGACTCAGGGGCAGAATAGATAACAGTGTGGGAGTGGTCAGACTTGGCCAGGGTGTTAGTTGTTTGAAGAAAGTTGAGAGATGAAGATTGAAAGCAAGGTAAGGACTTGCCTTGGACGGTCTTGAATTCCAGGACAGAAGAGCAGAAGGCATCAGTGGCTGGTATCAGCTCTCATAGACTACGGTAGGGGTACAGATCCAAAAGCGGGGTGGTAGTGGTGGTATATGAGTGTTAGGAATGTTACTTCTCTCTCCTGTGTCCATTGCCCAAATACCATTCTTAACTTCCAGGGCAGCTGACTATAATCTCCTTAACAACTGCCAACATTACTCGAATTCATACTAGGAATCCAGGCACAATACTGGGTGCCTTACATTTCTTATCTTCAGTCAATGAAGTAGGTACTATTTTAGTATAATTTTATAACAAGTGAAGGCTGTTAAAAGTTGGGCACTTTTGTTCAAAGTCACATAGCTAGTAATGATGGAACTGGGTTCAGAACCCAGCCCCATGTGTTTTGTTCTTTAGCACTTAATGCCTTTATTTAAGTGAAGAAGCCCTTCTTTTATAGTCTTACTTAACCCAAAGATGAGGGAGGAGCAGCTGCTCAGAAGATGCTTCTTGACCCTGACTGCCAGAGTAAGATGCTAGGAAGACCAGGCTGGCTCAGGCAAGGGGGACTCCTTCCCTGGAAACAAGGTGGGGCTCAGTTGCCAAGGGCAACAGCAATCCATGTCTCCCAGCCTGTTTTTCCTGTCCTCTCCCAAGCTCAGGAGACTCAACCAGGATCCTCTGAAGTCCTACTTCTGGGGACAGGGCCCAGAAGGGCAGATGGGTGTCTGCCTGCCACTGCTAAGTCTCTGGGAAGTGCCCCTCATTCTGCTCTTGGCTTCTAGGTATCTAGTTAGAACAGGGGCTAGGCCATACTAGTGTTCTTTAACTTTGAGGGGACTGCTCTTGGAGGCTGTGACTTCTGCAAGTCTAAGTTGATGCTGGATGAAGTTTCTGGCATGGACAAGGGTGTCTATCTGCAAAGACATTAGCTCTGAGATGTTCTGCTCTCATTTCATGGGTCAGGGTGGTCAGGAGGGGGGGATGTGGACTCCTTGTGCTAATTCCTACTCCCTCACATGGAGCCTGGCCACAGGGCCATCTTTGTCAGCCAGAGAGCAGGCAATTACACAGGCTTTCTTCCCACCTCCATCATTGTGTCTAAAATTTCATTACCAGAAACCTATATACTTTCTGCCTTTGGAGTGTCCTATTAAAATTCAGATCCCCCTGGCAAAGACTATATTTTAAGTACTTATTACCTGACTTCTCAGCTAGGAATGTTTGAGTGAGATGATTATGGGAAACCTAGAGTCAGAACTTTAGGAGGATAGGATGGAGACGGGCTGGAGGAAGTGGGTTACTAGCAAAAGTGGAAGACAGGCATTGAATGAAGGATGTCAAGATACTTCGGAATAGCTCTATATGACCATGACAGTAAGAACATGTTCTACAGTAAGGGCAGGTTCGAAATACATTCATCAAAAACATTGTTAAGCCAGGAATACATAAGGAATTCATTTACCCACCCATTCCCCCATTCATCCATTTGTCTATCCTTAAAACCTATAACAAGGGCTTACTTTGTGTCCATTATTGGGCCAGGTGTTCTAAGAGTTACTTAGGTGATTTACATACAATACCTTGCCTCTAGGATTTTCTAGTCTGGTGGGAGATGAGATAAGATATATGTAGAAATGACCTCCAAACAAAATAGTAAGTGTTAAGGCTCAGCAAAACCTCCAAGTGCTCCAGGAATTCTGAGGTGGGGCAAGCCCAGTGACACTGGGCAAAGCTTCCTGGAGGAGGACTCCTGGAGGAGTCAGGCCTTAAAGAGTATATAGGATCCCAGCACATGGAACCAAGAATGACATAAAGAAAGGAAAGGAGATAGAAAATTGCAGGGTATATTGAGGGGCTAGGAAGTAGCCTCTGTACCTTCACAGAGCTTGTGAAAGAAAGATTGGAGATAAAGCTGGAAGAGCCCTGGACTTGATTCAAAGGAGCCCTGAGGCTTTGACTCAGAGTGGACTTGGTTCCCTGGAAGGGGGTTGCTTTGCTGTTATGCCTGGGGATGCTTGGGAAGGGCTAGTGAGACTGGAAGGGACGGGGAGGGGAGGGAGGGAGAGACAGTTAGAGTCAGACAGGCCTGAGAACTCACAGCTTGTCTTGTTGCTTTGCTGAGAAATTTAGAGCAATTAGAAAAATTTAGAGCTATTTGGTTTTCTCTGCCTTCACTTTTCCATCTCTAAAACTCAGTTTCTTAAGGGAAAATATTTAACATAACTAGGCCTAAAAACAGTTTCAAAACTTCCCGGGCTAGAGGCTATGGCCTTCATGGCACTTTGCAAAATTTTTTTAGCACTTGTGAGTTCCAGAGGGACAGAAGCAGTGTCTGTTTCATGTTTCCTGTGTCCTGCCTGGCACATAATGGGCACATCCCACCGGCTGGTGGAGGCTGAGGGTGGTAGAAGTGACAAGATTAGCAGGAGACCAAGTGATTCTTTCTATCCATGTGCTACATCTTGAATATAGAGCAGATTCCCAGTCCCAGAGGAGGGACTGAACTTGGGCAGGGGCAGCTGCCTGTTGAGAACTGGCTCAGGATGACCTGTAATAAGCCTACAGTCAGGGTACTGGGGTTAAGAGCTTGGTTTGTCATCATTTCTAACAGTGAAATTAATGTCCAAAAAGAGGGGATTGATAAAATAAATTATGGAAGAGGCATGCTCTGAAATATAGTGAGTCCATGGTATTGGCCTAAGTTTATTTATGAAGTAATATCATTATAATATAGCCAATTCATCAATAGATTTTAACATAGCATGTATAGTATAAGACTATTACAAATTTCTAAACGCCTCCTCTATTACAATTAGTAAATGTCCAGTGTCTTAGCAAAGACCCCTCACTCTACTTGTGCACAAAATTCTGTTCATTCCCCCTCTAGGGCATAAGTGCAGTCATTATATCCTCTTTCTGTCATTATCCTTCCTTCCCCTCCTCTGGATTATAACCATCACCTCAAAAATGTGCCATACTATGACTCATCCAAAATCTAAAATAAAATATGCAACCTTTTTTGACTTCCCCATCTCCTACCCATTACCTTGTCATCTCTCTGCTTCCTTTCATCACAAAACTTTTTCAAACAGTTATATTTGCTTCTACTTCCTCTCCACTCTTTCTTAAATTTACTTGGATCATGTTTTTGTTCCTACTGTTCCATCCAAACTATTCTCGTGATGTCATCAATACCAAATTTTGTTCTACTTTGTCAATCAAATGGTCAGTTTCCTCTCCTCATCTTATTTAACCTCTTAGCATACTTTGTTACTTTTCTTATTTGCCTCTGGGGATGTGAGATCCTCCTTGTTTCCCCTTAGTTCTCTGGCTATTCTTTCTTAGATGTTTTTGCTGATTCCCTTAATTATCCTTTTTTTAAAAATGTTGATTTACTTCTTTTGAGAGAGAACATGAGCTGGGGAGGGGCAAACAGAGAGGGAGAGAGAGAATCCCAAGCAGGCTCCATGTTCAGCATGGAGCCTGAATTGGGGCTTAATCTCAGGAACTGTGAGATCATTACCTGAACCGAAATCAAGAGTCCCATGCTCAACACACTGAACCACCCAGGCACCCCTTTCTTTACTTCTTAAGGTAAGTTCCCAGCTCTCTTTGTTTTTCTGTACTCTCTGTAGGGAATCTCATTCAGGTGCATGATTTTAAACACCATCTATACACTGAAAATTCCAGAATGATATCTCCAGTTTCAATACATCTCTGCTTGCATGCTTAATAAGCATCTGAAACTTAATTCCCCAAGTGGAACTTGTGGCTTTCACCACATCATGTGCCCCTTAGTGCCAATAACTCCTAAAGCCCCTCACTTCCCATTCAGATCATCTTGACTCCTCACATTCCACAGCAATGCATCATCAAATCTTGATGGTACTATCTGGAATTTGCTCTGCCAGCAACACCTTAAAACATTTCCTGAATCTGACTCCTTCTCATCAGTACACATCTCTCATCTAGCCTATGTGACCAATATCACTGTCTTTCTAAGCCAACCTGGTTTCGCTGTTTCTGTTTTTGCTACACAGCAGCCAGACTTGTTCTTTTAAGATATCCATCCCTGTTTACAACTCTCCACGGCCTCCACTGTACAGAATAAAACCCAAAGTACTTACAATGTCCACAACGCCCTGGGATCTGGCCGCCATCACCTCTCTGACCTCTTTTCCCATCCTTGTCCCCTTATCACTACAACCTACCTGTGACAGCTTCTTTCCTATTCCTTGATCATGCCCAGAACATTCCTACTTTAGGTTTTTGGTATTTGCTATTTCCCCTGCCTGGGAAGTCCTCTTCTCTCAGATTCCTGAGATCTCTCAGATCCTGCTAAGCCTGTTCTCTCACTATCTTTTTGTAATTCTTAAATATTCCTTAATCAATGAAGTATTTTCTGACTTTTCATCCAATAAAATAATATTCCTCCTTTATGTTGCTTTATGTCTCCTGTTATAATCCATCGTGTATGATATAAGAGTTGTGCCCAGCTTCTTTGAAGATCATTCACATTAACTGCAGTGTGATTAGTTCCCCCTGGAAGTCTGCGGTGCACAACCTGCACCGTTGTATATGACATACATCTAGCACACATTATAGCATAAATTTATTTATTTATTTATTTATTTACTTATTTTAAAATTTTATTTATTTATTTTGAGAGAAAGAGAGAGCATAAGCAGGTGAAGGGCAGAGAGGAGAGACAGAATCCCAAGCAGGCTCTGCACCATCATTGCAGAGCCTGATGTGGGGCTCAGACTCATGACCGTGAGATCATGACCTGAGCCGAGACCAAGAGTCAGGCACTTAACTGAACCACCCAGGACCCCCTATTTATTTAGTTTCTGATTCCCCTTCTAGAATATAAGCTCCTCCAAAACTGGGACTTGGAGTACCCTAGCCTGTAGAACAAGACCCACAACATAGTAGATGCTCAAAAATTATTTGACTTATGAACTAATATCTGTCTATGTAGATGCAAAGGGGGAAAAAAGAAATAAAGAAATATACTAAATATTGATGGTGATTATATCTGACCAATGAAATTACATGTGATTTTTCACTGTTTTCTTTATCCTTTCCTTGGGACATATATATTTTAATAAGAATATATTATTTTTACAAAGATGCACATATTTTAGAGTCAGATAAACCTGAAGTTTAATTCTGACTCTACTCTTTACTTGTTGTGTAACCTTGGGCAAACTTATTACCATCTCTGTGTCTCTTTAAAATGGAGATACTATCTAGTTCATTGGGCTGTTGTGAGGATTAGATAAAATGTGTACATCAAAGCTTGGCACAGCAGTGTCTTAGTAAGTTGTGTTCTCTCTCCTGTTAATTATTCTTATTTTTATTATTATTCTTGAGGGGAGATCATTGAGATGTAGATAAAGGTCTCTAAGTCCTTGAGGAACAAAGTGGTCTACATTCAACTGCAGTTGTTCTTCCTGATGGTGGGTGGGTGAAAGGGAATCATTGGGCGGAACCAACACCCAAGACCTTGCAGAGTGGTGAGTGAATAAAGGAGAAGCCAGGTCAGTGCCATTCAGATGTCAGTGAAGACTCGTCAATAGGGTTTTAACTTTTTTAAGGCTTCTATACCCCTATCTGTTTTCTTGTGCATTATAGCAGGAAAATGGGCTGGCAAGTGGGCAGGGAAGAGACAGAAGGGACCTTCTCCTTTATTCTTTACTGGCTTGGGAATGGAGGAAATCTGTGTGAAAGAACAATGATGCACTGGGAGCAATGGGAGCACTAGGGTCTGCTGGTGGGAAGAAACACTGCAGGGAGGTTGCAAGAAGACTAGTGTGCCTACCCTGGGACACAGGCCAGCACCAGCAAAACTCCTTGGCTTTGGTCCAGAGCCTTGGGCGGGTGGGGGGTGGGGGACACAAATTCCAATCTCATCATGCTATCTTTCAACTCAAACAGGGGAGATGACTTGTTAGTCATAGATTTATGGTGATATTTATCTTGGTCAAAACTCATGTTCATGTCCATCACAATGATGTACTTTATTGCTCACATGCTGGCTTTCCAGAGAGACTACCCAAGACTACCCAAGAGCCAGTGGTTAAGTTGTTAACTCTGGCAACTCTTCTGGCCTGAATCCTGCTACATCCCACCGTGGAAAGCTCAGTTAAATTAATTTAGAGTGAAACATGGAGGTATTCTCCTTTTTTCTCCTTTAAAATTGGAACTGCCTGGGTAGATCAGTTGGTTCAGTGTCTGACTCTCCTTCTTGGCTCAGGTCATGATCTCATAGTTCATTGAATTTGAGTCCCCTATTGGACTCTGTGCTGATGTTGAGGAGCCCGTTGGAATTCTCTCATTCTCTCTTCCCTTCACCCACTGATATGCACACTCTCTTTTTCTCTTTCAAAATAAATAAACTTTAAAAAAATTGGAACAAGCCTTAAGCAGGAAGATCCCTCTCCCTGAGCTCTGGCCCATCCTCATTCCTGAAGGATTTCCAGAGTCATTATAACTAGAAAATATCCTAAACTCTTAAACATGAGAGAAGAAACAAGAAGGACAAAGAAGGTCATTGGACCAAACCTCTAACTAATCAAGCTACCTTAAAATCCAAAAGATATCTCTTTCCAAGCCTTGAGCCCAAAATCTCTCTCTCTAGGCTTAAGGAAAAAGTAAAAGCAGATTTGGTTCTGGTTTAACTAGAGGCACTCATAGGGATCCTGTCTTGCAGTCTTCTGAATGCTTTTCTTGATGAAAAGGAGACAGGGCAAACTTTTTCCTTCCTAGGCCTCCAAGTCAGGTTTGAGAGAAATATCTATCATGGTGTATATCACATCCTTCCATTTTTCTGGAAGAAACAGCCCTATTTGGCACCATGCCTTAACCTGGCAGTAATGCTCCATGCCAGCTACATCTGATTGGACCAGGAGTGGGGGCCTGACCCAAGGGCAGATAAAACCTTGGCTAACCAGTGGCCCATGACTTGGTGTAGTACTAGAGACTTTGACGGGAAAAAGCAAGGGCAATGAGATTTTTGCCCTCTGGAATTTGAAATGGAGAAGATCTGAGGCTGAAAGTATGCATCTCACAAGACACAAGGGGTCATTAAGCAGCTGAAAATTGTATAAACCAAAATTATGAGAAAGCAAAATGTGCAATATGGAGAAGATATATATTAAAGGTGCTGAGGCAGTTGCTGGGTCATTAGAAGAGGAGTGGACATAAGTAAATACAAACACTGTTACTCAGAATCACTTGCCCTTTGTGGAATTGTTTGTGGGTTTGATAGTTACAGTCATAACTTTGACCAACTCAATAATTGTCTTGTAGTAGAGAGACTAAAGCTAGTTTTGCCAGATCTTTCTTTTTTCTGCAGTACATATGAAAGGTGGTGTCAGTGTCCTGCCAGGGCCTCAATCTTCCAACAAACATAACTAGCACTTTCTTAGTGTTCAAAATCAATCTTGACAGTCTTGCTCTTCTCCAATCACCTCTGACCACTCATAAAGCTATGTTCCATCGAGCTCCTGTGAAGCTCACATGAAGGTGACAAGAGGGGTAGTTCCTGTTTTCCCTTTTTTGGCTCCATTAGCAGTGCATTTGGTCTACACTGAGTCAAAGCCTTACAATTAGAGAGGCACATTTTTCTCCCTTCCTGTGTTCCCATGGTCCTCCACGGGGAAGCCCTGGTGGATTCACATCCCATCAAGCACTTTTTATGTTTGGTAATAGAACTCCCAGGGGTTACATGGGAAAGAATGCAATAGAGATCACATATTCTCAGTTTTATATTGAATCTTGGTTTTTGCCTTAGCTCCTCTAGTTTTTGCCTTTAATTAGATCCACAGAATAACCCCGGAAGTTGCAACCATGTGGAGATCAAAAGGGTCATTGGAGGTCATTTTGCTTTCCAGAAGAGTCTTAGCCCTAATTGGGAGAAAATTAAAAGATTATGGGATTCCTTCTAGTACAGAAGTATTCGGGGATACACACAAAAACAATTTAAATCTTTTAAAGGCCAAAGAAACGCGAAATTAAAAAAAAAAAAAGATATTGCAGCTTGGTAGACATGGCAAATTTTGCCTGAGATGAAAGAATCAAGAAATGATCCCTGCCATAGACACATGGGAATCTGTGTAACTCATCAATGTTATGGCAAAAATTCAGTCATCATCCCATGAGGAACCTCTTCTCGTAGTTAATAAATTACAGCAAAAAAAGAATGGCAACTCCAAAAGTGCTTGGGAAGATAATCCCCAAATCATTTGGGATTATAAAACGAGCATCTTTTAGGGGCACCTGGGTGGCTCTGTTGGGCATCTGACTTCAGCTCAGGTCATGATCTCACAGCTTGTGAGTTTGAGCCCTGTGCCAGGCTCTGTGATGAAAGCTAGGAGCCTGGAGCCTGCTTCAGATTCTGTGTCTCCCTCTCTCTCTGCATCACCCCCGCTCACACTCTCTCTCTCTCCTTCAAAAATAAACATTAAAAGAAAATTTTTAAAAAATGAGCATCTTTTAACTTCAGATATATAATTAAGAGTAGCATTTTTAAAGAAAACTAAATATACATTATTAATATTTTTGCATTAAGGGATCTGTGAATATTTTATCATATAAAACTTAAAGATAATTTAGCCTGTTAGAATAAAAATATGTCTGATAATTCTAATTTAATACATATACTTCAGTTAATTTATTTTCGTTTATGATTTTAAATTGAAGTTACTTTATAAATAGTATTGGAACATCTAAAAATTAAGATTTAATTTGATAGCTTTACAGGGGTTAATTACTTAGTTTTATAAGCTAAATTAGACAATTGGTGTACTTAAAAAGGCTAGAGGATATTAATGATGGTGGATCTAACACCCACATAACTTCCTCTTTCCTGAAGTCCTACTAAAACTATAGCAAACGGATTTTTTTTTTTAAACAGAAGCCCATAAGGATAGGGAGAAAAGGCAAGGAACAATGGCAATAAATTTTGGAAGCTGAAAACAGACAGATAACTGTTAATTTACTTAGCAGAAACAAGAAACCTGAATTTTGAACCTGAAATGGAGAAAGCCAAGAATATCCTGATCTAAATCACAGAACCCTCAAAAGTCTTAGAGCAGAAACCAGGGAGGAAGGTGGGGGGTAGTGGTCAAAAAAGCACTGGTTGAAAGTATTCAGAGCCCTAGCTCATCCCCCATCATAAGCCTGTTGGTGATTGCCTCTCCCCTTCCCTAGCACAATGAACATGGAGTTTCTTCTCTGAGCAGAATCAAATAGAGGGGCTCCACACTGGAGAATAAGCCATAAGTGACAGCATGTGTGTGCCGAAGAAAGAGTAAATGAATATATGCATATGATGTGATGAGTGCTGAGACCCCCAAATCAACCCTTACCCCCAACCACCACTCTAGTCTTCCTTTCTCGTTCAGCTCCAAGAACAATTGGGAGCTAAGCCTCTCCCTAAGGCAGGAGATTGGAAGAGTATAACTCTGGGAAATCTGACCAAAGAGGAAGGATCTAGGGATTGTGGCATCAGGGATTCCTCATCAGGACCCCAACCAGATTCATCTAAGTGAAGCCCAAAGTCAACAAGCCTCCATCTAGATGCTCAGGACTTCCAATCTGCTCTTTACTTACTGTTAGACATGAGCAGACAGACAAGGTTTGCCAAACATCTGAGAAATGGCTCAAATATGAAAAACAGAGACTAAGACAAACAAGCCAGCAAGTGGGAGGGAGCAGAGACTACACAGGGATTAAAAAAAAAAAAAAAAAAAAAAAAAAAACAAAACTTGCAAAAACATGATTGTTACAATACTCAGAAATAAGCACAGGTATTGCATCCATGAAAAAAGAACAAGGTGAGATAAAAGGAACATTCAGGGAATAAAAAAAGAGCTTTTGAAAATGAAAAACATGATAGGAATTATGAAAGAATTTAAAAGGGTTAGGAAATGAAGGTGATAATAAGCAAAATAATGGAGATAGAAAAAAAAGAGGATACAAGAAAATCAATAGGTGACCAATTTAGGACAACCAACATCCAAACAATAAAAGTTCTAGAAAGAAAGAAACAGAAAGGGGAAAAAATAGCTGAATTAATAATCAAAGAAATAACTAGGAAAATTTCCCAGATCTGTAGGATAGGAGTTTCTGGGTTAAAAGGGCTCATCAGGTTCCCAGCACGATAAATGAAAATAATGTGCATGGAGTAATGGTATTGTAGACTATCAGAATTGTAGGGATTCATAGATGCTAGAAATAAATAAATAAATTCCACAAATTAATAATTGAAATGGAATGAAGCTTTGCAACAACTATAGTAGAAACTAGAAGACAACTAAACAATGACTCAAAATTTGGAGGGAAAATAATTTCCAACTTAGATTTTTCTACTAGATTAGCCAAAATTAAATGTGAAAGAATAAAGGAGATATTTTCAGACACAGAAATATCAAAACACTTAGCTCCCAAGCACACATTCTCAGGAAGCTAGAGGAGGATGTGAGCAATCATCAGAATAAGGGAATTAGTTCACCCTATCAGAAAACAAGTGGAAATGTTGAGTTCCCATATCTGATTCTTGTTTAGGGTGAGAAAGTGGGTCACTCAGCTCTGTGTTAAAATGTTGGACATTTGAGAATGATCAGGATTTAAATAGGAAGAGAGAGGGGCACCTGGGTGTTTCAGTCGGTTAAGCATCTGACTTCAGCTCAGATCATGATCTCACAATTCGTGGGTTCGAGGCCCGCGTTGGGCTCTGTGCTGACAGCTTGCTCAGAGCCTTCAGGCCTGCTTCAGATTCTGTGTTTCATTCTCTGCCCCTCTCCCACTCACACTCTGTCTCACTCTGTCTCCCAAAAATAAATAAAAATGTCAAAAAAAAATTAAATAGGAAGAAAGAATTCTGAAGTGTTCCATTATACAAACTACAGGGATAAGAAAATTGGGGTGTATCATAGGACACAGTGGAGGGAACCTTCAGGATGGCAGTGAAGGGAGATGCTGGGAACCCCATGCAGGGAGGACGACCACTGAGACCCAAGCAGTGAGACTCTAGAGGTCGACAACTTGACACCAGCACTTCACTGGCCAGCATACCCTCTTTCTTAATCAGCTAAGCTACTGGAGGATGTGCTTCAGCAAAACAGGGATGGAGGGAGACAAGAGATCCTGTTTCTTCCAGGAAAGAAGAAGACTTGAGATTTAGGAAATGGACCTTACTCATGAGAAGACAAAGGGAATTCCTGGGATGATGGTAAAGAGAAGTCATGGGTGATAGTATATGGCAGACCTAGACTAGCCCAGGTTGAAGGAGAACAAAATTCTCTGGGAGGAAGATCCCCAAGGAGGAAAAAGGCAGTGTTATATCCTGGCATGATAAAATTTATGAAATATTATACTGAGATATTTGGGGAAATTATGAATTAGCAACAAAAACTAAGAAAATTTTATTTTTTTTAAAGTTTATTTATTCATTTGGGGGTGGGGAGGGGCAAAGAGGGAGAGGAAGAAAGAGAATCCCAAACAGGCTCCATGATTAGTGTGGAGCTTGACTTGGGGCTCTATCTCATGACTGCGAGGTCATGACCTGAGCTGATATCAAGAGTAGGACGCTTAACCAACTGAACCACCCAGGTGCTCTAAAGCAACTTTTTAAAAGGCAAGCAATTGTTAACCCCAGGAAAGCAAAAAATAAGAAATAAAACAATCATAGTGCCCTACAAAGCTCAGCTTAGAATAATGTTTACATAGACAAATAATGTAAGAGAATTGCTTCAACCAAAGATCTTGATATCGCTGTAATGAGACAGTGGTCTAGACAAGCAAAGGGGTAGGTGACATGAGAAAGTAAAATCCTCATCTGTTACTATAGGTCAGGAGAAGTGGGTCAAATTGAGCTACCCAAAATTAGCATTATGTGCATATCACTTAGAAATATGTTGAAGGGTGTATACTAAAAGAAATGGCTGAAGGGGTCAAGAGTAGCTGATCTCTGGGGGATAGGAGAGTAGGGAGACAAGGGAACCATTTTGTTGTTGTTACAAGGTTTTTTGTACTATTTCACTGTGAATTATATGCATAAATTACTTTAACAAAAATAAAGAATAATTTAATGAAATAAAATAGAGTATATTAAATTTATAAATATTATTTAACATGATGCTTAATTAAGTTTGTAAATGGGGTCAGGTTTAACCAAGGACCCCTAAAAGTAATTGTCAGATTTTCTGGAATTATATATAAAATAATACAGTTTGTAAGTTGAACATAAAAGCCTAAGGAAGGATTAGGTTCAATTAACTTGGCTAAATTTAATATTATTTTGAAAAAGCTCAAGTAACTTCTGAATATCCTTTTCTCTGCATAAAAGTCCTTCTTGAGAACATGAAATTATCTGGTATTGTCAGATTTAAAAGCCTGTGCTGAATGGTAAAAGAGGGAGTGATGGCTGGCTCTGCTCTGGAAAAAGGAAGGAGTCATCAGCTGTGGGCTTTTCCTTAGCATCCACCATTTAGACACTGGGCAGATGGACCAATGCAGGCACCCCAGTATCTCAACTACCCAGGAAGCTGGCTTCCTCCAAGCAGTTCTGCATCAGTTGATCAGAATGGGCTATTTGATCTTGAAGCTCTGTCTGGTCATTCCTGAATCACACAATGTACTAAGCAGCCTCCTCCACAGCTCTGGGCAATTCGCAGTGGGATAGACAGTAAGGCTGACAAATTGCTTTCTCAATCCTGTTAGTGACCTTCACTGCCTCACAGTCATTAGACTCTGGGGAGATGAGCAGTAGCTGCTAATTAGGAATAGTGTGGTGGGGGTGAGCACAGCAGAGGATAAGTGAGGATCCAGAGACACGGTTCAGAGACTTTTGTCTAAAGAAGTCCAACCTGAAAGGAAGGACAAATGTTGAATTAGTCCACACTAATGGACACTCATTTGAAAAGATTACAAGAGATGTTACCACAATCAACCGCAGGAACCATTTCCCCCCCCATGATTTATAGCCCTCTAGCTCTTCAGCATGTGGGACTGGGAAGACAAAATTAAATAGGCAGGATGGAGGTGCCTGGGTGGTTCAGTCAGTTGAGCATTTGACTTCGGCTCAGGTCATGATCTCACGGATCATTAGTTTGAGTCCCATGTTGGGCTTTGCACTGAAAGCACGGAGCCTGCTTCAGATTCTCTGCCTCCCTCCCTCTCTACCCTTGCCCTCCTCTTTCTCTCTCTCTCTTTAAAAAAAAATAAACATAAAAAAATTAAATAGGTAGGATGATTCAAAAATATTGTACTGAGCAGAAGTTAAGAAGGACAAGATAGTAAAGATTATGGACTTTGTGGGCTGTATCAATTCTGTTGCAACTGCTCAACTCTGCCATTTTAGCACAAAAGCAGCATTGACAGTATGTAAATGAGTGAGCATGGCTGTGTTCCAATACAACTTTATTTACAAAAATAGACTATGGGCCAGATTTGGCCCATAGACAGTACTTTGCTGGTTCCTGCATTAGATGATACTGTGAAGAGGTAGAAATGCTAAGGAATGAGTCTTCAATGATGGAATTTCAGGTTGTTTGATAATCAGAGAAGTGGGTGAGAATATCAGTCAGAATGATACCTGTTGCAACTGCTGGAGAACAATCCAAATTTGTTTTAGCCAAAAGGAATTTTTCATTTATATAATGAAAATCTAGAGATAGAACTGTTAGGAGCAGTTCTAAATGACTTTTCTATGTTCTCATCTTGGGGCTCACATTCTCCTCTGTTGAGGGCATTCTTGATCAGCTTCCCAGAGTTATAAAATGGCTGCCACCAAGCCTAGGTCCTTCTAGGTTCACATCCTGTAGACAGAGCATAGAATTCCTGGCAGAAGACTTGAGATGCACTCAAATTATACTGGCTTTAAGCCAGCTACCTATTCAGTCTCGATAAATGCTAGGATGAGGCTCTTTCTTTGCTTTTCTTCTTTAAAAAGTTTCTGATTACTCTTGAGCCTTATTCTTCCATATAAACATTATAATCATCTTATCCAGCTCCATGATAAAAGTTGCTGGACTTAACTGAAACTGTATTAAATCTATAGACAAATTTGAAAAAACTCAACATCCTGACAGTATTGTCTTCATATTTATGAATGTGATATAGTTCTCTACATTCATTTAGATTTTCTTTAATATCTCTTAATAATGATTTCTAATTTTCCCTGTAGAGTTATTAGATTGGTTTTGTTAGATTTATTTCTAGATTCTTGATAGTTTTTGATATGACTATAAATGTATCTTTATTAGCTCTCTATTTCTGCATGCTCCTCCAAAATTTAGTGACTTAAAACCGCAATAAACATTTGTTATCCTCACCGTTGCATGGGTCGGGAATTTGGGGTATCTTACTGCAAACTTGGATCTCTCATGAGGTTGCAGTCAAGCTGTCAGCAAGGGCTGCTGTCACTTGAAGGTTTGACTGGAGCCAGAAGATCGCTTCCAAGGTGGCCACTCACATGGTTCGCAAGTTGGAGATGGTTGTTAATGGGAGGGCCTCAGTTTCTCTCCTATGGGGTCTTCCTACAGGCTGCTTGGTACCCTCACAACATGACAGCTGGCTTCCATCAGACTGATTCAAGAGAAAGAGAAACCCAGGAGGAAGCTATGATCTTTATGATCTAACCTCAAAAATGACATAGCATTACTTTCTATTTGTTAGAAGACATTAGTCTGACCCATTTTAAGAGCGAGGGCAATTTGGTGCCACATTTTGAACCTCAGGAAGGAAACAAGCACAGTCCCTGAAGTCTGAAATCTTTTTGTTTGTTTTTTGTTGTTGTTTTTGTTGTTTGTTTGTTTGTTGGCAAAGAAACCTCTGTGCTTATACAAAAAGGGACATTTGCTTTTCCTACTCTTACAATGTGCTTCTGTGAGATACTTGGGTAAATCCTATTAGAAGAAGATACTGTTCTCACCATTGCCCCTGATGGGCTCTGAATTATAGCCACATTGAATTGACATTAAACCCATAGATGCTCCAGTCTTGCTGTTATTCCTTTGCATGTGTTTTTCTCTCTGCATGGAACACATTTCACCTAGTGTATGCTCACTTAAGCTTTCCCTGACAGAGCCTGAGTAGGATCCTTCTTTATACATGCCCATCACACCCTATACTTTTACCTGCATAACACTAATTACACTAAAATGCAATGCTTCTCAAAGTCTAGTCTTTGGATAACATTAACACAACCTGGGCATTTGTTAGAAATATAGATTCTTGGGGCGCCTGGGTGGCTCAGTTGGTTAGGAGTCTGACTTAGGCTCAGGTCATGATCTCATGGTTCATGGGTTTGAGCCCTACATCGGCTCTGTGCTGACAGCTCACAGCCTGGAGCCTGCTTTGGATTCTGTGTCTCCCTCTCTCTCTGCCCTTCCCCCACTCATGCTCTGTCTCTCTAGCTCTCTCAAAAATAAATAAACAATAATAAAAAAAAGAAATGAAGATTCTCAGGCCCCACTCACACCTCCTGAATCACTCTGAGGTTGGGCCTGGAAATCTGTGCTGTAACAAGCCCTCCAGATGATTCTGGTGCTTACTCAGTTTGAGAACCACTGCTCTTTCTGATGCACTGCCTGTTTACTCTTTAGATCCCACACTGGAGGTAAGGTCCACTGGGCAGGGATGCACCTTTCCCTATTTCCTATTCACCTCTGTGTTTGGGAAGCCCACAGTAGGTCTTCCTTCAATTCTACTGGGTAGAATCTGAGAGACAAAGGTAAGAGAGAGTGAGAGAATGTGGTAAGAGAGAACTACCAAGTGTCTAACCTCCACCTTGCTGCTTTCACCTCCCACTCACCTCTAAAGTCAACCCCACTAGGGCCCCAACTTTTTGTTTGCTTCTTTGCATTGCCTGGGGATTCATTACCTTACAAAAAAAATGCCTCTCAAGAAGCCAGAGGGCCTGGCACCATGAGCTTTAGGTGGATCTTGAGAAACATAACAGAAGACCATGGGGGAGGGGAAGGAGGGAAAAAAAGTTACAGAGAGGGAGGGAGGCAAACCATAAGAGACTCTTAAGTACTGAGAACAGAGGGTTGATAGGAGGTGGGGGAGAGGGGAAAGTGGGTGATGGGCATTGAGGCGGGAACTTGTTGGGATGAGCACTGGGCATTGTATGGAAACCAATTTGACAACAAATTATATTTAAAAAAAAGTGAAGCACTCTGAGACAGACAGCTGGACTGGGGGCGGGTGGTGACTCTGTGTTAACCACAGGATTTGGCTGAACTCCAGCAAGTCTGTGTCCCTCTCTAGGGGCTTCTGACATCCTGTGGCTGGGTAGGTGCATTGTCTTCTCCATAGGAACCCATAACACAGCATAGGAAGTGTAATGAGACAGAACAGAAGCCTGATGATTGTGAACACCAAGGGTACCAGCAGGGGGATGTGAGGGTAACAACACAGTGACCACGTTGCAGCACAAAGGAATTTTAATTGTATTCAGTTTGGATTCTTCTTTCCCTTCTTCCCATCTCTACCCATCTCCACAGTTTCTCTTACTCTCCATTTCTTCTTGATGTGGTACCTATCTTATGTGGTCATTTCCAGATAGGACAATGGACCCAAGTAGAAACTTAATTTTTTTCTTTAAATAAAGCAAAACATGCATTGTACAGTTTTAGATTGTGATTGTCAGGTTTCTCCTTGTGTGTGTATGGAGGCACAACTTTTCCCCCTTCATTTTCACACTGGCATCTGTAATGACATTCCTTTCTGTCTCCCACATGAATGTAGAGATTATCACTTGTGTTTTCTAGGCTGACCTGGGTAGCCTGCAGAGAAGAAGACTTCCCTCTGTGTTTTCTTCTGAAGGAAGTGGAGATTACTGATGTCAATCACTGTGAACAGACAGTGGTGAGGTGCTTCAGAGTGGCAGAGGTTAAGGATGAAGTCTGTCGCAGGGAGCTAGACAGGAACATTTCTCTCCAGGGGACCCCAACTGAATGAGAAAAAGCCAGATCCCCATATGCCCAATTATCTAGTTCAGGGGTAAGCAAACTCTGGCCCTTGGACCGAATCCAACCCATTGTCTGTTTTTATAGATAAAGATTTATTAGAACACAGTTATACGCAATCACTTACATATTGTCTGTGGATGCTTCACCGCTACAATGACAGAGTTAAGAAGCTGTGACAGACCTTCTTTTGGCTCCTCTTGGGCCCAAAAAGGCTAAAATATTTATTATCTGGCCCCCTTTGAAGCTTGCAGTTCCCTGCTCTGGTGGAAAGTTTATTTCCCCTGTATGATCCTCAGCCCCTGGCCCTAACCTGGACCATATTTAAAGGGTCCATCCTTATTTCACCTATGCTAGTGGGCTTAAAATATTTACTTTAAACTTTAAACTTAGAAATTATTTCAAACCTACAGAAAAGTTTCAAGAATAAGAATAATACAAAGAATATCATATACCCTTTACCAGATTCACCTCTTGTTGACATTTTACACTACTTGTTTTATTATTTATACTCAATATCTCTATATACAATATATTTATATTTTATACATCACATTTATTATATATAATATTTTAAACCAACTCAGGCTAAGGTATATACATCAAAGGTACATTAGAGTAGTATACATAAGGTACATTAGAATAGTTCATATACATGTACAGACTTTCTAAGAAATTAGGATTTTCTCTTCATAACCAATTTTCAACTTTAGTTCATATCAGAACATCAGTGGATTTCCTTTGTAGCATTCTTTTTCCTCTCCAGTATAGCATTCAGGGTCAGGAATTGCATTTACTTGTTATGAACCTCAGGCTTTTGAAGTTTTATTCTGTTAAGGAATAAAGTATTTCTTTCATAGTTCATCTCCTGGAAAACTGTAGGGAAAAGGCAACATTTTCTTGGGTCCTCTAGAGCTTATATTGGGGACCACCTACAACAGCCTGGGGAAATTTTCTAAAAACAGGGGAAATGACCATGGAACAAGGTTTCTAGAAAGGCATGTTCCTACAGACACCTGCCCATCCTCTGAATGTGGCAGCAATGTCACACACTTGGAGACCATGAGAGTGTCCAAAGGACCCCCAGGGAGATGGTTTTCCAGCCAACATCTACTCTCTGGCTGCAATGAGCTTGAGATATCCCTTTTCGTGGGGGACCCCAGCCCTAAAGAGGAAATGCATTAAACCCTTCCACCAGCTTGCAAATTTGCAACTGGGATGAATAGGACCCTAGAACCAAATGCACAGATTTGGAAGCTGCAGATCTGGGGAGGAACTGAGCCTAGTAAGCTCTTAAGGATCAGTTGATGACAAATTAAAATTAATTATATCAATTAAAGCTACTATTTAAAGCATAATTAGTGATTCTTTTAAAATAGAGATTCTTTTGTTAGCATAAATGGATCAAATAAAAATTAACTTGTACTACATGCAATGAAGTTTGATTTGGTATCTATGTAATCTCACAGAAGTGTGTGTGTGTGTGTGTGTATAAAACGTACCATTCATTTAATTGTTTATTCATTTTTTAAATCAATGATTTATTAAGGGTCTATTGTGTGCTAAGTGCTGGGTGGAGAAATGAATCACACGTTCCTGGGTACACTGCGAGGGGCCATTTTGCTGAATTAAAGAATTTGTATTTATCTTTCATAAAGTATTATTCTCACTGTCCCTGGCCTGGGCCAAGAGAATGCAGGCTTGAAATTTTGAGCTTTTTGCGGGTGGTTAGCGCTCTTTTGGAAACCATGATGCCTGGCAACCGTCTGCAGCAGGACTGAAAATACTGGTAGAGGGTTTAAGACTTTAACGATTCTTTCAGAACAACCAGCTTGACAATGAGTAATATGCAGTTTGATGTGAAAATTAGAAAACTGGCAGATGAACCTGCAAGAGGGAATTGGATTTCCAGAGAGACAAACGGGAGGCCATGCGGCTGAATAGAGTTCATAAGATGCAAACGCATGCAGGGGAGTCGCGATCCTTTCTCATTCCCGGCAGGCGCAGAGCAAGGCCCTATTATTTATTTATTTGCGGGTGAAAAGCGAGAGTTCCGTGGTCCTGGTATTTATTATCAGAATGGATGGATTCAATATCGAGCAATGATGTGTTCAAAATGAAAGCCACATCATTAAACGTTACAGACATTTATTAATTTCCTCCTTATTCAAATAAAACAGGCATTATCCCACCAGATGCCACGTGACTCCAGCCTTTTCTCCTCTGACTTTAACAAAGGCTCAGTTTCTGGGAGGCAGTGTGGTCGAGAGCATATCTGGGGACAGCAGAGATATCCAGGGGAATATGATGAGGAAAGGAAAGCATCTAGATGGAGGCTTTAACAGGGAGGACTCCATCTTCTGAAAGCACGATGGGGCCTGCCAAATGACTGCTCTCTTTAGCTCCCTCATCATCTGCCCCATCAGCTTACCCATTTGCTTCCCTCTCCTTTCTCCTCTCTCTTGTTCTTCTCTCTCGCTGCACGTTACTGATCAAGGAGCAGCTTCCATTCTTGTGAACTGTGACTTCTAACCTGGGCACAGAAGTTAGTGGGATAGGTGGCAGCCTTCAGCTTGGAGTCTGTTCAGCTCCATGCCCAGAGCAACTCCATGCTAAAAAGACTGCACAGTTTTGAATGGTTATGCTCCAATCGAAAGAAACCAACTTGGGAGAAACGACATAAATTCATTATTGCTGAACTGAAACCTCTTTCTGCTCCAGGCAGAGAAGATAAATTACCACTCAAGTGATATGAAGTTATTTGAATGTTTCATTGGATCAAATGCATCATGATGTCTAGAAATCTCTTCTCTTTTAAGTTGGAGTTAAAGAATGGTTATCAGACCAATAATAGACACTATCATTTGCATACATTTCATCTCAAGAGACTTTTGAAGTTATGCAATACTCAAGTGGCTAATTGTTCTTCACACTCCTGACATATCAAGTTACAGCTTAGATTAAGGAGGACACATTGGTGACTGAGATGATTGGTGGGAGCCCAGAAAGAGGCTTTTGCAAGGGGCTGGCAGGGGCACTGAGGGGCCTTTTAAAATGCTCCCAGGAGGGAGGTGAACTTGGCAAGTTTATTTAAAGCAGGTTTTCTCCATGTTTTATTTCCAAAAAACTGGGTATTCAGTGATGACAAAAATGCCAGTGTTTTTTTCTCTTTGTCCCTTTTCATCAAAGACTTAAATTCCTTGAAATAGCCTCTAAAGTTGCCATTAATCCCACTCACCACTACCATCCCCCTGAATTCTTACAGGTCTCTAGTCTGAGGTTGGGTTTTGAATGGAATTAATTTTCAGTGTTTGCTTAGAATGTGTAACATCATCAGGCTGATTTTTGAAAGTCCTTCCTTCTTTCTTCATAATTCCATAAGACTTTCACGGAAGAGTACATTTTATGTACTCTGAGCCTCCAGAGCCTAGCACAGAGCCAGGCATGAAATGATGTTCCTTTCTTATTGAGTAAAAAAATGACTACCCCATTTCCCATGGTGCCACTCTTGTTATGATTCCCAATATTAGCTGCACAGTTGTAAGGTACTCTGTCCACATACAGGTGCTGGGCTGACATGAATGCTAGCCTGGTTAGGCACTTTAGCTTCAAATGAGACACGTTCCAGATTACCATCTGTAAGTTAGGCTTCCTACAAGGATACAGGCTTGTAGGTAGCAAGAGAGATCATCTTTGTCATGAGATCACCTCTGTGGCACAGTGTCACTCAACATTCTACATGTAACCCAGCACTTTTCAAGACTCTGTTAGATGACTGTGATATAACTATGTGTGGCCAGTGGATTGTGAGAGAAAGTGACATGTGTCATTTCCCAGCATAGGTAGTTGAGACCCAGTATCCTCAAATCCAACCTTTTCTGTCTCTTTCATGGGAACTTTAGAGACCTCAGTTTTAGATTATTTCATTCTAATGTGCTGAAGACTTCCTCAGCCTGGGCTTCTTTGTGAATGTCAGTTCCCACTGACTGTGTTGCAATTATAAATTTTTGTTGTGTTAAGTTGCTGAGATGGGGTTATTTGTTACTGTAGCATACATAGCAAATTCTGACAAATACAACCCCAGCAGATTTCCCCTTCCATCTCCTTAGCCAAACCTAAGTCATATGGTCACTTACAGCTGCAAGGAAACTGGGGAAAGTGGGAAGCTTAAATCAATCACAGCCTGCCCCTTGGTGGCTGTTTCACCCCAGAAAAACTTGGGGTTCAGTTACAAGGAGGAAGTGAGTTGACACTTGGTGGACACTCTGGGTGTCTGCCAAATCACCAGACACTGTTCAGGCTAAACAAAGAAGATACGAAAGCCAAATAGGCAGAGGTAGGTATCCAGGTATTTCTGTAATTCCACGCCTCAGACTTAGTGTCCCAGAAACGTCTGATGGCAAGTGGCTCCTTCTCCTGTGAGCTGTCAAGATGCCTGGTTAAGTGACTGCTAAATTGCATCCGCCTCCTACCTCCTGTCTCCCACTGCCCCAAACGCTGCCCTTGAAGTAGGGAGGGAAGTGATCCCCTCTATCCCTTTGCCAAATCTCTCAGACAGGTTATGAGGCTGAACAGATTTGTGTTTGAAAAGGGCTTTGAAGCTCTGGCCTGAAAGGTACCACAGAAGTGCAAATGCCTGCAATTCATTGCCTGCTGAATGGAACAGGAGCTGAATGGCTTTAAACTGGAATTTCAGGGCCTGTGGCTGGTGTCTGGGATTCGCACAATGGCTTTCTGAAAGCCTTTCTTCTGTATAGTCTGCTATTTGTTCTCTCAGTTCCTCACCCAAGTTAACCCTCAGTCTCTCCTCACCCTTCTCCTCCTCAGGAAGGCATTGGGCTAGAGGAGGCAAACTGCAAATTGCTCAGCTTGGCTCTGAGGTTTGTCCCTTCTTTCCCTCACCTTCTCTAGTATTCACCCTTCAGCCACTCAGGCATCTTCCCCACCTCAGGCCCCTTCCTGTTGGGAAAACTTGAATCCCTATCAGTTAGACCCTGGGATTGACCCAGTGGTGGGTGGGGGGATGCATTCTGAGGAGAGTGGCCTGACCCATCTCAACAAAAAACTGGGATGGTTGTTAAAGGTGTGCATTCCAGGCCCAGCCCAGACCTACTGATGAGGGATTTTCAGGGGTGAGTTTCATGGGTCTGCATTTTCCCAAGCACATGACTGTTTGCCAGAGAGGAGGCTCAATAAATTCTTCACGTGATGGATGACTTGTGCAACACTCACATTGTCCCAGGTCCTGTGCTGAGTATCCTCCTTATAACTTCTTATCCAATCTTTCCTAGAGCCTGGGACAGAGCTATCATTCTCAGCAGCCCTCCACTGTCTGGATGAGGAAACTTGGCCAAAGAATTTAGCCAGGATCGGGACCCAGGCTCTACACAGGCACCTTAGCATGATTAAGTTGTCTGTTTCCTCTCCCTGAGGATTAACATTTTTAAAAGGATTTCAGGACAACAACCCAGTGGAATGGATCTCCGGTGGTGATGTTTCTGGCAGCAGAACTGGTAAGAGGCTATTATCCAATGCTTCAGTGTCAGGAAGAGTTAAATCTTTTTGACAGTTCAATGGCCCCCTTTGGGTTTGCCCAAATGGCACCTGTTGTTGAAGTCAATAGAGCTTACAATTTAATTTCATCTGCCTGCAAACAATCTCTCTCATTAGGGGGTGGAATGATGATGGGATGCTCCCAGCCATGCAGTTTCACTTTCTACAGGGGCAACACATAAGTACAGTGGAATGTACTGTTTTCTGCAAGGAGCAAGGGAGAGCCCCCCTCCATCCAGACTGCTTGTAATGAGAAAGCGAGTCCCTGGGTAAGGAGGAGGAGAAAGGCAATGAGTAGGGTTAAGAAGGGGTGAGAAGGGGTCAAGCTTGCACACAGGGCTCCTAAGAGCGCTTGTCATTTCCCTTTGTGAGCTGTCACCTGTCCATGCACAGGCTAGTCATTATGCTCAACAGAATTTGAATGCTTCCATTACCCAAATGACAAGGAAGTAACTTTTCTATTAGAGATGAACCCACCACATGGTCATGAGGGATTCTTTCTGTTTTCAACTCTGAGCTAATAGGCCCCTTTAGTTCAACAATAACAATGAGGGTGATAAAGATGCCAGCAATAGCAAGGACAGTACTAGGGGCCATTTGCTTGCTACTCCATGAGGGGCACTGCATACATCTCTTTAGTTTCACAACAACTCTGAGCTAAGAATCCTGTGCCCATTTCACAGAAGAGGAAACTGAGACTGAGCTGGACGAGGTGACTGACCAATGTCACAGCCAGCAACAGACAGAAACAGGATGGGAACTCAAGTTGGTCTGACTTCAAATGTGTACTTTTTCTACCACTCTCATCACCAATCCTTCAACTGTATTTCAGTGATGAGACAAAGATTGTGTGTCTCAGTTACTCTCTGGGGATCAGGGTTATATCGATGACATTGCACATTGCACCCAGAGTGTTGAGGGTGTTTAAACATCCCTTTCCCTCTCCCCAGGGAATTCCTTGGAGAAACTGGTGGGGGGGATACTGTTGGAAATTTCATTTTCTTTTATGAGTTTTCAGTGACAGAGTGTACGTGTGTGTTTGCATGTTCTGGCAATACTGGTGTCTGATGTGTGACCTGTTTTTTATTAAAGTTATAGCTTTTGCAGGGAGTTGGGGTTATTACTGGTGCTTTGGGAGAGGAGTTGTCAAAGTTGGACTCACTCTGGCATGTAGAAGGTGATTTCAAGTTCTTTGCCCGGGAGATGTATATGCTAATAAGAAAAATGCTCTTTCTTCTCTTCAAGCCAAGTTCAGAAAGATTATACTAGCTCTGTGGATTGCAAAAAGAAAATGAAAGAACAGACATGGCCTGGGAGGCAGACTTGGGAGGGAAGAAGAAAGGAAGAGAAGGTAATGAACCCAAAGAAGGCTGACAAAGGGAGGGGAGTGTCCCTCCTTACAGCTCTGTGGAGCACAGGTGGTACAGGGCAAACCAAAACAGTGAATGTTCCTTATTAAATGAATGAATTGTGGCATTGAATTCAACAGGTTATTATAGACTAAAAATAAGAGCTATGGAAAAATTCAAGTCATATATATAACTTCTCTTTCTCTAACTTTGTGTTAAACAAGAACTTTGGGATTGTACGACAGGATAAGCCCATCTCCAGAGCATGCTGTGCAGTGGATATTCATCATAATCAAGCCACTCTACATCTTTTGGACTCTCCTTTAATATTTTTATGATTTTTATCATGTAGATTTTCACCTTCCAGTAGAGGCAAGAAAAGTTGCATATCAAACCACACGTACAGTCCAAACCACATTGAATCAGGTTCCACCAGAGCAATGGACCACATAAAAGGAAGGTCATATTCAGAATCTACTTTTACAGAGAGAATGGCAGGAACTGATCCATCTTTTCAGGAGTAGTAGCAGCAGCAAAGCTCCTAACAGTAAAATCCTGTGGTCAGCATGCCACACTCAGTGCCTCCTGCTCCGTCTACTGGGTGAGCTGTGCTGCTTTGTCTACAACGCCAATGGGACTTACCTACGAGCGGCTCAGCAGTAGCATTTGGGTTCTTGTCTTGGCTCTACAGTCTCTGAGCTTGATACACTCTCTCTGAGTTTCTGGAATCTCTATGAATTTCCCAGTAGCTGTAACAATTTTCCTTTTTGTTTCAACTAGTTAGAATTGGTTCTGTTGTTTGCACTTGAATATCCTGATCTACTTGGGTAGACATTTCTGTTTCTTACTGTGTGTTAACAAATGGCACTTCTGATTTTCCTGATTCTAGCTCACTCTGATACACTGATGAGTTCCAAGTTTCTGAGTATGCAAGGCAGAGAGTGTCATGCCCTGGACCCTGGACCGTGGCTTTTACAGTGCTCTTATACTCCATCACCCTATTTAGGAAACCTTGATGGCTCACTGTCTATGGGAAAAATTCCAGACCTCAGACTCTGGTATTGAAGGCTTTTCACATTCTGGTTCTACTTTCCCACTGTGTTCCCAATACTCTTAACACCACTACCAAATTGCAATGTTTGCTTTTCCCTTTGAATTTTTTTAAAACTCTGGCCACTGATTACACTATTCTCTCTGCTTACAGGGATCTGACCTACATCTCTGTCTACCAGAATCTTACCCATCATTCAGGACTCTGTTCAGATTTAATTTCTTAAATGAAGACTTTACTAATGATTCCCTGCAGAAATACTGCCTCATCATCTAAATCTTCTCTGCACTGAGAGCATTTATTCTATCCTGACTTGTCTAAGAATTAGTTTGTCTACTTAGACATCTTCCCAACTATATTGTAGACTTGAGGAGCAGACCATGTCTTATGATTTATTTTGTTTCTTCTTGTATCACTGACATTGAATCTTGGATGTGGTAGATGCCAACATAGTCTATGCAAAAATTAATTAGTGAAATGCTCACAATAGACACACTATCTGTAAAAACAGAAAAAAAAATGTATAGTTTATTTTAGAGATATGTGGGAATTTTTCTAGAGCTTCAAGATTGGGGTGTCCTTGTGGACCATCCATGGAATCACAACTCTTCAGCAGTGTGACTTATAACCTAGATACACATGCACTTACAGTGTTGGAAGAATATCATGTTCAAGACATGCTCAAGCCATGTTCAGTGCTAAATTGTGGGTGAGAGAAAAGGTTTGTCCTTCCTTTAACATGTACTCTCACATACAGACTCATTAGTAGGCAGCGTCCTTTCAGGAGGGTTGAAAGAACAGAAGTCTTAGGAGTCCAGTGTCCTGGTTTCTCTAGTCTTGTTTCTGATGCAAATTAGAGACGTGACCTTGGGCAAGTCATCTATCTTTTTTGGGACTTAGTTTCTTTGTCTAAGAATTGGGCCCTGATAATGTTTTTACCTCATTTGATAGCTGAGAGGCCAAATAAAATATGAACACCTTGGAGGCAGAAGGGAAGATGGAGATAGAGGTCAGTGGTAAGAGACAGAGAGAGAGAGAGAGAGAGAGAGAGTAATAACAAGGAGGAGTAAATATGGGGGGATAGAGAATGGAACCAGGCACTGGCCTAGAGGCAATACAGGTGGAGGATGCCCCCTTCTATCTGAAAAACATGAGGGAGTCTTTCTGAAAGTGTTTCTCAGGGCTATTGCAGACTGCTATTTCCTTACCACACTTTCATTCTCCCCTCTTCTTTGCCTATGTTATTAGGAGGAGGCACCTTGGAAAGAGCAAGTGTTTTTTTCATGTGTTGCTTTTTTCTCAAGCCTAGGTCTGAGAGGCTAGGAAAGTACTTACATATTTCAGACATTCTGCATGCCTTGGAGAATTAGTGCTGTCCAAAGAGCAATTGTGAGCTTTCTCATAAAAAGTCACAGTTTAGAACAGAGTTTAAATAAATAACATTAGACTGGGGCATCTTTATGGCCTGTTATCACCTGTTATCTCCTAGGGGAAAGGCTTTTCCTTCTATTTTCTTTCCTTCCTCCCTTCCTTCCTCCCTTCCTTCCTCCCTTCCTTCCTTCCTTCCTTTTTAATACAGTCATGTAGTCAGTGTTGTCAAGCAGCAGAGACATTGCTAGGACTTTCTAAAGGACCTATTACAACAAGAATTTGAGTTTATCTCATGAGCCCAGGCCAGCACACCTAAGCTCACTGCTGCTGCAGCCTCCTCTTCTTCATTGTGAAGATGAATTTCATCATGCTGCTTCCCAAATGAAGAAACCTCTTAACACAGCCAGGTACAGTCTCATCCCTGTGGTCCTGCTTTGAACTAGCCAGATCCAGAACAGGGTAGGACATTTTCTCCTCATTATCACCTCATCACTCAGTTCCCCTTGTCTGAGTAGTAGGGTCAGAGAGGTGGGGCTCAAAGCTGAGTGCAGGAATGGAAGTGCTAATGAAGAGAAAGTGTTCAAACATGGACCCTGCCCTCTCATTCAGGCCCCATTGAAAATGGTAACACCATGAGATCATCTTTCTTCTTACTGCTAAGTTTGAATGAATTTTAATGTTGCTGTTTTCTGAAGTAAGTAGCATGCAGATGGCTTCAGTTCTAAGCAATAAACTGTCCCATGAAGAGGGAAGTGAATCAAATATTATGTTGGTGCAGAAGATTTTTATCTCTTTATTAATAGAAAGACATAATTTTTGTTGGAGAAATGTTTTAGAGAATGAGGAGTAGCTATCAATTTGACATTCAAACCAAGTTTCTGTTGAACAAACATCATTGGAACACCTGCTATGTGTTGAGTTTTGGGCTAGGTGTTAAGAATATGAATAAATATTTAACATTTATTAAGTGCTTTCTTTGAGATAGGACCCATGAGCTAAGAGCCTCTGTGGTGCTTTTATGCTTTGTTGACTTAGCTGAGCTGGAACTGTGGTTCTCAGGTTTCCTTCCTGGTGTAGTTTTAGTTTGTGGGTTGTGGGTTAAGGCTGAGGACAAGAGAAATTTGCATGAGGTTTGGAAGGCAGAACCGAACAGCAGCAGGTATGCTCTGGAGGTCGCGCATGCCACCATGATCTGCCGCTCACTTTGCTGGCATGGGGCGGCAGCTTGGCCTGCAGATCTTCTGGCACCTGAAGAGTCTTGTCTTTTAGTCTCCTGAGCCAGATGTTCATGCATCTTTGTGGTGAGGGAGCCATATCTTTGAGATAGAGGTGATGAAAGACACATGTGGGTTTAGTGTGTCCTGTGGGTTCATGTTTGTCCTTATGGGTTACAAGTTTTTCCCCTCTCTCCTCATTTCAAGTACAGCTATTCAGCCTGCTGGCCCTGCTGACCTATAGCAAATCTAGCCCCCTAAATATAGAGCCCACAACCCTCCACAGGCTTCTCCACCAGCTTCTTGCAGTCCCTGTGAGTGATTTTCTCTGATTCTCCACCTCTCCCCTTCTGGACTTGTACTTCACTAGCTTCTCCCACAGTTGCATAAGGTCTAATCTGTAATGTTGATCCTTTATTCCACATCATTTGTGTGACATTGATTTGGGGACTGGCAGAGGCTTTGGAGGGTCTCAAGGGGGAGGTATGAAGGACAGTCTGGAAGTTGATGTTGGGGGATAGAGGAAAGGCAACCCATAGTGTGTAGTGGTGAAAAGTTTGGCAACACTGTTGTCTGCAGTAATTTGAAAACACAAAATATACCCAATGAACTAGTGGATTTGCTTAATGAGATCCAGGAAGGATACTGAATTTGCCAACTGGGTTCTTTTAGCAGTGTACAATAAGGTAGACAAGGAACCAATAGGTTTTTCAGCAGAATTTAGAAGAAATATAGAGGACCCAAACAAAAGCTTGCAGAAGGACCTCAAAGTAAGAAATGGTCTGTCTCAGGGAAGGGAACAAACTCAGGGCAATAAAACATTTGTTTAGGGTAACAATAGAGTCAAGAGTATGACTCTAAAATCTGGTGCTAAGAACCTAGAAGTACTTAAGGGTGTGTCTTGTAGATGTTAACTGTGTGCCTCTTAAGTGTTCTTGGCTGGACAACAGAGCTTCTAAGACTCTTACAAACTTTGTCCCATAGCAGCCTGGCACAAAGTAGAAAAGATTTACCCTGGAAAAACATTTGGATGTGGCATTTGTCCAACAGAGTGGAATATAATTTGATGCATAAGAAACATATTTTTAAAAGAATCGTATTAACTTGAAATGAACAGAGATAATTCAAAATGAAAAGACACCTCTGTAAACTGGAAGCAGGAAGGAAGTAGGCTAGAAGCAGGCTGTGAAAGCTACTCAGCTGGAAATTCAAGCCATTTCTGGTGGAACAGGATGCCTCAAAGCATGGGGCTGAGAGCCCTGAGGACACAGCCAAGAGCCACCTCAGATGCCCCAATCTCTGCCTGATGACTTTTTCCAAGTAACATGAAACTTGCTCAGCTCATTTAGGAGAGCCAAGGCGTGTCAGAGACTTACTGCACTCAAAGACACGCTGTAAGCAATAAGGAGCAGGGGTCAGTGGGCAAAGACTCCTACTTCCATGTTCTTTGCTAAGCATGGCTCCTCCAAGATTCCCCAGTGGGAATGAGCCTCAGTTGTCAACTGTAGTAACTTATTAACCCGTTACTAGCTTTCCTTATTTTTACTTTCCTCACTCTCACCATTATTTATGCTTCCTGCGATCATTCTCCAGATAAACCACCTGCACCTAATCCTTGTCTCAGGGCTTGCTTTTGGAGGAATCCAAATTAAGACCAGGAGGAAATGATTACCTCTGACAAATATCTGAAGTTCTATCAGAAGGGTGGTCAAGGAGTAAGAATATAGCAGACCAGCAGGATGGGTGGGGTGGGGTGGGCATTGCTGGCAGAATGGTAGTATGTGTCAATGCTACATACGTTGTGTGGAAGAGAACAACTTGCTCCTCTGGGCAAATGTAGTTGGTTAACATATAGTACATTTGTCTGAATTAGAAAAATGTGCACAGGGAGAAATGGATACGTTTTCCTCTAAGCAGATGCAGCCTATCACCAGAGATTGAGGTTGGGCTGGATTTCATCCCGCTCTTGACCTTGAGTGGTGTGAGGAAATGAGCCTGAACAGGTAGGCAGAGCAGTTGTGAGATGGGCATGTGGGTTGTGCTAATTGGGGTATCATGTAAGTAAAGGAGCATGTTAAAATGTTTTAAGTAAAGGGTTGCCATCATTAGATTTGTGTGTGGGTGTGTTTTTAATTTTAATTCCAGTATAGTTAACATACAGTGTTATATTAGTTTCAGGTGGACAATATAGTGAGTTAATAATTCTACACATTATTCAGTCCTCATCAAGATAAGTGTCTTCCTTCTTGATCTCAGGATCAAGAGTTCAAGCCCTGCATTGGTCTCCATGCTGGGTGTGGAGCCTGATTAAAAACAAAACAAAAAAACAAAAATCATAAGTGTCCTCTTAATCCCTTTCACCTATTTCACCCATCCCCCACCCACCTCCCCTCTGGTAACCATCTGTTTGTTTTGTAGAGTTAAGAGTCTGTTTCTTCGTTTGTCTCTTTTTAGATTTGTGTTTTAAGAATCTTGTGTCTGCTGGGGTGCCTGGGTGGTTCAGATGGTTGAGTGTCTGACTTCGGCTCAGGTCATTATCTCATGGTTCATGAGTTCGAGCCCAGCATTGGTCTCGCTGCTGTCAGCCTGTCAGCAAGGAGCCTGGAGCCCTGTTCCCCTCTCTCTGCCCCTCTCTCTGCCCCTCCTCCACTTGCAGTCTCTCTCAAAAAAAAAAATTAAAAGCATTTATAAATAATTTTATGTCTGCTGTGAGCAGAGGTGCTTAGGATTGGGGTCAACACTGAAGGCAATGATGATATATTGAAATAAGCATTATCTTTAGGGATGGGAAGGAATGAACATATTTTCTAGAAATGGGGAAGGTAGGGTGAATAGGCATTGATGACAGCCTGGTCAGAGGTGGGGACCTTGGGGGCAGAGGGAAATATGGCAGACATTTTGAACAAATGGTGATTACTCAAAATTCTATTTTGTTTCTATATTCTCCATTCTCCTTGAAGTTAGGTGGGGCCTGTGACTGATACTGTCTCATAGGCTATAATTAGAAGTGATATATGAAATACATATCAACCCTCTGATGATCCATGATGGACATGTAGTATAAATGAAAAATAAATATTCTGGTTAGGCCATTTTGGTTTGTCATCATGGCATAACCCAGGCTATTCTGAGTCATCAAGAGACCTCAAGGGTGATGCCTAGTTTCTCAATGGGATGCCTGGGTGGACAGGTGGGTCACAAAGGTATATGGGAATTGAGGAGTACTGTGTCAAGACAGGAGAGAAACATTTTCAGGTCCCTAATGGAGAGAATTGTCAGTAACTTTTCCAAAAATAAAAGCATCAAGACAAGAGCAACAGAAACTGGTCATTGCACTGAATTCACTGAGTACCTTCTCAGTGTCCTGTTCTGGGCTCATGTTGGAAGGGAAACGAGTGACTGAGGACACAGCCTTTGCCTCCTGGGAACTCAATCTGACTGGTGAGATGAGGCATGTACAGAAGAAAGAGTTATATATGCCAGGCAAGGAAGTGGCCCTCCACAAGAGGGAGAAACAGCCATGGCCACAGCATTCAGGAGAAAAGAACTGAGCAGAAAGCTAGGTCTAAAGATTCTCTAGTCAGAACAAAGAGGAGGGACCTACAGGGACACATTATTCCCCATAGGAACTCCAAGTCAAATATATGTGTGACTAAAGGACTCTAGAAAAGTCACAGAGAAATATAAAAGAGAGCCTAAGCCTGATCCATATTTGCCCCAGTGCAGACAATTGGAGTAAAAATGAATCCACATCACTGGCAGGACAGATTTTTCATAGAGCAATCACTTTAAAGTTCCTGTACATCATCTGTCCTATATCCCCAAAGATAGGGTCCTGGATATTCATGTGATAAATATCTTCCTGGGCTGCTGAAAGGGGTACTGCTGGGGATGCTTAGAAGGGAGAGTTACTATTTTTAATGAAACTTTTATTAGTACTTCCCATCATTAATCCTCCCCCCAACAGGATCATGTGTGTGTGCATGTGCGTGTGCACACACAAACGTACACACACACACACACATACACTCATCCCCACACCCTCCAAATCCCAGTCAGGAACACAGAGCTCTGGCCACCCAGGCACAGAGAGCAACGTCTTAAATTCTCTCACTAATGTTATGGATCACTTCATAGGAAGGCATGGAGAAGCAGATATTCCCTACAGGGACATGTTTGCTAATCGGATGTTAACGGAAGAATCTCTAGGGTTTGCAATCTATGTGCTTATTTTATTTAACGCCTGGATGTATGGCTGTATCAGTGCTAACTTTCCTCACTTGGGTTGTCTCGGAGCATCCTCCCCACTCCTGTGAACATCTGAACATCCGGCTCCCCAGTGCTATGGAGGCTATTAAATTAGCTTAGGCAGCAGGTGGGCAACTGAAGAAATTGGAAAACAACAGCTGATCTAAGTGACAGTGCACTGTGGACCTCTGTGAGGGGGATGTGAGATATAGACCCTATCATGAGAGCCCATTCAGCAAGGGACCAGCTCCCCCTCCACAGCCCCAGAAATGCCAGCTACAAACAGCCACTTACAACCAGAAAATAGTGGGGTTGCTGGGCTTCCTTAGCACCTCCTTCAGCATTGTCTCTGCTTGGAGTCATCCAGTTTCTAAAGGCTGTCTTGGGCAGCGTGTATGTGTGTTGGAGTGGGTATGGAATGATGATCCTGCCTCATATTCGTGTCAGAATCAAGGAGCCCCCATGTTACAAGAATGTGGCTGGGACAGAGTGAGGGTGGGAGAAAGGCAATCATAGAAAGAGCCAACATTTGTTGAGTATCCACCTATGTGCCTGGCACTGAGATTTACCTGCAATGTTTACATGGAATGTTTCATTTAGTTCTCTAACAACCCTATGATGGGGGTAATAGTGTACGTATGCATTTTTCAGAGGCAGAGACTGAGGCACAGAGAAAAGGCAACACAGTGTTTGAACCTCAGCAATCTCGCTCCTGAGCGAGGTAGCAGGTAGCAGATGAAGAAGGGGTAGCCGCAAATAGGGAAGTGCCTTAGTGGGTAACTACAAGTAGGCAGAGATAAGCCATGCCCAAGTCCCTGGGAGAACACCAAAACAGGACCTAGACATTTCAGTGGAAGTGAGTGAAGAAAAATGTCACTGCCTTTGGGTTTTTGACTCAGAAGCATGATGTGGAGAAGAGCTAGCTGGAATCATTCCACATTCTGCAAAAATGATTCTACCCCTAAGCTCTCTGCTTACTGAAGATAGATTCCTTGCATCAGGTAGGTGGGGAAAGGAGATAATTTCCTTAGAGTCTTCAGAATGGCTGGCCTGGAATAAGATGAACCAGAACAGCAGCTGCAGCAGCACAGGAAGCAGTGGCTGGGGCCACAGAGAGCCTGGTCCAGTTACTTTCTTGTCATCATTGGCCCTTCCTGTGGGTGCCAAATTCTTGGTAATAAATACTGTAATAATAGTAAAGCTACTGTGTGTATAGCGTTTTATTAGATGCTGGGCACTGTTATAAGTGCTTTGCCATTTTAAACTACTTAATCCTGACAGTAACTTTATGAGGTAGACCTCATTTCTGCTTTACAGATGAGGAGACTGAGGCACAGGGAGGTTAAGCTATTTGCCCAGTCACCTAGTTAGAGACAGGCAGATCTGAATTGTGATTCAGATAGTCTAGCACCAGAGTCCAAGGCTTTAAGCCATCTTCAGGGGCTTGCCATTTGAGAGGTGTTGATGCTGCTGCTGAATGTGACGTCCTTGTACCCAGGAAAGAGCTATCCACAGGAGCAGAAGAGAGGAAATGTTTATTCTGCATTTAAGTCAAGGACTATAATTTTGCTGGAGCAAGGAATGACACATGAATGTGGGCTGTGGCTAGAACTTCCTTTGGTGCCAGGGGCTCCACATGTGTGAGTAATCTCTGCTTTCTGGAACAGTCTGTTTCCCTTCCTTCAAGATTCTACTTTGGTCACTGTGAGAGGAAATAGCTCCCTTTGGGCCAAAGGGACAGCAGATATTTGGAGGAATGGCATGATTAAGTTGTAAATACACCAAATTTCTACCTAACCCAGAGCCCACAACCTCTTTTCTCTGTCCTGCTGAAGAATTTATTAGCAGAAGTCCAAGAAGCCAAATTGCCAAAAGTCCCTCTTGATCTGTGCTAGGGGAGGTACGGAGTGCAATGCTAAGGGAGAAGAGGGTCCAGTGTTGTATTGCAAGGACCGTGGTTTACCTGTACAAAGGAGTATGTGAAGCAAAGGTTCTCCTTGTGGGGAGAGAAGCAGAGGGTCAGGTTAACCCACCCAGAGTTTAGAACACTCTTATTCAAGTGGAAAGATACCATTAAAACGATATGCACAGAAACTAAGCGGAGCTAATGCTTATTGAGTGTCTCATTTATGCCAGGAACTGTGCATGTATTGTCTCATCCAATCTTCTCAATTTTCTGTGTGAGGATGGTGGTATTACATTGTTCTCATTTTACACAAAAGGAAACTGGTGCTCAGAGAGGTTAAGAAATAAACCCAAGGATGCCCAGCTAGTTAAGGGCAAAACTGGGATTTGACCTTTAGAGCCCACTAGTTGACTGTGGATGCCGAGTCATTGCACCCCACAGCTCTGTGCAGGTAAACCAGTACACCCCACTAACCTCTGCAGGGAAACCAGTGCACCCCTTGCTCTGGGCAGGTAAACCAGTATACTTCATTGATATCTATCAGAATAAGCCAGCATACTCCTATGATATTTGCAGGTAACCTGAGAGTTATTTGACATGTTTTTCTAACTGGTGGGTGGGGTTTTATAGCATAGGATATAGTCGAGAGAAACCAATGTTCACTTTGCAAAGTGAACATTATGGGGAAAGTTGGAAGCACCTGCAGGGATTTGGTTCCAGAGACTGAAGCCTAGAGAGCTGCTTCCATACCAGTCTTAAGGACTTGAAACTGTCCTTGGTGGCACTTTAAAGATGTGTTTGTCCTGAGAATAGGAGATGAGGGACATCCTGAATGTATTTAGGTCAGAGTCTAAAGGGAAAATTCCTTTTTCACTGAAAAGGGAATTACACTCTAGAGGTTGTATAATCTCCTTCCCTGAGTCCTTTAAGTAAAAGGAAAATGTCTATTAGGGAAGGATTGTGAATACTGAAGTTTGCCAAATCCAACTGAACCTCCCAGCCCTAGCCTGCAAACTGGAGGAAATACAGACTTCTGGGCTCCATGTCAGTCAGATGTGGAGGTGGGCCCAAGTATCTGGGTCATGAGTAACAGCATTATTTTGATTCACAGGAGACTGATGTCCAGTGGTGGAAGTTTTAAACCTGCCCTAAAGCTCTAATTTCCAAGTGAAGGTGGAGTTCTTCAGAGATACTTTCAGTCAACCACTCAGGAATTGTGCTAGATTAGGTTGTCTTAACCTGGATTTCACTGTTGGCTTCAATGACCCCAGGAATCCCATAAAATTGGAGGTAAAATTCTGTATGTATGTTTTTCTGGAGAGAGGGTCTTTTATATTGATCAGGTTCAGAGAGATCCATGATTAGAACAGTTTGAGAACCTCAGCACTATGTTTTGGCAAACTGCTCTGAACCCATTTGAGATCCTTACAAGAAAAGGAGGCTCATTGATTTATAGGTACATTTTCAGTTGTGTGTGTGTGAGTTTGTATGTGTATATGTATATTTCTGTGTTTGGTGCAGCACAAAAATACTACCCAGAGATACCACTCAAGGTATTCATAACACTTAGCTCAAATTACTTAATAAAAAATTATATGCAATAAAACCCCCAAACAATCCATTTAGATAATGAGCAAAAGACATGAACAGACATTTCACTGAAGAAGATATACAGATGGCAATAAGCATATGAAGAGATGCTCAAGATCATTAGCCATCAGGGAAATGCAAATTAAAACCACAGTGAGATATCACTATATGCCTATCATAATGGCTGAAATAAAAAGTAGTGACTGGTGGGGATGCATGGAAACTGGAATGTAAAACAATAGTCATTCTGGAAAACTGCTTGGAAGTTTTTAATGCAACTAAACATATAACTACCATACCACCTAGCATTTGTACTCTTGTGCATTGAACCCAGAGAAATCATAACTTACGTTCACACAAAAATCTGCACATGAATGTTAGCTGTAGCTTTATTCATGATAGCCAATAACTAGAAATTACCCAGCTGTCCTTCAATAGCTGAATGGTTAAAGAAAAGGTGGTATAACTTTTCAATGGAATATTACCCAGCACTAAAGAGTGAACTATTGATACATGCAACAACTTGCACAAATTTCCAGGGAATTTAGCAATGAAAAAAGCCATTCTTAAAGATTACATACTGTATTGCTTCCATAAATATAATATTCTTGAAATGAGAAAATTATAGAAATGGATAACCAATTGGTGGCTGTCAGGGGTTAAGGAGAGTGTGAGTGCAGGAGGGAGGTAGTTTTGGCTATAAAAGGGCCCCGTGAGGCATCCTTATGCTGATGGAAATGTTTTTTATCCTGAACGTATCAAAGTCAATACCCTGGGTGTGATATTGTACTGTGATTTTGTAAGATGTTGCTGTTGAGGGGAAACTGTGTGAAGTGTAGACAGAATATCTCTGCATCATTTCTTGTAACTGTATGTGAATCAACAATTATCTCACAATAAAAACTTTTAAAGATTCTACCCACCCAGCAAGAATAAAGATTTTTCACCCCAGGAGAATTTCAAAGGATGAGCTCAGTGGTACAAAAGCAATTCTGAAAAGAGTTGTAGCAGTGCCTGGTGCAGGGGTGACAAGACTAGGACCATGTGCAGCCTCCCAGGGACTCTTGGGAATGGCCACTCCTTGCCCAGGTCAGCTCTGTGCTGGCTGAATGGCCGGTCTCATCACCTTGGCATGGCTTTGTGTAAAAGGGAAGAATATGGTGCTGGAGGATCCCACCCACACTTTCACCTGTCTTTCAGCATCTTGGGAGTCTGGGACACTATCCCAGGATGGGCACGATTAGCTCTGAATGGACCCGTTTGAGTCACATGATCAAGTGAAATGGAAGGAACTTAGTGAGTATGAGTGTTGCATACATTCATGTTGTGTGTGCATAAAAACAACATTTCCATTGGGCCAGCAAGGTGTTGTCCAGGTGCCTTCACATGCATGATTCCATTGAACTTTCATGACAATCCCATGATTCAGGCCTTATCATTACTATTTTACAGATGAGGATATGGAGGCTTGGTAAGGTAAAGTGACTTACCTTAGGTTGCATAATGAGGGAGTAACATAGTTAGTATTGAAACCAGGTTTTTCTGGCCTTAAAGCTATGGTGCTTCCAGCTCATCATGTGCAATCTCCATGAGGAAGCAAGATAGGGAAGAAACCTAAGGATTTTTTTTTCCTTTCTGAACCCAAGTTTTAAGCTGGTAATTTGAATGACAGTGGAATTGAAGAAAAGCTGTGTCAGGGAATCTTTCTGAACAAAAATAAAACAGAATTGTTTTGAAGCCAAAGTCATACTGATTTCTTTGGCCTTTATCAGGACCTTTCTCTGGTTCCCCTTCATGCTGACATCTGTCTGGCACTTGGTTCCAAGTCCTAAGGACAGAGTGTATGGGATGTGCTGCGCATATGCTCTGCTGGCCTGTTACCTCTGTGCTCTCCCTGCTCCCTCTCCTGGGCTTGCCTCTGGGGCCCAAAGCCAGAGACCATTAGGTATCTAGATGCTTCTCAGCAGTGTGGGGGCAGATGCGACAGGGGTGGCTCCCTTGGAGCAGTGGCCTTCAGAGCTCCTCTACCTCACCTTTTCTCTTCTTAGTGGAGAGGGAACTTGGTAGAACAAATGAGAAAGACTAAGATGTAACAACATAGTGAGTATTTAAAAACAGAATGGCAACAATGCAGTGATTACACAACAGTAGCATGAAAAAAGTCATACCTAATAGTAAAATTACTAAAATAATGACTGGCATAAGAATAGCAGCAACTGAAAAAGTCATGTATTTACAATTTCATTTATCAAGTGTTATCACTACTCACTGTGCTAAGCATTTTGCATGGGTTATGTCTTTTAGTTCACCGAAACCCACAAGGTGGGTACTATTATTATTTACACTTTAAACAGAAAGAAATGAAGATACAGAGAGAAATTAAGTCACTTCTCAAGGTCCCACAGTACAGGAGAGCCCAGATTTCAAATCCAGGTAAGCTGACTCCAGAACCTTCTCTTAATCACACTCTGCTACAACTAAAAACGATATTGATGATGCCTGATACTGTTAAAAGCAGTTAGTTAGGTTCTAACAGAGTATAGCTGGAGGCCAGCAAAGAGGAAGTCACGGCCAGCCGTCTGGAAAGTCAGAGGCCTGTCCTGCCACATTCTATAAGAATTTGGATTAAACCTGACAGGCCCAAGATGGCAGGTGCCATGACAGGAAACCCTGACCAAAAAAGAAGAAAAGGCATGAAACCCTGCATCCAAGAAATCCCTGTTCCAAGTGATGAATATACTACCCCCTAGTTAACAACTGTCAATAAAATATAGAAAACCCAAACCCCAGGGCAGGATGCTCTCTCTCTCAAGCTCGCCTGCTCTCACATCTAGAGGGTGTACTTTCATACTTTCGCTTCAGTAATCTTTCCTGCTTGTTGCGCTTGTAAGCTCTGTGTGTTGTGACTGTCCTTGAATTCTTTCTCCTGATGAGATTTAAGAATCTTTGGCAACATCTTTGGGAGGAGCTGAGTCGAGGCCTCAGGCCCTGGGGTCTCCCTAGATCACTTGGTAACAGTACGAGAGTATCCTCATCACTGATTGAGCAGTAGAAGCTTTGTGACCTTTCCAAGTGTTGCACGGCAGTCAGGCTTCTCAGAATTCTGACTTAGAGTGTTTTATAAACTATAGTGAACTGCTAATTTAAATTTTGAATACCAAACTCCACTCACTCAGTAGATTATGTTAAGAAGCCTTTTGATGTAGGTAAATATTGGAAGTTTCTTGAATTGAGCAGAATTCTGATATCTAAACAAATGGTTTGTATTTTTATGTGTGTGGAGCCATTAAGGAAGTCCTAGGAGCCCCAGACTGTACAGTGAGAAACATTGATATATGAGACTGAGTCAGGATTTCTGGAAAGACCATTTTCCTAGTGCCCTTTCTGAGGAAATTCCTAGGGACTGGGTAGAAGCAATCCTCCAGAAATTTTACTCCCAGCCAGAAGACTGGGAATTTTCTCAGCTTATTGAAAAAAGGCAGAGCAATTGTGTTGCTAACTGCAATGGTCAGAGGGTCCAGCCTAGACCCTAACTTAGGACTAGGTCTTATGGAATAGGTTGAGTTATACTTTGAAGCCCAAGAACCCACAAATATGCATGCCTGGACAAGGAGTGGGGGCAATGCCTCACCATTAAGTTAATCATATTTTCCCTGATACCTGGAGAGACCCCTACGGTGTATAATACTTAAATATAGATGGTCTCAGGATCTTTTAGAAGGGGTTTCAGTAATTAAACAAAATAGAAATTTCATTCAGTTTCAACATTTCCCATTTGTAATTATCCTCTTGAAGTCCCTTTGTAATTATTCTTTTTAAAAAAATACTTCTACATTAGCATATTCAATCAAAATTTTTTAATTAGATGGTTTGCTCAAATTAAAGATGAATAAGTTTCCTATGTAACCCTCCAAAAAGATTGTTTTGTGCTTCGATACACCGATGGAAAGAACACCAAAAAGCAAGGGAGGAAGATAGGATTATGCAGACACTGCCAGATAATGATGTAAATTTCATATCCATGCTTTAAGACCTTCTAGCTTTATGTCACAGGCAAACATCAAACTGGGCAGTTTATATTTTGCCAGTTGCCCCTAGCTAGGCTATTCATTGATTTGTTGAGTTCCTACAGTGTGCCAGACACTTACTAGGAGCATTGTGGAACAAAAGTAGCAAGTGTCAACAACTTTTGCGAGCTTGTGGTTTTGTGGAGAGACAGATATTCATCAAAAAAATCACTGCAAGTTTGAGTTTCAAACTGAAATTAGCATCAAAGGAAGCAAAGTAATATGGTTTCATAAGAGAGTGTGCAAAAGAGTATTGGGAGATCATTCTTAATGGCTACTTCATGTTTCTGCATGTCTTGCAACAGCCTTTGTTCTGGACTTTCTCTCTAAGAACATTTGTATAGCAAACAGTCTGAGAAGGTAGAGATAGCATCCTCGTCTGGAGCAGAGAGCAGCATTGTTTCCCGACCAATGCAGGAAAAATGTCTCCCTCTGGGCAAAGATTGGGCAGGTGTGCTAGTAGTCCCCCTTATTCTTATAAGAATCCCCCAGTCTTTTGGGGGTTCCTGTGGTGCCTGGGTGGCTGCAGTTAAGCATCTGACTTTGGCTTAGGTCATCATCTCGTGGTTTGTGAGTTCAAGGACCGTGTTGGGCTCTGAGCCCGGAGCCAGGAGCCGGGAGCCTGCTTGGAGTTCTGTGTCTCCGGCTCTCTCTGCCCCTCCCCCACTCGCATTCTGTCTCTGTCTGTCTCTCTCAAAAATAAATAAATATTTAAAAAATTTAACAAAGAGTCTCTTATGGTTTGGCTCCCTCCCTCTCTAACTTTTTTTTTCCCTTCCCCTCCCCCATGGTCTACTGTTAAGTTTCTCAGGATCCACATAAACTGAGGGTTGATGGGGGGTGGGAGAGAGGGGAAAGTGGGTGATGGGCATTGAGGAGGACACCTGTTGGGATGACCACTGGGTGTTATATGGAAACCAATTTGACAATAAAGTTCATATTAAAAAAATAATAAAAAAATAAAATAAATTTAATAAAAAGATTGGGGGATTCCTAAGATTGGGGTTCTTTACATGTGATGCAAACCCACCACATGCACAGTATCCATTGGGGCTACTCTGCATCCCCTTGCACGGGACTGTGGTTTAGGGATTAAGGGGAGGTGATTCAAATATGGGGCTCACGCTGCTTGCTGTGCATTGGGTAATGAAGTCCTTTGTCTCTGATCTATGAATCTTGTGTCTTCTGTCAGCGTCCATGAAATGGTGGCAACCTAACTGGTTAGCATGCAAGTAGGGTCAATTCCCAGGTCTTCTACAACTCTTGGCATAAGTGGGAGTAGGACTTTTCCTTTGTCTTCCTCCTCCTCTTCTTTTCCCTCTCCTATTTTCACTTCTTCTACCTTCCCCTTATCCTTCCCCTCCTCCTTTTTAACACATACATGTCCAACATTTTTTGTGCATGTGTGTGTGAAAGGAATGAATTTTGGGGAGAGGAAAACATGGGATCGGGGAGAAGTATGGGATAGAAAAAAATACAATTGTAAGTTGCTTTGATAATTGTTTTATAATCATAACAAACAAGTAGAGAGAATGCCTGTACAAAACAACATAATAAAGGTTTGAAGATGGAGGTCTTCCCTTAGCAAGACCTGAAGATTTCAGTGTCTGGCGTTTGGACCTTAGGCTGTAGTCCTTGTTTTTGGATGGATCATTGGGAGTATGGTATTCAATTTGTTGCTGCTGTGGCTTTTTCTAAGAACAAGTGAAAGTCCCCCAGGGTCTGTCAGTGGGACAGTTACATACTCTAGTGATGACATCTCTTCTTTCTCCTTCTGAGGAGACTGCTCAAACTTCCTATTTTTCTGATATGGATGGAGAAGGTCTGTCCTGGTTTCAGAAGCTTAGCCACAGAACTTTATGTCCATAACACTGGCTCACAACTTCTCACCTCTTGGTGGTTCCTTTCTCACAGGGTAGAACAGACATTTCATGTTTTCTGGGAAGCACCTGAGTATGGTGGTAAGACTCCTCTAGAGGGAACTCAGGATCATGGTGAGAGATGAAAACTAAACCAAAGCTGATCCATGGTGTTCTGCTGCTGATGGATACCTCTAGGACTTTTCTGTCAAGTCCTTCTGATGTAGAAGTATTGAACAGTCAGGGACTGGATTCAAGTCACTGATAGGATAGGCAAATCTCTTAAACCTCTCTGAGACTCAGTTTCCAATTCTATGAAGTGGACCTCTCAACAGGGACATATGCAATTAGCTTAAATGTATGATAATAGACATCCAATGATAGGCAACCCCAAGTTGTCACTGTTCTCAGGGATTTAGTCTCCTTACCTTTCTGTCTACCTGCTAGGTGGTTGCCATTCCCAATGTCATCTCATGGTCTAAGAGAGTTTCTGGAAATCAAGTCCTCTTCTCTGACTTTCAGGAGATAGGACAAAGGGAAAGAGCAAAAAGGTCATACCCAACCCCCACCCCCAATGGAGTCAGCTCCAAGGGAGGCTGAGAAATGTAATCTTTCACTTAGACCATAGGTATTCTGTTACTAAGTAAGGGCAGCATGGTGGGAGAAGATGGGTACTGGGTGGACTCCCAGGGTTGCCACAGGCAACAACGTGGGCCTGGTTGGGTGTAGGCAATACTGGTCAATGTGACAGAGGTGGGGAATGTTGTCCAGGCAAATGTATTTTTCCTACAGTTACTCGGTATTTTGTTTTTTTATTCTGCCAGTTAGTGGACATAAACATATTTTGCCCCTTATAAGGGACTTTTTTGAGGCTCTGTTTGGTCCAGCGTGGGAGATAGGAGGTTTATATGGAAGACAAACAACGCAGCTGGCAGCTGGGTGCACATGATAAATTACTGCCAGGCTGTGGGTAACAGCAAACGAGCTCTGAGTAGTAATTCTCATCTCTCCTCCTCTTTTATGAACACAAGGCCACACAAAGCCCTTCACAATGACAGTTGTTTTAGCACCAAGATTCAGGGTGGCTGACTTCTGGAGAATTTCAGAATAGAATGTTATTTGCCATTTCTCTTATTTGGAAGATGCAACTGGGACAAGATATTGACGTTCTGATGGGAAATAGCAATAAGGCTCAAGATGTTTCCCACTGCCTTCTCTTTTATCCTTCATACTCAGACAATCAAGAATATTGGTGGTGTTCTTTTTCTTTCTTTTTCTTTCAAATATTCTCTGCCTTCATCCTTTCCTCTCTGGTCACATTGCTAATGGGTCTGGACCACTCCCTTTCACAACCCTACATGTATCCACTCATCTTAACTAACTTACCCGCCCTGTACAGCAAGATCTTCATTAAATATACTTTTCATTCTGGGGGCACCTGTGTGACTCAGTGGGTTGAGCATCCAACTTTGGATCAGGTCACGATCTCGGGTTTGTGAGTTTGAACCCCACATCTGGCTCTCTGCTTTCAATGCGAAGCCCTCTTTGGATCTTCTGTCTCCCACTCTCTCTGTTCCTCTGCAGCTTGTTATCTCTCTCAAAAATAAATAAAAACTTTAAAATATATATATATATATATATATATATATATATATATACTTGTATGTATATATTTTTTTCTTCTGTTCCCTACCTGGTCAGAACCCTTCTACTACTTCTTTTTACATGAAATTATCCATTTATTCATAGGCATTTGTTATGGTTACTCAGACATAGGAGTGTTAGATCTCTCTGTAAGATGGCAAGCTTTGGCTTTATGTTTTTATGTTGCTGAAAAAGATCGTTAATTTTAACATTTCTAACCCCTGCCACCAGTAGAATAATGGCCTATTTTGTCTTTTATGTGGATTATTTCATGTATTTTGTACAGCCCTATAGTTTTTCTGATGTGTGTGTGTATGTGTATGTCTTTCTTCTTGGCAGTTGGGTAGGAATGTACTCCTGTCCCATTGCTACACTCATTTCTTCATTCATTCACTTATTACTCTAACAAGAATTCTCCTCCACCCCCAGCTTTCAATTCACCAGGCATTGTGGTAGTTGCTGAATTTTTATCTGTATTACTGTTGCAGTGGCATTGCTCAAGTTGATATAGATTGCTCTTGCCCCAATTTACTTATCTAAATTCTATGACCTTTCAAAGCCCAATTATAATTTAAATGCTACCAGGAGTTAACCCCCCACCTCCACTCCTCCATCACTCAAAGATTGATTCTGAATGTCTATAGGAGTGTGATGCAAATATATTAGTCACAGCTCTTTGAGTGTAAGTGACAGTAACCTAACTCAACTTACTTAAGCCAAAAGGGGTTACATAAACTCTTATAGCTAAATTGTGGGAAAGGCAAGAGCTGACCCTTGGGGTTACTTGGAGTAAGGAAGTTGAAAGCTCTCAGGGGTCTCTCTGTTTTCCTCTCTTTATTTCTTACCTTTGTTTCTTACCTCTGTCTGGCAAGCTTGTTTCTCTTTACTTCTAGAGCACACTAATGGGCCATTGAGTAATGTTGGAATATGACCTGTATAAGCTTTGGATTTATACCCTATGGCTTTGTAATCAGAGAAGGAAAAGATCCCAAGGAAAGATTTTGATTGGTTGATTCTGGTGATCCCATGGCCATCTCTGTGGCCAGTTACTCTGAGAAAGGGGCATGGTATGTGGGTTAACAGAAGTAGTAGCCACTACAAAGATTATTTTTAAAAAATTGACCTAGTCTTGTTTTGCAAAAGATAAAGAGAGACTCTTGTGTTCGTTATTCTTGTTCCTTCTGTGTTAATTATCACCTGCAGCTTAATGCACAATTCCTGAGGGAGGAAATCACACCTTGTATTCTCCTGTTAGGTCAGATCTGGCTCTAATTAATGTGAGGAAGAGCTAGGATAGGATTCATTAGACCCACCCACTCCGCAGAAAGACACAGATCATAAAGGGCCACTGGGGTCTTATTTTTAGTTGAGGATCCCAGAGCTCTTGGGCCTCCAAGTCACAGAGTTTTCAAACACTGTCAACAGCAGCATGTCCCCAAGGCACCTGGAAGTTGCTGCAGATCTACTCCAGGTTAAGTTGGAATCAGCAAGTATGAATTTTAGTCCTTCTTGGTCAGAGAGACAGCCTGAGCTGTGCTCATGGCCTCGGTGAACCCAGACTCACGACAGTTGTTTTTTTTCCAGTGTTTCTGCCCAAAGGGCTCCTAAGGGGTGACTGTTCACTCAGCACCTCTCATGGGCCTTTCTTCTAGTTAGAGTCACCCAAAAGCCAATCTGCTTTAGGACAATCCATGGAACTGGTCACCAGGACTGATCAAGGTGGGTAAGGAGGGCCATTTGAGATGAGCCTCTCAGTGAGAGTTTTGTGATTGAGGCCATGAGGTATGATGGCCAAGTCTGAGAACAGACTACTGAGTTCAAGTCTTTTCTCTACAACTTATTAGCTTTGAGAGCTCTCATTGTTTATCTTTGTGGGTCCCAGTTTCTGTAAGCTGAGGATAATCGAGCATACTGTTAAAGCTGTCATAATCTTCACAGCTACTGAACAATTAGACCAATCACAGTAGACATCAGCCATAGCCCTGATGCAAGGATCTGGGACCCTCTGCTGGGATCTGGGACCAATCCTTTAGTTGCTGAATATGAAGAGTCTAAAGGGTCCTAAGTAATTGGCCCACATGACTAGAGTGGCCACAGACACATTAATGGGCTCAAGTTTTAAGTTTTTCCCACCGGTAACTATTTCAATATTTTAAGCAACCAGTACTGCTATATTTGTGGCATTGGCTAAATATTAACCCTGAGGATAGTCATTGTACTTCACAGGGCTCTTGTCAGGGCCACCAGTTACTATTGTGCAAGCCATGCATTGCTCCACCCCAGGGGCATCATACTCCTTGGAGCCATTGTAGATGCGTGGAGTTATAATGATAATTTTCTGGCCCACCGCAGTAAAGTATCTTAAGGAAAGAATGCTGTTTTCTAATTTGCAGTATGTTGCCATATGGGTTAGTGATGGGGCTGGTTGCTGTGAAGATTAAAAGAGGTATCCCATTTCACATGCTTAGAATAGTACAGATGTGTAGAGAAACCTCAATTTAAGTTAGTTATTACTGTCTATAAATGAAGTGATACTGGCACACAGACGATGTGCAGAAAAATAGTTATTTATCATTGACTTCAAACTTGTGTTACACTATCTGAACTGCAAAATAATTTCATGTTAAAAATAAATCTGCCTTTATATTTTTTTTTCTCCAACAGTGAAAAATTTCAAACAGAAAAATTGAAAGAATTATACATTGGACATTCATATGCCCACAATCTAGAGTTAAAGTGATCTGACCTCAATACAGCTGTGTTTGAGGGATGAGGGAAATCCTGGTCCCCCTACTTCTCCATCATCTTAACTCCCTCTCCAGTCTAGATTTAAAAATGAATATTTTGCTGTATTTGTTTTGTCACATGTCTATTTACCCATCCTTCTATCTATCTATCTATCTATCTATCTATTCAATTCAAAATGCATTTCAAAATGGATTAAATCTATATACTTCATTCTTAAACTTTGGCAGGTATATCATTAACTAGAGTTCACCATTTGTTTATGATTCTTTTTTTTTTTTAGGTGAAATTTAAATGCAGTGAAGTATATAAAACTTAAGTGTGTCATTTGGTAAGTTTGGACAAATTGTTGGAGGAGGTAGGTCTTTGAGATAACAGGACCTCCGGTTGAACTCTGGTTCCCAGCTGGACCTGGGAAATTACAGGCTCCTCCCCTCTCCCCTTGTCTTTGGAATATAAGCTCCACCCACTGTTTCCACAGTGGGAGCCATGAGACAGTAAGGTGGTGCTCAGGCCTCTTGTACAGTGAACATGACTGACCCTAGTTAAGGCTTATACATAAACTTTTAAGATTCTAGCAAGTGGGTGCAGAGATCTATTCATCCTGTGATGGCATAAGACAAGCCTTGTAAGTAAGTTTCCTTACTTACGCATACAAATCTGGAGTGACCTGCCTCTTTCTTTGGTCTCTCCCTGCCCTCCCTGTACAGGGGCCAGTTTGTGAGCCAACACAAATGCATACGGTTCTGTAACCCAAACCCCATTAAGAAGTGATGACTGCTGCCACAACCTCCAGAGGCTACCATTGTTCTGATTTTGTTTTTACCATAGGTTAGTTTTTCCTGCTTTAAAACTTAATATAAATGGATTGATGCAATGTTCATTCTCTTGTGTAAGACTTCTTTCACTCAGCATAATGTTTTTGAGAATCATCCATGTTGTTGAACATATTCATAGGTCTGTTCCTTTTTCTTTAGGAGTGGGATTACATTATATGAATAAAACAGTGTGTTCAGCTATTCTGTTATTGATGGACACCTGACATATGTCCAGTTTGGGGCTATTGCAAACGAAACTTCTCTGAACAATCCAGTGCAGGTCTTTTGTGGACACATGCTTTCATTTGGGGGATAAATATGTAGGAGTAAAATTACTGGGTAACAGGGTAGGTGTATACTTTGTTTTATAAACACTGCAGACCTTTCCCCAAACATGCTTCCCCAAAGCATAAAGATCCTTTTATGCTCCCACCAACATGTATGAGTGTTGTCTATGCAACTGCCCTGTATCCTTGCCACCACTGAATGTTATCAGTCTTTTTCATTTTAGTCATTCTATTGGTTGTGAACTGGAATTTTTTGTTTGTTTGTTGTTTGTTTGTTTTAAGCAGGCTCCACACCTAGTGTGGAGACCAGTGTGGAGCTTAAACTCATGACCCTGAGACCAAGACCTGAACTGAGATCAAGAGTCAGATACTTACCAACTGAGCCACTCAGGGGACCCTGGAATTGTGGTTTCAATTTTCATTTCTCTAGACTAGTAATTACCTGAGAACTTTTTCTTGTGCTAGTGTGGTAGGGTCTCCTCCCTAAGGAAAGAAACAAAACAAAACAAAAAAACCCTCAAGGTAACCTGGCTATGGGCGTACATGACAACATCCCTCATGACCTTGTAACACTTAATCAGACTGCGTGTTTGTGTGTGTTACCATATATGGGAGACAAGTAGAAAATATACAAAAAACTATGCCATGTGGCATTCAGGGCTTAGTTCTTTGGGTGTGAATCCAACTGAACAGTGTTGGCATGAATAAAGTTGCTTCCTGGAAACAAAAGCCTAGGTGTCATGACTCTGTGTGAGAATCTTGCTACACTAGTAGCCATTCATATATCTTCTTTTGGGAAGTGTCTGTTTAAATCATTTACCCATTTAAAAAATCTTATTACTTTGAACTAATTTTAGACTTACAGAAAAGTTGCAAGATCCTCTATATGTTTCATAAAGCTGCTTCTTTTACTGTTAACACCACATGAAATCATAGTGTAATTATCACAGCTGGGAAATGAATGGCACAATATTGTCAGCTACACTATTGACTTTATTCAAATATACCAGTTTCCCTACTAGTGTCCCTTTTTTGTTCCAGGTTCTTCTAGGATCCCACACTACATTTAATCTTTATTTCCTATGGCTGCTCTACTTTGAAAAATTGGCTTGCCTTTTTATTATTAAGTTCTAGATATACTTCATATATATAATTTGGATGAAGTCTAACATAATTTTTCCCTTTATGGTTGTTGCTGTGTCCTGTTTGAGAAATCTCTGCCTAGCCCTGATTTGTGAAGATATTCTCCTGTTTTCTTATAGAAATTTATAGTTTTAGCTTCTGTGTTTAGATTTATCATCTATTTCAAATTAATTTTTATGGATGGTGTGCACTAGGGGTTGAGGCTACTACATATCCCCCCCCCCCAAAAAAACAAAAAACAAATGGATATCCAATTTTTCCAGGGCCATTTGTTAAAAAGACTTTCTTTCTGCATTGATTGTTTGGTTCTTTGGTTGGAAATCAAATGATTTTATAAGTGTCTGACACTGATCTATTTTTCTATTCACATGCCAGTACTATGCTGTCTTGATTACTGTAGCTTTGGAGTAAATCTTGAGGTTGGTTAGTGTAAATACTCAAAATTGTTCCTCCTTTCAAGATTTTCTTGGCTATTCTAGATTCTTTGCATATATTTTAGAGTCAGCTTGTTAATTTCTACAGAAAATACTGGAATTTTTACTGAGAATTGGGAAGAGATATCACCATAAAAATATTGTCTTCCAGTTCATGAACATGATACATTTTTAACATGTTTTTCTAAGTATTATAAAAATTTCCACATTATTAATGTCTTTCTTCTTAGTTTCTTTCAGCAAGTTTGTAGTTTTTATGTCTTGCACATCGTTTGATACATTTGACCCTCAGTATTTTATGATTTTGAAGTAACTTAAGAAGAATTTTAAAACAGTTTATTTTCCATTTGCTTGCTACCAATATATAAAAATACAATTTATTTTTGTACATTGACCTTGAGAAATTCTGTTAGTAGTTTTTAAAATTTTTTTAATGTTTATTTTTGAGAGAGAGAGAGAGAGAGAGAGAGACAGCATGAGTGGGGGAAGGGCATAGAGAGGGAGACAGAATCTGAAGCAGACTCCAGGCTCTGAGCTGTCAGCACAGAGTCCAACATGGGGCTTGAACTCAAGAATCAAACCATGAGATCATAACCTGAGCTGAAGTCTGATGCTTAACCAGCTGAGCCACCCAGGTGCCCAAGTAGTTTTTTTTTTTTTTTAAGTTTTATTTATTTATTTTGAGAGATAGCATGAGTGGGGGAGGGGCAGAGAGAGAAGAAGACAGAATCCAAAGCAGGCTCCAGCACAGAGCCTGAAGTGGGGCTCAAACTTATAAAACTATGAGATCATGACTGGAACCAAAACCAAGAGTCTGATGCTTAACCAACTGAGCCACACAGATACCCCTCTGTTAATAGTTCTAATACTGATTTGTACAATCCTCAGGATTTTCTAAATGTAGAATGATATCATCTGTGATTAGAGACAGTTTTACTTCATTTATTCATTAATTTTGAATTTGATCATTAATTTTGACTTTTTGATCATTATGCCTTTCTGTTTTCTTGCCTATTGTACTAGCTAGGACCTCAAATACAATACTTGAAAGAAGTAATAGAAATGCCTCCCCCCCCCCCCCCCACACACACACACACTCCCTGGGCACCTAGGTGGCTCAGTTGGTTAAGTACTGACTTTTTGATTTCAGCTCAGGTCATGATCGCATAGTTCGTGAGATCAAACCCTGCATCAGGCTCTGTGCTGACAGAATGGAGCTTGCTTGGGATTCTCTTTCTCTTCCTCTCTCTCTGCCCCTCTCCCCCTCCTGTCCTCCCTGCCAAATAAATAAACATTTAAAAAAATGTCTTTTTCCTGATCTTAGAGGTAAAGATCATTCAATACTTTATCATTGAGTATAATGATAATGATGGTTTTTTTTTTTTCTTAGATGCCCTTTATCAGATTGAGATACATCCTTTCTATTCCTAATTTGCTGAGAGATTCTAGCATAATGGGCATTGACTTTTGTAAAATGCTATTTTTTGTGTGTGTCTGTTGAAATGATCAAAGAGTTTTTCTTCCTTAATCTGTTAATATGATGAATTAAATTGATTTTCCAATGTTAGACCCATCTTACATATCTGGAATAAACTCCAGTTAATCATGATATATTACCATTTTTAAATATTGCTGTATTGGAGTTATTAATATTTCATGTAAGTTTTGTGCCTACGTCTATGAGATATTATTTTGTAGTGTTTTTAGTGATTTCTTTGTCAAGCTTTATATCAAGGTTATGTAAAACTCATACATGACATGGGAAGCAATCTATTACTTTTTATTTTCTTAAAGAGCTTGTGTTAACGTTTATATTAGTTCTTCTATGAATCTTTGATAGAACTCACCAGTAAGATCATTTTGTCCTAAAGATTTCTTTGCGGGAAAGTTTTTGATAATAGATTCAATTCCTTTAATGTATATATAGCGGACTATTCATATTTCCTATTTTATTTTGCATCATTTTGGTAAGTTGTATTTCTTAAGGAATTTGTACTTCCAACTAAGTTGTAAAAAATATTTCCTTCAAATTGTTCATAATGTTCCTTTTCTTGTCCTTTTATTGTCTGTAAGGCCAGTAATGATATTCCCTTCATTTTTGAAACTGGTAATTTGTGTTTTTTCTCCTTTTCTCTTAATTGATTAACTTAGGGATTTATCATTTTTGTTATTGTTTTCCAAACAATTAAGTTTTGGCTTTTAAAATTTTTCTTTTCTTTTTTAATTTCATTTAAAACTGCTCTTATTTTTTCTCCCTTCTACTTATTTGGGTTTATTTTGCTTTTCTTTTTCAACTTCTTATGGTGGAATCTTAAGTCATTGATTTTTGTGACAGATTACATTTTCCCGAAATGGTCATAATGAAATTTTTTATTCCACCCGCTTTTCTAGAACTTTACCACACTCTATCAAGCATGAAGTTAAATTTTCCTCCCCTTGAATTTTGAGAGTTTGTGATTCACTTGTAACCAATATAATGCAACAGAAAAGATGCTATGTGACTTTTGAGTTAGGTTATGAAAAGCAATGCAGTTTATGCCTTGTTAGCTATGAGTTTTTATACTTGGAATCCGAATTTTCATGTAAGAAGGACAATAGCCCTGAGGCCTCCATACTGTGAGAAAGCCAGGCCATGTAGAAAGGCCATGTGAAGGTGTTCCAGTGAGCAATCCTAGCTTTTGAGTGCTCCCAGACCAAGAGCCAGAGCAGTAAGTGAACAAAGTATTAAGATGATCCAGCCACTGAGTCCTTCTTAGCCTTCATGTTTTCCCACTTGATTCCTCTTCACTTTCAGATGCTGTAGTAGCCCCAAATTCAGCATCCCAAGTGGTGCATGCTGAGGACTGCCTTCCAGTCAAAGACTATAAAAAAAAAAAAAAAACCCAAAACTTACCCAGGGCCAGTTCATTCTTCCCAGTGTCAATACCCCTCTAATTTCTGCCAGAAATTGGTGACTCTAAAGCTTTTGGGTGGTTGGTCTGAGAGATGTTACTCAAGAATTCATTATCAGAAGTGGAAACTCAACCTGTGTCTTTTGAACTTCTGAAACAGTATTATCTGCTACCTTCAAAGAGAATTAATCTGTTTAATACAAATGTTTAGTATTTGTCATATTTTTGGTACACTTATTTAAGAATTAGGTTTTTTTTTTGTTTTTTTTTTTTACCAGTCCATAGATCTTTTATTCCTTTATGCCCATTATGAATTCATGGGAAGGGGATCCAGCAACTCAGGCCTTGCTCCATCAGTTCTCACCAAGTACGCAGGCCTGTGCTTTGGTTGAACCCAAGCACCTTTCTCTTTGGCTTCCTTCTTCTTCTTCACACACCTCAGCAAGCTATCTGGACTGTTAGAGGGCTTACTATGCTTAATACGCTCACTAATTCTCTTGGCAAGAATCTTGCCCCTAACTTGTTTGTTTACCACAATGCCAGTAGCGTCCTAGGCAACACTGTAGACTCTTCCAGTTTTGCCAGGTAACATTTGTGGAACTTCCTTTTTGAACAGAGCCCATTCTCTTGATGTGAACAGTATCAAATTTCTTATAGATTCCTGTGTATGTGGGGGAAGAAACAATGCTTTGTTTTCTAAAAGGCCTAGAGAACACACTGCAGGTGCCTCCATCTTTGCCTTTGTGTTGGTCATTTTGTCGAATGACTGGAAGATGGTGGTTTGGGCCAAGAGGGTGAAGTTTTTCCCAGAGAGGAGCCAGAGGAGAAATGGACCTCAACTTCAGCTGTTCTCATTCCTGAGTTCATGTTGGAGGTTCATGTGTCCTGTCCTAGATATGGCCCGGAAACCTTGCCCTCTGGGTAAATAGAATTTTAGGAGAGTAGATACAGCTCAACAAACCCAACAAAGAAAGAATAAAAAAGTGAAGACTTCTAGGAATCAACGGAAAAGGAAATCACAAACTTGCCTCTAGCAAGAGACCCTTAAAACCACAGGCTGGTGGTGGCAGGGTGGGGGGGGGCGGCTAGGAGCAGTCAGGGAAGGCCTTGCATCTGGCCCCAGCTTCTACACCAGGACGGCTTTAATATCTGTGTTCCTGTCCCCCTCTGGGCTGCCTGGGCTGGTTTCAGCAGCATTGAGTGCTATCTGCTTTTCTGTGATGTCTTGTTTTGCTTGAATTATTTTTGGCCAGGGTAGAACACTGTGTCCATTTCTCTTCTGGGAGGTGGGAACAAAGATGGCTTTGTGGGGAACAAAAAGTGAGGCCTAGCCTCAAATGCAATTGGAGCTGATTGTTATAATTTATTAAAAGTGCAATTCTGTTCAGAACATGAAATGGAGATAATGAGTTAACAGGCACACAAATGAGTGTTGAGTCATACAAAGCTTGAAAAGGGACCCTAGATAAAAGTGGAGAAGGGGTAATGGCGCAAATAGAGGACAAAATTTTCTGATTAGAGTCGCACTGAAGCAACTCTGGAAATGAGCACCAAGAATTCAGGGTCCTCTTAGAGGGTGAGCTGCAGTGTTAAGTTGTGTGTGTGTGTGTGCGCGCGTGCATGCCTGCGCGCTTGGGGGAGGAGTGGGTGTGGAGCTGTGTAATATGGGAGAATAGGCACAGTCTAGAGATTGGGAAAAAACAGGAAATCTTCCCACTCTTACTTTCTTTTCCGTCTCTATACCACATCTCCTCCTCTTAAACTAAAAGCACAGACATAAGTTACAGTATACTGTGAGTAATCAAGCTTTGGATTCAAGCACCTTCTCCCCTTACCATCTGTGTGGCCTCAGTTTTCTGTTTTCTAAAAAGTTTTTAACGTTTATTTATTTTTGAGAGAGTACGTGCATGAGAGTGCAATGGGGGGAGGGGCAGAGAGCAAGGGAGACACAGAATCCAAAGCAGGCTCCAGGCTCTGAGTTGTCAGCATAGAGCCCGACATGGGGCTTGAACTCATAAACTGCGAGATCATGACCTGAGCTGGAGTTGGACACTTAACCGACTGAGCCACACAGGTGCCCCATGTGGCCTCAGTTTTCTAATCTGCACAATGGGAAAAAATGGTAAGCAAAGCTGGAGGATTGCTGTAATAATTGGTTGAGATGAGCTACCCCAAAGCACCTGATAGAGTGCCTGGCACTAGTAGCTGCTAGAGCTAATTGCTCCCCACTCACCTTTATCTGTTTACCAGGCAATTTCTTTAACCCCAAATTCAAGTATTGATTGGCTTGTTACAGTTCTTGCATTTCCATGTTGCACAGAATTACAGAATCATATAACCTTTGATATGGAAAGGACCATAGAGTTTAAGGGAATTGACCAACATCTTTCAACTTGTTACTGAGTTGACAAGTATTTCTATGTGCCTGTCATTGTGGTAGGAATTGGGATACAGCAGTGAAGAAAATCCTTGCCATTTGTGAAACTTACAACCTAGAAGGGGAAGAAGGCTTTCTTTAAGCAAATGTTTCATAGATAACTAATCAATCAGGACTGTGCCAAGTGGCAAGATGAAGGGAGAGCTCTGAAGGGGAGTACAGCAGGGGACTGAAGTAGATGGGGGTGTCAGGGAAGGCAGCCCAGAGAAGTGGTTTTGGGTTGAGACCTGCGAATGAGCTAGAATTAACTCTGTGAAGAAACTGGAAGGCATCCATGTAGCTGGGCAGGTGTGGGATGGCTGAGGAGGGGCTGAAAGAATTGGGTAAAGTGGGTGGTTGGGGACTATCGAGAGAAGCTGAAAAGGTGAGGTAGGTAGGAGTTAGATTACGCTGTGCAGTCATGGCCAGGGAATTGACAGTACAACACAAAAGCAAAACAGTGTAAAACATCAGTCTTCCTTTCCTTACATCTTTTGCATGGTTCTCTTCTGCTCTCCATGGTAATCCAGAGATGTGGGATCTTGTAGGGCAAAGGCAGAGGTGATTGAGGGTTTGAAGCTAACACTTTAAAGGCATCCAGATCATGGAGTCATTTCTTTCCAAGTGGATTAATGAAATGCCAGACATGAATCTAAGTGGTCTTGAGATGTCTTTCTACTTGGGAGCTGGCCGAAGTGGAATGTTAACAGCAAATTGTACAGCTTTTTATTTTCTTTAGAAATAATGTACTTAACCTGCTTTAGAGAGTGGTCTCAAAGAATGCTTCTTTAGAATGTCTCTACCCGGTTCACTCTTAACTGCAGGGAATCCCTCACAGAAAACCGTAAATAAGCAGCTCTGGAATTAAATTAGCTCCCAGCTATCTTAAGCAAATATCCTACAAGGGAAATTGTGTTATCTAACTGGCCAGTTGATTCTTGGCTTTTTTCAGCTTCAAGAAAGAATTTAAATGGGATTCCTATGTGTTACTCTCATTTCAAATCCTCTGGAGCAGATAAACATTATCATGAAACTGGCCAAGGATGAAATTTAAATAAGTAGTGATTGGAAAGGATGACAGTAAGAGTTTCCAACTCACAAAAACAGACAAATTAGTTTAATTAACTGAAAAATTTGGAGGACAAAGATATGGGGGGGTTATTTATGTTGATGTGTGATGCATGCTCAATATTTTTATAAACAAACTTAGGGGAAAGGAAACACACCAATATAATTATCCCTCAAAGCTGTACCACCGAAGAGTACTTGGAGCCAAGAACATGTTTTTCTTCTTGCAAGTTACTGTCTCTTTTCTATGGAAGATGACAGAGTTCTCCTTACCAAAGCAGGTCTTCCTCTGTTGTACCATTATACTGCCAGTCTGACATTGGCTTATCTGTTGTGTGTATTGGTGTTGTGATCACAATGGCTGCTCATGTGGTTGAATCATTGCCTGAATAGAGGAAATAGAGGTTGCCTTTATGCCAGGAGTGGCTATCTTCTCCTGATGGCTGAGGGGAAAAGGAGTTTGATAGACAGCAGAGCATACTATGGAATGGTGGAAAGACATTGGCCAATAGTTAGCCAGAGAAGCTTCCAAAGCAAAGTGGATAGCTAAATTCTACTGTTTCTCCTCTTCCAACATGAAGCCACATATGCACATATGGACTCCAATTTGCTTTTCTGTTACTCTGGTTGTATAGACAAGGACTCATCCTGATATAGTAAATTAGAGGTCAGTGTGCTTTAAATCTTGAAATCTTTTGAACCCCTAATTTCAGCCTCTGAGGCTATGGTACTTAGAGTCTGCCTGGCTGGATCAACCTTCTTTCTTTTCTCCTTTCCTTTCCTTTTCTTTCCTTTCCTTTCCTTTCCTTTCCTTTCCTTTCCTTTCCTTTCCTTCTTTCCTTCCTTCCTTCCTTCCTTCCTTCCTTCCTTCCTTCCTCTTTCTAGCTCCTTCCCTCCCTTCTTTTCCCCTTCCTTCCTTTCATTCATTCAACAATTACTTTTGAAAATTTACAATGTTAGAGAGACTTTTTTAAGGGTGGGGGAAATTATGGGAAGTAAGACAGACAAAGTTCTTGTTCTTTTGGTTTTCCTTCTAGGGAGAGGGAATACAAAATGGATTAGCAAGCAAATAAATAATCGCAACAACTGCAAATAGTATATAAGTGCTATGAAGAAATAACATCTAAGGTGACATGATAAAGCCTGACTCAAGGTAGGGGAGAGAGCTAATTTTGCTTGAGTGTTCAGGGACAACTTCACTGAGGGGTCCTTGAGTTGTTGTCTGAAGGACAAGAAAGAACTAACAACGTAGAGATCTGGAGAGCAAGAAGCCCAGCAGAGGAAACAGCCAGAACAAAACCCCTGATGAGAAAAAGCTTAGGGTGTTAAAAGCATAAATACAAGTGGTGGTAGAAACAAGGGCAGTAGGAAGGAAAACGTGGGTTAGATGAGATTGGAGATCATGTAAGGATTACAGTCATGGGCCTGGGGGTGAGATTTTGTTCTAGGTGCATAGGGAAGATTTTGGAGAGTTTTAAGCATGTGAATGGAATTATTAAATTTGAATTTAAAAAGTTTTGGTTTTGGTAACATACAGAGAATCATTATAGGGAGGAAAGAGTAAAAGCCAGGAAGCCAGTTCAGTGTTTTGCTCTTATATTAATTGAGATGACTGTAATGATAAGAAAGCCAATAAGAATATGATTGTAGGGACGCCTGGGTGGCTCAGTCGGTTAAGTGTCCGACTTCGGCTCAGGTCACGATCTCGCGGTCCGTGAGTTCGAGCCCCGCGTCGGGCTCTGTGCTGACTGCTCAGAGCCTGGAGCCTGTTTCAGATTCTGTGTCTCCCTCTCTCTGACCCTCCCCCGTTCATGCTCTGTCTCTCTCTGTCTCAAAAGTAAATAAACATTAAAAAGAAAATTTAAAAAAAAAAAGAATATGATTGTATTATTACTATTATGAAAACAGAAACAGTTCCAGGATGGTTCTTCACCTCACATATATCATTCAGGATCCAGGTTCTAAATGGCAGAAATTTTAGCATTTTATGTTTAGCATATATACTTAGTTTTTAGGCTTCTATTCTCTTGTTTACCAGATGACTGCCTCAGTTCCAGGCATCTCATGTAGCTATACAATGTCTGGACAATGAAGGGACTGTCCCCTGGTGATATTCTTTTTATTCACAGGGATAACTCTTTCCAAAGCCCCTTCCCCCCTCAGAGACGAGGATTAGATCACATATCAAGGGAGAATAGAATTACCATAATTGTATTTAACCTTTAAACCCATTGTGGTTCACTCCTTTCCATGACCACGTGGAAGGGTAAATGTCTGAACACAATCTGGATTCACCAACAGGGAAAAAGGGAGGCAACTTACAGTGTCATCCATGATTTATTTGATTACTCTGAATAATTCATGTAAATTAAAAAAAAACCTTTAAAATACCCACCCCAACACCAGTCGTTGCCCATGTTACCCTATTTGTTGATAGCCGAGGAGACCTCTTGCAGTGATGCTATTCTAAATATCTTCATCACAGTTTAGGTTGAACCTTGAAAATCATGAGGAACTATAATTCATAATAGGGTTTCCTGAATTTGTCATTTATCAGCTCTTTTTTACTAATGAGCTCTTTTAGTATTCTTGCATCTAATGGGGTAATGGTGACTGGCAAGTCCAGGTGACATTGTTGCTATTTTGGTCCTTCTGAGACAGCTATGAGATTGATTCATACCATCACCCTCCTGGCCCATGTCTTCATCCTCTTTGTCATCTTCATCTTGCTCATCAATGTGCCCATCTTTGCTTTTATATACTGGTGACCTGCTAGTTCCTTTTCTTCTGAAATCAGCTGGTGTAATTTTCTTCTGATGGCCCTTGCTCTGGATTACTTTGGTCAAGGTTATGGCTCTACAACTTCATCATGAAGCACGTGCTTCTCCTGTTGTCCACATTGCTGCTGCTGACCTTCCTGCACTACACTGTTGATACTCCCCTTAGCTGGAAGGGGGAAATTTCTTCCGAAGTTCCCAGTCAGCAGCTCTAGATTCCCTTCCAATGCCAGATTGCTACTTCTATCCTGTGGGTTATCTCATTGTCCTCATAACACAGCCAATATAGTCATTTCTTACTGAAGTTAGTCTGCATTTGATTTCTGTCATTTGTTACCAGTGTTCCTGACTAAATATACTTGCCTCATATAAATTGCATTTTAGATGGGAAGAGGAAGATAAGTATAGATAAGTAAGGCTTAAAAAGGAAGACTGACTTGTCCTATTTAATCAGCTGAGTCAGGGACAGTGTTGGGTAGAATTTTCTTGGCTGTCAGTTTAGTGTTCTTTTCACTTTCTTGAAGCCTGTGAAATTTCTTTACCTATCCAGCCTCAGTCATTATTTAAAATCATTCAAGTCAATGTCACCAAGCTCTCCCAAGAGAAGCAGGCAATGGCAAAATCCCCTCTGGTACATAACTCCTGCAACCTTAGTGTCATGTTTTATTGAGTCTCCAACAAGAAATGCCTTTTAGCTGGACACTGATTTTATGTCCAAATCAGGTAAGTAGCTACTCAAATGGAGTGATTTGAGAAGAAACAATAAGACATCTTGCTTTCCATCACTCCTAAGCAGCTGAAGTTATAATATCCCTAAAGGAAGCAAAATCCCACTGTCATCCAAGAGGAGAGAGGAAGGACTCCCCTTCTCCACCTTCCTGCCTCTCTTGTCTCATTTCCCTTTCCCTTTTGGGAAGCAGCCAGTTTCGTACCAGCTTCTCAAACTGGAATAAGCTGACCCCTGAGGTATGTGAAGAGGGATGGGAGGCGCTAAGATAAACACAGACCATCTTCCCAGAATGATACTTTCTTCACTAGGAAATTTGGACAAAAACTTATTTTAACATTTAAGAAAAAACCTCACATAAAATAATATAGTCAACATGTGAATTTTACATGAATTTGTAAGCTAAAACATGAGACTTACACTCAGAAGCTCCTTTGGGGTCTGCCTATTCACCATGATGCATGAATTACCTCATCCTAAGGGACATAAAGGGTACTTTGGTAGAAAAGTTGCAGGGTACTGATGTATTAAAAAGGGCATGGATTGTGGAGTAGTAAAATCTGGGTTCAAAATTTACTTCCACCTCTTATTAGATCTGTGTCCTTGGGAAAATAGTTATAGCTCCTGGAGCCATATTTCCTTAGCTATAGAATAAGGACAGTAACTCCCCTCACAGAGATGTGGGCTTCAAGGAAATGAGGTCTGAGGGGTGCCTGGCTCACAGGGGCCTGTTCTCAGTGGTACTTTCCCCTTCTACTTACACTCTGACCTGAAATCTGCCTCCCAGAAACCCTCTATTGGCCTTAGTTTTATCTTCTAGGGCCTCAGGACTAAGTAAATCCCATCTTTTTTCTTCCTCCAGTACAATCCTTCAGTCATATTTTTAAAAAATGTAGTAAAATATGCATAACATATAATTTATATTTTAAACATTTTAGAGTGCAAAATTCAGTGACATTTAGTACCTTCAACAATGATGTGTAGTTATCACTTCTCTCTAATTCCAGAACTTTCTCATCCAAATGGAAACCCTGCACCCATTAAGCAGTCCCCCCATTCTCCTTTTCCCCCAGGTCCTGGGAACCAGTAACCTGCTCTCTGTTGCTGTGGCTTTGCCTATTGTGGATAACATATATATGGAATCACACAATAGCTGGCCTTTTGTGTCTGGTTTCTGTTTTCCTGGAGCTCAGAGAAATGAGGAGGCTAAAGGGAGCTCAGGTGAGGGGGAGCACATTTTACCTCAGCCTGTAGCCCCAGGCCCTGCTCTGATGCCTGGCAATCAGAGGCCCGCCACGTTGCTATGGGCCACAGGCCTGGCACAGGCATCTGCACTAGTCATCTGAATGATGAGTCTGAGGCCAGGGGCACTGTCAGATCCAAGGTCGACTTGGGCAGCAGGTGCTTGGGAAGCAATCTTTCGAGCTCACCGAGTCCAGCTGGATGCCATGCGCTGTTTATCCTTATATGGCACAACAGAGGCTCGTTATAGGAGCAGCATTTGGCCAAACATTCACAGGAAAGGCAAACCAGACTGGCCCAGCCATGGCCTTTGGAAAGGCAGAAAGGCCACTCATGTGTGCAGCCAGAGAGCTGCATGGGCAATTAAATCACTCCCAAGGAAAATCTTGTTTGAGCACTAAAGGTCAGGGCCATGATTTGTCTGTGATTCTTTGTCAATACGTTTTTCTAACCAACTACCACATAAAGAGTCCATTATATGGGCTTCAGCATTGTCTGCATGCCCAGGGATGGGAACAGAAAAATCTGTGGGCAGGCCCTGTTAAACGTACCATTTAACACCACACAATTGCTCTCGGTTCTCAAGTCTGCCTTTTGTTTACTCAAGTCCTAATTCATGTGGGGGGGAAATTAGTGTAACTAGAAGTTTAGGGTCTCATAAAAGGCTTTAACTAGTTTCACAAAGATATTCACAGATGGCTGTGCAGTAAACATTGAAAATGTCCAGCGCTGGGTGAGAAGCTGGAGGAATGGAACCCCAAAATGTGTTTGTGTTTTGCTTTAACGATTCCAGGCTGGTTATAGTAAATCACTGCATTAGATGCAGAGATTTCTGCTTTTCTCCTGGGTCTTTCCCTGTCATTTCTCACAAAGGGGACCTAGAGAAACCACTGCATCAAACTCTGGCTTAGAACTTGAGAGTTGTGAGCATTTTCACAGGTTCTTTTAGGAAGCTGGTGTTGGGAAACAGCTCAAACAATCTGGGCATCTGTGGGAACAGGAATGCCTCTGAATTACAGAAGCTTGGCCATGGCAACCCCAACCCCACAGAAAGAAAGGGGAGTGCCCAGATGCTCAAGGAGCAGCTCAAGTGGAGAAGCATTTCCTCCTATGGAAACTCCAGCTCAAATCCCACCTCCTCCATGAAGCCCTAAATGATTTAGAAGTTTTGTTTTTCTCCAAGTAATGTAACACCAGGAAAGGTGTATAGCAGCTTAATGTTAGCATCAGAGACCTAGGTACCCTTTGTTCTTTCTGCTCTTCTGTTCCTTAGTATGTGATCTGTGTTTTACCTGGGGCTACATTGTTGCATTTAGTGTAAAAAAATGAAAATATGTACTTCAAATTTCTCTCTTACATGAACAAAGTTTGGAGGCCAGGAAGTCCAGTTTGGTAATTCCTTGGTGTCATCAGGGACCAGGTTCCTTCTAGATTATCACTCTGCTGTTTCCAGGGTGGGACCCTCATCCACAGATTCTAGGTTGGCTGTCTCAGCCATCAGATTTGAGTTCCAGGCAACACAATGTGGAAAGGAAGTAGGGTACATTCTGTCCTTGTAAAGGTTAGAAAAAAAAAGAACCCAGAATTTGAATTCTGGGGAGATGACAGTGAAAGCCCATAGCTGAGATCAAGCTAAGATGAAATGGTAATTTTATTGATTTATTCTAAAAGTGTGCAGAAGAATGAGCCCACAACTTGGAGCTAGGGTTCATATCTTGCTTGGTTATGAATGTGACCTTTGGTCTCAGTTTCCTCATTTATGCAACAAAAGAGATTGACTTTCTAGAAACCAGGTCATGAAGCTGGGTTCCCTTGGATCAAGGATATGGAGATTTCAGGATGAACAAAAATGGGCTAACTAGCAGATTAAGAGTCCACTGAGAGGAATTGTCCTGAAGGAAAATGCTGGGTGGAACCTGGGAAATGGATCAGAGAAGCTGAGAGCCAACAAGGCAAGACAACTATCATGAGGGGCTGGAGATGATGGACTTCAGAGAAAATGGGAGAAATAAATTTGGAATTGAGGTAACCAGCAAAGTACCCAAGGGTTGAATGACTGTGTATGAACTAGGCCAATATAGTTGGCCTCTTTGCCCTGTCCCTCTTCTGTCTGAACTTTGTGGGTCTGGGAGAAGTTCTTGAAGGGGTGGAGTCCCTCAGGACAGGGCAAACTGGTGCTCAGGTCTCTTACATCTCTTAAACCCTAGGATTCTAAGTTGAATGAAGAGGTGATAAAAATCCTGAGGTAGCAGAAGTTGGTCTGGGAGCTGCTGCCTCCTACCTGTCTAGTCCTGACTGATCTTGGTTGGGCCACAGACTTCACTGACTCTGGAGTAGGAGTGAGCAACACTAGTTTCAAGATATTCAAAGAAAAAAGTTCTCTGTCAGGTAGAGATACATGAGTTAGTTCAACCAAAAGGCTGTGGGGACTTTCTGAGAGTAACTATGCTCATTTGGAGCATGAGCCTTCTGTGATGTTTCTCTCTGGGTTTCAGAAAGGAAAGATTGAGAGGTAATGAGCAAAGGCATAGAAACCTTGCAGAGAAAGTTAAGTATTGGATTTTAGACTTCCATGCAGGCAAATATCTTTTCTGGGAAAGACAAATGATTTTTTATACTTCCTGAGGATACCAACAATTTTTCAGATTCTCTCAAGTAAGTGGCAGAGGTCAAGTACATGCTTCCAGATAGTTTTTTTCAGCTGTCCATGAGTTAGCATTTCAAAACTCTCCAGAAATCACTGTGCTCTTTACCCAAATTCTTTGTAAGTACTCTGCATGGAATATGCACTAATCTTGGTACTCTTTATTTGATTTGATTGATGGCCTGTGCAGTAGAGAGGCAAGAGCAAGAAGATAAAACTGAGGGCTGTATTTCCTGCAAGAAACAAGTCCAGCCTCTTGAGTAATGGGGGGAAGATGGGAAGAGAGGGTTTATGAAGGGAACACAGGTCAATGTACACTGCTGAACTGAATTGCAGCCAGCTTGGCCAGAGGGAATTTTCTGGTATGATGAGAAAAACTGAGGGTAGTGTTGTGTTTCAGAAAAAATGAAAGAACATTTTTATTTGCTTTTCTCTTATATGTCTTTTGAGTGTAAAAAATAGAATCAGGATGTACCTTGGGAATGAAACATTTCTATATTTTCAGGTGAATTCAAATAATTTATTAGAATTTATTTACAACAGGGAAAGTCCCATTTTTTTCATGTTAGGAGAAGCTCCCTTGTTGACAAGGTAAATAGCAAATGAGTAAAAGGACCCTGAAAAATTTTTTTTGAAGGTTTGCAATAATATCCTGAAGGTTAAAACATTAAATGTTCATGATTTAAGATACACTAATTTCACCTAAATTATAGCTTAAAATATGTAGGGAAGCAATAACATAGATCTCCCCTCTTCTGCAAAGCTTAAAATAGAGTTTGAGAAGAACACAGCAACCTATGATGTTGGCAACATTTTCTTTAATGAGGAAAAGTCAGAGAGCAGTTTGAGGGATATCTTCCATGGCACATTCTCAGGTATTCCAGTATAAGTTATTTTCTTTAAGATTGTAAGGAAGATGCATGAATAAATGAGTGAATCAAAGATGATCTCTGTTTTTAAGAAGGCAAGATATATAAAGAAAAACAGAGGGATGCCTGGGTGGCTCAGTTGGTTAAGCGTCTGACTTTGGTTCAGGTCATGATCTCATGGTTTGTGAGTTTGAGCCCCTCATCTGGCTATCTGCTGCCAGTGCAGAGCCTGCTTCAGATCTTCTGTCTCCCTCTCTCTGTCCCTCCCCCACTCACACATGCTCTCTCTCTCTCTCTCAAAAATAAATAAACATAAAAAAATAGAACACATGACTGCCTAAGATAAATGCTAAATGACAAGCTTAGGTTCTGTTCAGTGGTTCACCATCTGCCTGATAACCCTGGAATGGAAACTGGAGGTCATTTTCAACTTCCTCCTTTCCCTTGCCCCTCCACCTGTGTTCCCAATTCTTGACCTTTTTTTCATATTGATTCTCTCCCCTGGAATTCCCTTTGTCCTGCCATTCTCACTCCTTAAGCCCAAGGTCAAATGTCAAATTCAGCATGGAGACTTCCTGATGTCCTCAGTGCAAAGTAACTTCTGGAGCCTAAACCTACTTGCAAAATTCTAGTGCTCTAGGGTGGACCATGTGGAGGCTGTCTTTTGTCTGGCCTAGATGAAGAAAGAAGCTGGAAAGGTTTTTATTTTTGTCTGTAAGATCTGGAGCTGAAGACAATTCAGTTGACCTTCCAGAAGAGGCATTTTTAATACCTTTAAATATCAGCTGTTTGATAGGAAGTATAAGTGGTGGATATGCATCTTCTCTGAAAAGTCATGGGCATCAGGAAAGCTGGGGGGAGAGACAGAGAGAGACCTGGAGAGAGAGAGACTGGGGTGAGGTCTCTCCTGGGAGGGAGAAGGCCCAAACCATCCCAGTTCTCCATTTCTGTGACAGCAAAAAATGTGGCCAGAAAACATAATATTTGTATATATCAGCTGCTGTGTTTCTCATTCAGTTAACTCCTGTGACCTTTGGGTCTCTCCCATTCAGTCGGTGATTAACCTTGCTTTAGAACTACAGCAGACGAGAGCCTCAAAAAGAACAGAGAAGCATTACTTGGCTTTTTGAAAACTCCTGACAGAAATAAGAACTATGAGAGGTAGAGGTGAGAGAAAGTTTCAGAGTTTGTGTATGCCCAAAATGAGGGCCTGGGGAGATGGGCCAGCTTCATCCACCCATTGAGACTGAAGAAGTGCCTTGGGCACAAGGCACAGAGTGGTAGGGAGCTGGGTAGTTGAGTTTTGGGCAATGACTAAGGCCTTATACTTCAGTGGGCATCTTAAGACAGAGAGGATCTGTGTCCTGGTTCTCAGGAGAGTCCGTGAAGCTGTTAAGCCTCGTAGTTTTCTTGCACCATCCGGCTTGGCGTATAGTGTGTCTCTGTGCAAGGAGAACCCGAGATGTCTCACTGCCTCTCCCACAGCTGCCGGGTGGCATTTGAAAGCCCCTCTGTCCACGCTACCGTAGAGAAGTCTTCTCACCTATCTGCGAGAGGACCAGTGGGCCAGAAGAGGACTCAGATGTGGTGACCACACAGGGAGCTGTGACATCTCTGGGAATGCAGGGGCAGATAACACAGGCAGCCAGGCTAGGGATCACATACATTCATCCCAGGGGATGTGAGGTGGAGAGGTGATGGTGACTGACAATGAGATACCTCCTTCTTATCAACGGAGCTTTACAAGACTCAGTGGGACACAGAGCTCTCTGGACAAAGCCATGGAAGGAAACTGGTTTGTCTGAGCTTACCCTGTCTAAGATGAGGCTTCTGTTACCAACAGGAAGGGGGGTTGGAGATAGAAACATAAAAATAAATGTCCATTTGTTTGCTCATCTCAGTTCATGGCCAAACAAATTCCTATGTGCTATAAAAGTCTGGTAAGAGATACCATATCCTGGAGTGCTGTGAGTGTCTCATTTATTTGCACAGTGAAGTGCCCTGCCTGTTAGTACAACTGCTAATACAATGTCCTTAAACCTGATCCGCTGTTAGTTCTTTTTGGAAGTGAGCTGGGGGTGGGGTGGGAAGAAGACTGGAGCTTCCACTAGGGGCCACCAGACACCACAAAGCAGTGGATCCAGCCATCCAGTGCAAGGTTAGCCACTTCTGTAGAGTTCCTGCAAGTCACTAAAATATCCACTGAGTCCTAGCCTAAACCTACACCCAGCCTATACTTGCACTGAAATTTTGGTGTGGGGTTAGGAAGGGCTGTGTTTTTAGAGCACTTCAGTGAAAGATTCTCCTTGAAAGGAGCAAATGCTTCATTTGTAGGAACTGTTTTTTACAAGTTATTCTCTTACAAAGAAGCTAATAACTTAAAAATCATTTGGCAGAGTCTCCAGTTTCTTCAGAGATGTGAGATGGCTGAGTTCTCGATAGGTGATTAACAACAGTGCGTTTTCACTGGTGGATATTGCATGCAACTCCTATCAGTTACCACACATTCCAGGTTTTTGGAACTTCCTGGAAGACACTTTACCTTTGCCTGTTTCTGGGACATGGAAACACTTTAAAAGCCATCTCCTCAGCACTTGGGAACCTATCCATTGGCTATCTCAGCTTTGCTTTTTAGATATGATCTCTGAGTTGTAGGTGTTAGATGCAGTGAAATGATGAACAGCTTGGAAATACTTTCCTGTCTTGCTGAAGTGAGCAGTCAGATGAACAGCTTGGAAATACTTTCCTGTCTTGCTGAAGTGAGCAGTCAGCATCCCTTTTGTGGCAGAACCTGGCCTGGCACCCTCTTCAACAGCCATCTAATGAAAGACAAATATCATATGACTTCACTCATATGAGGACTTTAAGAGACAAAACAGAGGAACATAAGGGAAGGGAAACAAAAGTAATATAAAAACAGGGAGGGGGGGCAAAACAGAAGAGACTCATAAATATGGAGAACAAACTGAGGGTTACGGGAGGGGTTGTGAGAGGGGGGATGGGCTAAATGGGTAAGGGGCACTAAGGAATCTACTCCTGAAGTCATTGTTGCACTATATGCTAACTAATTTGGATGTAAATTTAAAAAAATGAAATTAAAACAAAAACTAGGTTAAAATCCTTCAGTAGATCCCCACTGAGTCCTAAATCCTTAGTGTGGCACCTAAGGACTTAGTCTGACTTTAATTTGATGTCAGCTCTTACTTTAAATCCCTCCTCGTGGTCATGCAACACACCAGATTTTTTCACTTTTGTGCCTTTGTTTATACTGGTACCCAGAATATTGTCTCCCTTTGTCCATCTGGTGAATACCCACTTGTATTTTAACACTTAACCCCTCTCCTGAATCCTTTCTTGAACTTCTAAGAAATCCTAACTTGATAACCCTCACACCTCTGCTGTACTTGTTTTATAGCCTCTTTAGTCTTTATTGGAGGAATCTAATCATGTGCTGTCACTCCTAGATTGTAAGGACTTTGAAGGCAAGGACTATGTCCCAGCTAGCTCTGTGTTCCTAATGTCTGATGCCTAGTAGGCCCTCAGGAAATTTTTATTAAGTATATAAATCTGCCTTGATTTCTTGCAAAAATCTTGTTACGCTGCTAGTTTGACAACGGTGCTTAGAAACCCCCCCCCCCCCTTCCAGTTGGCTGGATATGGTTGTGTTGAGAGGAAAGATTATAGCTCAGGATTGGGGAGAACAGGGTGTTATCTGATCCTGACTTTAGGTTCAAAGGGCCACTGAATCACAAAGCATTTTGTAAAACAAAGAATTCACCACCCAAAAACTGGGTAAAGGATTTCATTGTAGTTTATTATGTATGGTCTCTTAAAAGAGTTTATTGTCATTAGGGATTTAGCTGACTAGGATCACACCCTCATCTGAGAAGCTCCAAAGAACCTCTTTTCAAAAAAAATTTGTTTTAAATATTTACTTATTTATTTTTGAAGGAGAGAGACAGATCATGAATAGGGAAGGGGTGGGGGGAGAGAGAGAGAGAGAGAGAGAGAGAGAGAGAGAGAGAATCCAAAGCAGGCTCCAGGCTCTGAGCTGTCAGCAATGAGTTCCATGCAGGGCTCAAACCCACAAACCGTGAGGTCATGACCTGAGCCGAAGTTGGATGATTAACTGACTGAGCCATCCAGGTGCCTCTCCAAAGAAGTGCTTGAAATTAACTCCTGGAGAAGCCTTGCTTGAAGGGCAGGTTCTAAGAAAACTGTGACATAGAGGAAATCTCTTTACTCAGCAATTTTTACCCGTTTCCCCTTTGATCTCAGATGGTAACTAAGGATTCAAAGTGCCCTCTTTCCCCTATTTTTAAAAAAATATATACCAGAAATACTATTTTAAGGATTTAAAAATTTTTTATTCAAGTATAATTAACAAGTATATGTGACATACAGTGTTATATTAATTTCAGGTATACAATACAATGATTCAATAATTCTACAGCTTTCTCAGTGCTCATCAACACAACTGTACTCTTAATCCTTTCATTTGTTTCCCCTAAGCCCCCACCCGCCTCTCTTCTGGCAACCACCAGTTTGTTCTCTATATTTAAGAGTCTATTTTTTATTTGTCTCTTTTTTTTTCTTTGCTCATTTGTTTTGTTTCTTAAATTCCACATATGAGTGAAATCATATGGTGTTTGTTTTTCTGTGACTGACATTTCATTTAGCATTGCTGCATAATATTCCATTGTGTGTGCATGTGTGTGTGTGTGTGTGTGTGTGTGTGTGTGTATACATACATAATGCATCTTCTTTATCCATTCATCAGTCAGTGGGTACTATGGCTGCTTCCATATCTTGTCTATTGTAAATAATGCTGCTACAAACATAGGGGTGCATGTAGCTTTTCAAATTCCCTTTCATCTCCTTTTAAAGACTACCAACTGTCTGAACACCTGTGATTATTAACATGCCTCACAATGTATTATAATCACATGTTTGTGTAGTTATATCCCTTATGAGATCTTGGGCTTCTGGAAGTCAGGAAAGTGAATTGTATTTACCTTTCTATCCTTGGGTGCTATGTAGTGCCTCAATAGTCAGTGCTTGATAAATGTTAGTTGAATGAAAGCATAATAAAAAATATACAGACTTCGTACCTCCTACTTTGATTTTGAGATTTCCTTTAACAGAGAGCACACATTTTTCTGGATCAGACAGTAATTTTTAGATTAAGTAGAAGCATACAACACTCAGCACATATTGCAAGATTGTCCTGGTTCAGTAGTGGAACTGGAAGAGTATATACCCTCAGTCTGCAGAGTACTTTATAGTTTAAAAGGCATCGTCCCCACTTTTGCTTTTATTTGACTTTTCTAAGGATGACCCTGTGACATGAATGTTTCAACAGTTTACCAGTAAGAAAACTGGTGTTCAGAGAGGTTAGTGACACCCCAGAGTTGCACAGCCAACAGTGTCCTGAGCCTGAGCTAGAACTTCACTCAAGTCCTTTTGAAGATAATTTTGGAAGATTTCAGTCAGTCTTTTGAAGATAATTCAATGTTCTTTTCATTATTATACAATCTTTCCAACTTAGTTACCTCTGGACTTAGTGAGGTCTATCATGGTAATGCAATGCCAATTTTGTATACAAACTTAATTGAAATGTCTTAAAACATGAGACTAGTTTTAGTGTTTTCCATTATTCTAAGAATTATTCAGTAAATAATTGAAAAAACGTATGCCTATATATCAGACATTATGTTAATAGCACACCTACTGCAAAACAGAATCCCTTTGCTCTCTGCTGGTATGGTATATGCACAATATTCTATGTACTCTAAACTCTTCACTTAAACCCAACATAATAGCAAGGGAAAAATTCAGTAAGTGAAAGTATCTGCAGCCTCTTCAATTTGTGTATTTGCTCTATCCATAGTATTAGGCAAATACGAAACTCAGTCATATCTATGCAGTGTTTAACAATAAAATGCTTGGGAAAATAGCAAACCAAATGCATGTTGTACAGTAAGTTTAGAAATTTGATTTTTTATAACCTTCGGCATTGTTAGATTCTCTACAGTGTTTCTAAATCCTTTTGCTTTATGGTGTTCATATATCTGAAAAAATAAGTATATGCAAAATTGGATATTTTCCAAGCAACGTGTCTTTCATTTGTAGTTCCTGAAGGGCTCAGCTATATGCAGTAATGTATTTATGTTTTAGAATGCTGACTATGGAATAAAGTACTATACTTAAATATACAATGCCTCTACCAACGTTCTCTAAAATATTTGGATAAATGTGATTATGATTTTTATATAATTTATTGTGTTCTCTCAAATCATACAGCTCCCACTTCATATTTTAGAAATTTGAAAACATATCTTATTTCTACCACTAGAATATGGGTCTTGAGTGTGACATCTATAACACTCAGTATTGTGTTTAGTTACCAGTAGAAGAAAGCTTTGCTAAGGGACTAAAGTGAATAGGAGTTGAATTACTTCATAGAATAAGAAGTCCAGAGGCAGGCAGCTGCTGGGGTTCATTTGGTGGCTTAATAATATCGGAGCCAATTTTGTTGCATATCTCTTGGTCTTTCCCTTATGCTTGAGGCCTCATGTTGCCTCATGGTTGCAAAAGGGCTGCACTCTCTCTAGTCATTGAGTCAACAGTAAGGGCAAGGAAGAAGAAGGAAGGGCAGCCACAATTATTTCTATTCCTTTTTTTTCTGAGAAACCTACTAGTAGACTTTTGAATTACTGTCTCTTTGGCCAGAGCCATGACTCAGCCACTCAATTGCAACAAAGTCTGGGAAGGTGGGTATCTAACTCTACTGCTTTTATGAGGCACAGAGGCAAGGCATAAGTGGTTGGGAGCAGCCGTTGGCTCAGCCAGCCAGCAGTATTTTCCAGAGTCCTTTTTCACCTCCCTGAATCTCCTATAGCCCCAACACTGTGCATATATATTTCAAATGGATAAAATCCCTTCAATATAATCCAATTTAGAAATTATTACATTGACTCTGCCCATATAGGTTTTCAAGGGAAAGGAATTAATGTAAATGCCTGTGATGTACCAGTAGACATTCCCCATGCTCTGAATTACTTACTCTTCAGAACATTTCCTGTTTGACAGATGAGAAAACTGGAGCTCATGTGGATTCAGATGCTTGAGGTTGCAGCTAATGAATCGAAAAGATTGTTTTCAAACACAGATCTGTATCCACTCTACCACCCTGGCTATTAAAAATTAAATAACTTTGATATGAAGATCATTCTAGTAGACTGGCACATTCTTGACATTCCTTATAATTGTGAAATGGATACTGTGAATGTTCTTCTGTGATAATTTGGTTTTCATTATAGGCTGTGACATCATTAGTTAGAAGTTCTAAACTGCTGGTGTTTTTGAAAAGTATGTCTGTTTAAGCAGAGGTTATGGGGGTTTCTGAGGTGATTGAGAGGTAAGGCTTGTGCCAACCTCTGTTACATCTAGGGGTAGAGACAGCATATCACCTTGGGTTTGACTTGCTTTGTTCAAGTAAGAGTCATTTGCAGGGGGCCTCACAGCCACGCACACTGAAGGTGAGGAAACACTCCTTGCTCCAGGAGAGCACAAGGAGCTTTTGTACCTCCATTTGGACTGCCAAATGCAGAGGTGCTCAGTATGATCAGTATGCAGAGCTGATCATTGGGAAGAGTTTGCGTGAGTCCAGAAGGAAGGACTGAGAACTTAACTCCTGCTTCCTGAGAGTCACATCAAAGAAACAGATTGGTTGGTCCATTGGCAGGAGATACCAAGGGACCAAAGAGAACCCCACCAAAGGAAGTCTGAGGTAGTGAGCAGAGCGAATGAAGCATGTGGCAGATTCAGAGGGCCTCTGGTAAAGTGTCCTAATCCGGGGGACAGGAGGGAATAAATGAGTGTAGACTAGGGGCACTAGGCATCAGTGCAGCATGCAAAGCACTGACAGAACTGGTGGGACTTGTTTTCTGTGGCATCCTGAGTCTGTGGGAGGCAACAGAAGTGGACTATCAAACTCTTCAGTTCTCTGCTGGCTTGAAGTTCCATCAAGACAATTCCTCTGGAGACTGAGTGAGCCCAGGAGCTCTGGGGTGGGCTGTGGGAATCAAAGAAGGAAATCCAAATTTGCAGCTCCAAAGGGCTAATATTAGGTCTGGAGTCACGCTTAGGACAAGCAAATGACTATATTTGGGAAGTACCTAGGTTATACCATGAAGGTCAGTGACATGAAAATACTGCTAAGCTGAGGTTCTGCTGAGAAGCTAATATATTTCTACATCTTCAAGTGAAGGTAACTAATAGATTGGTATTAAATTTCTGGGTCTGGAACCTAGAGGCACAGAAGAATATTAGTGAAATCACCTCTCTAATGAGTTATTCTTGATCCTGATGTAGATAGATAAGACAGAAATGAAGATTATGGAAGAACCACTTGGGGTTCATGGTGTATGTCCACGCAGAGAATCTTCAGTGACTAAATTGATAGGAAACAAAGGATAGGAGAGCTAGTAGCAGGGATTAACAGAGCTAACTATACCTTTTGTTTTGAATAGGTAGTATGCTCACATGTCCAAATCCAAGCGTATTGAAAGTATATAATAAAAATGCCTCCAGTACTATTCCCATCCACTCAGTTTTCTGCCTTAAAGGCAGCCAAGGTTATGAAGCCCTTGCATACTTCTTGAGATACATTCTATGCATATATAAGCAAGTATGTGTGTGCGTGTATGTGCGTGTAGCCACATCTTTTTATACAACTGCTTTAAATTTTTTTTTAACATTTATTTATTTTTGAGACAGAGAGAGACAGAGCATGAACGGGGGAGGGTCAGAGAGAGGGAGACACAGAATCTGAAACAGGCTCCAGGCTCTGAGCTGTCAACACAGAGCCTGACGCGGGGCTCGAACTCACGGACGGCGAGATCATGACCTGAGCCGAAGTCGGCCACTTAACCGACTGAGCCACCCAGGCGCCCCTATACAACTGCTTTTATAGCATATGCACTCTTTTGCATCTTGCTTTTTTTTTATTTTATTTTATTTTTTAATATATGAAATTTACTGTCAAATTGGTTTCCATACAACACCCAGTGCTCATCCCAAAAGGTGCCCTCCTCAATACCCATCACCCACCCTGCCCTCCCTCCCACCCCCCATCAACCCTCAGTTTGTTCTCAGTTTTTGTTTTTGTTTTTTTTTTTTTATTTTTTAATATATGAAATTTACTGTCAAATTGGTTTCCATACAACACCCAGTGCTCATCCCAAAAGGTGTCCTCCTCAATACCCATCACCCACCCTGCCCTCCCTCCCACCCCCATCAACCCTCAGTTTGTTCTCAGTTTTTAACAGTCTCTAATGCTTTGGCTCTCTCCCACTCTAACCTCTTTTTTTTTTTTTTTTCCTTCCCCTCCACCATGGGTTTCTGTTATGTTTCTCAGGATCCACATAAGAGTGAAACCATATGGTATCTGTCTTTCTCTGTATGGCTTATTTCACTTAGCATCACACTCTCCAGTTCCATCCATGTTGCTACAAAAGGCCATATTTCATTTTTTCTCATTGCCACGTAGTATTCCATTGTGTATATAAACCACAATTTCTTTATCCATTCATCAGTTGATGGACATTTAGGCTCTTTCCATAATTTGGCTATTGTTGAGAGTGCCGCTATAAACATTGGGGTACAGGTGCCCCTATGCATCAGTACTCCTGTATCCCTTGGATAAATTCCTAGCAGTGCTATTGCTGGGTCATAGGGTAGGTCTATTTTTAATTTTCTGAGGAACCTCCACACTGCTTTCCAGAGCGGCTGCACCAATTTGCATTCCCACCAACAGTGCAAGAGGGTTCCTGTTTCTCCACATCCTCTCCAGCATCTATAGTCTCCTGATTTCTTCATTTTGGCCACTCTGACTGGCGTGAGGTGGTATCTGAGTGTGGTTTTGATTTGTATTTCCCTGATAAGGAGCGACGTTGAACATCTTTTCATGTGCCTGTTGGCCATCCGGATGTCTTCTTTAGAGAAGTGTCTATTCATGTTTTCTGCCCATTTCTTCACTGGGTTATTTGTTTTTCGGGTGTGGAGTTTGATGAGCTCTTTATAGATTTTGGATACTAGCCCTTTGTCCGATGTGTCATTTGCAAATATCTTTTCCCATTCCGTTGGTTTCCTTTTAGTTTTGTTGGTTGTTTCCTTTGCTGTGCAGAAGCTTTTTATCTTCATAAGGTCCCAGTAATTCACTTTTGCTTTTAATTCCCTTGCCTTTGGGGATGTGCCGAGTAAGAGATTGCTACGGCTGAGGTCAGAGAGGTCTTTTCCTGCTTTCTCCTCTAAGGTTTTGATGGTTTCCTGTCTCACATTCAGGTCCTTTATCCATTTTGAGTTTATTTTTGTGAATGGTGTGAGAAAGTGGTCTAGTTTCAACCTTCTGCATGTTGCTGTCCAGTTCTCCCAGCACCATTTGTTAAAGAGACTGTCTTTTTTCCATTGGATGTTCTTTCCTGCTTTGTCAAAGATGAGTTGGCCATACGTTTGTGGGTCTAGTTCTGGGGTTTCTATTCTATTCCATTGGTCTATGTGTCTGTTTTTATGCCAATACCATGCTGTCTTGATGATGACAGCTTTGTACTAGAGGCTAAAGTCTGGGATTGTGATGCCTCCTGCTTTGGTCTTCTTCTTCAAAATGACTTTGGCTATTCGGGGCCTTTTGTGGTTCCATATGAATTTTAGGATTGCTTGTTCTAGTTTCGAGAAGAATGCTGGTGCAATTTTGATTGGGATTGCATTGAATGTGTAGATAGCTTTGGGTAGTATTGACATTTTGACAATATTTATTCTTCCAATCCATGAGCAGGGAATGTCTTTCCATTTCTTTATATCTTCTTCAATTACCTGCATAAGCTTTCTATAGTTTTCAGCATACAGATCTTTTACATCTTTGGTTAGATTTATTCCTAGGTATTTTATGCTTCTTGGTGCAATTGTGAATGGGATCAGTTTCTTCATTTGTGTTTCTGTTGCTTCATTGTTAGTGTATAAGAATGCAACTGATTTCTGCACATTGATTTTGTATCCTGCAACTTTGCTGAATTCATGTATCAGTTCTAGCAGACTTTTGGTGGAGTCTATCGGATTTTCCATGTATAATATCATGTCATCTGCAAAAAGCGAAAGCTTGACTTCATCTTTGCCAATTTTGATGCCTTTGATTTCCTTTTGTTGTCTGATTGCTGATGCTAGAACTTCCAGCACTATATTAAACAACAGCGGTGACAGTGGGCATCCCTGTCGTGTTCCTGATCTCAGGGAAAAAGCTCTCAGTTTTTCCCCGTTGAGGATGATGTTAGCTGTGGGCTTTTCATAAATGGCCTTTATGATCTTTAAGTATGTTCCTTCTATCCCGACTTTCTCAAGGGTTTTTATTAAGAAAGGGTGCTGGATTTTGTCAAAGACCTTTTCTGCATCGATTGACAGGATCATATGGTTCTTCTCTTTTTTTTTGTTAATGTGATGTATCACGTTGATCCATTTGCGAATGTTGAACCAGCCCTGCATCCCAGGAATGAATCCCACTTGATCATGGTGAATAATTCTTTTTATATGCTGTTGAATTCGATTTGCTAGTATCTTATTAAGAATTTTTGCATCCATATTCATCAGGGATATTGGCCTGTAGTTCTCTTTTTTTACTGGGTCTCTGTCTGGTTTAGGAATCAAAGTAATACTGGCTTCATAGAATGAGTCTGGAAGTTTTCCTTCCCTTTCTATTTCTTGGAATAGCTTGAGAAGGATAGGTATTATCTCTGCTTTAAATGTCTGGTAGAACTCCCCTGGGAAGCCATCTGGTCCTGGACTCTTATTTGTTGGGAGATTTTTGATGACTGATTCAATTTCTTCGCTGGTTATGGGTCTGTTCAAGCTTTCTATTTCCTCCTGATTGAGTTTTGGAAGAGTGTGGGTGTTTAGAAATTTGTCCATTTCTTCCAGGTTGTCCAATTTGCTGGCATATAATTTTTCATAGTATTCCCTGATAATTGTTTGTATCTCTGAGGGATTGGTTGTAATCATTCCATTTTCATTCATGATTTTATCTATTTGGGTCATCTCCCTTTTCTTTTTGAGAAGCCTGGCTAGAGGTTTGTCAATTTTGTTTATTTTTTCAAAAAACCAACTCTTGGTTTCGTTGATCTGCTCTACAGTTTTTTTAGATTCTATATTGTTTATTTCTGCTCTGATCTTTATTATTTCTCTTCTTCTGCTGGGTTTAGGCTGCCTTTGCTGTTCTGCTTCTATTTCCTTTAGGTGTGCTGTTAGATTTTGTATTTGGGATTTTTCTTGTTTCTTGAGATAGGCCTGGATTGCAATGTATTTTCCTCTCAGGACTGCCTTCGCTGCATCCCAAAGCGTTTGGATTGTTGTATTTTCATTTTCGTTTGTTTCCATATATATTTTAATTTCTTCTCTAATTGCCTGGTTGACCCACTCATTCGTTAGTAGGGTGTTCTTTAACCTCCATGCTTTTGGAGGTTTTCCAGACTTTTTCCTGTGGTTGATTTCAAGCTTCATAGCATTGTAGTCTGAAAGTATGCATGGTATAATTTCAATTCTTGTAAACTTATGAAGGGCTGTTTTGTGACCCAGTATATGATCTATCTTGGAGAATGTTCCATGTGCACTCGAGAAGAAAGTATATTCTGTTGCTTTGGGATGCAGAGTTCTAAATATATCTGTCAAGTCCATCTGATCCAATGTATCATTCAGGGCCCTTGTTTCTTTATTGACTGTGTGTCTAGATGATCTATCCATTTCTGTAAGTGGGGTGTTAAAGTCCCCTGCAATGACCACATTCTTATCAATAAGGTTGCTTATGTTTATGAGTAATTGTTTTATATATCTGGGGGCTCGGGTATTTGGCGCATAGACATTTATAATAGTTAGCTCTTCCTGGTGGATAGACCCTGTGATTATTATATAATGCCCTTCATCATCTCTTGTTACAGCCTTTAATTTAAAGTCTAGTTTGTCTGATATAAGTATGGCTACTCCAGCTTTCTTTTGGCTTCCAGGAGCATGATAAATAGTTCTCCATCCCCTCACTCTCAATCTAAAGGTGTCCTCAGATCTAAAATGAGTCTCTTGTAGACAGCAAATAGATGGGTCTTGTTTTTTTATCCATTCTGATACCCTATGTCTTTTAGTTGGCGCATTTAATCCATTTACATTCAGTGTTATTATAGAAAGATACGGGTTTAGAGTCATTGTGATGTCTGTATGTTTTATGCTTGTAGTGATGTCTCTGGTACTTTGTCTCACAGGATCCCCCTTAGGATCTCTTGTAGGGCTGGTTTCGTGGTGACAAATTCCTTCAGTTTTTGTTTGTTTGGGAAGACCTTTATCTCTCCTTCTATTCTAAATGACAGACTTGCTGGATAAAGGATTCTCGGCTGCATATTTTTTCTGTTTAGCACACTGTAGATATCGTGCCAAGACTTTCTGGCCTGCCAAGTTTCAAAGGAGAGATCAGTCACGAGTCTTATAGGTCTCCCTTTATATGTGAGGGCACGTTTATCCCTTGCTGCTTTCAGAATTTTCTCTTTATCCTTGTATTTTGCCAGTTTCACTATGATATGTCGTGCAGAAGATCGATTCAAGTTACGTCTGAAGGGAGTTCTCTGTGCCTCTTGGATTTCAATGCCTTTTTCCTTCCCCAGTTCAGGGAAGTTCTCAGCTATAATTTGTTCAAGTACCCCTTCAGCACCTTTCCCTCTCTCTTCCTCCTCTGGGATACCAATTATGCGTATATTATTTTTTTTTAGTGTATCACTTAGTTCTCTAATTTTCCCCTCATACTCCTGGATTTTTTTATCTCTCTTTCTTTCAGCTTCCTCTTTCTCCATATCTTTATCTTCTAGTTCACCTATTCTCTCCTCTGCCTCTTCAAGCCGAGCCATCGTGGATTCCATTTTGTTTTGCATTTCGTTTAAAGCGTTTTTCAACTCCTCGTGACTGTTCCTTAGTCCCTCGATCTTTGTGGCAAGAGATTCTCTGCTGTCCTGTATACTGTTTTCAAGCCCAGCGATTAATTTTATGACTATTATTCTAAATTCACTTTCTGTTATATTATTTAAATCCTTTTTGATCAGTTCATTAGCTGTTGTTATTTCCTGGAGATTCTTCTGAGGGGAATTCTTCCGTTTGGTCATTTTGGAGAGTCCCTGGCGTGGTGAGGACCTGCAGGACACTTCCCCTGTGCTGTGGTGTATAACTGGAGTTGGTGGGCGGGGCCGCAGTCCTACCTGACGTCTGCCCCCAGCCCACCGCTGGGGCCACAGTCAGACTGGTGTGTGCCTTCTCTTCCCCTCTCCTAGGGGCGGGATTCACTGTGGGGTGGCGTGTCCCATCTGGGCTACTTGCACACTGCCAGGCTTGTGTTGCTGGGGATCTGGCGTATTAGCTGGGGTGGGTAGGCAAGGTGCACGGGGGCTGGAGGGGCAGGCTTAGCTCGCTTCTCCTTAGGTGATCCACTTCAGGAGGAGCCCTGTGGCAGCGGGAGGGAGTCAGATCCGCTGCCGGAGGTTTGACTCCGCAGAAGCACAGCGTTGGGTGTTTGCGCGGAGCGAGCAAGTTCCCTGGCAGGAACTGGTTCCCTTTGGGATTTTGGCTGGGGGATGGGCGGGGGAGATGGCGCTGGCGCCTTTGTTCCCCGCCAAGCTGAGCTCTGCCGTCCGGGGGCTCAGCAGCTCTCCCTCCCTTTGTCCTCCAGCCTTCCCGCTTTCCGAGCAGAGCTGTTAACTTATGACCTCCCAGACGCTAAGTCGCGCTTGCTGTCGGAACACAGTCTGTCCGGCCCCTCCGCTTTTGCCAGCCAGACTCGGGGGCTCCGCTTGGCCGGCGAGCCGCCCCTCCGCCCCGGCTCCCTCCTGCCAGTCCGTGGAGCGCGCACCGCCTCGCCGCCCTTCCTACCCTCTTCCGTGGGCCTCTAGTCTGCGCTTGACTCCGGAGACTCCCTTCTGCTAATCCTCTGGCGGTTTTCTGGGTTCTTTAGGCAGGTGTAGGTGGAATCTAAGTGATCGGCAGGACGCGCTGTGAGCCCCGCGTCCTCCTACGCCGCCATCTTCCCTCTCATCCCTGCATCTTGCTTTTTAAAAGAAAACTTGGCAATATGATTTGGAAATTATTTCCTATTAATATAGAGAAAGAGTCATCCTTTGTTTTTCTTATTTTTATAGCTGCTAACATCCCATTGCTGGATGCATGATACTTTAGCCAGTCCTCTCTTATATGGACATTTTTTATTGCTTCCTATGTGTTACAGTTATTAATATTATACGTACATCACGTGTGTGTGTGTGTGTGTGTGTGTGTGTATGAGAAAGAGAGAGACAGAGAAAGAGAGAGAGAGAGAGAGAGAGAGAGAGTCTAATGCTAGAATTGCTAGACAACATGTATTTCAATATGTGAAGATTTATTTACAAGGGTCTGATTATTTGTGATCTACAGCTACTAAGAAGAACAAGAGGGCTCCAAATTTGGTTATTAGGTTCAATTGAATCTAACAATCTCCACTGTAATGAACAAGAAGTTCTGGAGAGCTATGTATGTTTCCTACCTTGCCTCCATGAGACTTTTGATTTTTCTTCACAGTCTTGGCGATGGATGACATTATTTTCAGATTGTAGCAAGACATCAGCTAAGTAGATCCCTTTGGATTCTCTAAAATTGGTGCCTCTCAGTCCCCTTGTAGTCTCTGCGGGTAAAGGACATAATTAAATATTTGGTTTTAAATGTTCCTAAGCCAAAACACCCCCTTCATCTTTGTACACCTGGTCCAAGAAAGTTTAGATAGAATCAAAGAAGAGATTTTGGCAACAAAGGGGTTTGGGTTGACAGAGAAGATAATCAGGCCACTGACGAGCTGAAATTAAGATTTGTTGTGGCAGATCTACTTGTAGATATTTGAGACTTGGCTGTAATTGAATTTTTATTGTTCAATCAGAATGCAATACATCCACTGGCCTTTTAAATTTTTAATTGAGGAGACATATTTAAAGTTTTAAATTACTAGATCTATTTTGCTTTGATTGGCCACTATATAAAACCAGACAGAGTCCATCTATAGTAGTGACATCAATCAAAGTGTGTTTTTCCATTTTATTTCCTGCCTCTACTATTAACTTGTCACTACCAACCTGTTTTTATTCTTTCACATGGTGTGTGATGGATTAAACTAGTTAGCTAGCCAGATAGATTATATAGGGTACATTAACACTTAGTGTTTTTGATGGAGCACTAAACAAAACAAAAGCCATTCCTTACAGAAGACAGTTAAGCCTGCTGCTTGCCGTGTTTTGGACTTTGTGGTTCTAACTTTCTATGAGTGGGCAGATAATAGCCATGTAATCATTTTAGTGTAGGAACATTTAATTAGTTTCTTTCATAAGAGGCTTCTATTATAGCATAATGGTCAGTTCTCTGAGTAGCCAGCATCCTTGCATCAGGCTTCCCTCCGTTCTGCCTCTGTGTCTATTTTTGGCAGAATGGCTGAGAAACTCCTGAAAGAAAACTAACTCCATAGAGTCTTTGTTTCTAAGAAATGGGCCTCTGGGTTTCTGAGCAGGCAGCTCAAGAGGTTTACTCCAATTTTTAGTGTTTAGTTGGCCCAGGTTCCTGATGTTTTATTTTCTGGTATTTTGAGGCAGGATTGGACCAGCCTAGTGCTACTCAGATACCTGACCTGCATGGTGGGCCTGGGATCTGGCTTGTCTTTGCCTCATCAAGTGAGACAGGTGGCCCCGTGGTTGGCCCCTAGCTGATCCATCTTGCTGCTCAGGACCCATGCCAGAGCATACCTGATGCTGTTGCCCACTTGCTCTTATCTAGTTTGAACTTGTAAGTCTCCATGGAAATGCCATGAACATTCTCTCAGCATTTCCATAGGAAGGACAGAGAACATCCTTCTCTGACCATGGGCCCCTGTGGCTCAGTCATTGCTGAATTCTAACATTGTTGGTCAACTTGACCCACATTTTTAGTAATGTTCAGTGACTGGGTTCAGGGCTCAGTGGTGTTTTCTGGTTTTCTCACTTCTATGTCCATTCTAAACTCCTAGGGCAGCTGTAGAGCTTTCTGGATCCCTTGGATCTAGAAAACACTGGAGAAGGAGCTGAGGAAAAGGCTGGTTCTCTGTTTCCTTAGTATCCCTATAGATCTGGGAACTAGTCCTGCCCAGTGATCTTGTGCTGTGAATTTCCTGTTGACTCCCTCACTGTGGCAAGTGGCAGTTGCTTGGACAAAAGCTGATCTCCAGCAAACTTTCCCAGAGGCTGGCCTGGTCCCCACTGGCACACATGGTGGGATTAGAGAGTGGGAGTGGGCAGTGAGACCCAAACCTTTTCCTCCTTGCTTGCACTTGTGGGCAGAGGCTGGATCGGGTCTCTATGTCTCCTCAGAATAGGAACACAGAACTTGGCTTAGGCAGACGCACACCCATCACTCCACATTACTGCTACTTCTGCTAATAGTACTAACAAGAGTAACAACAATAACAAATGATATCTTCTGTTGGGGTGAACATGGGGCCTCTTTGCCAGGAGTTTGTTTTTTGTTTTTTGTTTTTTTTTTAATTTTTCAACATTTTTTATTTATTTTTGGGACAGAGAGAGACAGAGCATGAACGGGGGAGGGGCAGAGAGAGAGGGAGACACAGAATCGGAAACAGGCTCCAGGCTCCGAGCCATCAGCCCAGAGCCTGACGCGGGGCTCGAACTCACGGACCGCGAGATCGTGACCTGGCTGAAGTCGGACGCTTAACCGACTGCGCCACCCAGGCGCCCCTGCCAGGAGTTTTAAAAACACTAGCTGCCTTGGTCCTCCATCTATAACTTCACTCATAACCTCCCTGAAAGTGAAATGATAGGATCTCACATTATTGATCTCCTGTCTTGTGGAGGTACTTTACATACACAATTACTGATCTTCTCAGCATCAGGAGCCTGCCTTTACTATTCACTATACACCACGTGATGTTTTGGGTTATACACATCATTCAGTCCTCAGAATCACCCTGTATTGTGGGGGCTCTTCTCCACCCCATGGAAGCCTGTCTAAATAACCTTTTAGATCAAGGATGTCTGATTAAACAGCAACACAAGCAGCAGCAGCTGCTAATGTGTCTTGAGTACTTACAACATACCAGACACTGTTCAAAGACCTTATATATATTAATGCATTTAATCACCCCCAACAACCCTATGAGTATGTGGTAGGTATTATTGTTTATCCTCATTTTACAGATGAGGAAAATGAGGCATAAGGAGGTTAAATAACTGTTCTAAACTCACTTACTGATAAAGCTTTCTAGCAGTGCCATAAGATAGGTGTCATTATTCCTGTTTTAAATGTTAAGAATAAGAAAATCAATGATTTTTTAACAGCTGGCTGAATTTGAGCAGATTGACCCAAGAGGAAGGTAAAATTAGTTCCTCTTTCACAGCCAGAATTATTCTTTTATTCAGGCAAATGCCTTAATGAGCCTGTTTGCTGTTGAAAGCAAGGTGTAATTGAAGAAGTTTAAACAAACATGAGGTAACTGCTCTGCATAGTAAAATAAAAGGAAGTTTGGAACTGTCCTCTAGCACATTGAAATGGTTGAGAACTTAGAAGAGAAGAGGGTAGGAATGGTAGAGAGAGAGAGAAGGGGGGCTTGGTAGCATGGTAAGAGGTTAGGATCTCTCCTGAAAAAGCATAGTCAGTGAGAAATTCCCTGTGTAGGGAATGACCAGTGAATTTCTTGGAACAGGTTGTCTGAGTCAGTGTGAAGCTGTTTCTGTGTATGTCATAACTGCTCTCTGTTCAGCCTAAACCTTCAATAAAAGTTTGCTACTCACACAACCTAGTGCTGGTGTATTATAGGAGCAAAGGGAGAGGACATAGGCCAGGCTTTCTAGGCACTGACTAGCAATAAAGCAGTTTAGATGCTTGGGCCAGAGCAGGGAATAAGTTTGAGCAGAGAAGATGGACTCCCTTGGACATAGGTGAAAGAAACGCCCAAGCTCCCTTCCCCAAATGTGCTCAAAGGAAGTGAACCATGTAAGGGCAAAAGGGAAGAGAGAACAATGAGTAACTTGTATAATAATAAATTATTTTCTAAATTGGAGGATGCGTATCCTTTAGGGATTCGGCCTCAAGTAACAGAAAGCATCATTGCAATGGAAGTAAACAAGGAAATTTCTTACTGCATGCAGCAGGAGGTCCAGAGGTAGGGTGACTTCTGGGTTGGTTGATTCATTAGCTCAACCATGTCATCAAGGATGTAATTCCTTTCCCTCTCCTCTGCTATCTCCAGGATTTGGGTCATCTCCAGGATAGTAGCAGGAGAGCTGCAGAAGCTGGCTCCCAGCCTGGGAGCATGGATTCCTGTATACTTGTTCTGCTGGACACAAGTTCTCTCAGTAGCAGACCTACCTCTCTGTCATCATCACATGGCTGCCAATTCATCCTTGTAGCCCTTTCATGATCCTTAGGTTCCCTGGTGGAACAAGGACAAACAAGAGGTGGGGAGAGGTAAAAATGTAGCCTTTTCTAGAAGAAACGACAACGACAACCCCACCCCCCAGGGTGTTTGGGGGAATAAATATACATAGTAAGCCTGAAACATCTTTTCATACCAGAGAGCAAGAAAGCCATGAAAGACTTTGGGGATTGTGTTGAAAAGATTTAGGAGCCAACTTGAAGGACTCTCACTGGCCAAAGAAGGGTGATTTGAGAATCACAAAGAATATAATTGTGAATAGATTGAAGTGCATAAGATATATTAATGTGCATGACTTCTGATTATACAAAAATACCAATTGGTCACCTTTGTGGGATGCTAGGGAACTAACCCATTATTCTGAAAATAGGCAAATAAGAGGAAAGAAGTCAATCTATAACTTGTTTTTCTTGTATTACTTGTACCTCAGAGGTACCAAGTATTTGTTAAAAGAGTTTTTCTCTATAGAAAAATTCCATTTTTTATTAACTGGATTGCAATGGAGAATATTAGATTTAAAATATCAACATTTCGATCTTTAATGAGATAATTGATCCAAGCAATTAACATCAAGGCCTGCTAAGAGCATCAGTTGAAAAGCTGATAGGGAATTTTATAATGAATGAATCAGGCTGGCAACACCTGAACTGGTTGATCAATAGTAACAGCAGGCATTATGTACCTCCTGATGGGATGCAGTAGGAAATACACAGCACCATCCAGGAAGTGTTCTTGCAAAAAATTGAACCTAAACAAAGTCAAGCCTTCCAATTTACAGGAATATATTGGGGCATAGGAATAATAAAATATACACGGACTTGTTTTGGATTCTGATTTAAATAAACCATATACTAAAAAAATATATGAGGCAATAGGAGAAATTTGAATACTAACTGAATATTTGATGATATTAAGAAATTATTAACTTTTTCAAATGTGATTATGGTATTATGGTTATGTTTTTTTAAAGTTCTGTATATTTTATAGATACATAATGAAATAGTCCCCTTTGAAATAATGTCTGGGACATTATTGTTTCACAATAATGCAGTGTATATGTGGGACAAGTGAGTAGATAAGCTTGGTCATGTATTGATAATTACTGAAGCTGGGTGATGGGTATATGCAGTTCATTCTAGTATTCCATTTGGCATATGTTTGATCTTTTTAAAAAGTATGTATGTATGTATGTATGTATTGAGAGAGACAGAGAGAGAGAGGGAGAGAGAGAGAAAGAGAAAGAGAGAGAGAGAGAGAGAGAATGAGAGGGGGAGGGGCAGGGACAGAGAAAGTGAATCCTAGGTAGGCTCCATGGACAGTGCCGAGCTCTATGCGGTGCTCAATCTGACCGCTGTGAGATCATGACCTGATCTGAAATCAACAGTCAGATGCTTAACCAACTGTACTGCCCAGGCATCCCTATGTTCGATCTTTCCATAATAAAATGTGGGAAAAAAAAAAAAAAGTCAGCTTTGGCCGACCACTTTGCATCATTGCAGTTCTGGCTTCTACTACTTTGGCTATGTCAGGGGCCTTGATGCAAAGGCTCAGGCCAAGACAAGTGATGGCTGTGTGAAAGTTGTGTGGAGGCTGCCTTGGAAGTAAGGATTGCGTACATAGAACCCCGGCTTTTCAGGTCTCAGCTACATTAGTGTATTGATCTTACTGTTGCTTCCCCTCCTCCCATTTCTGCCATATTCTGGTTTGGACAGGATTCAGTGGAACAAACTGGGTAAGATGAACTGTGGAGGGTTTGTTTTTAGGAAATGTGGCATTGGCTTTTAATGGGCATACCTCTTGTTGCTGATGCTGTGATTCTGGGAGTTACCACAGACCACAAGTCAAAGAAGCTGTCCTCTTCTACTAGTGGCTAAAACTTGACATCACTTCACTGACAAACATAAAGTCTTGGATCCTGTTAAAAGGTAAAGCCTATAAAAAATGGCCGACTCTGCAACCTGTAAGTTTTCATGTTAAGTTTCCAAGAAAAAACTCATTCTCTGAGGGTTCTGCTACTCATCTGGATATGGCCCTTTTCATTGGCTCTAGTAAAACTGTTAACTCAAAGGATGGGATTTTATCAATTGCAAACTTTTTTCCATTTAACTCTTTTTATATTCAGAGTATGCTATGGTTTGAATATACTAGAATCTAAGATGGTATCTGATTTAATATAGGATTATATAATTGATGTTAATTTTTATATGTCAAATTTTCATGATATTCCAAGAATATCATCTACACTGCACTGCACATGATTTTCAGGGGCCTTGCTACTTGATCAGATCTGAGAACAGAATACTGAGGTATAACTAATTACATTTTGGTGTGAGTGAAGAATCTGGTGAGTTTGATGGGATGCAGAATAGCTTTATTCTGGGTGAGAGCTGAATAGAAACCCTAACCCAACCCTTGTCTAGTTTAAGAATGTCCTTGACAGCACTCTTTAGGTGAAATGACCTAAGTGAAGATTAAACTCTTTTAGGAGCATCTCCAAAGCTGGGAGAGATGATGTTTAAGTGGAGTTCTAAGATCCAAGATTCCTGATTGTGATTGAACCTGCTAGGTCATGGCTGTGAGATTTATTTCTTGCTTTAAAAGATACAGCTAGTTGTAATGACACAAAAATGGAAATTAACCATCAAGCTTTCCTTTCATTCCTTCTCATCTTCATTTAAGTAGTTCAAGGTCATAGCCAAGGAATGGAGGCAATTGGTGGCTACAAAGGAAGCTTTAAGCCTGGGCGGGGGGACTTCGAATAAGTGTGAATGGAAAGCAACACATTGAATTTAATTCACATATTTACTCTGGCAAATTGGAAGGAGGGCAGAAAGTGCTTAGGCCATCTGCTAATTAACTGTGATTCTCTCAGGCCCCTCCCTTAGCTCAAGGTGGCCAGAGGTTGCCAGGGGACATCATGTTAAAATGGAGTAACTAGGTGCCTGTCAATTGTCTACAATTATGTTTGGAAGATGGCATTTGTCATTTATCACTACAAGGATGAGAGAAAACAAGTATAAAGAAATACTTTAGATCTGTGTGATTCTTCTGATTCTAGTTGGATCTAATTTTTATATTATTATCATCTTTGTAAAATCAGTTTCCTTGCTATCTTACTGCTCTAATGCACCAGAATTATGCTGTTAACCAGTCACATGTGGCTATTGAGCATGTGGCATGTGGTTAGTCCAAACTGAGATGTGAGGATTAAATAGATTTGGAAGACTAAGTGTGGAGAAAATAATATAAAATATCTCATCAATAGTTTTTTTTAACGTTAATTACACAGAGAATTGAAAATAATTTGGGTGTATTAGGTGAAATAAAGTGCTATTAAAACTTCATCTGTATATTTACTTTGTTTCCAATTTTCTTTAAAAAAAAATTTAATAGCCATGAGAACACTTAAAGTTACTGTGTGGTTCATACTATATTTCTATTGGACAGTGTTTTGTTAGGAAATACTTGTGACATGTCTATTTTCTGATATCTTGAGATTAATGGTGTGAATTCCAGAGCCAGATTCCTAGGTTTGAATTCTGATTCTCCACTTTGTATGTGTGGAGACTGGTTGTATTCCTCGCCAAGCCTCAATGGCCTAGTCTGTAAAATGGTGAGGTAAGAGTTGCAGCTGCCTATGAGATTACCTGAATGGGGTTGGTTCAAAGGAAGTTATGAATAATCTTCTCTACCTTCTGCTGATGCTCCTGCTCCCTTGCTCTGTCCCAGAGCAGCTAATCCCTTCTCTTGCTGAGGATCACAGACTCTATAGAAAGGGGGCATAGGCATCAGCCTTCCCAACTCCTTGACTTCTGCAGAGCAGGCAATCTTTCCCACCACTTACTCATTTACACTGCACTCGAACACCTACATGGCACTTGAGCATTTGAGGGTGGGGATCACACAATTTTCTTGTTTCACCCACAGTATTTTATATAACAGAAAACACATGCTAAATGATTATTTAAATCACCAAAAAAGGGAGAAAATGACTATCTAGGAAACACGGGCGATAGTATCAAGTTTAAGGGACACCTTTGGAAACATACAGAGATCCTATGACACATATAATGTCTTTTGTTTCTCATGGCAACCTGTAAGATTATCATATTGACTATGGAGTACCACTTTAAAGGGATATATGACAAGAATTCTCTCCTAGAAAGAAAGCCATGTTTTTTTTTATTTTTTAAATGAATAGAATGTATAATGTCTGAAAACCTTTGTTAAACATGTTTTGTTGTTCTCAAAATATGCTTGCCTGCTTGCTTTTCTCTTCCTATTAAAGGTAAAAACATGCTCCTTCATGTCTCAAATGCGCTAAGGTAGTGGTGATAGGATGCCATTCTTTAAGGTAGGAAAGACCTTGTGATTAGGTGGTCTGCCAACCCTCAATCTTTGCTCTGAGGAAACAGAGCAAACGATAAGAGACTCTTAAAAACTGAGAATAAACTGAGGGTTGATGGGGGGTCAGAGGGAGAGGAAAGTGGGTGATGGGCATTGAGGAGGGCACCTGTTGGGATGAGCACTGGGTGTTGTATGGAAACCAATTTGACAATAAATTTCATATTTAAAAAACAATAAAGTAAGACTGATTAAAAAAAAGTGCTCTTGTGAGAATCAAACTAATAAAGTTTTAGAGACCTTCAGAGGCTTCCTGGCTCCCACCATATCAATTTCAAACTCCTTTGTCAAGCTTCCAGGACCCTCTGCTGTTGTCAAACACACCTCCTTTTTTCCATGAGTGCATTCTATTCCTTTTATTCGGCCCATCTAAAATTGCCTTCCCACTCCTCGTGTTCTGTCTGACATGTAAAGCTTCATTTAAGTTCTACCTCCTCTGTGAAGACTCATTGTTTCTTTCAGCTTTTCTTAGTATATTTAATCAGTACCCACACCTATGACTATTGTTCACTCTTGCTTCAGGTATGCAAATCAATCATATTTCCCTGCTAGAGGCCAAGTACCACCTGAAACTTTTTTACCCCTGAAGCTGAGGTATTGATGAGGATACTTGGCTCTTACTACGGGGGAGATGTTTCTGACAATGAAAACTGCACCAAATGGAGGTCCCTCAGGACATAGTGAATTCCTTGTCACTGGAGGGAATCAACTAGACACCATGTACAAATGCTTTCCTTAGGGTGTGGATTATTATTGGTGTTTTATACAGTTAAAAAAAATGTTTACTTAGAAAGAGGAAGAGAGAGAGAGCACTAGTGAGCACAGAGGAGGAGCAGAGATAGAGGGAGAGAAAGAATCCCAAGCAGGCTTCACACTGTCAGTGTAGAGCCTAACTCAGGGCTCAATCCCACAAACCATGAGACCATGATTTGAACCAAACTCAAGAGTGGATGCTTGACCAACTGAGCCACCCAGGTGTCCCTATACATTTTTGATGAATAAATGAACACATAGGGCTTTGGAAAAGAGATTCAAATATTCAGTTAAGTGGTCTGACAAAATTCTTTAAGACTGAGCTTTTGTTACTCTATAAAATGGTTGCCCACTCAAAAAGAAGCATTTGTTGTGTTATGCCCAGACTTCGTGATCCCCAAAGCCCACTAGGGAGCCGAGTCCGATGCAAAAGCAAAAGAGCCTTTATTCAAGCTAGCTCGAGTTCAATCCCCTACCTGCATCGACGCAGCAGTGAGATACCAGGGAGAGAGAGCGAGTTTCAAAAGGACAAAGGTTTTATTGGGGCCAAGGGGCAGTTGGTGAGGTAATGGCTGTGGCCTCAGCCGATTGGCTGGGCAAGGGTAGTGGCCTCGGCCGATTGGCTGGGGAAGGGTCGGAGTCCTGTTACGCAGGTCACTGGGCGTGTTTTGATCAGGAAGTTTGAACGGGTGAGCGGGAGGTTAGTCAAGGGGAGGAGGTGTGGTCTAGGTGAAGGACACAGAACAAGATGGAGTCAGTGGTGGAGGCCCGCCCTTTCAGTTGCATTCAAGGAAATCTTTTCTCACTTGAAAACAATTTCCCATTCATTTGATTTTAGCAAACGTGTGAGAAGTGTGAACCTCCCCCATTATCTAAGTGTTACATGCCAAATGTTGGCAGATGGCAAGGATGTATAGAAAGTGCATGAGAGAAGGGGGACACAAAAATAATCAGAATGCATTGGTAGCCATGCTTTGGTTTCAAGACAGTGTGGAGGGTTTGGGAGAGAGGTCAGGGATACTAATGGACCGAGTAATCCATGGTTGAATTTTCCTGCTCTGGTATGGTTCTGATCTCCCCATTAGTGCTTGGGACTGTTGAACTACCTATTAAATCAGGACTCTATGCAAAAGCTGATGGTTTTACTCTTGAACAGAGAAGTTAGAATTGCAATTTGGATGAACATTTTTAGCTGAGTCATAGTTGTTATTTTGTTACTGGTGGTAGAGTCCAGAAAAACTCAGAAAATTTGAAAATATCAAATCTTGTGTCTTCAGGGGATATATATGGAATCTATTTCCCACTTTTAAAATAATGTTTTAATGGAATAGTATTTAAAAAGTCATCATACAACAGAGATTGCTTATTTTAAGGATAGACTATGTTAAAGGGTTGAGGTAAACCGTAGTACTGTTTTGCTAATGCTGTCTTGTAAACCATGACAGTATTATCAGTTCAGCAACAAAGTTATCAATCATATATTATGTGCAAATCATGCTGCTGAACACCTGTCAAAAGCTTTGGTTATGCTTCCTCTGGAAGAGGCCACCATTGAAAGACTTGGGAGGCACTGAGTGAGAAGTAGAATGACAAATTGATTAGTGTGTGTGATATGTGGTTACATTCGTTTCCTATTGCTGCATAACAAATTATCACAAATTTAGCAGATTGAAACAGCATATATTTATGATCTCACAGTTTCCATGGGTCAGGAGTCTGGGCACACCTTAGCTGGGTCCTTTCCTTGGGATATGGCAAGGCTGAAATAGAAGGATTAGCTGGGTTGTGTTAATTCCTAGAGCCCAGGGCCCTCTTTCAAGCTCCCTCAGGTTGTTGACAGAATACAGTTCCTTGTGGTTGTAGGATTGAAGTCCCATTCTACTGCTATCACCTGGGGTCTACTCTCAACCCCCAGAGGCCACTCAGTTCCTTGCCATGTGGTCCTTTCATAGAGCTTCTCTCTACATGCAGCTTCTGTCTTCAGGGCCAGCAGAAGAATCTGGGAATTCCTCTGTCTCTGCCTTTAAAGGGCTTACTTTATTAGGTCAGGCCTATCCAACATAATTTCCCTTTTGATTAACTCAAAATGAATGGATTGGGGGCCTTAATTACATTTTAAAAATCCTTTCACTATTGCCACAGAACAAAACTTCATTGCAGAAGTAAAGTCCTATCAAATTCATTGGTCCTGCCCCCACTAAGGGGAGGGGATTATACAAGGTCACTGAATTTTGGGACCATCTTAGAATTGCACCTGTTAACACTGAGCAGTAAGAAAACAAAAACATCATTTTGTTTGTTAGAGATTAGGATGGGTCATGGGAGGGCACGTCTTTTCTAACATCCATCTCCCACACCAACTGGTGTCCTACAGTTCAATTCAATCCTGGAGTTAGCATTTAGAACTCACAGTTAAGGGCTCAGCCTCATCATACCACCTTCACTTTGGGGATCAGCTGCAAGTCCAGGGGCCCACCTGCACTTCTGCTTGGAAAATGACAAATTTCAGGGTTCCCATGACCACCCCTTGGGTTCCGTAATTTGCTAGAATAACTCACAAAACTCAGAAAAGCACTATATATACAGTTACTGGTTTATTATAAAAAATACAAATGAGCTGGAAAGTGAAGAAAGAAATGGGGTAGCAAGGTCTGGGGGAATGCAGGCACAGCACTCGATGACTTCTCCTTGTGCAGCAGCCTCCCAGAACATTGTTGGGCTCACCAAGTCCAAAACTTCTTGAACCTTGTTGTTCCAGACCTTTTATATAGGGTTTTATTATATAGGTGTAATGGACTGATTGTTTGTGTCCCTTCCAAATTCATAAACATGTAATGGTATTTGGAGATGGGCCTTTGGGATATAATTAAGGTTAGATTAGGTCATGAGGGTGGGGCCCTCATGATGGGATTAGTGGCCTTCTAAGAAGAAGAAGAGAAAGAGATTTTTCTTTCTCTCATTTTCTCTGTGTGTATACTCCAAGAAAAGGCCATGTGAGGACACAAAGAGAAGGTGGACATTTGCAAGCCAGGAAGAGGGCCTTTAGCAGGGACTGAATCATCTGGCACTGAATCAGTGGGTACCTTTGTCTTGGGTTTCTAGCCTCCAGAGCTGGGAGAAATAAATTCTGTTCATTAGGCCACCCACTCTGTGGTATGGTGCCATGGCAGCCTGTACAGGCTAAGACAGGGGGTATGATTGATTAAATTATTGCTTCCCTGATTCAACTCAGTCTCTAGCCCCTGTCTCCTCCTGGAGACTTTTTGGTGGAGTAGGGCTGAAAGTTCCAACCAAGCAACCAGGTGGTGGTTTCCTGTGGTGACCAGCCCTCATCCTGAGATTGTCTGGGCCCCTCCTTCATGAGTCATCTCATCAGCATAAACCCTGGTACAGTTAAGGAGGCTCCTTATGAGTAACAAAAGACAGTCTTATTCTTTATATATTGTTTATTCTTTATTTTACTTCAGAGGTTATTACCAATTTTGTAGATCAGAATCTTGGCAGAAAGTGTCAATTTGCCCTAACCAATTCAGGAACTTCTTTTTTTTTTTTTTTTTTTTTTTCAACATTTTTTATTTATTTTTGGGACAGAGAGAGACAGAGCATGAACGGGGGAGGGGCAGAGAGAGAGGGAGACACAGAATCGGAAGCAGGCTCCAGGCTCTGAGCCATCAACCCAGAGCCCGATGCGGGGCTCGAACTCACGGACTGCGAGATCGTGACCTGGCTGGAGTCGGACGCTTAACCGACTGCGCCACCCAGGCGCCCCAAGGAACTTCTTAGCAATATCAAAAAACTATGTAAACTGATTCATATGTATTTATATATATATATATATATATATATATATATATATATATATATATAAATATATATATGTGTGTGTGTATATATATATATATATACACACACACTCAACACTAAGCTGCTATATAGTATATATAGCATACGTAATATAATATCTGTGGATTTTAACTCATTTGTTCATACAGGAAATGCTTACTCAATGTTACTAAGGGAATATCTCTTTACTTGTTTTATTCCAGATGATTTTCTCTCAGTATGTTCATGGTCCTTCCTGATCTACTATGATAGGAAAAAAATAGGATAAAATAGGCAGAGAGGGAAAGGATGAGGTCCCTGGGTGGGGAAAGACGTGTTTTGGAACAATGCTGGGAGTGTCTGACCATAGTAACACCCCTCAGGTGACTCCCCCTCAGGTTTCCTTCAGGAATTTGACAAAAGACCTGACTAAAAATAAGTAGACCATAAAACCTATGACCCACTGGTATGGCCATAGACCACCCCTCATACAATGGAAATGAACCAATCAAGAATGGACAACATAGCACCTAGAGTTATCCAGCCAATAAGGATAAAACCTGAGAAGAACAAGGGAAAAGGAAGGGGGAGGGGTGACCAGAACCTTACAAAACCAGGACCCTTGCCTATTTTCAGGTGGGCATTCACTTTCAAATGTCCCCTCTCTATAAAGAGAGTTTTCCTACTGTTCTTCCTTTCTAATCTTATACTCTAATAAACTTTTGCCTGTTGCTCATTTTGTGTCTACCTCTTCAGTCTTTGAAGTGGCAAGACAATGAATCCTGGGTATTGTGGTAAGAAATCCTGCAACACCTCTGACAGGGATCCATGGTAAATTGGAAGTCTCATTTGGGGACCAAGACTGATAAAGGATCTCTGGAGAATTGTCAGATTTCCTGGATGCATTTGCATTATGTTTAAGCTTTGTGGAAGCTTTTTCAGCATCTGGGTGTGTACAGGTATGGTTTGTCCTGTTCATATTTGTGTTCCTTTCCAGTGATTAGACTCAGGCACATTGCCCTCAACTGTTGCCTTGATACTTAATAAGAGCTTCTTTTCCCCCTGTTGTTGTAGTGGAGTTTTACAATCTATTTTTGCTTTGAGGACAAGAAGAGTAATCTTCATGCAGAGAAATGCTTCCAGAAGTTTTCACCATTTTTCTTCAGATATGTCCAATATTGCACTCTTAAATGTATCCCTTAACTGTAGCTGTGTGTGTCACCATTTCATTTCCACGGATGTTCATGCTATAGATATAAACTGCCTTAAATGGTTCTTCATCTGTTCCTTGGTGATTTAACACAACTTTGAACTGTCACTGTGTATAGAATGACAAGTGTCCTCTTTATCCTTGAGTGTCACCAGGCAAGTAAGCAATGCCTGTCAAAGAGAGTCAGAGATCAGAAAGGAGAGGAAGAAGAGAGAAGAAAAAGACCAAGGGAGGAAACGATGGAAGAAGGTATAGTGTGAGAGAACAGAAAAAGAAACTAGTCCACCTGATAGCAGAGGACCAAGAAAAAAAAAAACACCCCCAAATTGCCCAGATAAACTCAAAGCTACTTCAGGTGACAATAATGAAACATATTTCAAACATAGTTTTTAAAAGTAATTTAGAATTTTGAGGTATTCTCTTGTCGAAGTAGCTTATAGTGGGCCCCAAATGTGCTGAATGAAGAATGGGAACCTAAACGCAGGACCAAATGGGGCAGAGAAGTAAGGAATGAGGAGGCGGACTGTAGGTGAGCCTGGAAGAAATTCCAATGTGGCATGCAAAGTGATCAGAGTTGTTTATGGGGCAACTTGCTTCAGGTCTCTCAGTTAGGGGGGACAGAGTAGGACCTAGAAGAGGGTCTTCTGACCCTGCTGTGAAGCACAATGACCTCTGGGCCCAGACCATGAAGAAGGGCAGTACATCTGATTATGTGACTTTGACAAAATGTCAGAGAAATGAAAACAAATGGCTGAGCAGTCCCTGGAGGGGTAAAGAGTTCAGTTATTAAGTTCCTCGACCAGAAACACTGCGATTCAGTCATCTAGGATGATTTTATTCCATCTTCTATTATGGGCTGCATCACATAAATCTGTGTTTTATTGCTAGAGTGAGATGCTGGAGAATTTCAAGATTACTTTTGGCACTGTCTGAGTTGGCTCACTGCTGTGCCGACAAGTGCTTGTGGAAAATTAGCAGCAATGATATTAATCACCTTTTTCCTACCCACCCCACTAGACCTTTGTTTTGTCCTACTTCCTTTGAAAACAAAATACAACTCCCCCTCCAAATCTTCTAAAATACAAGTGCCTTGAGTGGACTTAAAGAGTGTGGTGGCCAGGAAGAAGAGGGGATGGTCATACCCTGGGGACCTGCAGGGGTGTAATGAGGAGTCAGTTGTGATGCTGTTGCTGTGTCATGTATCTCATGCCTGGAATTCTTAGGGATGTGGCTATTGGGAAAGGGAAGGGAAACAAGGAAAAATGGTACATGAGGAACATTAAAGTCTGTCCATTTTTCTTTTTTGAGTAGCACATTTAACTGGTGCAATACAGGAGTATAAGGGAAGTTGAGAAGTAGGAGGTGGGTTGGTGGATGGATGAGGGATTTGAACACACACAGATACACACACTTGTACACATACATGAACTTATGGGGCTATGACAAAGGTATTTTATTTGGGGGTCACCTGACTTGACAATAGATGCCCTCATTCTCTGTCCCACGATGTCAAATCCTCTCCCATCAAAAGCTGATCTCATTTCTTTCCTCTCTATTGTTGATTCCTACTCTTCTTTGCATAGTCCTGATTTTACTCCTGTTTTCTAAATTATTTCCCCAAGGTTTTTCCCTTTCTGCCTCTGCTTTCGGGCAACTGCATCTATTCATTTGGCTTTCAATGTCATCTCTCTGTTCGTGACTTTCAAATTTATATCTCAGGCTTTGCTCCTTCTCAAGCAGGAATAGGGTTTCTGTTCAGTGCCAGGTGAGATAAAGGGAGCTAAGACAAAGCATAGCTTGCCTTGCAATTGTATACCTGGGTTTGTGGAGGCAGGATGCTGAGTTATGTGTAAGGAAACTGGTGAGGGCCATCTTGGAATTCTGTGCTTAGGAAACCAGTTCAGTGAGTGAGTAGTGAGAGGTTGGGAGCCAGAACACTAGGATTCAAATCCTGACTCTGTCACGTACTTGGTGCGTGCTCCTACATCTCTGGTCCTTTATATGTGGAAGAGGAGAATAATTCAATCTCTCCCCTAGGGTCGTCATGAGGATTAAGTGAGATACTGTATTTAAAATGCTGAGCCCTGCACATAGTAAGGACTCAGTAAATCTTACCTATCCAAGTCACTTGTCATCTCTCCCAAAAGAGAGAAGAATGTCTTTTCCAAGAAGCCTATGACAGAAAGCAAAAGGCATTAATGTGGAAAGCTCTTGCTTTTGTGAAGTCAAATGCTGCACCAAGGTCTGGGGCTTTGTGACAGACAGGGCTTTATTTATTGCTCATTATGAATAGGTTGATGAGAAGTAGGTGGGTTAAAGATGAGTGAAAAGCTTTATGACTGAGTTTATCCTGTTTTCTGGGCCCAGGTCTCAGAAAGCTGATTTAACGAGGCTGGGGCTACACAGGACTGCCCTACTTAAGGCTTTTGTCAGCATTTCCTTTGTGGATTCTAAGTTCCAGGGGCTGGAAATAACTGTGTTGGAAATATTCTCTGAGGGCTTGAGCTTGGTGGAAGATCTTTATCAGGCACCAGATAATCTTGTCAAGTGTTGAAAGAGGACTAGAGAAAGAAAGAAAAAAATGTTGGAAGGGGACAATGGAGAGCAAAAGAGTGAGAAGAGGAGTGAGAGTGGAGCAACGGAAGGTGACAGAAAAGGAAAGAGAATTCTTTTTGGAGTTTCTTAGCCATACACTTTAAAATAGCTCCTCCAAGTCAGGCATTTCTCTGACATACTTGACCAGGCCCTATGCTGTTATAATAATTGGAGAGAGCTATACCAAAGAGCTTCCTGCTGCCTGTCCTTGAGATGTGTTCTCACAAGCTGAGTGTACTGTTGGTTGCCTGCCTATGTTTTGCCAACATGATTTTACCATTCTCTTTTTCCATAAAACAGAGACACCAACTTGATTTCTGGCATCTTGCAAAGTTTGGGCTGGTGTTGTTGGTTCCCTGGAAAGATCTTTGATTATCTTCTTGGAGGGTGCCAAGTGGGCTCAGAGTTAAAGAAGAGACATGGGCAAGGAGCTACAAAGGAAAATAAGGCCACAGTTAGGTCTGTATGAATACTCAATAGCGGAATTCTGGAATGCTGGGTGCCCTTGGCACAAACCCCAATCCCTGTGGCAGAGTCCATGGTGATGACCTGAGAGAATCTAGGGTTGGATTCACCATGGTGGGGCAGGCGTGCACAAAAGAGATGGGACTGGCAGACTCCATCCACACAGGAAAGCAGGGGGTTCTTACCATGAGCTAAGGGAGAGTCACTGGTGATGCCCTCTCCCATTCTCCTGCTCTGAGAACTTTGGAATGGAAACTGGTAACATTCAGAGAAAAGCCACATTCTGGAGCTCCCTGTTTCCTTTAACTTTGGGTCTACTTCTCTCAGCACTGGAGGTGGTAACTGATAAGGACCATAAGCAGAAGAATGTTCACTTTTATCCCAGAAGGCTGACCTACAGCCTGCATAGTTTCGATAAGGCTCAAATAAGCATTGGCTGCTACATTCTTAAAGGTCTTATGATTGTCTGTACATCTCACCCATAGTTAATATTGAACTGAATGACAAACACCAGAAAAATCGTGCAAAAGTAGTTTTATGGGCAGAAATTCGAAGAAAACGTTTATAACCTAATACTCCTAGCACATCCCTCCCCCTTGAGCACTAAGCATATAACCACGAGCTTCATACAGCAAAACTGCAGCTCTTTATGCCCACAGGTCCTGTCCCTGTGCTATAATAAAAGTGCCTTTTTGCACCAAAAATGTCTTAAGAATTCATTCTTACCCATTTGCTTGTGGCCCCAAATCAGTAACTATGAAAGAGAAGCCTGGAAGATGGACAGCCATGTGACTACTTTCCTTTTCCTTTCCAAATCCCACTAAGACAATTGTAGAGGAATAAGATAGATACAAACCCACAAGTATAGACAGCCAAGGAGACAACTGAAGATGGAATCTTCCCATAGGTTTAGGAAGCTGGAAACTGAGTGAGGAGGCCAACTCTCTTTAGTAAGGCAGGTAACATCAACTGTGCCATGTCAGTATTAACAGTATAAACAACCAGAGTCAGGAACTAGCAGGGGTTCCTAAAGAGTCATAGGTTCTAAAGGGTCAGAAAATCTGTTCCCATTTCAACTCTCCCAACCTTAAATAGTTTTGTGACTATGAGAAAGTCTATAGCTCTATGGGCCTTAGTTTCCCCAGGTATAAATTGTTGCTCAGAATTGTTGGAAGAATTAAATGGGAATTCATTCAACCCATTCACTTGACAGGTCTTATTTAAGCTTCCAATTTTTTGGCATCTACCATGCATCAGGTGCTATGCTGTGGATGTAATTAAGGAAATTGGCACTGAGTGGAAGTTAACAAATATTAGCTTCTCCTCTCAGACTGTTTCAGCTCTTTTGGTATTCAGTAGTCCCAGTCAGGGCCTCATGAATTCAGAGCATTGGTGTAGAGAAGTAGGGCTGGCTTGTTTGGGAGCAGGAGAAAGTCATCTAGATCATCATTTATGCTCTGGCTAGTCTTTCATTAAGAATGTTCTGGCATTATTTCCATCCATCAGAGCTGTCTGCATTGGTTTAACTATTCTGAACTCTGAAGCCTTCTAGCATGCAACACCCATTTCCTCTGGGCCTGCCCAGCCCAAGCACCTCTAAGCAGGGCTCAGCTCCATCTTGGGGACACTGTTTATGGTGGCAAGAAGCCCTTTAGTGTCTGTGGCTTTTGCACTGTGGACAGCTGGAGCTGAGGTCACCTCCTTTCCCTAGAGGAGGAAGTGGTCTGATGAGGTACTCCAGGTCATGGGGTATGCTACTGTCTGCTTAGAACTTGACAGAAAGCCGCTGAGTAAGGATGACTAGCCACTTAATGGACATTAATTACTGTTTGCAGCATCCCTGTGGGTCAGAGGACAGGAGGACTCTGATGTCAGGGCTGACATGCTGTAGCTGGCAGCAGGCCAGCACTTATATTTGATTAGGGCTGTGGCTAGTTTAGCACAGCCAGAGGGACCCTGATGGGAAGTCTGAGCCTTGTCTAACTTCCAGAGGGAGAGTTCACAACTACTTTCTTCTTCGATGACATTTCCACAATGAGCTTCAGCCTTTGTTTCCTATGTCCCACACCTGGATATCCCTTGTCAATTTAAACTTGGGTCCCTAAGGTGCAGAGCCTACTTTTGGAGCTCTGCCTTCCTTGATTAAATTGGAACCAGGAGTTCTAAAGAGTGTGGGTTTATCTCAAGTCCTCATTTAGGGAATCCTTGCATTGTAGATTTACAATGCTTCTGTTTTAGAAGCAGATTAAAAACACATGAGTAATTAATGGTGTTACAAATTGGAGAAGCAAATAGCAGTCCTCTTAATGCTAACCTCTGGTTCCTGCAATAAAACAGAGATTTGTATAGGTTCCTATGTAGTGCATCATTTTAAAACATCATCTCCTAAGCACTCATTAGTTCCGTTTTAGCCTAGGTGGCATATGGAAGGTGTCGGTTGTGAATATTTATTGGGATTGAAATGGACTCTTAAGAGGTGAATGCTGAAGGGAAGCATCTTGTGATATTAATAGAGCCCATATAAGTCACCCAGAGGATGACTGATGGGCTGGCCCTTCCCTTCTCTGTAGCTGGGGAACAGTTCCTTCTGGGGGTGGTGCAGAACAATGCAGGTTATAACAGCCCTGCATCTTCTCCAGCTGTTTGGACTGAAGATACTTGAATTCAAGTGGAGGTTGGGGAAAAGTTACCCAGCAGAGAAAATAAGAGGCAGGTTTTCCCTCTCGTTTATGTTAAGAGTTTAACATGACAAAGAGAGACCTCAGCTTTGGGATTGCCCATGGGACTTGGTTGGCCTCTCTCTACATCTGTGGTAAATCCATCAAGACAAAAAGGGCTCTTGTCTCAGAACAAGTGCTTTGGAGGTGAACACAGTTGAGCCAAAGGAAAAGCTTTCAGTGTGATTTCACAAATGCATGGAAGCAGCCAAAGACACTGAAAGTGCCTTGGACTTGCTATGAAGTTTAAAAATCTTGTTCAGTGAGAATGTCTAAAGTGGTCATGAGTGCAGTTAAATAGGAACTAATACACAATCCACTATATCTATTGATAAATGTATATTTGCTCTATGTTTCAATTAAGGTATAATTTGCATACAGTAAAATCCACCCTTTTTAGTGTATAGTTCTGTAGGTTTTGACAAATGCATGTAGTCATGGAGCCCACACTCAAATAAAATATATAGTAGTCTCATCACACCCCCAAATTGTGCATCCTTTTGTAGTTAACCCCTCAGCCCCTGATGACCACTGTTGTTTTTTTTTCTGTCTATGGTTTTGCCTTCTCCAGAATATCTTTTAAATGGAATTATAGAATTCCTTATTATTCTGACTTTTTTCACTTAACATGAGAACATTCTTTCACTTAATATTGCATATGAGATTCATCCATGTTGTTGCATGTATCAATAATTTATTTCTTTTTTATTACTAAGTATACATTCTATTTAGATGTACCACAGTTTATCCATCTCCTAGTAGGGAGTTACTTGTATTATTTCCAGTTTTTTGGCAGTTATGCAAAAAGTTACCTGTGTACCTGTTTTCAAGTGAACTGTAAGTTTTTATTTTGATTGGGCTAAATCTAGCAGTGAGACAGCTGAGTTTTGGTAAACACGTGTTTTATTTCATAGGAAACTGCCACACCCTTTTCCAAAGTGGGTGTACATTTTGTATTTCCAGTGTTTCACATCCTTGACATCACTTAATATTACAATTTTTTAACCTAACCCTTCTAAAAGGCATTTAGTGGTGTCTCATCATGGTTTTAATTTACATTTCTGTTACAATTAATGATGTTGAGCATCTTTTTACATTTTTATTTGCAATTTGTGTATATTCTTTGGTAGAGTGTTTATCTTTTACCTGATTAAAAACAAATTGTATTTTGTTAGGAAAAAATGGCATTTGGTTTTGTTTAATTTTTTTTTTTTTTTGGCTTAGGTTGAAATTTTCAAATAGTAGTCTGACTAGATAAAACCCCCATGCCCGCCCTTCGCCCCAGCTGTTAGCCACCAGAAAGACACTGAGATCAATGTTTAGTGTAGTTAGAGTCACATTTTCTCTAAGTCATACAGCAGGAAACTATATATGGAACATTTTTCTGGATGGCTTTGGAAATAAAAAAATAACTGCTCCCATTTTCTCTGGAGGAGCCCACTTTGTCCAGGGAATGGGGTCATTAAGCCAAGTTCCCCTCATAGGAGAAGAAACAACCATAAGATGGTTCTTTTAAGAGGGTAACTTGTTTTTCCTAGAGCTATAAGACACCAGAGGATTATAGGATTCTGGTTTTTAAAATAGCCCTTAGATTTCCTCAGGGCAAATATTGATTATTTGTGACTTGAAGTCTTAAGTCAAGAAAGACAACATGCTTCAGATGTCACTTTAAAAAATAAGTTGATACATCTATATGCTTGACATAGTTCTTTCAGATGTAAGATACAAACAGAAGCAACAGCAACCTGTACTACTTACCAGACTGAGGAAAAAATAAACATAAAATATTTTATTTTTTCCTGGAATCTATTTTTAGTGGGCTTCTTTTAGGATTTTTTTTTTCCAGCTCCCTTCTTGAGAACTACCCTCCTTCTCATGTCTTTTCTCATCTTCCATAGAGATGGGTCTGAGCAGCCATGTTCATAGTACCTAACCCCACACACCTCCTAGGCCTGAATCAATGTGATCAGAGGTAGTTATTTACTCATTCTGGGCCAACCAGGTCTTCTATACTGTGGCTGAAGCTGACATGGTATCAGTTTGGGCAGCATGGCATTTCTTGCCATGTAGATTTGGAGTTAGGGAATCCTGCTCTGTAAAAACAAATAAAAATGAGGCTGATTCTTGGAAAGGCCAAGATTAAAGACAGAGAATGGGCACTTCTGAGATTCCTGATGGTCCAGGCCTTAGTTTCTTCCCCTTCCCTGAGTCCCTCTACACTTGGAAACCATGAGATTCTTTAATATGATTCCATTGAGTTTCCTCTTAGACTAATGGTAGCTTCAGTTATCTTCTAATATCATAATCAAGAGAGTCTCAACTGAAGTAGCACTGGATAATCTTGGCTAGGAAACCCGTCTATCTGAGCTGGCATCCTGCAAAGAATTCTGAGTCACAAGTGGCAGAAATGGTGCACTTAATAATGCTAGATAAATAACCATAATTAAAAGCAGACAGTCAAATTGAAGGCAGATTTCAGTGAAGAAATCAAATTACTCCTTTATTTTAAACTGTAGTCAGATTCCTTGGATCTTAGCTTTGGAATGGATCTTAGAGGTTTTCAGCTCATTTGTCCAAACTTTCACATAGAGCTGAAGGCCTCTCTCTGGAATTCTTCACATGGCCATCTAACCTCTAATTACATCAATTGGTTAAATTCAGGGCCTATATAGACCTAGAAAGATAAATGTTGTTTTCTGTTTTAAAATTCACATTTCTTTCCCTAGATTCTCTTCCAAATATTAAGACAGTTATTGCCTTTAATACTCTCTCTGGATTCCTCTTCCCATTGACTCCCAAGGCCATCTGTAGATAATGAAAAATTCTTGCCAGCAGGCATTCCAATTTGGATTCAGAAACACTGATCAAACTTACTTTTTGCTTTCTGCTTATGTGTTGATGACTTATGCTTCCAATGCCTTAACTCATACCTTGTGCATCATAGACCATTCATAGAAAGCTCTGTGTGCTTGGGGCAAGGACATTTTTGGCAGTATGAAAAAAACTCACCTCACATAGACTTTGCTTATAGCAATAGAGTCAGCCTCACTACCTGGAGGCTTACACAGACTACTGGTGGGAAGGAGAAAAAGAAGGCACCTGTGATGGTAACTCTGCATAATAGATGCTCAACCTATTTAGTGAACGAAGTGAATTACTGGAGACCAAGTTAAAGCTTTTCTATGTAGAGAGAATTTGTTTACACCATTTTACCCCAAACTGGAAAGAAAGTAACCTTGAAGATTGTGATTAGATTTCTCTCCCCTCACTTCAGAACAATGGCTACTGTAGGGCCTACAAGAATAGCACCGTTTTGTGTTTTGTACCTAGTTTTAAAGTGTCACACACCAGCTGGGATTGGAAGTTCTCAGAACTCCAGAGGTGTTGGGCTGTGTCAGACTGATGAATTATGTAAAACCCATTTTCCCTGAGTATTATTAATCATCCTCAAGCAAATGAAGACATGCTAATTAATTTTTGGTGGTTTTTACCCGCAAATGCCAAAGGAACTAAACCAAATTAAATCTATTCTCTTCAAGACCAGCACCCTGTTAAACACTCTATGACTTATCCAATTCAATTTGGAAGATGTGATTCTTTGGAAAGTTAGTTTGCGTGTGGTTTCAGAATCCTAAAGGCTCCTTCTTGAAAATGTAGCTCAAAGTTTCATGCATAATTCCTTGAAAAATGGATGAATAGAATTCATTGCTATGATTTACAAGGACAGCATACAACAGACTGTATTAGATAGTTTACCTGGTGTTATCACATGGGTAGGGATTACCAAAGCCCACTGGTAGGTATTATCATTCTAACTGTACAAATAAGGAGACAGACTTAGAGACTTTATGTAAATTTTCGAAGTCAAACAAGTAGGTTAAGCTAAAATGCAAATCCAGGTCTGTCTGACCCCATAGATGATGCTTTTTTGACTGTATCATGCTTCTCTCGAGGAGACAATCCACTGTGTATGTGAACTTTTCACCAGCCAGATGCCTGTGTGCTGTACATTGTAGGCTTTGCATTGTACTTTAAGAATTAGGGCTTCCCATTTTATTTCCCTTACTAGAGAAAAGTCTTAAGGAAAAGAGTTCCAGGGTCTTTTAATGATTTTTATTAGAATAGCATCACATGTAATACCACTCCATTCTTGCTTTCAAATCTATATGTTCTCTGATGTTCCTCCAAAGCTCTTTTCCTTTGGGTGACAATTTAAATATTGTGGCTCAAATGAGAGATATTTTTCTATCCATGGCCATGAGTTTGTCATGTAAGTCATGTTTAATGTGCCCCTGAAAGCAAGTGGTCTCTGAACATCCCAGCAGGACTCTGGGAGGTCCAAGAGACAGTAACATACTGAGCACAGATGGCTTGCAAGGGATGGCTCTGGGAACCTTGGGCCTTTGCTTAGTTCAGTGTTCCTTATTCCAGGAAACAAGGTCCTGACCCATGTATCTTGGGTCTTTGGGGTGGCTTGGAGCTTCCTTTCCTTCACGCATGTTTGGGTGGTTACCAGCCCTCTTTCAAGGACTCAAAGGCACTAGAATAGCTGTTAAGGAGAGAAGCCCTTGGAGCACTTTACTGAAGATGAAGAGATTGCATAAACTGATGTATACTTTGCTACTTCTCACAATGACACGAAAGCCACCTTCACTCTTAGTTACGTCACTTGTGTTTTCCTCACCAAATTATAGAAATACTAGTGCTTTCAGTAAAGATTTCAGACTTGGGCACCTCCTCTCTTCATCATTTCAAGCAACAGATGTCCTTATTTTGTCAAAGAACTAGTGAGATATATAAGAGTATGTACTCCTGAATCTCTGTCACTAAATGTGTTATGCAAGGCAAGTCACATTCTTTATGAGCCACTTTTTTTTCTCCTGTGAAATGGGATGATTATGCCTGCCTTAGAGGGCTATTCTGAATGAAGATTAAATGTGAATGAAATTAGCTCAGAGTCTGGCATACAGAGGATGCTAAAACAATGTTTGTTTTCTTTTGCTAAAATGAAGACCATTGCTTTTTATTTCTAAGTCTCTAGAGCCCTGGCTTATCATTCTTACATACCATGAATACACACACAGCACTTTCATGTGTTTTCCAAGCAAGTATTTCAATATTATGTGGTATAGCTTGCAAATTGTGGTCAACATTAGTAACTTAAAATTTTCCTCACTTTTCTTCTGTTACCCTGTCTTCCTCCACAGTGCAGAACAAGAGAAATATGAATTAAAATGCATTGTATTTTGCTCAAGTTTTCCCCCTTATTTAGAATCTCCTTGTATGCACACGTACACATGCACATCCCCCCATCTCACATTTTATGCTCCTCCTTTCTTTTTAGATGTCCTCACTGTACATGGTTTTCACCGTTGGGAGTACTGCTGGAATCAGAATTACTGAAGTGGTGCAGTAATGCATGTGTGGTTGGCATTGTCCAACACTCACGAAAAAATGAGAAAAATGGTTCCACTTTCTCATGGGCTAGTCAAATGGGAACATGGCAGGTTGGTGGGAGAGAAGTGACAAAGGAAAAAAAAATATTTTGTTGCTTTCTCTGGAAGAAAGGAGATGGTTAGCAGTGGGTAACTCTTTTCCTGGAGACTGAATTTTCTGAGATGAATATGTCACCCATTTCAGAAAGAAAATTAAAATAAATCTCTCTGAGTTTTATTGCTCCTCATGGGGAAAGGGTACTAAACTCCCTCTCTTTTCATTAGACCATTTCCAGAAGTTTCTCTTCTTGCTGAAATAATCTCTTCTGAAGCCAGTTCTAAAATTCAAGACTTTATTCTGTTTTTTTTCCTAGCCATTATTTCATCAGTTCTACCTTCTCCTGGCTTGAAAGTATCTGGTAATGCCAGCCAGATTCTCTGTGTGAGAGTGAGGTGCGTACCTGACAACATGGGAGTGGTGGACAGCCTCCAAGATGGCCCTAATAATCACTGTTTCATGATATTTATATCCTTGTGCAGTTCTCTCCCACAGAGTGCTGTGGTTGAGCTTTGTATCCAACAGAATATGCCATAATTATGGTATATCATTTCTGATATTAGACTATAAAAGATGCTTCAGCTTCCATCGGGTCACAGTCATTCTCTCTTGGATCACTTGTTCTGGGGGAGGAAGCCAGCTTCCATATTTTGAGGATACTCCAAAAGCTCTGTGGAGAAGCCAATGTGGTGAGGAATTGAGGCCTCTAGCCAACAGCCATATGAGTAAGCCTTCTTGCCACTGTATCTTTCAGCCTCAATCAAGCCTTCAGATGACTTTAGCAGCCCTTGCTGATGGCTTTATGGTAATCTCAAGAGAGACCCTGAATGAGAATCATCCAGGTAAGCCAATTCCAGATTCCTGACTCTCAGAAACTATGAGAAAATAAATGTTTATTGTTTGAAACCACTGTCAAAAACTGAGAAGGATCTGATATCTTGCCCTATGTGTAAGCTAACAAATTAGTCTACCACAGTTTTATGGACACTAGTAGAAGTCATTGGACTCATGAGTCAGAGACAAAAGGCTCTTGTAATTTATAGCAAAGCAGTCAGTGTGAGCTCATGTTTGCACTGGTTCCTTTGCTCCTAAGTTCTTTGGGAGTGAGGCAACGATAGGCAGGTGGGTTCTTCACACACAGTGGGGTTGCCTCACAGCTGAGGAATCCTCAGCTTAGGAAAACCCAGCCTTTTATAAGAGGGCTTCAAGAAAATCTGCTCAAACTTTACCCTGGAGGAATATATTATTTTTATTATATTAGAGAGCAGACAATTCTGGCTCCTGGCCCAGGGGGATACACTGTCTCCATCATTCAAGGTTGTTTGCTATACAAATATCCTGGAAAAGATAATCTGGACCAAAAGCTGTCTGTGATTTTGCTCACAAGAAACACACAGGGCCTAATGGAGGCTAGTCTGCCAACAGCCACTGAATTTTGGAATAATTTTCTGTGCAGCAGTAGATAACTAATGCAGTGGGGATACCTGTATCTGAGCCTCACCTGTCAGAGCCACTGTACTGATGGCATGTGTGGTAGAGTTGTGTCTATTGACAGAGAATGAGTGCAGGGTCTTTGACTTTAATAATAGGTGCAGGTTTAAGGTGCTGGTTTTGGAAGGTGACAGAGAACGAGAAGAGGAAAGAGAGATGTAGGGAATCATCAACAGATGGAATTGACTGGATTTGACATGGTTGACTTCTTTTAGAAACAAAGGGTTACCTTGGGAATAGATTTCTTAAAGGAGAGAATTCATTACTTAGCATCTTGCTCTGTTAAAAAATCTCTTTTCATCTTTACTAGTAAACTGCCTTTTTGCAAAGCATGGGCTGTGTTTTGTGTGTGTGTGTGTGGGGGGTTACTTTTCACACTTTTCTTCTCTAGTGAAGGAAAATGAGGTGCAGTTAATGTTGAACCAATTCATAGAGAATCAAACTTAGATAATTCTTTCTGAAAGGTACAGGAAATAAATTACCTAAAAGATTCTTTTTTGTTTATTTGTTTTATTTTGTGAAAGTGAGGGATCACACAAGTTATCTTGGGCTTTCTGCCATTAGGAATTGTCTTCATTTTCCTCATGAAATTAGAGGGGACAAAGAATTGAGAATGGTTTTAATTTGAAATGATATTTAGTCATATGTTTCATTAAGTTTTAGGAATATAAAGTTTTACAAATATTAAATGACATCCTTCAAGGAGTCATTCTTAGAAACACAGAACAGTATCCAAATGTGTAAAATGAGCTTTCACTGGCCCATAAGAAAGAGGATGTAAGATACTCAATAGATAATATTACTCCAGGTTTCTCCCAGGGATCCACTGATTGGACAGGGCCGAGAGATGCTACTGGTTCTCCAATATATAATTCTATAACTAGTTGTTCAGGTTTTCATTAGGATCTCTCTATACAGGTACCCAGGGTAAGTTATACACTTTATCACTTGGAAATTTAAGAGTGTATGGTTCAATGCCAGCTCTTTAATTGAAGTCTTAGTTTCTTCATCTTTTACATGAGAACTGCAATACTTATCTCTCAATGCTGCTGTGAAGTTTAAAAATGCTAAAGTAGATAAAGGGTTATGGTTGTGTTTGGCTAATAATAAATGCTCAATAAATTAAGGCTAGTATTATTTAAATTAATAATTAATAACTCATTAAATTAATTAAAGATATTAAAAATGCTCCTCCATCGGTTACTTTATGTCATTTCAGATGCAGTACAGTCCTCTTAGATGACAACTGTCTCTATCATCTCCTATTACATTACAGGTGAGTTCATATTTCTCATTTGTATAGAGTTATATGATGTTAGGTTTGTTCTTCCCTTCCCTGGCACATGATAAAATCTCTCAATAAGTGTTGGCTTTTTAATACTAGGAAAATAATAAATCCCACCCACAGACCAAACTTAGCAAAGTCTGGCTATTCTCAAGGCATATTGATTTTAACTTTTTCTTAAATAGAAAGGCTGCTTACAGAAAATTTCCGTAGAGACCAGAATGCCTAATAAGCTCAACCTGTTTTGTGTTTAAAACCCACAAACCTGGTCCAACAGGAGGGTAGGACTGTGAGTTATCCTGCAGGTGTGAGGAGGAATGTAGTGCCCAGAGTCTTTGCCCTTTTGCTGAGATCTTCCCAGGGGGCCCTTAGTAGCATAGCCAGAGGCATCATCACTCACACACAATATTCACAGGGGTTGTCACAGTCTGGAGAAAATCATTTTGCATTTCTGGCAGTGAGAGCAGGCCTTCATGTCCCAGGGGCCTCACGGTGTTGGGTCTGAGACTGAGGGAGTGGCGGATGCGGTGCTGCAGCCATATTCTCTTGGTACCCACCATTCCCAAACATGCCTACTCTATGGTTTCTGCTTCAGGGACCTGCAAATATTTGCTTCAGGCTCTCTCTGGCCATGCGAGCCCTGTCAGTCCAAGTCTGGGGCAGATTGGAAGTGTGGTGGAGTTAACCCATGGGACTAAGGACTTGAGTCAATGCCAAGTTCCTTTGGCCCTCAGGTGGGAAAGCTCCAAGATGTTTTCTACACTGTCTTCCAAAGTTTCCAAAGTGAAACTTCCCAAAGTTCTCCATGCTTGGTAATACTCTATATGATTCCTTCTTTCTCCTCTTTCACTCCTCCATTCTCTTAACAGTACTTCCTAGGATCATCTCCCAGACAAACAAATCCTTGTTTCACAGGACCCCAACCCAAAGCAAAGAATCCACTCACAGACCCTCACTTCCCCCATTAGCAATTATCACACACACTGGAGGTGCTCCTTCTCCAGAATCCCCCTCCTCTCTATCTCATAGGAAGGAGGGAAAGAAAGAGGGGACTTGACATCCAAACCATCCACTATGTGGGTGGTTTCAAATCCTTCATCTCTTTTATATCTCATTTCAATGCCATGATGTAGTATTTCAGTTTTACAGATAGGGAAACTGAAGCCAGAAGATTAAGTGTTTTGACTAAAGTAATGCAGCTTCTAGATGGAAAAGGTAGGACTTGATCCTAGGTTTTCTGACTTTTTGTCTAAAATGTTTCCAGTTTATTTCTGAAGCTAAGAACTGGTCAGGGAAGGAATAATGTACATTTCTGCGTTTTGTGGTATACATTTTAAAAAGTGTTTATTTATTTATTTTGAGACAGAGTGGGGAAGAAAGAGGCAGAGAGAGGGGGAAAGAGAGAATCTCAAGCAAGCTCCTTGCTCAGTGCCCATGAACCCATGAGATCATGACCTGACCCTCCATCAACTAAGCCACCCAGGCTTATACACCCCTGTGCTATACAATTTTAAAAGAAGCATAAATCATATCAGATCTCTCCAAAGTTTTCATGTAACAAGTAGAATAAAATTTAACTCCATTCTATGGCCTGTGCAGTCCTACACGATCTAACTCTTACTTAGTTTTCTGGTTTCACCTTATACCACTCTCCCTCTCATGCTGTTCTAGCCAAACTGACCTTCCCTGTGTTCCATGCAAGTACCAAGCTCAGCCTATCTTGCAGACTTGCAGTTCTTGCTGTTTCCTCAGCCTGGAATATTCTTTAGATCTTTGTAGTGCTACCTCCTTGTCAGCATTCTAGTCTTTGTGTGAGTATAACTTCCTCAGAGAAGTCCCTGACCATGTTAGCCACTTGCTTCCTGCTCCCTGTCCTGGCCTTGCTTTAGGCATTCTCCATTTTTTAAAAATTATATTTAATGCACTTACATCTTGCTTGTTTCCTTACCCTGTTGGCATGTAAGCTGATCACATTTTGTTTATTACCATTTTTCCAGGGCCTAGAACAGTGCCTGGCACATGGTTTTTGTCAATTGAATTCATAAACAAATGAAGGTGAGTCAGTAAAGAAGGAAAATTCTTAGCATGCATGAGAAAGGACCTTAAAACAAATTTTGTGAAAAACTAAGATTTATTTACCCAGCTCTTTGTAATCAGAAGAATTAATATAACTTGAAAGCAAATGCATCTTGCTGACATTTTGGAACCTGTATGCATGCATTAATACCAATCAATTTAAGTGTGTGTTTCACAGCATGCCATTCGAGTGAGAAATGTTGGAAAGGAGGAAGGTAGACAGTTTCATAGCTTCCTTTTTTCTGGCACATTTAACATCATTCCAGTAAACTGGGCTCTGGGTTTAATCAAAGATTGTTCAGGGTGTGGAGAAGGGGTATGGAGAAAAGCCTTAACAATCTTTTACATTTGGACTTCAGAAACAAAGAAGATATTATTGTGGTTAAACGGCCCATAGTTTAGGTCCTCTGAAATCTAGTTTTTTTTTTTTTTTTTTTGGCTTTCTTATCTCTTTTATTTTGATATTTATATTTTTGATCAATGAGTTTTTTAGGGCAAGTCAGAGATAGAAAATGGTATGCCTGTGCTCATGTATTTGTTTTTCCTGATTATGAGATTTTTCTATATTCATTAGAAAATTTTGAAAGTAAAGAAAATGTAAAGAAGATAATAAAAATTATCTATAACTCTGTTCAACAATGACTACTAATGTTCTGATGTGCTTCATTCCAGTTGTTTTTCTAGGATTATGAGTAGCTATGTGTATTGTAGTTCTTTAACTCTAAGATACTGTTTGTTATAAAACGCAATTTGGTTTAGTCACTGTATTTCAAGACAAATAAAGATACATTTCTTTTTTACTAAAAAATTGGCAATTATATACCATTTTCTTCTTACAAAATTGAGACCAAGTTTCCTTCTTAGTCTGAATAATGTTAATTTAAAATCACTTTTGGTTAAACTCCACACCCAAAAAACAAATAATCCAGTGAAGAAATGCGCAGCAAACATGAATAGACACTTCTCTAAAGAAGACATCCAGATGGCCAACAGGCACATGAAAAGATGCCCAACACCGCTCCTCATCAGGGAAATACAAATCAACACCACACTCAGATACCACCTCATGCCAGTCAGAGTGGCCAAAATGAACAAATCAGGAGACTATAGATGCTGGAGAGGATGTGGAGAAACGGGAACCCTCTCGCACTGTGGGTGGGAATGCAAACTGGTGCAGCTACTCTGGAAAACAGTGTGGAGTTCCTCAAAAAATTAAAAATAGACCTACCCTATGACCCAGCAATAGCACTGCTAGGAATTTACCCAAGGGATACAGGAGTGCTGATGCATAGGGGCACTTGTACCCCAATGTTTATAGCAGCACTTTCAACAATAGCCAAATTATGGAAAGAGCCTAAATGTTCATCAACCGATGAATGGATAAAGAAATTGTGGTTTATATACACAATGGAATACTACTTGGCAATGGGAAAGAATGAAATATGGCCCTTTGTAGCAACATGGATGGAACTGGAGAGTGTTATGCTAAGTGAAATAAGCCATACAGAGAAAGACAGATACCATATGGTTTCACTCTTATGTGGATCCTGAGAAACTTAACAGAAGACCATGGGGAGGGGAAGGGGGAAAAAAAGTTAGGGAGGGAGGCAAACCATAAGAGACTCTTAAAAACTAAGAATAAACTGAAGGTTGATGGAGGGTGGGAGGGAGAGGAAAGTGGGTGATGGGCATTGAGGAGGGCACCTGTTGGATGAGCTCTGGGTGTTGTATGGAAACCAATTTGACAATAAATTTCATATTAAAAAAACAAAAAAGAAATAAAATCACTTTTGGTCAATCATAGTTGTACAAATCATACCTATTATGTGCTGCTTCCCATTATATGTGATTCAAATGTTGACCCCATGACATCTTTATCTACAGTCTCATGTCAAAATATATTAAAAAACGATGGGATTTTATCTGCATTTCCTATTTGGTTAAACTCATAATTTTTTCTTTATTGAATTATACATCACAAATTTGTCTTGAAATTCAGCCAGAAGCTTTTACTCATTGATTTTCAGTGCCCAAATAATAGTCCTTCATAATGCATGAATCAGTCACACCAAATTCTTCCAGCTTTAAAGATTGCATGATATATTTGGTGAGACCGGGCACTCTTCCCATATGCATTGCAAGAAATGACAAGTATGTCACAATTTAATCTATTTGGCAGCTTCTAAGTTCTTTCTGATATAAATTATTAAATACATCCAAATTTCTAAAAAATATCAAGCTGTGGAAAAACATGCACCATAGATCAAAGATATATGGTATATGTATAACAATATGAATGTCTTGATTTCAGCATGGTGGTTTTCAACTCTGCTGCACACTAGAATCACATGGATATTAAAAATAAATGTATGCTGGAATCACACCCTCAGGCCTTCCAGAGAGGCTCAAAGAGTAATATTTATTTAAAAAGCTACACACACACACACACACACACACACACACACACACACAATGACACATCTCAGAAATTCCAAAGATTAGCCAGGATTGAGAACCATCTTTTTAATACCAGATAGGCCAGGATTACTCTTAGGGTAGGAACTGTCTTTATTTGGGAAAATACCTTGATAAGCAGCCTGGGATAGGAGGTAGGACTCAGAGAGTCCAGCTATAAAATAAACACCAGAACCTCAGCTATAAAATAGACAATTAAGTGGCTTGCATGGGAGATTAAATAATTTATTTTATTGCTCTTGAAGGAGGAGAGGTCAAGAGCAAAGGGAAGGGGAAGAAGGATGTGCCTATGAAATGTGCAGCTGGGTGATCTAACAGGCAAATAGCCAGTGGACTGGCTAAAAATAATGTTTTAAAATGGTAATACTTAATGTTCAATTTAAAATGGTTTGCATATTGTTAAATGAACTTCTGTATCTTTCAAGTGCTTGATCCTATTATACTCTTGATTGCTTTGTGTGATTTTTTTCATCTCCCTGGGTGGAAATAGGAGCTAAGCTAAAAACTTGAACTCTGGGTTCATGCAGGACAGAACAGAGAAGGTTTCTGAGTTGAGGTGACTGCATATATCACCCTTCAGGAAATCTTCAAAGGGATTTTGCTTTCCCATAGGACATGGAATTAGTTATTAAGCCAATTTGGTTCAACATGTAAATCCAGGGAATCTGCACTTGGCATACAATTCAGTATACACAAACATGCCTCTATATCTCTGTATTCATATTTTAAGATGAATTAGATCATACTGCGTATCCTGTATTGTATCCTGATTTCTTCACATAATGTAACGCCATAAACATTTTCTCATATCATTAATTATTCTGAGAGTTTGAATTTTAATTTGTATTCCATCTTATAATCATACTGTGATTTATTTAAACCTTACCTTAAAAGATATAGGGCAGGGTAATGTAACTTAGCTCCTGCTGCCACATGCTGTGCTAGCTATGTTGCCTGGACAAGCATTCCCACACCACTGCCCCTTACTGACACAATATTATCCTTCACAAAAGGATTTGCAGCTTCAGTGGCTAAAAATTGTGTATATAATATTATCCACCACAAGAGGTTTTGTAGTTTCAAAGGCTAAAAATTGTGTAATCATTTTAAATTTACTTTTCTTTGATAATTAGTGAATTTGAATCCCACTTCACCCCTTAGTAGCATTTTACCAGTTTATTCTTCTTAGATCCATTTTTCCAGATTGAAATGTTAATTTATTCCAATGGGTATGTGTTCATGTTGCTCCTTTGACAAAGAAAAGTTATGAGTAAGCAGATCTGCTCAAAGTGATTTTGGTTTGTTGAATGAATTACATACCTACTTCTCTGAGAGCAAGTTATTTACAAGTGGGATCAAACCCACCTGAAAATATCTCGATGAAAACTCGAGCCAAGAATAAGGTGGAGAGATATTTGTGAGAAGAAAAGCAGAAAACCAGTGAGCTGCCAGTTGCTAGGAGGGTCATATTAGGATCTTATTAGGGAGTGATTTAGCATAACTGAGCATTGTCAGCTTCATATTAGTGATGAGCACAACACGGGAGGGGCTGGGTACCCAACCTGCCAGACAATCTGGCCAAGTTTTCCTGGGCTGTGTGTGGAAACCATGGAAAATGGCTTTTACTCTGTCTAATGGCTGCTTCTCAGCAGATCATTTCATTAACAACATCAGCAGAACAATTTTAATTGATGTATTTTTGGGGAGAAGGAAAGGTTTATTAAAAAGAGAAGGTTATGCTTCTTTCTTTCATTTCACTCTTTAAAGGAAAAGCAAGATGATATTTTCTGAGTGCTTTGAAAGGTCCTTTATAGAGAAGGTTTGCTGATCCCTGGCCATCCCAAAATGACTCATGTCAGGCTGCAGAATATACCTGTGACCCTCTTCCATCTCCCCATCCATGAGGCACCTATTTACCCACACCACATCTGCAGAGATGTCCTGATGAGATAGGGTCGTATTTGGTGCATCCATGAGCCTGAGAATGAGAAAAGGTTGAGAGGAAAACAGGGGAATTTACAGCTAGCTACATTTTAGGTGAGACAGAGTAATGGAAGAAGGCAATCTAAGGATGGGGAATTTATGAGATGTTAGAAGAAAAATCCTCCCTGACTTGGCTGGCCAGTTAGCTGGGGCTCTGAGCTGAATGAAGAAAAGATGGTGAATGGACTTCCAGTTCAAAACAGAGGGCTGAGGCTGAATGGGAAGCTTTTTAAAGAGGAGGTGGATGGTCCCAGAGAGACCTCGATACCGTTTGACTCTGTTAAAGATACTTGGAGAATATATATTATATTTAAAAATAGCCAAGCTGTACAGGTCAGGCTTCAGCTCAGGGGAGAGGAAAGAGAAGGGCCATGGCAGAGATCAACAGCCTTGGAAACAAATGCTTTCCTGCCAGCCAAAAAGCATGACCAGAGAATAAGAAATAAAGAGCAGCAAAAGGTAGAACTTCTGAAAGGGAAGAACTGGAAGAGAAAGGGGTATGGGTTAGCAAAGCCACAGCATCCACCAAGAAGTTTGGAGATGGGGGTGGGAGCTGTGTGCCATTGGGTTTAACAAAAATAATTTATTTTGATTTTGAAATCTTTCAAACCCACAGGAAAGACCCCTGCTCCATATTCCTTTCTGTATATACACTCTCTCTTTTGAAAATTATCCAAAAGAAGGTTGCAGCCATTACAAGTTACCCCTAAATATATCAGCATGTGCCTCCCAAGTACAGTACCAGTTTCTATGAAACCACAGACCTATTATTGCACCTGAGAAAAAACCATTAATTCAATAACGTTATCATCACAGTCCATGCTCCAATTTTCCCTATTGTCCCTAAAATGTCTTTTGTAGCTGTTTCTCCTCCTCCCCTCAACCCAGGATCTAATTGAGGGTCATATATAGCATTTGGCAGTTCTGTCTTTTTAGTCTCCCCTAGTCTAGGAGAGTTCATTACCTTCCTCTGGTTTGTTGTTGTTGCTGCTTTGCCTTTGCTTGTTTCTTAAAGTCAGGCTTACTGAGGAATAATTTACATAATTATCAAAATATTTTAAAAGTTTATTCCTTGTGGCATACAGCTCTGAGTTTTAACAGACATGTACAATTGTGTTACTACCACCACAGTCTACATAAAGAATGGTTTCATCTCCCTCCAGAATTCCTTCCGGTCCTTTGATGTCAGTCCCTTCCCTCCCCTCAGTCTCTGACAACTAGTCATCTGCTTTTTGTTCCTATCATATTGCTTTTGCCAGAACTGTGACCATCAGCGCTTGCCTTTGTAAAGATTCATTTTTTTCCTCCTTTGTAATTAATAAGTGAATTTGAGTAGGAGGTTACTTTGAATCCATGTCGATATTTTGTTCTCTAATAACCTTTATTTTTTAGTATTTTTAAATTTTTATTTAATTTTTATTTTTTTAAATCTTTTGTTAATGTTTATTTTTGAGAGAGAGAGAGAGAGGGAGGGAGAGAGAGAGAGAGAGCACAAGTGGGGTAAGAGCAGAGAGAAAGGGGAACACAGAATTTGAAACAGGCTCCAGGATCTGAGCTGTCAGCACAGAGCCCAATACAGGGCTCAAATCCACGAACCATGAGATCATGACCTGAGTCAAAGTCAGATGCTTAACTGACTGAGCCACCCAGGTGCCATATTTTTTAATTTTTAATTTTTTAATTTATTTAAGAGAGAGAGAGAAACAGAGAGAGAGAGAGAGAGAGAGAGAGAGAGAGAATCTTAAGCAGGTTCCATGCTTAGCACAGAGCCCCATGTGGGCTCGATCCCAGGACCCAGGGTTTAGGTCATGCCCTGAGATGAAATCAAGAGTTGGATGCTCAACCAGTTGAGCCGCCCATGTGCCCTCAATAACCTTTCATTCTGTTCATGTTGTCATTTACTGATGATTTTGCCTGAGTCAATTCTTATACTGGGTTTCAGAGTGGTGGTTTTACATTTTATCATTCATTCCTCATTTTTTAGCTGGTATTCTTCCATAGAGAAGAGTTTTTCTCTCTTTTTCCCTACTTTATTTTGAATATCATGATGGACTTACATTTTTCCACATGTTTTAATTCATTACTGTCATTGTTCCTTTTTGGCTATCAAGAATGACCAGTGGCTGTCCCCCTGGGCCAGCTTCTGGGTTCACTAATTTTCAAGTATTTCCTTACTTTTTAGTATAAGATATTCCAGGATCATCTTGTGTTTTACCTGTCTCAGACCTGGAATTAGCCAGTTCTCCTAGGAGTACTGGTGACTTTTTATTAGAGAATAGTATAAGAGCTAAGCACTAATTGTGCCTCATTGCTATTGAGATTTATTTCTCCTAGCACCTTTTCAGTGTAGAGTTAGGAATTTTTTGTTGACACCTCAAATTCAAAATCAAATAGACCCCGGCCAGTTCCTATTTTATATTTGCTTCTTTTTCCCTTTCTTCAAGTAAATACCCTGGTTCCCAACATAATAATATATCTTCTAATGTTTTCTATCTTAGAAAACACAAAATGGCTTCAGAATGACAATATCATTGCACTATTAAGAATAACCCTACTAAGTAAAATTCAAGACTTTATCACATTCCCTTTGTCTTTAGGGCATATCCAAGATAATGGGCTCTTTTTTCTAGGGAGCTCATGTGAACCTCAATGCAGGCTCTATATTGTACTGAGTTTATAAACCTCATTGCAGGCTCTCGATTTTACTGAGTTTATAAAAAGGATAGGGCTAGAGGACATCCAGTCTTCTTAGATAGGTAGAGAAGGATATGTAATATTTATAAATTATCTGTAAATGATTCATTGAATATATATATATATATATATATATATATATATAGTCAATATTCTGATCAATATATGCCAATAAAGTGAATATTATAATTTGAGATATTATTTTTCCTATTAATATTTCTTGTCTTAGAGATTACTTTGATATATATGTCTATGCTTTGATGATGGTGATAGTTTCATGGGTGTATACTTATCCCCAGAGTCATGGAGTTGTATACATAAAATATGTAGAGCTTTTTATATGTCAATAATACCTAAGTTAAGTGGCTTAATAAATGTGTCTCCTATAAGTGGCAGATAGTTGTTTTTTAAATCTATTTTCCTCAATCTTTAACCTTTAAGGATTTAATTCATTTCCATTTAATGCAATTACTAATACATTTGGGCTTAAATCTATCATTTGACTATTTTTTATCTGTTCAACTGTCTCTAATGTTTTATTATGGATGTTTCTGCTGTTTTCTCTCTTCTTTGTTGTGTTGATGTAATGTCTCCTGCAATGCCTAGTGTTTCAGTTGATATCAGTCATTATGAATAAAAACTGTAGAGGTAATCTGAGGCTCCAAATGATGTTATATTTCCCCAGAGAATTACTTTTGTTTCTGGTAGCAGTTAAAATAGGGACGAATCACATTAATATAACCATGGAATGAGCTCATCCAAAGCTGCGCTTTGGTCTTATAAGGGCTATTCTTTAAATTCTTCTTCTTTTTTTAATGTTTATTTTATATTTTGAGAGAGAGACAGAGACAGAGTGTGAGCAGGGGAGGGCAGAGAGAGAGGGAGAGGGCTATTCTAATTTTGGTTCACCTTTACTTCAAGCATATATATCTTGGGGACCCCAAATGAAAACTTAGGGTTTACCAGGACCTCTTTCTTTTTGGTGGATCCTGAACTCCAATATTTTGCATTCTTAGCTCCTTGAAACAGCTCCACTTCTCAGCTTCTCAAATACAGCTTTCAAATCAACAAATGACTTAAAGGGAAAAATGGTGGCAAGTGTTGGACTCACCATCCTGCCAAATTTTGTCCCTGCACTTCCCTTCTTCTGAATTGATTCTGTAGTGCTCTGATAACTTAAGTTGCTAATACCCCCATGTCCAGATTTTTAGTTGGGGAGAGAGAGACAGAGGCAGAGAGAGAGAGATAGATATGAAGTGTTGATCTGCAACAAACTTTGTTTTATTATGGACTAATTATCTAATTCCAGGGATGGAGTGAGAAGTGAGGTTTATTTCTTCCATATAAGTAGTTTGGCATACTTTTGGAAGTTTGGCATGATAGTACTTTCTTAGCTTTAGGTTGTCTCCATCTCATGTGATAGTGTGTACTTTTTATTTTATTTAAAAATTTTTTTAAGTTTGTTTATTTTGAGAGAGAGAGAACGCATGTGTGCGTGCATGCATGAGAATGCATGTGTATGAATGGGAGAGGGCCAGAGAGAAAGAGAGTGAGAATCCCAACGAGGCTCTACACTGTCAGTGCAGAGCCCGATGCAGGGCTCTATCCCCCAAGCCTCAAGATCATGACCTGAGCCAAAATCAAGAGTCAGATGCTTAATGAACCAAGCCACCCAGGTGTCCTTGTTTACTTCTTTCAAACTTAGACTTTTGGCCTGTGAGCAGAGGTGATGGAGGCAGAACTGGGGGTCACTACACAAGTATCTAGAGGAACCAATGGTAATTGTTTTAGCAGCAAAACCCAGTATCAAATCAGTGGTATATCAATAGGGCAAACTGGTATTAGTGCCTAGCAGTGATGGTAGTGTTTTGTTTGTTTTTGCTTTTTATGAGAACAGCCCTAGAACATACTTTGAAGTGTTATTCATGACTGCAGAGCCTCCAAATCCAAATTTTCAGCCTTGTTGGTAATTCCTTGAATGATATAAATTGTTCAAGCAAATTCCGCTTATATGCAAAGTAGGTAGGATTGGTTGTTTGCAACTAAGAATCCTGACTTGATATATGAACTTGAGAGAGAGAGACAGAGTCACATGGTATAAACATAAGGAGTTTTCATGACACTGTCTTCTGAGAACAAGAGGCAAAGGAAGGATAGGTTCCCTAGCAAGATGGGGATTTAGGTTAATGGTTTTTCATTCTCTAGACAGGAAGTGGGATATACTGACATTAAAGAAGGAATGGAGTAGTATTAACATCCCATGGGGCTTCAAGAAAACCAGGTTTTTTCCTTATGAAGCAAGGGAAGAAGATCAATTCCATTGATGAATCTTAGCAGATACAGCAGTGTTACTTTGGGTACTCCAGGAAGCAGATGGCAAGAAAGAATTAGGAGTGCATGAAATTTATTGGGGGAAGTGCCTGTGAAGGATAAAGGGGAAGAGTAGGTGGGAGAGCCTCAAAATATGATGTATAGCTGACATCTGCCAATGGGAAGAAGGAAGGAGAATTGGTTAGGAAAAGTCAGGCTGTGGTGCAGTTCTGAGGAGGTCTCAACCCTATTTATTAGGAACTCTAGAACAGTGTCCATTAGAGGAGTTCTATGGTGGTCAAGAATGGCTACATTTTATAACCTCATTGTACACAGTGATTAGTTAGGAGCCACTTACGGATATAGCATGAGCTTGGCATCATAAATCCTGATGGTGTGATAGCTGGAAGCTGTCAGCCTACTATGTGTATAAGAGCAGGTTCTCTCCTGAAGGGAGATCTGGGTAGTACACTCCCATATGTGTGGCTGCCACACATTAGTAGCAAGTTTTGGAGGGGGATGTGCTCGATTGCCTTAGATGATCCAGGGGATGCACTGTTCCTACACAAGTAATTTATCAATCTTTTGAACTATGTACCAAAGGGAAATCAAGCTCTGACATTTCCTTTAAAAAATTTTTTTTAATGTTTATTTTTGAGATAGAGACAGAGCATGAATGGGGGAGGGTCAGAGAGAGAGGGAGACACAGAATCTGAAGCAGGCTGCAGGCTCTGAGCTGCCAGCACAGAGCCTGATGCAGGGCTCAAACTCACAGACTGTGATATCATGACCCGCGCTGAAGTCGGACGCTTAACCGACTGAACCACTCAGGTGCCCCTGGCATTTCAACTATAATTAAGTTCAGACTGCTATATCAAGTTTCTAACCTTCAATTTAGGGTATAAATCTTCAACTACATCAGGGGACTATTCAGTAACGAAAAAAAGGAAGGGCTATTAAGCTTACAAGGGCTTACCCCTTGTAAGAGGGGTAAAAAGGGAGAACATGTTCCAAACTCCAGGAAAATGGGCATCCAAAAGCTTATTGCATGCATTTGATGAGTTTTGACAAATGCATATACCTATGTTTACATCCTCTCCACCACTTGGAATTGTCAGTGTTTTTAATTTTAGTCATCCAAATGAGTAGTCAGTGATGTTTCTTTGAAGGTTTAATTTGCATTTCCCTGAATGATGATGAGTATCTTTTTATGGTTTATTGCTATTCATATATCTTCTCTGGTGAAGTGTCTTTTCATATCTTTTGTCCATCTTTTATTGCATTGTCTTCCTATTTGGTTGTAAGAATTATTTATTTTCCAGATACAAATCTTTCATCAGATACATGTTTTTGTGAATAATTTCTCCTATTGTGTGATTTCCTTTTTTATTATTTTATCAACCGTGTCCTTGTCTTTCAAGGAGAAAAAGTTCTTTAGTTATGATAAAGTCCAATTTATCAATATTTCATGGCTCATGTGTTTTACATCCTAAGAAATCTCTGTACTCACCCCTGGTCAAAAAGATTTTTCTCCTATGTTTTCTTTTGGAAGTATTATATTTTTAGCTTTTACATTTAAGTCTAAGATCCATTTCAAGTTAATTTTTATATATGTTATAAAGTGAAGGTTGATATTATTTTTTCTCTAAAGGATATCTATTGCTCCAGCATTAATTTTTGAATAAACTTTCCTTTCCATTGAATTGCCTTTGTAAAAAAATCTTTGTAAAAAAATCAATTGACTATATAAATGTTCGTTTTTATTTCCTTCCCTTGGTCTGTATGTCTGTCCTTATACCAACAGCATCCAGTGTGGGTTTCTGTTACTTAAAAACCAGCTACTGAGAGTCCTTTTTGGTTTGCTCTTCTCTTTTAAAATTTTTTACTTTCATTTTTATTTTTTTAAGTTTATTTATTTATTTTGAGAGAGAGAGAGCATAAGTGGGGGAGGGGCAGAAAGAGGGAGAGAGAGAGAATCCCAAGAAGGCCCAGCATTGTTTGTGCAGAGTCTGATGTGGGGCACGGAACTCACAAGCTGTGAAATCATGACCTGACCTGAAACCAAGAGTCAGCTGCTTAACCTATTGAGCCACCCAGACCCCCTGTACAATTGCTCAATTTTAGAATCAGCTTTTCAATTTCACTAAAAAAACATTCTGGAATTTTGATTTGGATTACATTGTGTCCACTGGTCATGCTAGGAATAGTTGATATCTAAAAAATATTGAGTCTTTAAATCCATGTATGATTTATGTCTCCAATTGTTTAGGTCTTTAATTTCCCTCAGCCATGTTCTGCCGTTTTCAAAAAAGAGCCTTACATATTTTTTGCTAAATATATTCCTGAATAATCTATTTTGTTGTAGTATTATAAACAGAATTATTTAAAAATTCCATTTAATGATCGTTTGCTGTCATATATATATATATATATATATATATATATATGGCAACAAATGAATAAGCAGTAAATGAAGAATAAATTATATACATAATTTATTTTTAAATATTAACCTTGTATGTTGCATCTTACCAACTTAATTATTAACTATAGTGGGTTTTATATAGATTCCTTAAGATTTTCAACAAAAGCAGTAATGTCATCTGCAAATGGAGACAACCATTTTCCCTTAATAATCTTTATTGCTCTTATTTCTTTTTCTTGTTTTACTGGTGTCTAGGAAGTGGTAGCGATTGGTATCTTTGCATTTTTCCCAATATTAAGGGTAACTATTTAATATTTTGTACCAAATATACAGTTAGCTATTTTTTATAGCTATCTTTTGTTAGATTGAAGAAATTCCCTTACATTCCATATTTGTGAAAGTTTAAAAAAATCATTATTGGATATTAAACATTGTCATATGCTTTAATGCACATTTTGAAATGATCATGTGCATTTTGTACTTTTTCCTTTTAGTATGGTAAATTAACTTTATTGCTTTTTAAATATTTTGTCAACTTTGCATTTTGGGGACAAATGCTACTTGGATTATATAGTCTGTTCATTGTTTAAAGGACTTTATATGTGAGAGATAATGGTCTAATTTTTTATGGTATCTTTTTTCAGATGTTGATATTAGGGTTATGCTAGCATCAAAAACATGAGTTTGGAAGTTTCTTTTTCCATGTTATGGAAGATTTTATGTAAAAGTGATATTACTTCATTGAATGTCATATGGAATTTTCCAGTGAAATCTTCTGCGTTTTATTGGTGGGAAGATTTTTAATGAAGAATTAAATTGTCTTAATAGATAAAATGCAGAAGGTGTTTTTGTTTCATCAAATGTCATTTTGTTAACATATTTTTCAAGGATTTTGTCCAGTTCGACTAAGTTGTTGAATTTATTGGCATAAAGTTGATCATAGTATTTCTTATATCTTTTAAATTTTTTTTTTAATTTGATGTTTATTTTTTCTTTGAGACATAGAGAGACAGAGCATGAACGGGGGAGGGTCAGAGAGAGAGGGAGACACAGAATCTGAAACAGGCTCCAGGCTCTGAGCTGTCAGCACAGAGCCCGATGCGGGGCTAGAACTCACGGACTGTGAGATCATGACCTGAGCCAAAGCCGGTCGCCCAACCGACTGAGCCACCCAGGCGCCCCTCTTATATCTTTTTAATACCTGTATGATTTGTTCTGATGACTCTTATTTCCTTCCTGATATTTATGATTTATGTTCTTTTATTTTCTTGTTCAGTCTAGTGATGGCCTTATCAATTTCATTAATCTTTTTAAAAAACAGCTTGGGGATTGTAAATTTATATTATTGTTTGAGTTCTATTTAAATTATTTCTGTAGTTATTTTTATTATATTGGGTTTATTTAGCTCTTCTGTGTTTTAATTTCTTGAGTTAGAGACTTAGGTAATTGATTTTAGGCCTTATTTATTTTCTATTATGTATTTAACCTGCAACTTTCCCTCTCATAGTGCATCAGGTACAGTTCATATCTTTGTTATATTTTCATTACTATGCAGTTTGAAGTAATCTTAATTATCCTTATGATTTTTTTCTTTGACCTATGGATTATATAGGAGTGTATTGTTTGACTTACAAATAGCTGGGCTTTTCCTAGATATCTCATTGTTGTTGATTTCTAATTTAATTCCATTTTGTTCAAAGAATATATTTTGCAAATTCTCTTAAATTTAATGAGATTTGTTTTATAATCTAGCAAGTGGTCTATCTTGGTGAACGTAATATATCTACTTGAAAGTAATATAAATTCCAAAATGATTGCACGTATGGATCTATAATATCAATTAGGTGAAGTTGTTTGGTAGCATTTTTCAGATTTTCCATGTTCTTACTGATTTTTTTTTGTCTATTAATTTTAGCAATTACAGAGCTTTTTAAATTAGAGGCTTTTATTATCATTGTGGCAATGTCTATTTCCTCCTCTGATTCCAATAATTATTGCTTCATGTATTTTGGGGCTCTGTTGTGAAGTTTATGCTTATCACTGATTATTATGTCTTTTTTTTGATAAATTTACCTTATAATTATTATGAAATATCTCACTTTATTGTTGTAATGCTCTATCTTGAAATTCATTTTAACAGCATTTTATTGCTTGCTGTTTATATAGCATAATCATTGACATTCATTTATTTTCCCCATATAGGCAGGATATACTGTAGCTTGTTTTTCTATATATTCTGATAATCTCTGCCTTTTGACTAGGGTGTTTAGTTTATTAGCATTTTATATAATGATTGATATTATTGGATTAGGTCTACTGTTTTTTTAATGTTGCTTTTCTTTTTGTCCCCTGTGTTGTTGGTCTTCTGTTTCCTGTTTCATGCTTTCTTTTGTATTATTTGAATAATTTTAGAATTATATTTTAATTTATTCATTGGCTTTTAAAATATACCTCCTTGATTAAGAGGGGATGAGAGGGAAGATGGCGGCATAGGAGGACGCTGGGCTCACCGCGTGTCCTGCTGATCACTTAGATTCCACCTACACCTGCCTAACTAACCCAGAAAACCATCAGAGGATTAGCAGAACGGAGTCTCTGGAGCCAAGCGCAGACGAGAGGCCCACGGAAGAGGGCGACTTTAACACTCCACTTACAGAAATGGATAGATCATCTAGACACACGGTCAATAAAGAAACAAGGGCCCTGAATGATACATTGGATCAGATGGACTTGACAGATATATTTAGAACACTGCATCCCAAAGCAACAGAATATACTTTCTTCTCAAGTGCACATGGAACATTCTCCAAGATAGATCACATTGTGGGTCACAAAAACAGCCCTTCATAAGTATACAAGAATTGAAATTATACCATGCATACTTTCAGACCACAATGCTATGAAGCTTGAAATCAACCACAGGAAAAAGTCTGGAAAACCTCCAAAAGCATGGAGGTTAAAGAACACCTTACTAAAGAATGAGTGGGTCAACCAGGCAATTAGAGAAGAAAATAAAAAATATATGGAAACAAACGAAAATGAAAACACAACAATCCAAACGCTTTGGGATGCAGCGAAGGCAGTCCTGAGAGGAAAATACATTGCAATCCAGGCCTATCTCAAGAAACAAGAAAAATCCCAAATACAAAATCTAACAGCACACCTAAAGGAATTAGAAGCAGAACAGCAAAGGCAGCCTAAAACCAGCAGAAGAAGAGAAATAATAAAGATCAGAGCAGAAATAAATAATATAGAATCTAAAAAAACTGTAGAGCAGATCAACGAAACCAAGAGTTGGTTTTTTGAAAAAATAAACAAAATTGACAAACCTCTAGCCAGGCTTCTCAAAAAGAAAAGGGAGATGACCCAAATAGATAAAATCATGAATGAAAATGGGATTATTACAACCAATCCCTCAGAGATACAAGCAATTATCAGGGAATACTATGGAAAATTATATGCCAACAAATTGGACAACCTGGAAGAAATGGACAAATTGCTAAACACCCACACGCTTTCAAAACTCAGTCAGGAGGAAATAGAAAGCTTGAACAGACCCATAACCAGTGAAGAAATTGAATCAGTTATCAAAAATCTCCCAACAAATAAGAGTCCAGGACCAGATGGCTTCCCAGGGGAGTTCTACCTGACATTTAAAGCAGAGATAATACCTATCCTTCTCAAGCTATTCCAAGAAATAGGAAGGGAAGGAAAACTTCCAGACTCATTCTATGAAGCCAGTATTACTTTGATTCCTAAACCAGACAGAGACCCAGTAAAAAAAGAGAACCACAGGCCAATATCCCTGATGAATATGGATGCAAAAATTCTTAATAAGATACTAGCAAATCGAATTCAACAGCATATAAAAATAATTATTTACCATGATCAAGTGGGATTCATTCCTGGGATGAAGGCCTGGTTCAACATTCGCAAATCAATCAATGTGATACATCACATTAATAAAAGAAAAGAGAAAAACCATATGATCCTGTCAATTGATGCAGAAAAGGCCTTTGACAAAATTCAGCAACTTTTCTTAATAAAAACCCTTGAGAAAGTCTGGATAGAAGGAACATACTTAAAGATCAAAAAAGCCATTTATGAAAAGCCCACAGCTAACATCATCCTCAACGGGGAAAAACTGAGAGCTTTCTCCCTGAGATCAGGAACACGACAGGGATGCCCACTCTCAACGCTGTTGTTTAACATAGCGTTGGAAGTTCTAGCATCAGCAATCAGACAACAAAAGGAAATCAAAGGCATCCAAATTGGCAAAGATGAAGCCAAGCTTTCACTTTTTGCAGATGACAGATATTATACATGGAAAATCCGATAGACTCTACCAGAAGTCTGCTAAAACTGATACATGAATTTAGCAAATTTGCAGAATACAAAATCAATGTACAGAAATCAGTTGCATTCTTATACACTAACAATGAAGCAACAGAAAGACAAATAAAGAAACTGATCCCATTCACAATTGCACCAAGAAGCATAAAATACCTAGGAATAAATCTAACCAAAGATGTAAAAGATCTGTATGCTGAAAATTATAGAAAGCTTATGAAGGAAATTGAAGAAGATGTAAAGAAGTGGAAAAACATTCCGTGCTCATGGATTGGAAAAATAAATATTGTCAAAATGTCAATACTACCCAAAGCTATCTACACATTCAATGCAATCCCAATCAAAATTGCACCAGCATTCTTCTCAAAACTAGAACAAGCCATCCTAAAATTCAAACGGAACCACAAAAGGCCCCGAATAGCCAAAGTAATTTTGAACGAGAAGACCAAAGCAGGAGGCATCACAATCCCAGACTTTAGCCTCTACTACAAAGCTGTAATCATCAAGACAGCATGGTATTGGCACAAAAACAGACACATAGACCAATGGAATAGAATAGAAACCCCAGAACTAGACCCACAAACGTATGGCCAACTCATCTTTGACAAAGCAGGAAAGAACATCCAATGGACAAAAGACAGTCTCTTTAACAAATAGTGCTGGGAGAACTGGACAGCAACATGCAGATGATTGAAACTAGACCACTTTCTCACACCATTCACCAAAATAAACTCAAAATGGATAAAGGACCTGAATGTGAGACAGGAAACCATCAAAACCCTAGAGGAGAAAATAGGAAAAGACCTCTCTGACCTCAGCCGTAGCAATTTCTTACTTGACACATCCCCAAAGGCAAGGGAATTAAAAGCAAAAGTGAATTACTGTGACCTTATGAAGATAAAAAGCTTCTGCACAGCAAAGGAAACAACCAACAAAACTAAAAGGCAACCAACGGAATGGGAAAAGATATTTGCAAATGACATATCGGACAAAGGGCTAGTATCCAAAATCTATAAAGAGCTCACCAAACTCCACACCCGAAAAACAAATAATCCAGTGAAGAAATGGGCAGAAAACATGAATAGACACTTCTCTAAAGAAGACATCCGGATGGCCAACAGGCACATGAAAAGATGTTCAACGTCGCTCCTTATCAGGGAAGTACAAATCAAAACCACACTCAGATATCACCTCAAGCCAGTCAGAGTGGCCAAAATGAACAAATCAGGAGACTACAGATGCTGGAGAGGATGTGGAGAAACGGGAACCCTCTTGCACTGTTGGTGGGAATGCAAATTGGTGCAGCCACTCTGGAAAGCAGTGTGGAGGTTCCTCAGAAAATTAAAAATAGACCTACCCTATGACCCAGCAATAGCACTGCTAGGAATTTACCCAAGGGATACAGGAGTACTGATGCATAGGGGCGCTTGTACCCCAATGTTTATAGCAGCACTCTCAACAATAGCCAAATTATGGAAAGAGCCTAAATGTCCATCAACTGATGAATGGATAAAGAAATTGTGGTTTATATACACAATGGAGTACTACGTGGCAATGAGAAAGAATGAAATATGGCCCTTTGTAGCAGCATGGATGGAACTGGGCTAAGTGAAATCAACCATACAGAGAAAGACAGATACCATATGTTTTCACTCTTATGTGGATCCTGAGAAACTTAACAGAAACCCATGGGGGAGGGGAAGAAAAAAAAAGGAGGTTAGAGTGGAAGAGAGCTAAAGCATAAGAGACTGTTAAAAACTGAGAACAACCTGAGGGTTGATGGGGGGTGGGAGGGAGGGAGGGTGGGTGATGAGTATTGAGGAGGGCACCTTTTGGGATGAGCACTGGGTGTCGTATGGAATCCAATATGACAGTAAGTTCATATATTGAAAAAAAATATATACCTACTTGCATTATTTTTTAGTGGTTGTTCTATAAATTACAGTACACATTCTTAAAATTTCATAGTGTATTTAGAATTAATATCATGCTACTTTACATAAAATGCAGAAATCTTGAATCCTGTAAGTCCATTTGTCAACTCCCTACCATTCTTTTATGCTTTAGTTGCCATACATAGAGTATCTGAATATATGCTTTAAGCACCAAAAGATAATATTCTATTTTTTGCTTTAAATTTTCTATTAAAGAAATTTATGGGACAAACTGTGTTTTTTTATTTGGCCAGATATTCACCATATCTAATTCTCTTTATAATCTATTGAAGATTTGATTTTTCCTTCTGGTACCATTTTCATTCAAACCTAAGTATTGTTTGTTTTATTTTTATAGTGAAGGTCTGATGATGACTAGTTCTCTTAGCTTTGTTTTATCTAAAAATGTTATTATTTCACCTTAATTCTTGGAGGATATTTTCACAGTGTATGGAATTCTGGATTAACAGAATTTAGTTTTTCATTTATTTATATGGTTTTATTTGTTTTCTGGCCTCCCTACTTTCTTGTGAGACATCGGCGGTCATTTGAATAATTGTTTCCCTGTATATAATGTGTCATTTTATCTGGGTGTTTTCAAGTGCTTTTTTTTTTTTTTTTGCTATGATTTACAACTTGGTGATACCTAAACATGGTTTTCTTTATATCTGTTACATGTGAAGTTCATTCATTTACTTCAATCTCTATAAGTCTTCATCTAATTTGGGAAGGTTTTTTCCATTTTTTTTTCAGGTATATGTTCTAACCTATTTTCTCTCTCCCCTCAACCTGGGTCTCCAATTATACATGTGGTAGACTTTTTGATATTCCACAGATTTTTAACACTTTATTTAACTTTTTTCAATTTCATTTTTTTTTCCAGATTGGATAATTTCTATTTATCTGGTTTTGAGTTCACTGATTCTTCTTATTGTCATCTCTATTCTGCAATTGTGCCATCCTTTGAATTTAAACATTTTTTATGTTCATTTATTTTTGAGAGTGAGAGAGACAGAGAATGAGTGGAGGTTGGGCAGAGAGTGAGGTAGACATAGAATCTGAGGCAAGCTCCAGGCTCTGAGCTGTCAGCACAGAGCCTGACACAGGGCTTGAACTCACAGACTGCAAGATCATGACCTGAGCCAAAGTCGGGTGCTTAACCGACTGAGTTACCCAGGCACCCCCATCTATTGAATTTTTAATTTCATGTATTGTACATTTCAGTATTTTTGTTTGGTTCTTTTGTGTTTTCTATTTCACAGATTTCCTCTCTTTTATTTATTGTTGTTATATTTCCCTTTACTTTATTTAGAATGGTTATAGTAAGTGCATTAAAATCTTTGCCTCTTAATTGTGACATCTGGATCATCTTGGTGTCGGCCTCTGTGAATTGTCTTTTCTCATAAACATGGATCACACTTTCTTGGTTCTTTTCTGTTTCTTAATTAGTGGTTATGGGAATTTTGGAATATTATATTGTGAACATTCTGTATTCTGCTACATTCCTCCAAAGAATATTGATGTTTTTGTTTTAGCAGGCTATGAATTTTGTTTGACTCAAAGTGCAAGCTCTCTCTTACACTGTGACAGCTTAAATGTCAGTTCAGTTCTTTTAGGTTTAACTACAAGCTTCCCAAGTATGCATGGTTGAGGAGTTCCCCAGAGACTTGGGCAGAGTTTATACTGACAACTTGTGGTTTCCTGGTTTATAGTCTCTGGCTCCTTTTTTCTCTGAGATTTCCCTTCACTTTCTGGTGGCTGTAGTGCCTGTACTCTATCTTCTGGTTACTCAATACATATGGATGGAAGATTTTCTGTTGGAGTTTTTTTCTCTATTTTGCATTCTGTGACCTGCTCTCAGTATAAAGCCAAAAAAATGGAAAACTCATCTTGTCTTAGTCTCTTCTCCAGAGTGTTGACTCATCTGTAAAATCTTTCTGATTTCATCTGCTCTGTAGAGCCTTTAATAGTCTGTGTGAAGGTTGATCTATGAGTTTATTCCATCATATCAGAATTGAAACTCTGCCTTATCTTACCTATTATAATTATAGTATCTTGAAAAACTTGTCTCAAAACACAATGCTACTAATATCTTAAATATTAGGGTTAGAGATTTTTTTTTTTTTTTAGGTATCTGGTGTAACTTTCCTGTTTATTAATGAAGAAATGGAGATAACCTTGACATTGAATTCAATAATTCCTTCATCAACAAATACTTTTTGAGAGCTTACTATGTGCCATTCCCTGTGCTGGGTTTCTGAGACAATAGAGACAACTTCCTCAAGGGCACCAAGTCCCCGGCAGAGCTGGAAGTAGGACTCATGGCTTCTGTTTTCTAGTTTATTGCTTTTTCTGGTACTATTGAGGAGAATAAAAAGGGAGGAGAGGAGAAAAGCCTCCAGGGCATAGACTGTGGTCACCAAAATGACCACACTTTGGCAGCTACCACAGCCTGAATTTCTTACAATTTTTTTTTTTTTCCTGTCAGAGCCTTGGGGACTCAAGCCATGTATATAGAAAATCTCTATGCTCATTGTTGGTGGAGTGAGAATGTGAGATATATCCCTAAACTATAAGTGCATCCTTTACTTAGTGTAATATCTTCCAGGTTCATCCATGTTGTTGCATATGGAATCCTTTTTTTTTTTTTAAAGGTGAAAAGCATTCCATCATATGCACACACACACACACACACACACACACAGAGACCACATTTTCTTTTTCTATTCATCCATTGATGGATATGTACTTAAGTGAAATAAGCTAGTTATAGAAGAATAGAGACTGGATGATTCTACTTATATCAGGTGTCTAAGTTAGTTAAAGTCTTAAAACAGAGAAATTGAATGGTGGTTGCCAGAGGGGCTAAAAGGAGGAAGAATTGAAGAGTTTCAACAGGTATAAAATTTCAGTTATGCAAGATGAATAATTTCTAGTGATCTTTTGTATAGTACCATGCCTAGAGTTCACAATATTGTATTGTGTACTTAACAATTTGTTAAGAGGGTAGATCTCATGTTGTGTTTTTACCATAATAATAAAAATGTACGTATGGAACAAAAAATGGCAACAACAAAAAATGTGCATCAAAGCTCACCTTAGGAAAACTATCTGATACCCCTTGAGGAACAGCAGGTTTGAGGTTTTGAGGGTAAAGAAATTATTGCAATTTGCAAAAAGAAAAAATTGCCTGACTTTATACAAATATATCTTTAGCCTTGGATCTTGGTTAATGAGTCACTGCCAGGCTTCTATCCCCCTAGGCTTGTGGATTACTTTAGGTATCCTGGAGCTTCTGCCTTCTTCCTGAGTGCTTACTGCCACATGGCTGGCTGTGGCTCCCCACTGCAGGCAGTAAATAATCCCTGTTGGCTGTGGAGGTGGTTGATTTGGATAGGTTTGATTTCTTTCCATGTGGAGACTTAAGAATTGGCTCTATAAAAAATGCCAAGAAATAGAGGGGCAGAAACAGGAGGGTTTAAACCTCTTTGTTGGACCTTTTCAATTATTTATGGAAAATCTATATTCTCTGTTATCAGCTTTAAGCAAAGCAACTTTGTTGTTTCTATTGATCATGCAATTTATTAACTTTATTTAAACTCTTTAGGCAATAAATAAATAAAAAGCAGTTGGAGGGAAAGAAGATTTTCAGAGAAAGCAATTTCCTAGGCAAGTAGTTTAATCCTTTTAAAATTAGGCTTATAAACTTAAAGATGGTATCTGATTATCCTATTTAATTCCATTTTAAAAAGGAGTCTAGTCTTGGTTTCCCTGTTTTCGCTGAGATCTCTCAGTTCTTACTTCCCTTTTCACCAAACTCTTTCCATTATACTCATAAATTAATCTACAAAAAAATAGCAAAATGTATTGCAACTGGAAATAAGAAAGCTCTATCTGAGTAATAGTCTCATTTCTCTGTCACTTGCTGGTGAAAATAGTTTACTTAACCTCTCTAAGCCCTATTTCTATCATCAGAAAAATTGGGACACTAATATTTGCCCTTTCTTCTTCATGGTCAAATTAAGATTACACAAGATAACCATAGTGATGAAACACTTTTGTATAGTAATTCATTGTTTATTAAGTTATTTAACATTTTAATTTTCTCTAGGTCTTCTGATGCCAAATCCAATGGGTTGTTTTTGTTTTTGTTTTTTGTTTTTTATAATATAGGATGTACACTATTATAAAATTAGGGGGTTGTATGAGATGTTCTTGAATTTCTGATATAATATTCTGTGATTTCATTATAGCTTTTCATATAGAATTCCTTTCAAGTCAGAGACTGTCCATACTTCCTGTTGTGCTTTCCCCCCTGAATCCTAGGTAAAGTTGTTATTGGTACAGTCTACTTCTTGGGCAAGTGAGCATTTGATCATCTTCACATGTTTTCATCCTCCCTCTGCATGTCTCCTTTCTCTGCGCTTATGTCCCTGTCTGTGTTTATTGGGGAAGTGCTTTCCTTTTCTCATCTGACTCAGTGGGGTCAAGATGAGCAGTTTTTCCTGTGCTCTGTGCTGCATTAGTGCACCTCACTTGGAGCCATGTTGATATTGTCCTTGTTCACTGCATCTGTGTCTCCTGGCCTCACTGCCCATGGCCATGCTCTAGTAGAATTTCTAAGACTTACTCTGTCTTTTACCCTTGCTGTTAAAATGTCTCCAAATTCTCATTTTCTGGATTGAATCTCTTTTATTTAAAACAAACAAACAAACAGAACAACCTAACCGTGTCTCCTTCTTAAGACAAACATTGGTTTACTCCTGTACAGTGATTTACCGGAATTTGAATAGGCTCTGTGTGGACATGAAAAATCAACAGGTGAAGATCTAGTTCTTTTCTTGGGGTGTGTATATAATTATAATTATGTTCTTTACTCTTAGAAATGTAACACAATATCCTCTAACATAGGTTTAATATCCTCCAGAAAGCCTCTGTTTATTATTCTAAAGCAACACAGGTGCTTTTGAATTTAAATGCATCTTAAACCAAATCCTCTGAAGATTATTATAAGTGATACTACTAAACCACAAAGAGGCCATGGTTCTGTTTCATGCAAAAGTGGCAGGGTGCTGGAGAATGATAATGGGTTTTGGAGTTAGACTGGCTTAGGTTTGCATCTTGTCTCAGCAATTTACTAGCTTTCTGAGCTTGGGAAAGCTATTTAGCCTCTCTGTACTTTAATCTTCTTGTCTCTAAAATTGGGTGTTAATAACAACGTCATTGGTTTCTTGTGATGGCCAAGAGACTACACCCATGAGTGAGCTATCCTGGCTAGTCTAGACTCATGGAGGAGGAGAATTAATTGCCATAGGATCAATTACAGCTGACCCAGTAGATAGCAAATAAGTGGAAGTGAGGAAAGGGGTGGGGAGATGAATGACAGAGAAAGTGAAGAAATTACCAAGACTTACAGAATTTAGCAAAGAAAGAACAACAGCAGGGACAGCTCAGGAAGACTAGACTGTGGTGGCTTTTTACTCTGAGCACCGGACCAGTTCGTGGGAAGGGAACTTTGAAGGAGAGGAAAGAGAGAAACAAGTTGAAAAGGACAAAAGGAGGAGATGAGGGGAAAGAAAAATGGAAACCAGTAAACAGAGAGAAGAGGAGCTGAGAAATTCTCTATGGCCTTTTGGGTCCAGAAGAGGGAGCTGGAGGCAGAAAGTGAGATATTTGTTGAAATCGAGAAGTTGTTTTACAGTTTTTCAGGAAGAGACTGTGGTGAATTTAAGGAATCTCAATGAGTGAATTAATATTGAAGAAATTAGGAGTTGAGGTGTCAGTTTAGCAGAAAAACAGCTTATTTTTAGAATATCTCATGAGAAAGATTGACTGTTGAGGGGATAGTATGAAAATGTGACTAGGGCTAATAGCCTCAACAACCTGTCTACTCTCTTCATTGATGTCTCAACAGCCTGTTTATTCATTTTTATGAATGGAGGTCAGACGTAGGAAATGATGTGACTGGATTACTGTTGTAATAAATGTAGTACCTGGACTTAGCATTCCCTCTAAGAAGTGTGAAAGAGGATTTTGGTAAGCGAAGGGTGAGGTTGATCATCTGCTAAGTATCTTTCATTTATGGATAGCACAGGGTTTTAACCAGTACAAGGAACAGCCAAAAACATCTCTTCTATATGAATTATTTCCCATATGTGGTGTGTAGCTTGAGACAATTCTTCTGCAAAGTGAACTAGAATGCCTACTTAGGGTCTCTGGTGGATAAGGATCCCAAATTACTACTATGAATATTCTTTTGGCCTCAAGTGAGATTGTAATATACTCCACTGCTGTATGTATATATTTTTTCCTCCAGTCATAAGAAAGAGTATGAAATAAGGTTGCTTTAAAATCAGTACGTTTCATTATATTAGGCATCTATTAATTCCATCTTTTTTGAAGAAATTTCTTCTGAAGACCTGTACCTCCTCTAATCTGGAATGTTTTCTCTCCTGACATTTATCTTCATTAGCAGGCTGTGGATTTCCTTCATCTTTCTCTTGGTTTATCCTAGATTTTTTAATGACATTTCCTTTTTGTTTTTTCTCTCTCTTTTTAAAGTTTATTTATTTATTTTGAGAGCGAGAGAGAGAGAGAGAAAGCAAGTGGGGGATGGGCAGAGAGAGAAGAAGAGAGAGAATCCCAAGCAGGCTCAGCTAGAGTCCAATGGGGGTATCTCATGAACCATGAGATCATGACCTGAGCCTAGCTCAAGAGTCAGATGCATAACTGACTGAGTCACCCAGGCATCCCTCCTTTTTCTTTTTATTTATGTTCTGTTTTTGGTGGCACACATGCCCTACTAGTGTCCTGAAAAATGGTACTTAGAAGGAAAATTTTCTGAAACCCTACATATCCCAAAATATCTTTCTCCTGGTAGCTCAATTGAGAACTGGCTGAGTATAGCGTCCTGGTTTGTAAATAATTTTCCCTCAGACCTTTGAGTGTGTTGCTCCATTGTCAGTTGGCTGCCGGTATTGCTGTTGAGTAGACTGAAGTCAGCAACTACATCCCCATGGCTTGTTTAGTATGTCCCATGAACTAAGAATGGGTTTTACATTTATAAAGTATTATAAAAGTCAACCAACCAACCATGTCTTGGGATAGTCAGATTCTTCAGAGAAAATGCTTTCAAGGTAATGTCTATAGTGTAATAGACTTATTACCACTGTTCTGGAAACAGTGAGATTAAGAGAACTGTGGGTTGCAAAATTCAACATATAAAAATTCCTTTAGCTCTGTTTTCAATATGCTTCCTCCTATGCTAGATGTCTCCTTGTTGATGAACTCTCTGTTTTACGATTTTCAGGGAATTAACTTATAGTTCTCAAGTGAGGTGAGAAGGGCATTCACTAAGCTGCTCAGAGAGAGGACAGGAATCTGGGGCTCTAACTGCCTTTAAAACAGACTTTCAGCCCATCATCCTACTTTAGCTCCAGTTTGGCCTGCACTTCCAGTACTTGATATCATCAGCGTTTGAACTTTTTAGGGGGCTTATGGAGAAAATCAAGTGTTTTTCTGCTTCCCCACTGTCAGCATAGGATTCCCTTTTCTCAGTTCTTTGAAGTCAGAAATCCCATCTGCTTTCCAGCTTCCAAAATTTGTTTCCATTGTCTTCTTTCTCATTCTCTTTATCCTTTTAGATTTATGCCTCAAAAATACATTTATTATCATTTTAAGGGAGCTGAGGAGGGATAAAAAGTAAATGTGGGTTCTCAATCTGTCATCACCCAGTTTAAATCATTTTTAATGTTTGCCATAGGTACCTAAGACTTATTTTTCTTAAAAACAAGACATCACACAATCAGCTGAAACTCCTCGTGATCCCTCTAGTCTCATTTCTCTCCCTCCTTCCACCAAGAAAACCACCATCTTGAAGTCAGCTTATATCCTTCTCTTAGTTGTCTGCCTTTATTGCACATGGATATATCCATTAAAATGCAGACTGTTGTTCCAATGTCTTAAAATTTGGATAATTGGTGTTATATTATGTAGCTTTATGCAGTTTTCTTCACTCAACCTTAACAATCTGAGATATAAGCATGGTGATTGATTTAGCTCTAGTTCATTCATTTTTACTGCTTAAGGATATTCATTGGTTAAATGCTGTCAAATTGTGCTCCTGTGTTTCCACTAATTTATTTTCCCAATAGCTGTATTTCTCCACTAGTGGAGCTCCCATTTCTCCACATCTTCTCCCAACACCTGGTATTGTAACATGTTCTTTACATGTTAGGTGGTGATAACATAAGTTGCGTTACCAATAAAAACACAACATTAGAACTCTGTACCATTTCAAGAGTCACACATACTAAAGCAGGAGGTAATATGGGGCCTGAGGACCCCCTGGATTCTATGTGGTCTGACTTCTCTTGTACCTTAATTTCTTAGAATTCTCTTTGATCATGACTGCTGCTGTTCATGAGAATACTATGCTTTTGCTTAAATGAACAGAGTTTGAGATGTGATAATTTGGGGATTTGGGTGTAGAATGGAGGGAAAGTGTAAATAAAAGTAGTCTTCAGGCAGATGGTGATGCTGGTCCTAGCAGCTCTACTCTCTCTTATCTTTTAGCTTTCAGATTCTGATGCCAAGGTACTCATTAATCAGCGAGACAAGGCTAGGAGACCAGCTCTTAAGAGGCTCACTGTTTGACTTGTGTGCTTCCTGGTGTGAGCACGTCTCCAGAGAGACAGGACAATCTGGCTGCTGTGATAGCAAAGTCTTGCGTATAACCTTTACTAACACAATCAACTCACCGTTGCTAAAGGGGGAATACTTTCCCTCACAGAGATTTTCCTTCACTTTCCTCATCTTTGGCAGGACTCTGTCAGCAGATTGTAACAGAAAGTTTGACACAGCTCACCCATACTTTAGCCCTTTCCTTGTCAATAGAAATGAAGTCTCAAGGCCTCTGGGTGTTTTGCTAATTTGTTTTCTCTTTTCCAAAGATCACTGAAAAATACCTTTTAAATTTAATGTGTACTTGAAAACAAGAAAGTGAAACCTATGAAAGTTAAAAGACACAGCTTATAAAATAATCTCAGTCATAAAGTAAAAAATATTTTCAACTTCCTAATTATATCTTTCCATTTATTTATTTATTTATTTATTTATTTAAATTTTAACGTTTATTTTTATTTTTGAGACAGAGAGAGACAGAGCATGAACAGGGGAGGGGCAGAGACAGAGGGAGACACAGAATCTGAAGCAGGCTCCAGGCTCTGAGCGGTCAGCACAGAGCCCGACGCGGGGCTCGAACTCACGGACCATGAGATCATGACCTGAGCCAAAGTCGGATGCTTAACCGACTGAGCCACCCAGGCGCCCCTATATCTTTCCTTTTAAATATCATCTTCAGTATTACATTTCCAACATTATTTCTTTTTTGTTATTTTCCTTTGCAACTGAATGGACAATCAGCTGGCTAATGTCCAGCAAAAATTCAATTCAGGTAAATGATTTGCTGCCATTGATGTGCCTGATGAGTCCCCTCTTTGTCTCAACTGAATTAAGTGTATGGCTGGTGTCAGCTATTTCATACTTTTTTGTTTACCTTTGTTTATAAACTAATGTTTATTTATAAACTAATTATAAACTATAACTTACTAAATAATTTATTAATAATAAATGACTTCAGGTGAAGTCATTTGTCACCTGAGACATGAACATCCAAGTTTGACATAGAAATATATTTGTCACACACACACACACACACACACACACACACGAGTTTTTTGAAAACTGAATGTGTGAATGTTGAGACCATAGGGACTACTGCTCTCTCATCCTTTTTTCCCTTTTGATCTTCTTAAGCCCCAAGTCTTTCCCCTTCCAGTCATAGGTATCCACTCTCATCAATTTCATTTCCATGGAAAAAATGTATTCTTGTCTCTGTTATTGCAGATGCTTTTTACACAGAAGCTCATTTGACTATCCTATGTTGGTCATCCCACCAGCTCCTTGTGAACTTCAGGAGGAAAGTGAGAGAATCGCAAATAAGCATGTGAGATCATTAAAACACCTTGCACCCCAAAGGCTTGGGACAGGCTGGTAATGTTAATTTTCTCTGACACTTGGCTGCAGAACATCAAGCATAGGAAGCCTGAAAAGTAACACCAAGGGTCTTAAATACCCCAGAATAGAACAAACAGGTAGCATTTTAGGTATTTTTATGTATAATAGAATATCCTTCAAGAATCTGGAAATAAAAAAAAAATAAGATTGCCATCTGAGAGTTAAACATTTAAAACAAACAGATAATGAATTTTTCTATAAGAAAGAGAATGTCTCCTTTGTCTATAAGACCAGACAGAAAACTTACAGAAACTATTAATATATTAAAAGAAAGTCTATGTCAACATGTGAAAATGACTAAAACAATTTTGGGAGACAGTGAAAGAGAGAGAGGGGAGAAGGAGGGAGAGACAGAACCTGCCCAATGATTTGATATATCTGGTCTCATGATCATTCTATTATAGAGATAAAAACATGTCATTTCAGCTTGATGCCGTTAACATCCAACTCGTAAAACTAGCTCTCTTTGTTTTGATTCTGTGTTCACCGAGTTACTTGGTCATTGCTACTTGTTTCTCTGGGTAGTTAGTGTGCCTGTAGGAAGAGAATACCTGGACTGGTGGGCTGAGTATGTGAGCCTTTTGGCAGTTTGCTTTGCTATAAATAAATAAAAAAAAAATTCTGGTTTCAGATATTAGCCTCCGATTTCAGTCAATATAAGTCCAGCTCTGAGCAGTGGATTTTAGAAAATTCATTAAGGCAATGCCACTCTGTGAGGCCACTTTTGAAATAGTTGGCTGGTGACACACCCCTCAGATCATGGTTAAAACTGAACAAGCGTACCTATTGAGCATAGTATCTTAAACCCTAAAGAGAGAAAATACAGCAGGAGAAACAAATTGCCTTTGAGAGATTAGACAAATTAAGATTTAGCTCTTTTTTTGCAGGACCAAGATGTGCTGTACACATGTGTGGTCTCATTGTCAGACCTCCACAATTCACTCTTCATGTTTTCCCTGCCCTCATTTTGGTTATTTTATTCATTTCCATGTTACAGGCTCTCTCAATTGGGTTTTTTTTTCCTTCCCTAAAAGCAGTTTTTAACTCAACCACCGATTTCTGTAGGACTTCTATTCAAAGGGCAAATATCAACACCAGAGATTTCTAGCTTTCCCTGTCACAGGAATTAGGACTGCGTGGGACTCAAGGAAGCCCAAACCTTTTCTGAGGCAGGATGTAAAGGTCCAAGTACAGGGCAAAGTTCTGCCATTAAGGGGCTTTTCTGGAGCCATAGGGAAGGCTGGAGGCAGTGAGGACCTCTGGGCCCCTTAAAGAAACAGCTGTTCCCTTCTAGGTATTGCATTTGGGAAGAACCAGGCATGTGGAGCCAGATCAGTGAGAAAAATTCTTTCAAGACAAATGAATACCTATTGATTTCTTCCTATCTTGATTCTGGCATCATTAGTGTCCCTACAGATATTTTTAAAAAACTAAACCAAGAGGACAAAAAAAGAAAAGAAAAAAGTTCCCATGATAATAACAATAATAATTCCAAGCATATCAGAAAACATAATCATCCCCAAATAATAACAGAAAAGAAATTACGTGTAAAAAATATTCCAGATATTAAAATTAGGTAATTTTTACCCTGTAAGTTGAGAATAGCCAGGCTTCCTAGGCTCTGTGTTTGTCAGAGTTTTATGTGTTTTTCTTTGGTCTTTATGGGTAAGGTCACAAAACTGGAAAGCCCAAACTGAAAGCCCAGGTGTTAGACCCGGGTGATGAATCTCAAGTGCAAGTGCAATGCTGGTTCTGAGGCAAAGCACAGACTCTTGGGTTTGGGGGCTGTAATTTCATATTCACACCATATGAGGTACTCCAGGCTTCACTGGCAAAATCTCAGAATCTTTTACTAATACAGCAAAAGTTTCTGTGTCTTGGTTTATAAGTAATTGAATAAGAAAACTGTATGGATGCTGCTTTTATAAATGCCACTATTCATTCAAAGGGTATGTTCTTAGAGGGATGGAATGAGATCCAAGTTTGATGTCTGAAACTTACTGCCACTGTGATCAACTGCCTATCTTCGGGAGGTCACCTAAACATTCAGTCATTTGCTTGTGTCCCAAGCTCTCTGTTAGGGATGTGTGAGCTGTTGGGCAGAGAAAGCAGTTCTGATCTTAGAGGGGGTTCTGGACATGGGCTTGGGAGACAGACTGTCCAGCCTGTGAGCTGCTTTCCCCTTTCTGAGATTACATTCCTCTGCCTCACTGCATACGTGTGCTGAGTCCCTGGAACCATATCTTTATATATGGTCCAACTTTCCCTACTCCCTTCCCCTCCAAAATGTAGGGGACATTTGAGTCAAGTTAGGCAACATAATCTCTTTCCTGGGGAAGGGGGAATTTGAACCTAGAGAAGTAACCTTTATAGTGGTGGTCAAATACTAACATACGGATGAGGAAGAAAGAAGCCTGTCTTCAAAGAAAGGCAAGAAGAAGCTAAGCAGAAAAGGACAGACACAAGAAATGCAGACAGGGTACTTCTTCACATTCTCCAATTTTCCAGTTGCTAGCTTTTGTCTCATTAAGATCTGGCTATGTTTTTGCCTTTGGATTTAATGAGACACCTCTATATATCCTTATAATAAAATCTTCCTTTGGTTCAATGCTTGAATTAGTTACTTGTAACCCAAAGAATCTTAATTAACAAAAAAGAATAAACAGAAAATGACAGACTATCAATGTTTTAGCCTTTCTTAATAAAAGTAATTTGGCTTGGATCTAAGAGGAGTTTTTTGTTTGTTTTTTTCATGTTTTATCTTCAGGAAACTGGGGTCTATCTTAAAAGCAACATGTTCATTTGGAATGTTTCTTTTTTGTTTGTTTGTTTCTCTGAGAAGCTGTTAATAACCCAAAGGAGCATCTTATTATCAATAATATCTCAAAATCAAGGAAATGTGGCATATTTGTGCAACACACTTCATGTCCCTCTTTTTTTTACTAATATTCCTGGATTTCCAGATTCTTAGACTATAAGAAATGGCTGACCTACTTTGAGGACTCCTGTCAAAATGATTATGCTTGTGGAATGGTTGGTTTTATTTCCCCAAGACATCTTATTTGACCTGGGCAGAGTTTTCTTCTCACAAAGTGAAGGCAACAAAAATGAAGATACCTGGCTTGGGAGTCTTCACCCATCACTGAAGCCATTGCCACTGGGAGAAGGCCAGCCACCTTCCTGGACCTCTGGTAAGGTTTTCCTCTTCCCTTCTTATGTAATACACCTGCATTTTCATTTTTGATTTGCATTTAGATGGTAACAAAAACACATGTGACTTTTCAGTGTCACTTTCCTTAAAATTAAAAAAAAAATCAGAAAAACTTCAAATATGATATTGTTTAACAAATGCAATGACACTTCTTTGAAATTTGACTGCTTTTGTCCTTAAATAGATACCACTTACCTTTCATTACTTCGAACTGCCTCTTAGGATGGTTTGCAATTTAAATACATAAAACCACTAGAATGAATAATAGGAAAATCAATCTTTATACTTCCAGATTAAATAAACTTGCTCATGAAAAATATCTTACATGGACACCAAAATGTATCCAGAGCTGTGTTATTTTGGAGGCCATTAGACAATAATGGATAAATCTTTTAAAATGGGTAATTTCTTTTTGTGGGAAGGCTGGTCCTCCGGAGCTTGGAAATTCTTGGGTCCAAGTCCACATTTCATTTCAAAATGTTATAGTGTGGCGATGGTGGGCTTTGAAAGCAGAGAGGCTTTTTACTAAGACTGGCTTCTATACTAACTGGCTATGTGTTTTTACATAATTCACTTAACTTCTGAACTTCAGATTTCTCAGCTGTGAATGGTGGTAATGTTACTTAATTTTCAGGGTGACCATAGAGATTAGAGAAAGTGAGTAAAACTGACCAGATTACCACCTGTCCTGCCATGTGTCTCCTCAGAATCAGTCTCCTGTGGGTGGGTCTGTGTGGTGGGACCAAAACCGTAAGCCTGTTCTCTGATAGCACAGGATATTAAGATTATATTTGTTTTTTTTTTTTAATTCTATGTTGAGAAGGTAGGATTCATAATGTGGAGAATTATTAAACGATTTTGGCAGCTACAGAGAGATAGTTCCATTATAATATCTTGGGTATGTTAGAAGCATCTTACTCCTTCACCAGGCTGTCATGTCAGGGCAGGAAGTCAATCCCTGTAGTCACAGTAACAGCCACTGTCATCAGAATCTCCAGGGTCTATTTTCATCACGTTGCTTCCCAAATTACCAAGACATAAATTGAAAATATAACTCATGTTTTATGTGTTTTATGATTTACAAAGGTCTTTTCACATTACTGTGCTCTTTTCCCTCTTATAAAACCCTGGAAAACGGTCATTATTAGTTCCGTTTATGTATAAGGAAATTGATCATCAGTGGAAGTATATTTTGCCAAAGGTCATCCAGCTAATAATTGCTAGATCTAAGAGTTCTATAGAGGCTTTATCTAAATTGGTTGTTTCTAACTCAAAGAAAAAAGACATTTGGTTCTGACAGATGTAGGTTTGTATCCTAGCCCTGCTATTTATAAGTTGTCACTTAACCCTCTTGAGATCAAGCTTTCTCATCTGTAATTTATGATAGCATCTACTTTGTAAGGTTATAGTGATTCTTAGATAAGATACCATAACCAGAGCATTTTGTACAGTGTTGTAATAGGAAGTTGGTGACTTCCGTGTGATATCATTTCTGTCATTGGGATAATCATCATTTGTATTACACCAAACCACTTCAAGAAAGTTGTACACATACATCTCTCAAATCTTCAAGAATGTGTACTCTAAACAATCCTAGAGAGAGTGTAAGCTTATTTACAAAGTGCCCTGGCAGACAAGACTGTGGCTCTATTTACTGACTTTTAAATAATTGTGATTTTAGAGTTATAAGCAGTTTACTTTCTCTAGGAGAGAAAATTTATTCACTCTTGGGAAAACTCACTTGGTTCTGGAAAGGGCCACCAAATAACTCCTTTAAGGTATTTAGATATCTGGCACAACCCCTCTCTACTTGTGTGTCTCCACTGATTTACAAGGTTTCCAAGGAGACTTTGAAGTTCTAATGGACTGGGGCAAAGCCCTCTTAGGTTAGAGCTCCAGAGAGGTTGGAAAGAACTCTAAGAGGAAATTGCCCCAAGAGAGGTAGAAATGTGAATGTGCAGTCCTAAGTCAGCACTGGGACTGAGACTGTTGGCTAGTGAACTCCTGGATACAGTTCCTGGCTTATGCTGGAGACTCTTTATGGGGAAAAGATGGATGAGATGAGAGAGCTAAGAATATAATAATTGAAACTCCATGTTGAATTTGGGTGGAGACTTCCACATCCTGGTAGTGGGGTCTAAGGAGCCACTATGGGAGATGACATTGGGGCCGTTGAGTTTGAGAACCTCTTTGGTTTGGGTGATGACATAGTATTCCAGTAACAACAGTGACAGTGAAAGCAAATGGGCACTGCTTCCAATTCTCAAGTATTTCTAGTGCCAGCTCCAATGAACAAAGCTTTTGTTTCCTAGTAGTGCCTTTCTTACTTGGTTATAGTGTCAGCATTGGCAATAAAACAGCCCTTTCTTTGGTTTGATTGAACCATCACCTTTACTCTTACAGCAAGAAAATCCAGGCTGAATCTGAAGACTGAGTAAGCTCATTTGGGAATTCTGATCACACCTAAGAGCGAACTGCTTTGTATGACTGTAGAAAACTTAGATTTTCTGCTAATTTGGGTATGTGGGGATTCAGTGGCATTGTAATTTGTTTATAAAAGAAAAATGTATTTTTTTTTGTTTTGTTTTGAGTCCACTCTGGTAAAGTCTGGGTTACATATATAAATAATGATTGTGACTGTGATAGGAAACAATCAAGTGCTATTGATATTGAAGATGGTGCTTTATCAAAAACCAAGGAAAGGTCGCAGACTCACACTGAACAGTGAAAGTTGTGATTTTCAGCACACACAAGCTAAGTGCTACTTGGAATTCAGGAAGTGGCTAAAATGTCTTTTTAAGGCTCAACTGCCAAAGGGAAAGCTCGTGAGAGGGAAAGGACCACACCACCCCACCTGTCTGCATTCGGGGTGGAGCCCACAGCTTGAGGGGTCTAGTGAAAGAGCATAGACCCTGTAGTCAACTGGAACTGGAGTCCACCTAACCTTTCTGAGACACACATAACCTTTATGAGTCCATTTAGCAAAATTGGAATAAACACACACATACTTTATGGAGCTGTTATGGCCCTAGTGTGCCATAACACAGGAAGGGTGTCCAGTATGGGATCTAGAACATGTTGATTTCTTTCATCCTTTTTCCTTTACTATGGGCAGTGGGTGTGGGGATAAGAGGTGGGACCAGAAGCCAGTGAACACTTTCTTCATTCTGCTCACAGGCCTCTGACAGACTTTTCTGTTGGTGATTTGATTGTTTTCCCCAATTTCTAAAAATGTACTTACTCCTTTGTGGGTTGTATGATTTGAAAATAACTAGTAGAATTTTGGTGATTTGTATTAATTTATTGGTGTGTTATAGGACTGGGCTAATGGGATCATAGGCTCCATTTCCATACTGGCAGTTTGCTTGTCATAAAACAAAAATCTGTTTCAGGCCACTGTCTGCCGTCTTTATTCTTGGCAGCCATGGGCCTAGAGACAGTTGGTGAGGGCACTGCAGTGTACCTGCTGCATGCAGTGAAATTGCATTTATCTTGAAGAGGAGGTCTGGGGAAGGGTGAGGCCACATAGCAAGGCCAGACATGGGGCAGCCTGCCATTACCAAGGGACTAAGTGAACCCTGACAGGCCCTCCAAACCTGTCATTAAATGCCAATCTGGGAGAAGGGTTTTTTTTTCAGCTGCATTTTGTAAAAGAAAAAGCTGAGGCTCAGTGTGGTTAAATGACCTGTTGGAGAAAATCAGGAGCCGAAATAGATATAATTCTATGGCTTTGGATTCAGAGAGTTATCTACAAGGCAAGAGCCCAAGGCCACACCTCCCTCTTTTCCATTAAGGCAAACTCTTTCACTGCTAAATTTGTCTTGCTTCTTTAGACTTGCACCAAAATTAATAAAGGTCTACTTTCCTAATTGCACAATCAAAATAAATTATGTCCACAAATTAGAAGGCAAGGAAATTGCATGTGCATTTTGGGTGCTCTGATAATGTCCTGCAGTAAATTGTTTTCATATAAATTGCATGCTTAATTAATCGCTTTCAAAAATGCCCATGTATTTTCCTGCAAATACATCTCTGCCTGCAATTCATAAAATACAAAGACAAATTAAACTGCCGATCCCCATATAAAAGTGTTGCCCTTGGTGTATCCTGGCTGTGCTCAGTCATTCTGCCCTCTTTCCAAGGAATGCAATAAAACTGGTGAGCTTCTTCCTTTCTGAGTTGCCCCTGGGTATCTGATTCAACAGATTTGAGGTCTCTCTTAAATTACAGCTAGACAAGGCAATAAAGCTAATGTGTGGTCCATAACTGGTTGCATTGAAAATCTGGCTGGCTCAGGTGACTCTGAGGCCTCACTTAGCCTGAAAGACAGCTCGAGGCAGTGAGCTTTGAGAAAGCTAGCCACACTAAAAATAAAAATAAATAAATGAAATATCCACCAACATCCAAAATTAAAAAAAAAAAAACTTTCTACAAAAGCATGCATTGTTTTGTTTTGATGAAATTATAGAAAAGAATGAAAAGGATTGCATTCCATAATTCCAACACTCAGATATAATCACAGATCATCATGTCTTCTTTGAACGGAATGCTAAATGTTAGAAAAATGGAAATGGTTATTGGCTGAATTTTTCGGTTTGTTTAGGAAATTATTTTTAAGGATGAGTTTGGGCTTGCACAGTTTTCATTAGTCTGAAAATATGTCCTCTATTTCAAACTCCCACATACAGTATGCCTCAATAGACAAAAGTTAATGTTTAGAAATGACCCTGGTGTGGCTTGCCTGCTGCAAATCCTTCTGTTCTGATTTCTAGAAAGGAATTATACTAACAGAATGTGAATGCTTTGCTAGATATTGGAATTTATTTGTCAAAGAGAATTCAGTGCCTCAAAGCTTTGCTTTTAAAAATACTGCAACAAATGTTTTTGATACAGAGGCCTTTCCTCTGGCTTCCCCTTAAGGTGACTCTCTGGCCAGTGTTATCTGGGGTGAGAGGTGACCCAGCAGAGCCATGCTCATCAGCCAGAACAGCTTGCGTTTAGCTGATAATTCTTGCAGCTGTAACTGAAGGGCTTGTCCTTGGAAAGCAAAGAAAACACAGTCAGAAGGGGCTGAGATGGTCCAATTTGTGGGGTGGTTGGGCTTAGGTGCCTATTCATTTCTATGGAGTCATGCCATGTTAAGCTAAATTGTAATGGAAGAGTCAAAATGAGGGTCGAAATCCATCGACATGTCATTTCCAGTGACATCCAAAAACAACAATCAAAACAAAACTGAACACCCCTCCACGGATGTATTTTCGTAGATGCTGTGAACATAGCCTTGCTTCTGGCTCCAGTGCTAAATCTGGGTGCATCATGGGAAATTTGGCTTTTACAGGGGCCCAGCTACTCCCTCAAAAGGTAGCATCTGAGCTGTGGTTTGGAGTCAAGAAGCTGATATCCCCCCACACTTTGCCAGTGACTATGCTGGGAACTTTGTGGCTGACTCAAGTGCCTATAGAGGCAGAGATCCTCTCAGGCCCGACTAAGGTCTGAAAAAGAAATTGTTTTTAGCAAATTCTGCTGTGGGCCCTATAAATGCAATAAAGTGAGGAAAAAAGTGACCAGGGAAAATTTGAGACCAAATTACATATAGGTCTCATTCCTTCTCATTCTTGCATAAAAGAAAAACAAAATGAAGGGTGGCTGGGTAGCTCAGTTGGTTAAGTGTCCGACTTTGGCTCAGGTCATGATCTCACAGCTCGTGAGTTTGAGCCCCACAGCTCAGAGCCTGGAGTCTGCTTCAGATTCTGTGTCTCCTTCTCTCTCTGCCCCTTCCCCACTCATACTCTCTCTCTCTCTCTCAAAAAACAAACATTTAAAAAATTTTAAAAAAATAAAAAAAAAGAAATACAAAATGAAAAACCTGATCATTAAATACTTCCTCAATAAATTATGTTACCATAAAATGTTACAAAGTATAAATATTTAATTATGCATGTGGCTGTGCGTGAGCATCTGGGTACACACACACACTGAATGGAGGGTTGATTCTTAAAAATGTTTTTTTTTTTAAATACGAAATTTATTGTCAAATTGGTTTCCATACAGCACACAGTGCTCATGCCAACAGGTGCCCTCCTCAATACCCATCACCCACCCTCCCCTCCCTCCCACCCCCCATCAACCTTTTTTTTTAATTGAAGTATAGTGAACACACAATGCTACATTAGTTTCAGGTATACAATATAGTGATTTGAGAACTCTCTATGCTATTCTATGTTCACAAGTATAACTACCATCTGTCACCAGGAATGTTGATTCTTGGTAAGCTTATGAAATCAGCAAAGAATGTATTGGGTGTTTTCTACAGCATCTTTTTTGGTCATTCCTTGTCATTCTTTGCCAGTCAAACCCCATGTACCCTATTTACCTCTGTAACCATCATTTCCCACTGAGGCTTGCTTTTCATTTTATGTCAATAAGCACTTTGTAGATGAAATGGCTGTCAAATGCAAATGTGCTCTTCTTTGGATATTTAAAATCTGTAAGCATGATGTTTTACAAATATTCTGTGTAAAGTATCCAGAACAGAAGCACACTAATGCCCATATAAATCCAGTGATTTCCAACTTGCTGATATATGTCCTCTTTACAATATGGACCCTCAGGCCTCATAAGGGTAAAATGATGGAATTTTCTTTGAGACAGCTGACTCTCTCCTCTCTCCCTTTCTTCCAGTGCTCCTTGAAAACATAATAGGCTCAATAAGAGGCCTGACCTTTCAGTTTTACAATGCAAAATCATGGGCCTTCTGACCTTTGTAACTGTGAATACATACCTCCAAAATTACTCCCTCCCTAGGTGTACAGGAGAAAATGAAAAGGTATATCCATTTTTCTCTCAAGGAGAGAAGAGAAATTGTCATTGTTTTTTTCTTTCCCTTCACTGTGTAAATTTGTGTGAAATTGTATCTACACTGTATAGTCACTGTTGTCCTATCTTACATGTGTGTAAATCTGATAATGCCTACTTTTTAATGACAAATAGTGCCTATTCTGTTTTATATTGATATGGGTGAGTCTTTTGTTGGAAGGATTGTTTTGCTTCCCCAAAAGCCTATGGCAGCTTTCTAAGTAAAGCTGTGCTTGTGGGCTTCTGGGTACTTCTTTAGAAAAGAGATGTTTGAGTGGAATGATTAATATTACATGCATTCAGATGGTGATATAGCTGGAAATACATCCCTGTGGTTACCTGTGACTGTTGGCAGACTTTTACATTTTGGAAGGAATGGATATGCCTATGATTTATAGAAGGACTAAGGAGAACCAATGCATTAGAACACTGAGTTTCAGTTATTTTTGGTGCATAGTAGGTACTCAGTATGCATTTGTTGAATGAATGAATGTTTGGTGAGTGTGTGGTGGGTTTTCTAGAAGTCTGCCTTTTCAAGGTACTTAGGGGCCTCTTAGGAAAAGGGACCTGGTGTGATGAGCTTGGCTTTGTTGTAATGAAGCCTTGGTTGTCAGAGGAAAGGGATGTTCCAGGTATGATCTAAAGGCTGCGAACTCAAATCTCTCTCTTTCTGGCCCAATTTCAGGAATTCATTTCTGGTTCAATGGAGATAAAGGGATGTGGGTAAAATATGACAAACTTATTCTACTAAAATCACCAAAAAGCAGAAGACCAGGAGCAGTACTATTTTCTGGCTCCTCTGAGTGGCTCTTGCACAGCAGAGAGGTGAGTGTCATCTTTGTCCTCATTCACCATAGGCCAAAGTTTAGCACACTGAAAGTTGTGGTGTGGTGGCAGAGGTCACAGAGCTGCTTGGCAAGAGTGCACTGATTTGTGAGCACATGCAAGGCCTTCCCTGGGACTCCTGGAGATAGATGGGATAACAAGGGATTATTTCATAGAGGACTCTGGTCCTGTAGCAACAAGAAGAGTCAAGAGTCTCTGCAACTTGAGTTGTCATTGTCACAGTAACTATTATACTCTCAGATGGATAAGGTATAGGTGAATTCATATTTAAAAATTTTAAGTTTACTTATTTGTTTTGAGAGACACAGAGACAGCATGAGCAGGGAAGGGATACAGAGAGAAGGAGAGAATCCCAAGGAAGCTCTACACTGCCAGCACAGAGCCAGATATAGAGTTTGAACTCACGAACCGTGAGATCATGACCTGAGCCGAAACTAAGAGTCAGATGCTCAACCAACTGAGATACCCAGGCTCCCCAAGTGAATTTGTATTTTAAAAATAAATATCACATTTGTTCCATTACTCGGTTAGACAGAAAACCTTAGCGCTTGAACCTAGATTCCCTTATAACTGTTTAGAGCAGCCATAATAAGATAAAAATTCAGGTTTTCTCAATCCCAAGCCCATTATGAGCACAACAGTGCAGTCTGCCTGGTGCCAATGAAAAATACTATTCTGTATACCCTTTTCCTTAGACTTTTAAATTTCATTGTTTTTAACAGAGACAAAGGAATATGATATCACCATGATTTTCTAACTATTGCTTCCAAACTAGGATTTCAAGGCAGCTAGCAGCTAGTTCATGGCCTTTACCTCTGTCTCTCCCACTCCTACTCCCCACTCCCATCCCTTGTTAAAATCTTTAACTCCACCACCAGACACCATATGAAACTGAGCTCCATGCATCTGTTTTCTGTCATCCCAGTTGACAGTATATTTTCAGAACTCTGGAATTTCTGCTGTTGCTTAATCTTATATCTGAGAGCAGAATCTATGAAGCTAGGGCAGGAAGCAAAGTCTACACTCTCTGGGATCCTGTCCTAAATTTTGCCTTTCAGAGGGGTGGGAGCAGCTGTCGAGTTTCAGGCTGTCAGGCTACATGCCAAGCTCCCTGGGACATCCAGCAATAAGAACAATGACTTTTTAGGTCTCTGAAGGTGGTTGAGAGTGGGGAGCTGGGGAGAACCTACAATGAAGGTGCCTGGTTTTGAGTGGGTCCCAGTTTTGGAACAGGATGTAGAAAATCAGAACCAGACAATAGTGGAAATGCAGGAAGTGTGGCACAAGTATAAAATTAATTGCAGGAGTTTTAGTTGCTCAGTTGTATAAGTCAGCTTTCTGAGGCCCATAAATTATTGCTTAGAGAACACAGAAGAGAAGGCAAATTATTATCAGGCAGGCATATAGCTCTTTAGACACGTAATCAATTTAAATTGTATTTTCTGCACAATGTACAGTGCTGTCCTTCATTCTCCAAGAGGGTGTTTCTTACTGGGAGTGAGAGTGGGATATAGGGTGAAAAGAATAGGCTTCAGTCCCAGGATATCCAGGTTTTGTCATGATTTTGCTGGTTTGTGACGAAATCTTAATTTTTCCTGACTTCAGTTTCCTGATCCGTAGGATGGGATTGAAAACCACCATAATATCTATCTCCCAGGATTACCATGAGAATCAAATAAATTCTCATGTGAAAGAAACGTATGGCAGTGACAGAGCTGACCTGCCTGGCCCAGTCAGGTTCCACCTAACTTCCCACTCTCAACTACCTTCAGAGGCCTAAGAAATCATTGTTTCATTTTTATCAGGAGGTTCCAGGGAGCTGGTACATGACTGAGACTTGACAATTGCTCCCACCCATGTGAAAAGCAAAATTTAGGGTAGGATGGCAGAGAGTTCACAGACTTGGCTTCCTGCTCTGGTCTCATAGATCCTGCTCCTGGATGTCAGATTAAACCACAGCAAAAATAGTAAAATGTTGCTCTAAAGTTGGTTCTGTAATATGTTGTGCTCATGGATAGAACCCATACATAGTACCCAGAGGCCAGCTCGACTCTTCCTTTCCCAAGTGGAAGAGGCTCCATTCATTTGTGGTATCAGCTGCTTCCTGAACAGCCTGGTGGCTTTGCTTCTGTCAGGCCTTAGACCAAATGAAGAATAATTTTGTGGCACGTGTCAACCTGTCATCAAATAAATTGTCCATGAAGTTGCTTAATGTTGTGGCCACTCTACCTCTCAGAGCCCGTTTCCTCATATGTAAAATGGGCAGGCTTACTGGGAGCACTCAATGAGGAGATGCCTGGTTTGTATGTATGTTCCATAAGTATTAGTTTCAGTGTGGATATAATAAATCTCTATCTAAATTTTTTCTCAGCATTAAATTTTTGTTTTGCTTGATGCAGGTTATGCTTTATTTTCAGGAGTTAAAGAGTGTTTGCAATTCCTTATGTCTGTAGCTCAAAACTATATTATGGTTAGTCACAATAAATATACTTATGCTAGATTTTCTTCTATAGTGAACTCTTCTTCCAATGCTGTCTCTTTGTTCCCCATCTCTTGTTCTTTTTATTCTTGTTTCAGTGATTCTATTATATGTGCCATGGGGGTTGGTTTTTCCTTAGAAGTCAATGCAAACTTTTATGGAACCAGGGACATGAAAGTACTAAGTAAAATGAAGGAAGGCAAGAAAAAAGGAAGGGAGGAGAAGAAGGAAGGAGGGAAGGAAGGAAGGAGGGAAGGGAGGGAAGGAGGGAGACAAGATAGATTCATCTGTCTATTTGGCTCACTGTGGTCCTGAAGTCTTTATGAACATTTGTTCAGTGAATGTTTATACTTGAAATCAGCTGCTGGGCCCCTTGACAGCTGCCTCTGACTCCACATGTGGCTGTTTCTCTGGACAGTTTGTTGGAAGGTGGGCTTTCAGGTCTCATCAACAGAGTTTCCCCTTTCCCCCTCCCTCAGACTCCCTTTCTTTCAGCCAGGCAGTCTGCTCTATCAGCTGTTTTGCTGTCAGTCTTTCCCTGTGCCTGTCTAGTTGAGCAATTCTGAGCTAAGCTTAGCAATCCCCCTACTTCCCTGCCCCCACATACTGTTTGTTGATGGACAGAGAGACTGAGTGATACAAAATTAGACTTGAACAAAGCCTTAAGTGCAGACTAATATATGAGATCAAATGTTCCCTGCTGAAGGTAAATGACCCTCTTTAGCCAGCGGGTGTCTATTATTTTGTTCTTAAGGTGGGATGTCTATCCTTCAGAAGGGAAGGAACAACTGTTTGGCTTTATTGTCACCTCGTAAACTCAGACAGAGAGAGAGAGAGAGACTTCTCAAACTCAAGATAAGGTGAGTGTGAAGGGAAAGGTTAATGCCCTTTTCCTTATATGGATACATAACTCATTCTACAGTTTGTAAATGTCATAATCATTTATCCTATATATTTTTTTTCAGTGTAAATATTGAATGGATGGGTCTTGGCAGGAAGAGGGAACCAGGGTGGCAAATTTTTCTGACTTCCAGTATCAGCCTTTTTAATGATGGAAAATGGATTAGGGAGAAAGCATATCAATACACAATGCTGAGTCTAATATAGAAACTGGAGCAAGTTGCCAGAGTGCCCTGGGTTGTGTACTCTTGGAACAGAGCAGCCAAGCCCTGAGGGGCCTCCTAAAGGAAGAGTCAGAAATAGAAGCAGACACGCTTGCTGTCGGAAGGCAGAGTTCTCTGGGGGAATGCTGGAAGCAGCAGGGTGACCTATTTTTTCCATTTTGTTTCAGGTCTTCTGATAAGGGTCCTGGAATTCTTGTCCTATATCCACTTGCCATTTGATTGTAAGTGGGCAGGGGTGTAGTGATAGGGTAAATGTGTGTGTGTGTGTGTGAGTGTAAGAGAGATAGATTTCTGTTCTTTACTTCCTTAGTGACTGTTATGTTTCACATTCTTCATTTTGCCTTTAGGATACTATGTGTTTGCAGGAAGCCCGTAACTACCCAAGGACCATCTCCATTAATCTCCCTATGAAAGTATGGCTGGCAGCAAAAGACAGACTATGAAAGTGGAAGTACCATCTACAAAGTACATAGTATCTCAGAGGCAAAGTGAAGAATGTGAAACATAACAGCCATTAGGGAAGTATAGCACATAAAGCTCTCTCTGTCTTGCACACACACACAGGCACACACACACACTCACATTCACTCATCCATCCCCCACCCCACTTACAATCAAATGGCAAGTGGATTTAGCACAAGAATTTCAAGACCCTTATCAGAAGACCTCAAACAGAATGAAGAAAGTTATTATATCATATAATCATATAATTTACATACCATATAAATTATAGTATAGTATATATACATGCACACATAAATTTTATACATTGTAGTTGCTGTTGTTAAAGTTAGGGTATATTTATATGTATTGTATTATTGTGAAATAAAAAATAGTGGCTGTATAGTGACTTGAGCTTGAATACAGCAGGTTCTGCCTATTTTTCTACCTGTGGGATCACACGATAGCTTCATGATTAGCTTCACTAGTAGCCATTTTATGCTCTCAATCAAAGTAGATTCACCAGCTCTCCATTACACATTATCACATGCAGTGCTGTTTGTTTTTTACCTGCTCATGAAATGAGAAATACAATGCCAGAAATTCCTTTAGTAAGACACAAAACCTGAAGGGGCAATGCATTAGCTTCTATCTACCTTGTGTGAATGTATGAAATAAAAAGCTTTCCTGAGAGCAGTTTCTTTCTTTAAAAAAAATTTTTTTTACATTTATTTGTTTTTGAGAGACAGAGCATAAGTGGGGGAGGGACAGAGAGAGAAGGAGACACAGAATCAGAAGCAGGCTCCAGTCTCTGAGCGGTCAGCACAGAGCTCAATGCGGGGCTTGAACCCACAAACCGTGAGATCATGACCTTAGCCAAAGTCAGATGCTTAACCAACTGAGCCACCCAGGTGCTCCTCCTGAGAGCAGTTTCTAATGGGGAGATGCCATTGAGCATTTGAGTAGTAATAATGCCTTCCATTTGAATAGCATTTTATAATGTACAAAATATTTTCAGATTTCTCACTTATCCTCACCTGCTAAGTTTGGGTCTTTTGGAGTCTCCTGCCATCTTCCACTGGGTTCATAGAAGGCCTCTAGGAATTGCTGTAATTCCTGGAGGACCCTCAGTTCTGGAAGGGGATCTCATTGTTTTTATTACATAAAACTTCAACCTTTGTCCTTCTGCTGGGTGATTCTTCTTTCTAAAACAGGCCACACCTTGGTGAAAGCTCCTTGCCTCCCCCAAGACTGAGATCACATAGTCAGAGTAGGCCAACATTTTAAGAAGAGGTAGAGGGATTACCTTTTAAGTTTTTTTAGAGAAACCAATGCAAGATAAAAATGATCTCCACAGCTTTTCCTACCACAGCCTTGAAAAGGTAGACATAGTCTTTTATGAGAAGTTCCCCCAGGTTAAACCATAGTGTCAGAGGATAGAAATTAAAGGCTATGGCTCTGCAAGACTTGGCCTACAAGAAACAAAAGTGCCCATGTCGCTTGCATTATGGGGGCCCAGAAAAAAAGTCTGTAAGATCTATTGCCAGTCTTTACACACACAGTACCTGAGAGAGTGCAAACCAGATTTCTCAAGACTGAAATCTCAGTTTCTAAATGTTATTTGGATATCATCATACAGATAGAGTAAGGGACTTTATATTCATCTTATATTGAACTTATTTGCCTCCCAGACTTGCTCCTTTATGCTTCTTTATCCTGGTCAATGGCATCACTATCCACTTAGGCAATTAATATAAAAAATACAGCATCACCTTTGTCATTTTGTTTCTATTCCAAATATACCTTGAAAACCCAACTTGAATTTCATCTTCTCCATGGAGTTTTCCACCAGTACAGTAAGACATTTTTCTTTTTTTTAAAATTTTTTTTTCAACGTTTTTTATTTATTTTTGGGACAGAGAGAGACAGAGCATGAACGGGGGAGGGGCAGAGAGAGAGGGAGACACAGAATCAGAAACAGGCTCCAGGCTCCGAGCCATCAGCCCAGAGCCTGACGCGGGGCTCGAACTCACAGACCGCGAGATCGTGACCTGGCTGAAGTCGGACGCTTAACCGACTGCGCCACCCAGGCACCCCAGTAAGACATTTTTCTATTTCTGTTAAGAAACTTGTTAACAAGCCTGTTATGAATGTCTTGATTTCTCTTTCCCTATCTCCTTCCTAGCACTGGAGCACCTTTGATGCAAGTCTTCATGCCTTCTTCACCTCTGTATTCTTCTGCCTCCAAGTACCTAATACGGTGTCTTAAATATAGCATGGACTCCTGGGACTTTCAGTTTTCTAGAAGCAGGTGTTAAGATACATAAAACAATTTAAACCATTCCCATTGTTATCTTGGCAGCACTCTCCAGTGGTCTTTTTTGATAATCCAACCTCTCAAAATGGAATGCTTTCTGTAGAGTTTAGGTTGCAGGATTCCCCAGTGACACCCAGTCCTCCATGTTCACACTGCCCCCTCCCTGCTGTGTAAGTCTGTCACTTTCTTCTCAATAGTTGTGAAGTTTACAGCCAAGGGAGGAGAGAGGCAGGAAGGGCATGTCTCGTTAGTTGTAGCGGTCATACATGGTTCTCTAAAATGCGTTGCCAGGGCTTCTCATGTTGCCTTATAAGAGACAGCTTCTGCTAACACTCCACCTCTCTGGATAAACTGTTTGCCCTCTTGTAGACACAAGTTTTAAAGAATCATACTGTAGATTCTTAAAGGTATTTAAACAAGATGGCCTTCTGGATCCTCAAGATCCTGTTAAATGTGCGACTTTTGAGCTCAACTCAGCTGGGAAATCTTTTCTTTTGTACAAACTTGGGAAAAATCAATATAAATGGCTGTGAGATACTGAAATGAATCCCTACTCACCCCTGCTGTTTCTTTACATGCCATCTGATTCCTCCTGAAGTAAAAATGGTTTTCGCTTTCATGGAATATTTTACAACGCTAGCTACAGTGGGAACAATTATTTTTCTCTTGGAGGAAAGTAAATGATAATTTCTGAGTTATTCAGATAATGAAGGTGAAAATTTAGTTTCTGGAAGACCTAAAGGTTGTACGCTTTGGGTAAAAGGATCCCCTGGTGGCTATCTGTGGTGAAATCTTTCCACCCTCCTGGAATGTGAGGGATGTGGCTTCTCACAAAGCAATGAGACTGTAAGCACTGACCTCTAATACAGCTCATTGAAAAAAATCCCTTTTTCACAGAATGTTTACACCGAGACTATTTGGCTGTTAAGCAAATACAGTATTTAATAGGCCCAGAGTGATCTGCTTACATAGGAGCCTGTAACAATCAGACAGAGACCATGCCAGAACATTAAGAAATTAATATGTGGCTTAGACAAGCAATGATCCTTGAAGAGAACAACAGTTTGTGGAAGTCAAGACAAATGCCACCTGCTGCAGTGACTCCAGGGGAAGACCCAGGGTATGGTTTCCTCTGGAGCACAAGCAGTTTTCCAGTACCTTGAACAGCCAGCTGAGGTGGAACGCTGGAAGAAGGAGTCAACTGTTTGGTTGTTCCCTCGGTAGTCATCTCTTACACCATTGGAGATGACATTGTGCAAGTTGTAGCAGCTGGTGTTTTCATGCCACCAAGCACACTCCCAGTTCTGTGGCACCCTATAGATTCATGTGGAACCTCAGAGGATCTGTGAGAGCCACATTTATCATTTATTGTGTACTTCCTCTATGCCAGCCCCAGCATTCATGTGCTTGGTATACATTACTTCATTGAGTCCCAATGGGAGGGATGCATATATGTAATCTCCATTTTATAGGAAAGAAAACAGGAGCCCACAGAGGATAAGAGAATTGTCTAAGGTCTCACAGCTTTTCATTGGTGGAACTAAGACTCAAACACTGATTCTTTTTAGTTCAAAGCCACTAAATTAGAACCCTCACTCTATGGTGATCAGAAGAAGGTTAGAGAGTTGCTGGATAAGTGACTTCGTATGAACAAGTCATTGTAGGGGTGCAGACATGCTAGTGAGATTAAAGAACCTCAGCTTTGATGATCTCCAGGGACTGCATCTTTTCTGAGGTGACAGGAATTTTCCTGACTGTTGCCACCACCACAACGACGTAAAACAGCAGATATTTGAGCAAACACTTATTGATTTGAAATGTTTGACTTCTAAACCTACTCCCATATGACACACCTCCCACATAAAACAGAGGAAATTTCTAATATACTCTATCACTGCCTTCTAAGGCTGGAAATAATTGTGAGGGAAAAAAGTTAACATATAAATATTCCCAGGTATGACACCCTTCTGTCAATTTGTTCAGATCCTGGACTTTGTTTTACTAATGGGGACAATGGGTGATGGAGAAAAAAACTAACTGGGTTTTCCCAGTAAAGCCTGAAAAGAGTCATACAAACACTTGGTGGGGCTTGGTGGGGCTTGGTGGGGCTTGGTGGGGATGGAGAGAGCTGATTTGGAGCAGCTGTGATGATGAGTGCATGGTGAGGTCATGGAGAGGAAAAGAGAACCCCTTAGATGTCAGTTTTGTCACGATCGGCTAAGCTTTGTTAGAATTGATTTTTGTTTCTCTTGGATCGGCATTCCTAGGATTTGCCCATGAGGCACCCGGGTTATGGTTATTTAAACTAGGTTATTAAAAATGCTACTCTCACTTGTGTACAACCCTTTACAATTTAGTAACCATTATTGCATTCGATTCCCACGATAACATTAGGATGTCAGGAGGACAATACAAGTGAGGTCAATTCATAGATGGGTTTGTAGAGGTTTTAGAGACATTCCTGCAATCACACAGCTTTTAAGAAGCAAGGCCAGTACAAGAGCCCAATTCTCTGATACTTCCGCCAGTAGCCCCCTCTGAAGGCTTCCTTTAAGAACACAAGAGCAGAAGACAGGCCATATGGGGTCAATCTGATGGTTCACCCCACCAAATATTTCATTTGAACAGGCTGGAGCAGGGGATGTTTTGTAAAAGAGTGTGGCAACTGCCTTTGAAATATCAAAAGTTGGGATGCATCCAGACACCTCAAACCTCTTTTCAACAACCAGTAAGAGATTGGGCATCGCAATTTTTCCAAACCCTTCTTGAACCTATTTACATTTCTTGGCTTGTTCAAGTCTTTGGGAGTAACAAGTTCCACATGTCTCCCACCTGCTGTGTGAAGAAGTACTTCCTTTGGTTATTATTTTAAATGACTGCTTTCCAGGCTTAAGTGCTCCCGTACCCAAATCCCTTCCCCAACCAGTTATAGTCCCCAGGATGCAATGTCTGTCTGGCTCACAGCCCCTGGCATGCACATTTCTGCTGCTGTTGAGGTGCACGTGGTGGTTTTATCTGCAGTATCACAGCATGAGCAATATTTGTCCATAGGCTTGTTTTGGGGTGCAAATACTGCCTGTGTGCTAAGAGTAAAAATTGGAATGTGGCTTTCCCCCACAGTGCCCTGACAACTTGGTAATGTGAAAAGAAAGATCACTGTTACAAAACTTTTCCCTTTTCTGTGACTATGTCCTTCCAAAAACCTTCACTGCTCTAAGGAATTCCATGCTTCTCCAAATGAAATAACTACAAAATCATACTTGCATGAATGTGCTATTCTGGTTTCAATCCTTTCTAGCGACTGACCTTGTTAATGCAAACATGTTCATATGGTTAAGATTAATGAGTCAATTATTTTTATACAAGCTATCCCTCATGTAGGCTGTTTTCCTTGACTTGACTATGTTAATTAATAAAAAGCATTCAATCCTCCTTCCATTGCAGTTTGTGGTTAATCAGGTGCAATTATCAATAGGGTTATGGTGAATGTCTATGTGCTCAGGCACCTCTAATGAAAATAAGATATATTTGGCTATGAAGAGAAGTACTTAAAGTTTCTCTTCAGTGAATGCTTCCAGACGGAAATAAGGCTATGGATCTTGGAAGGCACAGCCTGCCATTATAAATATAGTTGTGTTTTTAATTAAATAAATACTGAAACAAATGTGATTGAATATGAGATAATCCATTCATGTGGATATTATTTCATGTCATGCCTTAAGTTAATACTTCCTAGGGCTTGGCCGGGCTCTTGCTAGTTGAAGAGTGGAATGTGCAATAAATACACAAAGGCTTGTGTGCTCTCAGTCTACCTGCACCAGAGCTGTGGAATGACAACTTTGCTTTAGGAAAGTCCAAGATAAAAAAATTTCTAATTTGCAGAGAAATTTGTGTAGGAATTATTGACATCATCATCAAAGGTTTTCTTGTTCTGTGGGTGGTTGTAAAGGAGTAAATTTACATAAAGCAGTTTGCTGAGTGACTGCCATATAGTAAGCAGTTAGAATGTTAATCATCTTTATTACTATTATCAATGTGGGTTTTTTGTTGTTTTTATTTTTGTTTTTTGGCTTAATGAAAATTTGTTTCTCACAGTTTTGGAGGCTGGGAAGTCCAAAATCAAGGTGTTGTCCAATTTGGTTCCTGGTGAGGGTCCTCTTCCTGGTTTATAGATGGCCATCTTCTCCTTGTATCCTCCCATGGTATAGAGAAAGATCATCTCTCCTATGTATCTTCTTACAAGAGCACTAATCCCATGCATGAAGGCTCCATCCTCATGACCTCCCAAAGGCCTCACCTCCAATACTATTACATTGAGGATTGGGACTTCAACATATGAATTTTGTGGGAACACAAACATTCAGCCCCTATAACCATTATTACCAATGTTCTCTCTTAGCACTCTTAATATATGGATTTGATTATGATATCATTTGTCAAGGACACAACTCTTATATGAAATGAAACATGCTTGAGAACAGTTTTGTTTTTCAGATGACATAGTTGAAACAAGAGTTTCAAGACCCCTGTGTAGTTGCTAGATACCAAGTCTTTAACAAAAGGACTAAGTTGAATTGGTGAGTTCCTGGACTTGTGCGTTTTGAAGATGGATAGGTGAATTTAGTGAATGGTCAGTTTGCCTTAGTTTAGATTAGAATACTGTGGATTTCAAAATGTCATTAGCTTTTGAGATCCTGAGAATATTTTTAAAGACTGAAATGTTATCTTCAGGGGAGATAGTTCATTAAGGCTGTTTCTATATACATACAAAATGAATGGCTGCCATTAAAATTTTACTCCTGTCTGTTGCCTGAAATTACCTTGAACAAGGACAGCCATTCATTGCCCAGGGAGAGCTAAGGCATGGCATGCTTGTGGAAACAAGACATTCAATTCACTCTGAGGTGTAAATGACTGCTACTAGAACACTTCCTGATTGCCCTTCATGATGGGAGAGAGGGAGAGAGAAGAAGGACACTGAGAAGTTGAAGAAGAGCTTGTGAAGCTGAGGACAAACCTCATAAACTTAATAAGACTAGTTCACTGTATCTCTAAGAGTGCAGGATTGCCAAAGAGGTTGGAAATCTTCCTGTGATGCCACTCACTCAAAAGGCATTCACTAAATACTTAATCTGGGCAAGGTGCATGCTGAGTGCTGGAGTTAAAATGAGAAAGCATTGGTAAAATTCCTGCCATCAAGGAGCTTGCAGTTTATTGGAGGCAGATGGCACAGATATCTAGCCAAATGCTGCATTAGGTAGAGCAGTGCCAAGTACAGTGGGACACAAGTGAAAAAATGGTTGATTTGACATGAGGTCACAGTGGTATATTGCAGCCAGTTTATATCAGCTCATGAAGCTGTGTGTTCAGTGACGTCATGTAGGTAGCTTAAAGTTAGTATTAGCAATGGGAATATTAGCACTATTTCAGCTGCTAAACACTACAGATTAGGGTCCCCCTCTCCAATATCCCCAGCACTGCTGCAGAGAGATAGTTTTTAAACATTTCTTAGCATACTACTGCCCTGGGTGTGGAGCGGGTATATAAGGAGAGGTATTACAGATAAGGGGATTATTGGGCCAAATCTTATAGACCAACTGGACAAATAGCCATTATTAGACTTTAGGAGAGGAGTTTAAGGGTTTTTTTTTTTGGGGGGGGGTAGGAATTTTTTTAAAAGATGGGGGAAAATGGGACTTGTATCAGATACATTTTTGCTGATTATAAACTGTAGCCAAAGTTTTAATCATCAACTGATCCCTGAAGTCACATTCTAAGTTTTATTTGTCTATGTGTTAATACACACAACCTTGCACATGATAAACATGTATGTATCTTGCATAAATGGAATGCATGTTGATATTCCTCAATTATCCTATCTGGATGGCCTCAACCATTTTCACTAACTATATGTCAACCATGGTGCTGGGCATTCTATGTAATTTTATATAGACACTTAAGAGAAGAAGAAACCAAGCACTGGAGAGGTTAAGAAATTTGTCCAAAGTCACAGAGCTAATAGCAATAGAAGCAGTATTTAAACCTAGGTATTTTGCTTCTAAACCCCACATTTTTTCAACTGTCCTACATTTCTTTTTTTTTTTTTTTAATTTTTTTTTCTTAACATTTATTTATTTTTGAGACAGAGACAGAGCATGAACAGGGGAGGGGCAGAGAGAGAGGGAGACACAGAATCTGAAACAGGCTCCAGGCTCTGAGCTGTCAGCACAGAGCCCGACGCGGGACTCAAACTCACTGACCGTGAGATCATGACCTGAGCTGAAGTCGGACGCTTAACCGACCAAGCCACCCAGGCGCCCCTACATTTCTTTTTAACTCAGGGGCCATTTGTTACCTGTGGATGACAGTAAGTACTTTGGGGGTAAGAGATCATCAGGGTCTGTGGACATGAAGTAGATGGTCTTTAGCTTAAAAATTACTGGTTTATGGGATATTGCATCCTCTGTATTTGACTCCTTTGGTGACATTTACATTAGCACCTTGGATGATCTATGATGACCTTTTCTATGGACTCCTAATCTGAAATGCAGCTTGACACACTTATATAGTATTCCAGAAGGCTGAAGGATGAGGTTTGGATTTCTTTTCCTATTCCACCTTCAATTCACTTACCAAGAAAAGATCTTTTAGATCAAAACACTGTATCTCCCTAACCATAGAAAAGATGTCAGACAAAAATGTTGAGAGATAATTTTGGATGTGGTGCACTTGAATACTGCATTCAAGGGCCAAATATGACAGAAATAGGGGTTAGCATTATCTATAAGTAAAAAATGGTATACTAAATTTTGGTACTTCAACAGCTTGCTGCATGCTATTTAGCCAATTTTATGACCTCTGAGTTAGACTGTACACTATTTTAATTCCATTTTCCAGACCAGGAAATTAACTCTTACTCCTTAAGTCATAACCTGAAGTGACTTAACACTTGTGTATATTGCATTCAAAATCTCATAATGGTGGAAAACAATACAGAAGAAATCTGCACAGAGTTGCATTTTGCAAGTGAGGGATTAAAAGCTTGAAGGGATAGGGTTAGTATTTAGATATTGCCATAACATAAAAATCTGTAGGGTATAGGGACCTTGTGGGTAATTTCTGGATAACCAGTAGTTAAAGGAGCAGCAACTGGATCCCCTTATATTACCCTGCACTAATAGAGTTCTTGTTTGCAAACAATCAAAGACTACTCTATTTAAATTAAAAAGAGGACAACAAGTTTGGGTAGTAATCAAGTGACACAAGGCATGGCTGAGGCACTGTCATGGGAGGATCTTGCTGAGGACACTTGTTCACCAGCTGGGGACTCTCCACTGCTGCTGACACTAGAGTCAGTGGACGTTCATCATGCTGGTAGATTGTGTCTCCCTTAGACACTTGCTTCCCTGCTTCTGGATCATTTAATCTGTCATAGCCACCATGAAAAATCTCTGATGATCCCACACTTGTATGTATGTATGTATTCATCCATCCATTTTTTTCCTTTGTTTCTTTTCAAATTTTTAAATTCTAGTCAGTTAACACACAGTGCAATATTGGTTTCAGAAGTAGAATTCAGTGCTCATCATAACAAGTGCCTTCCTAATAGCCATCACCCATCTAGTCTGTCCATCTATTCATTCATTTTTTTCACACTACTCTTTTAAAGATCTATGGGAGCATGGGGTGAACATCTAATAAGTGATATCAAATCACACAGCCGTACTCTAAGATTCCTGGGAGGAGACAGCAGGACTATTTTTCTCTTATTTTCCCAACAGGAATTGAACTCTGTCTCCTACAAATTCTGTGATTCACTCAAATAGGAGTGGAGTTTAGATGTTGGGCAGTCCTAAATAAGTGATGTTTCCTCTATAAATTCTAATATGCATAGAAATGTGCCTAAAAGAAGCTGAGATGGCTTTGTTTATATGGAACACTGTTCAAACAACACATACTGTTATACTAATGGCAATGAGTGTAATTATGACACATTTATTTCTCTAAATCCATGGCCCTTCTGAACCTTTTATGTACACAAAGTGAATTTGTCTAAGCTCTGGATTTGTCTGATTCAAGCAAAATCTCACATGCAAGCTAACTTCTTTCTCACTGTGTGGCTTTGCAATTCAGAAGATGTAAAGAGGCTTTCCCTGGCTTTCAGCCTCCCTATCTATTTTGATCATGAAGGTTAATAATGCTGAAAAGCACTCAGAGTATATAAGGCCTCTGAGGAAATGAGAGCTCTATGTTTTATGGCTGGGACATGACTGGTAATGTATCTGCCAAGAAAGTTGCCATTCAGAATGCAGCAGTGAATATTGGATTCCATAAATACTCCACCACATCTCCCTTCCCCCACCCCAACCCACCCCCTTGCTTCCCACTTGGGAAGGGAGCATACAGAGCCCAGATCTGAGCATACTGGTAGCTTCTGTCTTTGTAGGGCTCTGCCAGTGTTGGTCAGTGGCTTACCATCCTGGTTGCACATTGGAATTGCCTGGGAATTATTAAAAGGTCTCATGTTCAGGTGTCACCCTAAACCAATCAAATTAGAATCTCTGGGAAGAAACCCAGGTGTCAGTATTTTTAAAGCTCCCCAGGTAATCCTGATGAGCATGGAGGATTGAGAACCACTGTGTAGCACAAGCCCCTAATGTCCACACTAACCAGGCTGACTTCAGAATGGAAAAACCAGGCAGTAGAAATGGATTGCACTCCAGTTTTCTGTGTGGTCCTGGGCAGGTTACTTTAGCACCCTGGCCTTCAGCTTCCTTGCCTGTGCTAATCTCTGCTTCACAATATTTTGAGGGAGGATTATATAAGAAAATTCATTTCAGTTTCTTAGTGTATTACCTGACACACAGTAAGGGTTTAATAAATCCTAGGTAGCTTTATTATTGTACAACACTTAAGAGTTTTCAGAGCATTCCCATATCTGCTATTTCTCTAGACTTTAGACATCATTCTTTGTTATAAGATGGCCTGGAATTTATGGCCCCATTTTAGAGATGAAGACACTGATCTGGAAGTGTTAGTGAATTGCTGACAGTCATACAAGTTGTGTCTTGATAGTAGGACTAGAACTTGATTTTAGGTCCTAAGTCCCAGACCAGCATTTTTTGCCTACCATGAGTTGTCTTACAGAGGGGGTCAAATGAGAAGGTAAGTGAGGATAACATGGAATAAGTTGGGGGGCGGGTGTCTCTGCTGACTGTAGATAGCGGGAGAAGAGATTGTTACAGGGAAGTCCCTGTGTCTTGGATTTAGCTTCCATGTATTGATGTTATAATAGTAATGATTGTAGAATTTGTTCAAGCAACTCTCTGATCTGACTCACACTTCCCTCTTGGCACATTTATAGAGTTTGGGAGTTGAGGGAGGGTAGTAGAAAGTGATCATACACCACCTGTAGGAACAGGACAGGGGTGGGAGTGTAGCTTAAAAGGTCATCATGTTACTTTGAGCTTGAATCAGAGATTGTGACTATTATCTAATGTGTGTATGTGTTTGTTATAGTCTTATATAAGCTTAAGAAAAGAGACAAAAATAAAAACTAGGAAGTATAGGGACAATTGTCAGAGTAGTGGGAAGTTCGGCCTTCAGAATCCGTCAGAGCTAGGTAACCCTATTACCTGTGCCTTGAGGAAATGACTTAATTGCTCTGACGCTTGGTTTCCTCATCTGTAAATTGGGATAACAATGACACTTAGCTCCTAACATTTTAGGAAAGATTAAATGAGTGAAATATGCTAAATCCTGAGTCTAGTATGAGATGTGTGATTAACTCTCAATGAATGTTGGTGTAGTGTATCAATCAATCAGCCAATCCATCTGTCAGTCTGGGATGGAGTTCTAAGTCTGGAAACCCGGACACAGGTCCACACTCTCTTCACATACTTCTGAGACCTCAATGATGTCAGATCTACCTGTTTCTCCAACAGTCTCTCCATCCATGTGATGGCAAAAATTTACTCTTGTTAAAAATAATTTCACTTATCTTATTAAATGTCACCTGAGAAAAGTTAGGGTGAAGTTGTCCTTGTAGGAGGGAGGAGAATCTAAGTTCTTAGATGTATTATTTAAACACAAATTCCATAAACTTAAAATGGCCTGAGGGTAGTTATTGTTTTTCTTAATAGTTAAAAGTTTTTGTTCAATTTGATCTCCCATCTATTCAGTTAAAAAGCATACTTTTTTTTAATATGCAATATTTATGGATGGATGTAATATCATATTGACATGATAGTCATTTCCGGGCTTTCCAGATCTGTTATTTTATTTGCCCTAATGCAATGTCCTTTGGTCTGTGGCTCTTTCACAAAGTGTACTAATGACAGACAGCACTTTATGGGATGGATTTCAAAATGTAACATCTTTTATATCAGCTTGCATGCTAGACAGTCGTAAGAGCACCTTGAGAGTGAGAAAAAGAGAAGGCTGATAGTGAATTATGAGCCATCTCCATGTGAAGGGTTATTTTGAGGGGGAGGCTGGGAGTAAGGTGTGCATGGATAAGAGTGAGGGTCTTAGAGTTAGCTTCCTGTGGACCTTGTATCCTGGCAATTACCACTTACTGGCTGTGAGGACTGGACTAAGATACTTCTCTACACCCTAGATTTCTCATCTGTAACATGAGAAAATAATAGTAAAAGTCTTGTGAGTAGATGACAGAATCCTTTTAAAGTGCTTAGTGAAATTCTTGTACATATAAAGTATTTTTAAAGTTGTCTAATGTTTAACACCTGTATACACTGATAACTTGTTCTTTAATGTTATTTGGCACAGAATCAGAACAAACAGGAGTAAGCTAATATTTACTGGGCATCTTTTAGGTTTCAGGAACTTTACACATTATTTCTTCAGATATTCCTCCCAAATATTATGTGATACAAATTCTTAGTCCTATTTCACAGATGAGCAAATTGAGACTCACAGAGGTCAATTTGTTTAAGATCAACACAATTAATAAGCTGTAAAATCTAGCTTTCAACTTGATGTATATGACCCTAAGACCCATGTTTTTTTCTCCTAAATTGAATAGCACATATTGAATGAGATTAGAAAAAAATGCAACCCACTTACCATTATGTTTAGTCAGCATCAAATCCAAGATACAAATGATGATTTTATTGAATAAGCCAGTTATAGGGATCATGGAGACCCAGTAATGACCCAACCAAAAAATGCTTCCTTCTACTTGAGATTAAACAGCCAACCAAGAAATGTACTAGAATCTCCTTCTGCAAGAATTCTCTAAAAACAGGACAGGTGATTTGTCTCTGCCTGTTTTATCACTGGCCTTCAAGGGGACAATGGAAGAAAAACAGCCTTTTGGAATTTCTTCCTCATCTATTCTATCTCTGCAGTATGTTGCAAAAGCTATTTCTTTCTATTGCTAAGCAAAATCTGAGAGTAACTCAGCACATAAAACAGTGCGTACTACTAATAACTAATATTTGTTACTAATACCTAACATTTGTATAAACATCTTAGAGCTTCTGGAGCTGCTTGAAACTCATATCAACTACGGGAAGAAGGATAGACAAGTATTATTCCTAATCGCTTTACTTTTCATCTCAAAAAAAATTGGAAGCTCAGAACTTAAAGAATTTACCCCATATCCTGAGGACAATAAGTAACCAAATTCAAACCTGAGTCTGTCCAACTCCAAAGCCAGAGCCCTCAACCTAAGACTTCCCTGCTCAAAGTAGGATCCCTGGACTAGGAACACCAGCTGCTCCTGGGTCTTATCAGAAATGCAGGATCTTTGATCTTGCCTCTGACCCATGGAATCCAAATCTACAGTTTGGCAAGACTGCCTTGTGATTGGACTATTTGAGTAATCTCTGAGAAGAGCAATCAATGATTCTTAGGCAATACCACCTCCCACATCTGTAGCATTAGTATTAATCATATTAGCCTGAAAGCACAAGGCTGCCCATAAGAAAGAATTCAGTGGCCTCCCACTGAACATTGCCCTCTCCTCCCTTTAAATAATGGGAAGTGATTTACTTTTAAGCATAAAGCAATCTTGCTTTTATTTTCTCTTGCTGGTATCTTTGAGTCATGTCTTGGGAGTCTGAAATGACTAAGTTCAGGTGGGTGGTAGAATTTGCTCAGATAGTAGTGCTTACTCAGGTGGAAAGGGAGTCCAGACTGCTGGGCATGGAACCAGGAAGTACTCTGGTCCTGAAAAACATATCCTGGGGGTTGACATAAGCTATAGTTGGCTTTATCTGAGAACCTTGTCCAGGTTTTAAAGCAGTTCTTTGTGGCTCACTTAGAAATGGGATATACTGAGGCCAGATGCCCTGCATGAGGGAACCCTCTTCAAACAACATCTGGCTAGCATCATTCAACCCCAGAAAAGCCCCAGAGAGCCTGAGCTGGCCTTCCTTGCCCAATGCCTGGACTTTCTTTTCTTTAGAGAGACAGCTGTGTTTTTAAGAAATGTGTGCTGTTTAGATGGGCTCCCTCAGTTATACAGCACTGCCTCCACTCCTAGGAGAAGTGTCCAGGGAGGTCCTGGCAGCCTGCTGGCATTGTGACCCTGGCCAGCAGACTATCTTCTTCCCAGGATGCCTCTCCATACTCTATCAGATGATGCTGGTGAGTGAGGAAGAGCATGCTTTAGCACATTTTTGCTCTGATGTAAAAACAAGGAATTTATGAGCCTGGTGGTTTGAAAAGAGGGCCTAGGGAATCATTACTGAAAGCATAAAAGACTAATTTTCCCCATAAAGTGGCAGCAATAAATGTCCTGTAAATATAGGCCTCCACTGACTCCTTCTTCAAAAGCATATTTTTACCCTCAATCCAGTAGAGTCTATTTCATGTTTCAGGAGAGTAAATGACATAGACCTAGTGGCTACTTTCACATGCCTGAAGTAAATCCATATATACTAAGGCAAGGGAGAATAACCCAGGGGGGCACAGTCAGCTCTAGCTGCCTCCAGTCTGGGAAAGAAGGAAGGAAGGAACAGTGTGGAAATGAGGAGGAGAGGCTGGCAAAGGAGCAGTGAACAAAGCCACCAGTCTGTGCAAGTCCAGAAAAGTAGCAATGGTGAAGTTGAGGCATTGCCTTCTGAAATTCCAGGAGTCTGGGAGGATTCTTTTGATGTTTGAACTTTGGGAAAACCCATATTTTCACAATATCTATGTATGAAAATAAAGCCAAAATTTGAATGTAAGTTCTGTTGCTCCTCAATTTGTACATATAACAAAGCATTTGAAATTGAGTTTTGGAAAACTTTAACATTTTTATTTACTTGTGCATGGTCAGCAGCAGATCAATGAACAGATGCTGAAGTTTTGGCATGTCAGCTAGGAAGAGGATCCTTGCTTCTCTGAGATGCTGAGAGATTGTGGCAGCCCAGGCAATGGGTTCATGGGGAGGGGGTACTTACTGCTCATAGGCTACATCTGTGGGTGGGTGGGGGTGGGGAGTGAAAGCCATCTGTGCTGGCTTGGTGGCCAAGCAGAGGAAGGAGCAATGTGTTCCTTCATTATCAGTAAGGAGATCTCTATAAGCAGTAATAATAGTTTAAAAATGAAAAAAAAGAGAGTTGGCATATAGAATGTTTTAGATTATTTATAATCTATAAACCTACAAATATTTATTTTTCAGGTTTTGATTTCTGGGAGTAAGACATAGGGTAACTAAGGAGTTCCAGACTGGGATGATCCAGGAACTAGGTTCTGGATGCTAGGTATTGGGGTGGGGGGTATAAAATTACAGATAAGCTGCAGCTGCTATCATCACTATGTCACCTGGCTAAAAAGCCCACCTTAAAAGGCAGACTGACACAGGGGTGGGAGGAAACAGCTTAGACCAAGGACTGTAGAGCCAGACATGTTGTTCAAATCTCACTTCCACCACTTAGCAGCTGGGTGACCCTCGGGAAGACATTTACTCTGCCCATGCTGGAGATTCCTCATTTGTAAAGTTCGGGTAATAGTTAATATTTGTAAAGGACTGACAACAATGCCTGGCACATTGTAACGTCATAGGTTGTTGAAGTTGGCTTCACATATATGTTGGCTACTAAGTTATTATGAGCTATATAATATATAATGAGTTATCATGAGTTATGTATCCCTTTTTACTTGCTATACATCGTATGTGGGAGAATGTCTCATAATAAATGGGCTATGTTGTTTTTCCACACACACTTTGGAGGCATTGCTGACACAAGATTGTGTTTATTTTTTAATCAATGAAAAACAGACATTTTTCAGATGAACTAAATGATTGTTAATACAATTCTGGAAAATTGGCTTCTCCCTCCCCCACTGCATCATATTCTGGTACTTTTAAGGTGACTTCACTTGAGATGACTGAGGATTAATTGGGTTTTCTGGTGACTGTGCTTAAACTTCTGATGCCTGAGTTTTTATTTTTTCTACTTTCCCATTTTTCTAATGTCCAAACTGTGATCCATCCTCTTGCTGAGGTGCCTTCATTCATGGGCACTTTTCCAGCTGCCTTGCAGACTGTCCTTACCCTGTGGGACTCATGCTTCCTCATTCCACAGGGGGAACATGTCTTAGTCTTCATGCTCTCAGTCACCATCTTTTTCCTCTTCTTCCTCCATGACATTCCATCTCCCCCCACACTGGAGACTTGCTCGGTCTCCTGTACTCTCAGAGGAGGAACCTCTGACAGACTGTCTCTGAGAGTTATATGAGATGCCAGGAAGTGAGGGTAGGGTGCTACCAGGCATGGTGTAGGGCAGGTTGATGCTGGGGAAAATCACTTCTGTTTCTGAGACCACCACACCCACACTTGCTTTTAGGTGAAGGATGGGAGGGATAAGCCTGCCACTCTGGAATCCTGAGAAACAGGTTGTGTTAGAGTATCCGCAGCAAGTGCCTCAAACAGTTCTTTGGATTATAGGGGATTTTAAAAAAGGATAGGAGATGTCCCTCAGCTATAAGTATGTAAATAATCACAAAACTGTTTTGTTAAGACTGAAAACAATTAGGAGAACCTTGGTGTCTCAGTTCACTAAGGTTAAGCATCTGAGTCTTGATTTCAGCTCAGGTCATGATCTCATGGTGGTTCATAGGTTCAAGCCCCAAGTCAGGCTCCACACTGGGTGGATCCTGCTTGGGATTCTCACTCTCTCCCTTTCTTTCTGCCCCTCCCCCTCTCCTGCACTCATAAATGCAGGTGCCCTCTCTCTCTTTCAAAATAAATAAATAAACTTAAAAAAATAATGAAAACAATTAAGAAAATCATGTTCTAAATTATTAATCATGGTCTATAAGAATAAAGGAGAATAGAGATAGAGTGAGGGATGGTGGCTTCAATGAAAGAGTGAGATTTGAAGGATGAACTTGGTTTAGGTAGGGGGACTTGGACAGGGAGGAGGAAACATTCTAGGTGACAATGGAATGTGTGGGGTGTTTGGTATGGTGTTGATGCTGGTTCAAAGGGCTCCAGGTGGGGTGAAGGATATAATAATAGCAAAATACACTTAGAAAAATATAGTACTTCTGTTTCCTAAGCGAATTTACATGCAATATCTGCTTGGAAATGGAATTGGTTAGGTTGGAGATCACAGGATTTTGCTAAAGTGAGATAGATCACAGATCTTGAAAAAGTGGAGTGCTTCTGCCTACCCCAAGTGGAGTCAGAAGATGGGTTTGTCTGGCTCTTTTACCTTGAAATCATGGATTCTTTACCAAAAGGGATCAGTCTTAACTGAACCATTCTTCAAGTATCTGGGATCGCAGCCTCAGTTTATTGGCTCTATGCTTCTGTTTCCCTTCCATTTCATAACCCAGCTTTCCTTTTGCTTTATTTCAGATAACTCACCTTGGATCCAAATGTGAGCTCAGGTAGAGAGTGTGAAAGACCTGTACCAGTGCTCTTTCTTTCACTTGCCTTTAAAAAAAAAGATGGGTCCATCTGTTTATAGACTATTGGAAATAATGATCAAGTTTCTTTATCTAGGAAGAAGCACCTGGTAATATAGTTGGGTCTTTTTAAAGAAAAAAGGAAATGCATATATTAGCCTGACTTCATGCGTTATTATTTGCCATCATTTTCAAATTCTCAGAGTGCTGTCACCCACCCCCGAGGATCTCAATTGGGCTGATATTGGCGCGGATTCAGATTACATTAGTGTAAATTTGGGTTTTCCACGGCCTGCTGCTTCATAACTATCAGTGGTTCTGTCCCCATTGTATCATTAGCACCTTCTTCCTCCAGGTGCTGACTAGGGGCTGCTGAAAGCCCCCAAGCCTACAGCAATTTACACCTATTGACTCTCCCTGCAGCTAATTCATCTTCATGATCTGTCAAATTCTTCACTCAACTCTTAACTCTCTCACTACTTATATGGAGTTGGTTTGTCCAGAGTGCATTGATTTTTGAGCCTTATTATAAGGTTAGGGAGGCAAGGGACTTTGCAGATCATCATTTTGACATCTTCTTTCTGGACGATATAAGTGAAGGTCAAAGAGGTTAAGTGACTTCTCTGAAATCACACAGGAAGGAGTAGAGGCAGAGCCGGACCTACATTCTGTTCCCCCTAATCCTCGTTCCATATTCTTCCAATTACCTTGACTGTAGCTTGAGACTAGGTAGGGACTGCCATGACCCAATCAGCTCTTGGATATGTGGTCCCTTGAGATGGAGGCCACAGCACTGAGGGATAATCTCTAGGTTGAACTGTCACATTTTAATATAATTGAAAAAAACTACAATCAATGGTTGTAGAAATTTTTATAATGTTGTGACATGTATTACCCTTACAAGACTGTACTCATACACTATATTTATTTTACCATAATGGGTCAAATGGTCACTGTTCATTTTTTCTTTCCTTTTCTCTCTGCATCTGGTCAGTCATCAATCCAGCTGAGCACTGCCCCTTGAAAGCATTTCTCAAATTCTTTCCCCAGTTCCTGCTCCAAAATCTCTCTCCTGTTTCAGATCCCAGTGACTGCAATATCATCTTAGCTGGTATCCCTGAGCCCTCCACCCTTGACCCTGTAAATCTGTCTTCCACACTCATTTCAGAGTCATGGGCTAAAACTGATCCTATCCTTTCTCAGCACGTCTTATAGGTGATGACTTCTCACTTAAAGAAGTCTCCCAATGGGGCTACAGAGACTCTCCAAGGGGTACATGCACTTGGATGGATTTTAAAAAATCAATTTCCAGGTCTTTAATATCCAAAAGAGCTTGCAATCACAAGATTCTTCTACCCGTTACAAAAGATAGGCTTTTTACCCATCCTAAATCTTGCTTTGGTACATTGCCCTAAGATGTAAAAACCTCTGAATATCAAACAAAAGGATAAATTGAAATATTGGCTTTTAGAAAAAACTTCCTTGTTAATCACCATACCTTGATCTGTCGACTGAAACAGTAAAAGGTTAATGATGCCACTTCTTTTGAATGTAACTGGAATGCATGGGGGCTATCACATTTTCCCAGATAATTGTATAAAAACTAAGGATACATATTTTACATGATTTAGTGTGCTTTATCAACAGGGTAGTTAAAATCTATTTATCAAATCATAAAATACAATATTTGTTTCATAAACAGTCAATTCTCATCTTATTTCACTTTATAAAATGTTTAACATTTTCTGTGTCCTTTTGTTTAAAAAAATAAACTTATGATGAAAAAGTTTAAATATGTGTGAGAGGTAACATAGTTTCTTTCTCTCCTCAAATTTTTATTGTGACAAAATTTTAAACATACAGAGAAGTTCAAGGACTTTATACATAAGTACAGTATATGCACCACTTAGATTCTATAAACTTTTAATATATTTGCCTTACCACGTATCTAGCCATGCATCTATGCATCCATCCATCCACCTTGTGTTTCTATGCAATTCAAACTAAATTTAAGACATGAGGCACATAGTTTTTTAGTTATTTTAGTGGGTATATGAGCAGAAAAAGTTTGAAGACCATGGACTTCCAGAAGAGAGCCCAAACTCCTTAGCTGGCTGTCTGTGGTGGGCAATACTGAGCCTTGGCCAACAGCAGTTTTGTTGTGCTTCCCTTTTGTGCTTTGTCCTTGGCATCTGCTGCATCCAGTGCTCCAGTAACAGAAGTGCCCTTGCACCCAGCTGATTAATGAGTCTTTGTCATGGTAGCATAGACTGTTCTCTCTGCCTGGGGTTTCCTCCCTGTCTTCACTTCGGTGTATCCTTTAAGACTTAGCCCAAGAGGTGCCTTCTACATAATAGAGGCTTAAAAACAAAAAGCTTGTTGAACTCTACTGAATATGGTATGGTGAAATTATTTTCTGCGTTACATATCAGACGATCCAAGAGTAAAACCCTTCCCTCAAAGTTTTCTTCTGCATCCCTCATATTTGTTCTAATGTATTTCTCCTTTTGCTCCTATTAGCATGTAAGAACTCCCAGTGACCTAAATATCTTGTAATTTATATTTTTATTTAATTAAGTATATTAATAATAATTAAATTAAATATATTAATAATAATTATTAAATATATTTTAAAACAATATAAATTTAATTAAATATGTTTAAGTATGTTCATATTTATATTCTTATGTTCCTGGTCTTTTTAGGAAAGGGAAGCCAAAGTCCAGCTCCCATAAACATAGACTTTACAAAGGTCATTTTTTTGGGGTGCCTGGGTGGCTCAGTCCATTAAGCATCCAACTTCAGCTCATGTCATGATCTCATAGTTCCTGGGTTCGAGCCCCACATTGTGCTCTGTGCTGACAGCTCAGAGCTTGCAGCCTGCTTCAGATTCTGCGTCTCCCTCTCTCTCTGCCCCTCCCCAGCTTGTGCTCTTTCTCTCAAAAAATAAATAAACATTTAAAAAAAAAAGGTCATTTAATCTTTCTGGATCTTAGTTTGCTTATCTATTAAATGGAGGTGGAAATACCTACTCTACCTAGCTCATGATGTTTTCTTGAGCATCAGATATATGTGAAATTCTCTTTCTAAATGCTTTCGATAGTTCATAGGAAGTGGTAGATGAGTGTAAGATATTCCAGGTGTTCATATGACATATGCAGGGAGGAGACAGTGTTGTTAAAGGTCAGTGGTTTGGGCGCCATGGTTTTGTTCATCAGCCTGTGTGATCATTCTGGTCATTCCCTCACCTCTGGTCTCCCCTTTCCTCTCAGTTTTCCCACATGGTGGTCCTTTTCTGTCTAACTCAGCATCAGCTTAGTCCAGTGTGAGAGCCCTGACCCAGTAGATAAAGGACATGTGAGACCCTGCAGAAAGGAGTGTAGAGGACCCTGATCAAAACCAAATTTGGGCCTTAGTGAGAAGTGTTATAGGAAGACCTTACTGTATTTATGCCTTGTAAACCGTGGTGACAGTGAAGCTTCTCCTAGAGTGCCATGTCTGTGTCTATTTCCCAGCCATAGAAGATCAAAGATATGATATCTCCTGGTATCAGTTAGGATTCCTTCAGTACAAGTAACAGAAATGTGAAGCAGCTGGCTGAAGTGGTAAGGACATTTATTTTCTCAAACAGCATGAAGTGGAGAGGCAGGGACCCCAGAGCTGGTTAGTTGATTGGCACAGTTGTTGAGAGTCAGCCTCCTTTTATTTCCCACTCTGCCAGCAGCACCAGGCACCACATTGAGACAAAATGATATTCAGAGAGAGAAGAAAAATATGGTCTCTTCTTTTGCTCCAAGTCCTCAGTGTCATTGGCCAGAAATGTGTCACATGTTCTTTCCTGAACAAACTGCTGGTCGGGGGAGAGCTGAGGCTACATGAAAGGCTAAGACCAATCAGAATCCACCCCTTTGGCTCTGAATGGGGCAACCTGTCTTAAAGACTTGAATAAAACAGAAAGGAAGAGGTTAGATGTTGGAGAGGCAACCAATAGCATCTGCTGAACTTCCTCTCCCTAAATTGGCTAGTAACCTAGGGGAAATTGGGGAAATATGTACTACATAAGGTTGGTGCAGCTAATTGGTGTAAGCATGTTTTGCTGATCTATTTTCTTCCTCTTCCCTCCATTGCTCCCTCCCTCCTTCTGCCTTCTCTTTGCTCTACCTCCTCCTTCATCTTCTCCTTTGTCTTCTCTTTCTTCTCCTCTTCCTCCCCCTCCTCCTTCCCCTTCTCCCTTCCCCCCTTCCTCTTCTTCTTCTTTTGTTCTTCTTCCCCTTCACCTTGCCCTTCTCCCCTTCCCCCACCCCCTCCCTGCCTCCCACTCCTTCCCCTTCTTTTGTGGCTGGGCATTTTGGCCAATTGTTACTCTTTTAGTCATGAAATTACTAATCTTTGCAATTCCATCAACTTATATTATTCTCTCATTTTATCATCTTAAAATATTTCTCTTTCAAGTCGCTTTCTTGGATATTCTCTCAGAATTAATGTCTGTCTTTTATGTACTTCCAGAGCATGCTTTGATAACTCTTAACACAGACTCCCTTCTTTCCGCAAAGCTATTGCGGTAGGATTTGTTTTCCTAGTACATAGTGAACAAACAGAGCTCAGGGGCTATCTATTCTCATTTCAGTTCCCTGAGCACCTTTCCAGTGTTTCATACATAGCAGGTACTTAAAACATGAGTTCATTTGAGGAAAGGGTCTGTGGCCATGTGCAGATGTGGTGAGGAAAGTAGAATTTTTATTCTCTTTTGAATGAATTTAACCATGACATTGGTTCATTTCCAGATGCTTTTTTGAAAGCTTTTTTTTTTCATTTAGTCTACAACTTTCTAAGAACTGAAAACCAAGAAATTAAAAGGCTCTGTGATTTTCTTTGACCTGAGGAGAGATTTTTCTGCATTCAGCCCTTTTTAATGGTGGGTTTCAACCAGATGCATCGGTGGCATTCCCATACTTTATGATAGTCTCCTCCAGTGGCTTTAGCCTCCAGTTTCTGAAAAAGCTTTCCTTGCGATGAAAACAACTATTTTCTTTAGTTTGGGTATTGCTTTACTGCTTCTTTTTCTTTTTTACTCTCCTTGCAGTGTGGTCTTTCTTATGCACTTTGAAAACTCAGCCCCCAAAGCTGAGCTCCTTCAGGAAGACTGTACACTTCGCATTCATCCTGGGATGTGGACTGGAGCAGTCAGGCAACTCCCTTTCAGGAGTCAAGGCTATCTTACCTCCAGAAGACAGTGACACACTTCAGTGAAAAAGATTTCCACTTCTGTATGTTTTAGCTTCTCTTTTCTCAGAGCTGCTCATGACTGCAGACAGCTGACACATGAATGTCCTTTCCATGTGAAGACTTGATTTGTGCTATATTGAAAGAATAATGGATTCATCATGGATCCCTAGAGGATCAGGAGAGTCCTTTGAACCTGATATATTCTCTTTTTTGATCCTAAAAGTTGATTAGTAACTATTGGGCTTGAAATGGGAAAGAGAAATTTATGATGTGGCCTCATCCTGGTCTTGGCTGGACACCCCCATAGATCATAGGGAACAGGCAGAGGAAGAAACAGGGAGATGGTGGTATGTTTCCTGGTGCTCTAACACAGTATGCCTGCACAGAAATTATAGATAATGGTCAGGTTCAAAGAACAACTGAGGAAGCTCTTCTTAATCCATAAAGTACCTCATGTTGCAAACTATCCTATATTGTATAGAGTTATAGTTATGGAATGCTTTTGTGTATAGTACTTTATTTGACCTTAATAATACTATATGCTATGTTACTATCCTCATTTTATGGAAGAAGAACATCCTAGCTCACAATATCCAGCACATTGTAAGTGTTCAGTAAATTTTTACTGGTGAATAAGCAACCAGAAATAGTGTTCTCAGTATCACATGGTATTGTGGTGAAGTGGCCTTGAACACAGGTCTCTTAAGTCTCTGGTCCATCACGAGGATCTTTATATCTCTGTACTTTTCAGTCTTGCTCATGGAAAGACTTAAGTGTTGGAGGAGAGACAATGTACCAACTGTGTCTGAGGATATAGCCTGAATTTGTTCTGTAAGAGATTTCTTAAAGAGTCCACACTTTATTGATTTAAAACTGTATTTCCCCCCAAATACATGTAGACTTGCTTGTAGAAAAAAAAAACTGAAACAATGCAAATTTATATAATCACTGAGTTAATTGCCATTTGTAGTTTCTGTGCACATCTGGGTTTTATTTTAAGGGTCATGTGAATTTAGCTTTTAATCCCCTATACTCATCTACACGTCATGTTTGAAATGACTTATCAACAAGTACAACCGATTCAGGGAAGACATCCATGTGTATCCCGTAACTCTGGTCCTTAGTACTTTGTGGCTTGCTCCTGTAAGAACAGGGAATATCCCAGTTGGAGATCAGTGCAGTCCTGCTGCTGTTCCTGCTTCTCAAGACTGAGCATGGATTATGAAGGCTGGCCTGGAATTAACCATACACAATGACACTTTCTAGGAGGAAATATATGCTCAGTGTCAACAAATGAATGTTTAGAACACTAGCTGGGGACTTTAGGTCTGTGAGGTTATTGTTGATCTTAGAGTAGTTTAGTTTCAATCTCAAACCTTTTTTGAATCCACATTCCACAGGAAAGCTATAAATTCCTCCTCTTCCTGTCTCCCAGGGACCATATCTGAAGACTGGGAGAGTAAGCATGTTGGTGGTGTCTTGTATTGGCTGGTGCAATGCCAGAGGCTTGTAGCTTTGAAAGCAGCATGCCACCATTCCATGCACCAATTCCATCATCAAATCTCTCCTTGGAATCTGAATTAAATTTGATGATTCCACCCTCATCTCCTTCTGACCTCAGCTGCCCTTAAGAGACAGAAGGTAAATGTCCTTACATAAAGCAGCAAGGGTTACACTTTGCTATTTTCAGTCACACTTGTGTGATCAGAACAATGGGCTCCAACTTTGAGTTAGGAGCAAGGGAAACTTGTGCTTCCTCCTTTCATCCCCACTTTCTTCTTACCTGCTCTCTCTGAGAGTCAGCTTCTGAAGATACAGCACCCTCATTTCCTCTCCCATGTCATACCTCAAATCAGCATGGAGCAACATGGGTAGTCTGATTTCACTGGTGGGGGTGGGGAGGAAATCACTTTCATTTAGATTTTGAAAGGAGTGGGGGGGGGGGAAAAAAGGTCAGTTCAGTGGGAAATAAACTGAGGAATGTCCCCTCATTCCAAAATCAGGAAGATAAGTATTGTACACATGATGGGATTTTGGATAATTTCCCTGCTTGATTATGTTCATGCACATTTCAGGAAATAGCCTATTTGTCTAGTCGTTGCCTCCCTATTGTGTTAGACCCATCACCCAGGCATGATTTGTATGATTAAAAGCAGCACATGTACTAGGTCAACAATACAGCACTTCTAAAAATATGCATGAGTCCACTATGGTGTCATTGTATTGGGAACCAGGAAAATGAACTCTACTCTCAGGAGAAATAAAAGTGAAAAAGGGGAAAAGAATCAACAATGTGATTATAACTCACTTTACCCTTAGCCCCTCTTGTATGTTTTAGAGTTTTTGGCAAATATTTTTCCTTCTCTGCACTGTCTTAGTACTTTTCATTAAGAAAAGCTGGTATCTGTCAAATGGTGGTCCTCTGATCAGAGGAGTACGATTTCCTCTCCTCTGTTTTACAAGAAGCCTTTTGACGTGGGAAGAGTTTGTGTTTAAATTAATCTGTCACTGACAAGCATAAGAAAGTGTTTAATTAATCTAGTGACCTTCTGTTAATAAGGGGAAATATGACCTGAGAGTCATTGGAAGAAGCTACCAGAAATTTGGTGAAACCCACTAAGCAAGATGGTTCAGATAGTTACTGAACTAGCAGAAGAATCAAGAGGACAACTAACATTCATTGAGCACTTACTATGTGTGGGGTACTGGATTTGCTTTAAGGGTGTAATAGCCATTAAATCTGTAACTCATCCTGAGAGGGAGGTATTTTCCCCCTTACTTTATAGATTAGGAAACTGAGGCTTACAGCCATTCAATGACTTGGCCAAGATCACATAGCTTAAAAGGGGGGGCATAACTGAGTTTTGAACTAAATTCTGCCTGACAGTTCCTATTATAATACTTAGAAAGGCAAGCGTTAATTTAGTATTTGTGATAAAGTTAAACATTAATAGGCGAATTTTGTATGAGGATCCATGCTACAAAATATCTTTTCTATTTGTCCAGAGTTTTACCATTAAAGATATATTCCCCTGGGTTAAATGTCAACTCTTTAAAATAGCTGGAGGAAAAATATTAAGGCCATCCATGTTTTACAATTTGATGCTGAGTGCTTTTAAGAAAAGAACAAATTTCATATATCCTAAATCTTCAGAACATTAGTAGATGCTAGTAGGCTGATAAGGGGTGGTGGAGATGGGGTGGTGGCAGGAAGGGCTATGCCAACCAGTGATAAGCAGGGGAAGGGACCAGCCACCATGTCACTTTGCTTAGCCACTGGGAATCTCAGTAAATCAGCAAGAAACATAGAGTAGCAGTTTTATAACTACCTATCACAAATTTCCAGGAGCTCAGAGTCTGCAAAGAAGTACCTGAAATGCTGGCAGAAAGAGGTGAGAATTTGTCTCACTAGGGGCTCAGACTCAGTGTTTTGGTGGAGGATGGAGGACAGGGTTAGAGGAAGCTCGTGCTCTCTCCTAAAGCCCTTTTCTGAATTCCCCAGTGTCTGCCCCCAACACCCTTCCAGTCATGCTCAGGCCCAGAATATCAGTCATTTCTTCCTCTTAGTCTATCAGTCACTCCTTCCTGCATGCTAGCACACACCCACACATACCCACAATCTTCTTTGCCAGTGGTACTTCAAGGTCTAAGATCTTGAACAACTGATTGTGAATAGCTTTCTTTAGATTTTCTAATAGATATTTAGCAGTAAAGTGTCTGTAGGTGGCACTCTTAGCTCTGATCACAACTCTCCCAACAGGAATTTAAGCTGGCTGTGGATAAAGTACAAAAGAAGCTGGTTTGGTCACTTGGCTCTGGGACAACCAGGTCAAAGTAGGGCTCAGTATCCCTTTGGCACCCAGAGGAGCTTTCATCAACTGGTAGGTATTCCCTCAGGCTAGACCCCCTTCACCCAGTCTCATTCACCAGTTTAGCCTCTTTGCTCCCAATTTCTGAATCACTAGTTAACAGTTGTGTGTTATTGTGGTTTGACTTTAGGGCTTACCCTACTAAGCCACCCCCCTGGTCGAAATCCTAGGTGTTCCTACCTTTTGCACTGTGATTTTGCTTTCCCATGGAGAGCCTATAGGTGGGGGCACAACCCCCTGGGTACACCACCCTCCTTGAGAGAAAAAGTTGAGTGAGCACAATTGCTATGAATCTATACCTCCCCTTACCTCCCCTCACCCAATACCATTGGTGACTTGGTGGAGTTTGTAAGCCAAACTTCGGGAAGTGGGATAGCTCTCTACTTCCCTTTTAGAAACCAACCAACCAATCAACCAGCCAAAAGCAGCAAGAAACCTCACAAAGGAGGGGAGGAACTCTAAATTCTTTCAACTGCATTTGTGGTTTAAATAGAAGCAAAGAATGCTATAAATGTTCTGACAAGGATTTGGAGTATTTTTATGTTGACAGATGCACATGTGGGAGCCACCTGTGGTACCACTTTAGAAGGAAGACTCCCAATTGCCCAGGTCATTAAAGCCAGGTGTTCTTCCTTGCTTGAGTCTTAACCTCCATTTGGGGAGAAAGCTTACATTCTGCTCAGACCAGATTGGCCTCACTAGTGAGAACAGGCTTGTGCTTTTGTGGAAAGAGAGACTATCCAGTTAAAAAAAAGTTGGTGTTTATTGCAAGTTGATGACAATGGATGTGGCTTAGAGCCATAGCTCTGCTTCTGTGGGCCCGGAAGACCTGGAAATGGCTGTTACAGTTTATAAACTGCCAGCAGTCCAGACCCTCAATTGGGGGGAAGTGACTGGACTACTGAACAAGACAGGGTGTAGCAGGAGATTGTTGTATTGTGAATTCAGTTTCAACAGAGAAAAAAAAATGAACATTTCTTCTCCATACCTCTCACTGTTCTGATAATTTTTGTTTGTTTGTTTGTGTTTATGCAACCAGCATTTCCTTAAGGCTACACATTTAGATTTCCTGAGTCATCTTTCACCTTCATCTTTTGTATCCAATCAGCAGCCACATCTTTCCAGTTTTACTTTGTCTGGTAAAACACACACACACACACACACACACACACACACACACACACACACCTTTCCATTCTCTATCATCACCATTCCAGTGCAGGCCCTTCTTAAATGTCTTTCCCACCTCAGGGACACCTGGGTGGCTTATTTGGTTGAGCGTCCGACTGTTGATATCTGCTCAGGTCATGATCTCACAGTTTGTGGGTTCGAGCCCTACATCAGGCTCTGCACTGACAGTGAGGAGCCTGCTGGGGATTCTCTCTCTCCCTCTCCCTCTGCCCCTCCCGTGCTCATGCTCTCTTTCTCAAAAAATAAATAAACTAAAAAAAATTTAATGTCTTTCCCACCTCAAATGTCTCTGCCAGTCCATGGCACTCACCACTACAAGACTGATAGTCTGGTCAGGTTACTCACCTCCTTGTAAGTTTTAAATGGCTACATGCCGGACAGTAAAACCCAGACTTCTTAAGAAATGCATGCCCACTGAGGGAGGAACCATATTTACTTTTTTTTTTCTTTAAGAATGACTAGGACCCTGAAATATTTACTGATTTGAACTCAAATGAATGGAATACAAGGTCTTTGGTGTTGGTTCATAGTTTGGCATTTTAGCTTTACTCCCTATGGCAGATGCAATTAGCGACTCACCCTGTAGTAGACCATTCTCTATACACCAAAAAGGCTTCTTGTCTCAAATCCCTGTGTCTCTTTACCTGAGGACTTTCCCAGCTGGAGGAGCATTCTCAGCTGGGAGTGTCATGGAGTTAACATCCCTGAAGCAGCAACCCTCAACCATTGAGAGAAGGGAGTTAGTGGGTAGCTACTTCAGCTTCCTTGTCCCTTGTTGCAAACAAGGCTTCCCTCCCTGTCCTTCCCTGTCCTGACTGGTTTCACTGTTCCCTCATCTGAGTTTCCTGGCGTCACTCCAAAGTAAACTGTATGAACCCAAATTCTTGTCTCAGATTATCATTTAGAGGAACTCATGCTTCAGTACACAACTCTAACCATGCCTGCCCCACTCCACAAAGTGTTGTCTGAACAAATCCTGTCTTTTCTACCTCTTCCTAGGTTGTTCCCTCTGGCCTGAGACCCTTCCTTTCCTTTCTGTGGATGAAAACTTCATTTATCTTTTAAGCCCTCACAATTTATACTTCTCCTAAGATATAAATCTATACTCCCTTACATGATAGTCTTTATGTATTTGCTTTATTTCTTCTAGAAGGCTATCAGCTCATTGGAAATATGTTGTCTTTATTTTTGCACCGGTGTCTTTATTTTGCACTTTATAGTGCCTGGTGCTGGTAGGTGCTCAATAAATGCATGTTGACTAATACTTAAGTGGGTGGTCAGGGATGGATATTGTTCAGTCTGCAATTGTCTGGTTCCTATTGACACACTGGAGCTAGAACGTTTCTAATTTTCAAGACTCCAGCAGGTCCAGATTTGATTCTCATTTAGTTGGTTTAAGGATTCCAAGTATTTTACAGAATGACTCTGCAGTTCTTTTTTTTTTTTAATGTTTATTCATTTTTGACAGACAGAGCTGAGTGGGGGAGGGGCAGAGAGAGAGGGAGACACAGAATCTGAAGCAGGCTCCAGGCTCTGAGCTGTCAGCACAGAGCTCAATGCGGGGCTTGAACCCACAAACCACAAGATCATGAACTGAGCTAAAGTCGGATGCCTAACCAACTAAGCCACCAAGGCGCCCCAGAAATTCTAAAAGCAGAGATGCAGTTTGAATATTCTTTTAGGCTTGGAACCAAGTAAATGCTACACCTTCTGTGGTGCCCAGAGCCCCTTGTGTTATAGTTGGAACTGATCTATAGCAAATGTATTTTTAGTAATCTCAGAGCACATTAAACCTTATCTTTCAATTATGTTTCTTTCACACCATCTTGAGTGAACCAGAGTGATTACTATGGGTATTTTAGAAGGAAAGCTAAGTGGGATTAGATAGAAAAGACTGATGGAATATGTGCGACCTGTGCATGTCCTTAACAGTGTATCACGCATACTGTTGTCTCTTCAAAAGCTAGAATCGCTGAGATGGCCCAAGCCCGGTTGCCAAGACTGCAGGGCTGTAACATAGGAGTAATTCTTGTTGTAAAAAATGCCTGAGTTGGGTCCCTGTTTTTCAGCTTGTTCCATGTTCATTTCAAATGGTTGACTGGAGATCAGGTTCCTAGGATGAACAGTCACAACACAGTAGTGAACTGTTCACAGGGTTCCAAATTCCTCAACTTGGGAGTAGGGGGCAAACTTGAACCCTTAACAGCCTGTCTCCAGCTTTTGGTGTTTTACATACATGAAGTGAGACCATGTGTGTATGTGTGTGTGTGTTCAATATGGTCTATGACTCTAAAGCCTCTTGAGACATAATAAGATTATAGTTCTAAATTTCCTCAAGGGAAGTAAAATGATGTCTACAGTGATTTTTATCTATACATCTACATATTAGAGAGAAGGGGAGGAAGAGTTATATTTTCCCATTATTATTATTATTATTAATTATTTTATTTTCACTGTTGTGAAAATAGCACATGTTGATTCCCAGAAGGACTAGGAGTTCTATTTCTTCTTCCATCTAGACCTGGACCATGTAGCAAAAATGGAGCTTTCGTTTTAGAATCATGGGTCTGTCCCCTACTCCTTGAGTATTTAAAGTTTAACTTACAAGATCCAGTTACTAGATTGTGGTCTATGCAGCCCATTTTATTTATTTATTTTTTTACCTTTAGAATAATTGAGATATAGTTGACATATAATCTTGTATAAGTTTAATGTATACAACATGATGATTTGATATATGTATATAATGCAAAATGATTGCATTGTGGTAACAAGGTTAGTTAACACGTCCATCACTTTACATAGAAACAATTTTTCTTTTTTGTGGTGACAACTTTTGCATTTAATCTCTTAGCAACTTTTAAGTACATAATACAGTATTATTAGCTATAATCACCATGTTGTACTTTAGCTCCCCAGAACTTATTCATTTTAAGACTTTGTACCCTTGAGCGACATCTCCCCCTTTCTCCTAACCTCCAGCCTCTGGCAAACACTAGTCTATTTTTTGCTTCAGTGGGTTTGGCTTTTTTTTAATTCCACATATAAGTGATATCTTATACTATTTGTCTTTCTATGTCTGACCTATTTTATTTAGCATAATACCCTCGAGTTTCATTCATGTTGCTTACAAATGGCAAAATTTCCTTCTTTCTCATGGCTGAATAATAATCCAGTGTGTGTGTGTGTGTGTGTGTGTGTGTGTGTGTGTGTATTAATCATGTTTTCTTTATCCATTTATCTGTGGATGGACACTTAGGTTGTTCTCATGTCTTGGCTACTGTAAATAATGCTTCAATAAACTTGGGAGTATGTGTCTTTTTTGAGATATCATTTTCTTTGGATATATATCCAGAGGTGGAATTGCTGCCTTATATGGTAGTTCTGTTTTCCATTTTCTTTATGTATATCCAGAAGTGGAATTGCTGAATCATATGGTAGTTCTACTTTCCATTTTTTGAGGAACCTCTGCACTGTTTTCCATTCCAATCAACTGTGTACAAGTGTTGTCTTTTTTCCAGTCTTCACCAGCACTTGTTATTATAGCTTGTCTTTTTGATAATAGCCAGTCTAACAGGTGTGAGTGATATCTCCTGTGGTTTTGGTCTGCATTTCCCTGGTGTTTATTGATGTTGAGGCCCTTTTCATGTAATTTTTGGCCATTTGAATATCTTCTTTTAAAAAATGTGTATTCAGGTCCTTTGCTTATTTTAATTGGATTATTTGTGTGAGTTATTTATATATTTTGGATATTAAGCCCCTTATTATATATGACTTGCAAATATTTTCTCCCATTCTGTAGGTTGACTTTTCATTTTGTTGATCTTTTCCTTTGCTGGGCAGAAGCTTTGTAGTTTGATGGAGTCCACTTATTTACTTTTGCTTTTGTCTTTTGCTTTTAGTGTCAAATTAAAAAAAAAATTATTGCCAAGATTGATGTCAAGGAGCTTACTGACTGTGTTCTCTTCTAGGAGTATTATGGTTTCAGTTCTTATGTTCAAATCTTTAATCTGTTTTGAGTTAACTTCTGTTTATGATGTAAGATAGTGGTCTAGTTTCATTCTTTTGCACAAGGCTGTCCAGTTTTCCCATAATGTATTGAAGAGACTATCCATTCCTTATGATATTTTTTAGATCGTTTATTGTAAATTAATTGACCATTTTGCATGGGCTTATTTCTGGTCCTGTATTCTGTTCCATTGATCTTTCTGGTTTGTTTTTTTTTAATGCTAATACCATACTGTTTTGATTATTATAACTTTGTAATATAGTTTGAAATCAGGAAACATGATGTCTCCAGTTTTGTTCCTTTTTCTCAATATTGCTTTTGCTATTCAGGGTCTTTTGTGGTTCCATATGTATTTAGGATTATTTTTTTTTCCTATTTCTATAAAAACTGCTATTGGAATCTTGATAGGGATTTCACTGAATCTGTAGATTATTTTGGATAGTTTGGATGTTTTAACAATGTTATTTCTTTCAATCCATGAACATAGGATATCTTTACAGTTATTTGTGTCTTCAATTTCTTTAATCAATGTCTAATAGTTTTCAGCATACAGATCATTTATCTCCTTGGTTAAATTTTTTCTTAAATATTTTACTGTTTTTGATGCTATTGCAAATGGAATTGCCTTCTTTATTTCTTTTTCAAGTAATTCATTGCTAGTGCATGCAAGTGCAGATGATTCTTGTATGTTGATTTTGTATCCTGCAATTTTGCTAAATTTGTTTATAAGTTCTAATCATTTTTCTGGGGCACTTGAGTGGCTCAGTTAGTTAAGCATCTGACTCAGTTTTGGCTCAGGTCATTATCTCAGGATTTGCAGTCGGGCTCTGTACTGACAACACAGAGCCTGCTTGAGACTCTCTCTCTCCCTCTCTCCTTCTCCTCTTTCTGTCCCTCCCCTGCTCACATGCATAAATATTCTCTTAAAATAAATAAATACACATTTTTAAAAAAGTTCTAATCATTTTTTTGACGTGTGTTAAGTCTAGCATTTTGCGTATAAAAGATCATGGCATCTACAGAGACAGTTTAACTTCTTCCTTTCTGGTTTGGATGCTTTTTATTTTTATTTCTTGCTTGACTGCTCTGGTTAGGACTTTCAGTACTCTGTTGAATACGAGTGGTGAGAATGAGTACCCTTGTCTTGTTCCTGATCTTAGAATGCTTTCAGCTTTTCACCATTGACTATTATGTTATCTATGGGTTTGTCATATATGGCTTTTATTATGTTGAAGTATGGTCATTCTCTACCACTTTTTGAGAGGTTTTTTTTTTTTATCATGAATGATTGTTGAATTTTGCCAAATGTTTTTTCTGCATCAAGGTGATCACATGATTTTTATCTTTTATTCTATTAATGTGATATATCACATTTATTGATTTGTGTATGTCGAGCCATCCTTGCATCACAGGGATGAATTCCATTGATCATGGTATATGATCCTTTGAATGTGAAATTGAATTTTGTTTACTTGTATTTTGTTGAAATTTTATCCATATATTAATTAGAAATATTGTCCTGTGGTTTTCTTTGCTTGTAGTTTCCTTATCTGGCTATGGCATAAGGGTACTAGTGGCCTCAAAAAATGAGTTTGGTAGTGTTCCTTCCTCTTCAATTTTTGGGAAGAGTTTGAGAAGCATTGGCATTAATTCTTCATAAATGTTTGGTAGAATTCACTAGTGAAGCCATCTGGTCCTGGGATTTTTTTGGGGGGGGGGCAGAGTGGGGAGGTTTTTGATTCTTGATTGAGTCTCCTTACTTGGTCTGTTTATATTTTCTATTTCTTCTGATTCACTTTTAGTAGGTTGTATGTTTCTAAGAATCATCCATTTCTTCTAGGTTGTCCAGTATAGTTGTTTATAATAGTCTTTTATAATCCTTTGTATTTCTGTGTAATAAGTTGTAATATCTCCCTTTTTCACTTATAATTTTATCTATTTGGTGCTGTCTTTCTCTCTCTTTCAATTAGTCTAGTTAGTAGTTTTTATCTTTTCAAAGAACGAAAACTTGGTTTTGTTAATCTTTTCTGTTGTTTTCTGATTAATTCCTTGTTTTATTTTTATTCTAATTTTTATTATTTACTTTCCTTTTTTTCCTTTTTTTTTGTCGTTTGTTTGACACTCAGTGAATGCTAGCTCTATTTGTTACTACATCTTGGGCATGAGGGAGACAAAACCTTGATAACACATGACTATGTTCTGATATCATGGAGAGTTTTGGAAGTCATTTGAAGATTAACCTTTCCTAAAAACCTCAAAGAAATAATCTTATACAATAAAATAATAAAAGTCTTCATTTTCTGACTATAAAATGCTATTTCAGGCCCCAAAACTCTCAGAGGGTAAAATGTTGAAATTTGTAACAGGGTTTTCTCATTGAAACTGGAGCCATATATATATATATATTTTGAAATATATATATATATATATATATATATATATATATTTTTTTTTTTTTTTTTGAAACTGGAGCCAATATATATATATATATATATATATATATATATATATATATATTTTAAATGATGACTAGAAGCACAAGAAAGCTGCCATTCTGAAGGTGTCAGTAGTTTTTTCTGTTTCTCTAGAGTTCTGAATTCATCTTTGAGGGCAGATTTCTTTATTGTTTTGGGAAAACACCAATAACCAAAACAACAAAGGCAGCCATTTTCTGGAACTTGATTGTGCAAAGATAAATCAAAGATCCTTTTTAGATATGGGAAGACTCCAGGCCAGAGGTCTCAAATAGGTAGTCTATTCCCATCAATATGTTTGATCTATTAATGATGTTTTAAAACTTCTAACATACAGAAAATAGGAGAGTCACATAATACTTCACATTTTCCCTGGAAAATAAGAATAGTTTGGCCATATAATCTGGTGCTCTTACTTGGAATCAATGACCTTAAAGCTAGGTAGAGGCCATTTCTCTTTGGTTGCCCCTTAGGTTGCATGGGCATCACTGAGCCTGCTTCCCTGGTTTGTATTATCTGTCTTGGATACATTTCTCACCTGTCACCTCCACTCCCCCACTGCAACCATCACACCTCTTAATATCTTCAGCTAAGTTGTCTCTTCCTAAATAACCAGAGAAGTTGGTATTTACCTCATGATACTAATTACATTTGATCATGTATTGTCTTGTTTTTTAAGAGCAATATCTGTGTCCCTGTACCCCCAAAATACTTAGCCCTGTGCTTCATAGCTAACAGGGCTCCAGTATATGTTAGAGGGGTAAAAAAAAAAGAAGTTTGAATGTGGTTGTTACTCTTCTGTGCCTCAACTGATTTTGTCTGGTAATGTTCCCAAATTATGAACAGCTCAGTTTGTTTGCCACAACCCAACAGAGCCTACTGGAAATGACAGCCAATTTTGCTGGATGATATACATGATACCCACAACTAGAGGGGCACAGAATTCACCTGCTTTAAAGGATGACAAGTCCTTTTGCAATAATCTGAGTTAATAGCAATGACTTAGAGTTGTTACTGCAATTATAGCAAACAAGTCTCTTTGTATCTTTTGTGGGAACACTCCAATGTCCTTTGTCCTGGGAGTACAGGATACCTAACCAGCCCCTTCTCTTCACTTCCAACAAAGCAATGATGCAATCCATTGCTGTGCCTGTGGGTTTTTCAGGCCAGAGAATTTCACCTGTTACCAATAATTTCACCATGTCCCCAAGCTGAAGAGCCCTTTTTCTTTGAGATAGTGGCAAGCACGCTTCTACTTCTGCCATTGGCTGGGAGGTGGGGGAGGGCAAGAGTAATTGGAAGTAGAGCTTATCAAACTTTTTGGTGTTTCCATTTGGTCCTTTTATATAATCTTCATCTGTATTCTGAAATTCTCATATTTTAATGTATATTCTTCACATTTCTCCCTAGATTCCTTTAAATACATATGATATCTATTTTTTCCCCTGGTAATTCTGAATATTGGTCACTTGGGGACCTGCTTCTATTGACTGTTTCCTCTCTTAACCATAGGTCAATTTTTTTTTCTTTGTTTATGTGACTTATAATATTTGATTATATGCTGGATACTGTAAGCAAAAGAAGAGTAGAGACTGAATTAAAGAATAATTGCCCCCCACCCCAGGCACACCCTTGTTTCTGTCATATTCAGCTGGGAAGCTGAAATCAATCTACTGTATAATTGTGCAACTTTATACTGGGCCTGGGCTTTGTTGCAACTTTAAACACAATTTCTCACTGGCTTCATATGTTTTGAGGTCAGAGTTAAGGACTTACTTATTGTGGGATCCTGAGACCTGAGTGTTTGTGAAATTCTAGAGATTTTTCTCTACTTTAGAAGTTAGTCACCAGATTTCTGAACTGTGATTAATTTCTCTTTGTCTGCCTGGATGACAGATTTGGGGGGTCATTATGCTTTTGGAGCTTATCTGTTTCTCATTAGAGTAAGAAGTAAGCTCTTTTCATTTTTTATATTGTAATTGGAGATCAAAGGTGAATATTATTCTGAACTATAACTGTACCATGATTAACTTAACCATTCCCCAGAAGCTGGATATTTAGAATTCTTCCAATTGTTAACTATATTAAATAATTTTATAATAAACATCTCCATTTATAGATCATAATTTCTCTTTCTGAATATTTTCTTAGCATTGATTCCTACAAGTGATTAGAAAGGGAATAGGGGAACTTCAGAAGTGCTGGTAATGTTCTGTTTCTTAATCAGTGTGATGGCTATATGAGTGTATTTATTCTGTGAAAATTCCTTTAGTGGTATGCTTATGATATATATTTTTTTGCTTTTCTGTAGGTATGTTAAACTTCAATAAAAATTTATGTAAATATTATTGGGTTAAAATTTTTGTTTGTGATTGTGTTCTAAGAATTATCTATTAACATTTTATAGATTGATGATTTAGACCAAATCATTCAACTTTTTTATACTTCATTTTCCTCATGTATAAAATAGGACAATGAACTTTATCACATAGTCAGGTGAAAGTACTTGAAAATACTTTGAAGACTTGGAAGTATATAAGTGTAGGAAACATTTTTGTCCTTAACTATTTGTCAAGATGCTTCACACACAATTCTGGGTGACATGGAACATCTGTGAAAGAATAAGTGCGCCAGAGAGAGTGGTAGTGTGTGAACTTTGGGAAAATCCAGAAATAAATAGATGAGTATGGACCCTTTGCACAACCTTGTTGTCATTGAAATTTGTATTTAGTATCCTGTCTATCCTGGAAACTCTGCCTTGAAAGCCAGTGCTCCTCCCATGCCTCCTTGCTCTTCCTCTGTACAGAGAGAGAAGTTCCTCTGCAGTAGTTGCTGCCCTGACTCCTGATTGTAAAGTCTTGCCGTTTTGTTCATTATGAGTTAATATGCTCCTTGCAAAATGGTGGTTTCATTTGCCTCATTTACATTGGTTATTGGATCAAAATGAGTATAAACATCAAAATCCTGGTAAAGGGAGATAGATACAGGGCAGCAAGTTAATCTGTATTATACAGTATTTTAGTGGTCATTTCTAAGGAATGAATTTACAATGAGATCCCCAGGTGAAAATATCAAGTGTTACATGTGGCACACCTTAGACCTTCAGTCAATGGGATTGCTCTTCTTTTCTTTGTCTTCCCAGGACCATGCTTGCTTTTGTGTCAGTGGAAATGTGCTTCTTAGAGCTCTCTTCCTAGCTTCCCTGCCCTAAAAAGAATTCCTGCTGGTTAACTAACCATGGAGGAGGGGCAAAGTAGAGGGGGCCAGACAGAACACTCTGCTAGGAAAGACTGTGTTCTACAAGTTGGTAAAGTACTTTCAAGCATACTCTTCAGGATGCACAGTTCTGAGTGTAAGGTATCATTACTGTAAACTCAAGCAAAGTACAGTCTAATCATAGTTTACAAAGGAAAGGGGAGGAGAAGCCTGCAATTCACTTTTTAAAAATTGATGGCGTTTTCTCTGACTGACACTTTTTTCCTGCCAGGTTTTTTCTTGACTGTATCTTCTCAGTGGCTGCCACCAACCCTATCAAATATCAGAATATTTGCACTAAATGAGTATTTAAAAGTCCTTTAGGCCAGCTGACTGAACATTTGTCTCTAGTAACGGAGATGATGTGGTCTCCATTTGGGGACTTGACATTGTTTACCAGCCTTCTAACACTGAAATTGCTTCTTGGAATCATAAATGAGAAGAGTTAGGAAAAAAAAAAAACACTTGAAATGATTTAGCTCACTGTCCTAATTCTCTGGATGCCACACCTGAGGTATTAGTCCAATGCCCCTGAGTTAGTTAGGGCTCAAAGATAAAACCCAGTTTTAAGCACCCCTGATTTTGGACATTTTCTGGGACTGGCAAAGAAACCCTGTAATTTTATTGGTGATTATATTAATTGGTGATTATATTGGTGATTATGTTAATAATACTGGTGATTTTATTGGTGATTATATTACATATGGCAGCTTGGGCTGCCATAACAGATTACTGCAGACTGGGTGGCATAAACAACAAAATTTATTATGGAGACTAGAAGTCCATAATTAAGATTCCAGAAAATCCACTTTCTGGTAGCAGCTCTTATTTGGGCTTGTGGATAGTCACTTTCTCAGTGTATGCTCACATGGCCTTTCCTATGTGTGTTTGTGGAGAGAGTGAGAAGGCTTTGTCATGTCTCCACCTTTTATAAGGACATGATTCCAATCAGTTTGGTGCTTCACCCTTAAGATTTTATTTAAACCTAATTAACTTCCAAAGACTCCATCTCCAAAAAGCATACTATCAGGGGTTAGGGCTTCAACCTTTGAATTTTGGGGGATGTAATTCAGTCCATAGCAGTAATGAAAAAACACTGCTTTTGTCAAGGTGGACACCTAACTGCTACTACGCATAGGAAAAGGGCCTGGATCTCCAACCCACAGACTCCAACTGTGGAGGGCTAACATGAGATTGGGTGTTAGAAGAATAGAAAGGATGTAGAAATGAGTCTGAAGAGAGCAATAAGACTATAACAAACAAACAAAAAAGATTAAAAGACAGAAATGTACAGCAGGTCTAGCCAATAAAGGAAGAAGACTAGGGGCCAGCTCTGACCTGAATTCTGACACCTTCTAGACAGCATCACCTTACTCCCCTTGGCTTCCTTCCAATCCCACTTCTCACCCACTTTACACCAAGGTTGTCCAGGGGAAGCTCACCAAACCTCTTCCTATTTCCAAATTTTTCTTCCTATTCTTCTCTGAGAGTGCCTCCTTCTTGCCAAAGTTAACACCTCCACCTTTATGCTATTTTACACTCACTTGCATTTCCATATTTTCTGTAAACTAGCCCTCTCCTTTTGTCTGCTTCATTTAATCAAATGTCTCTGCTCCCTTTGCCTCACATTCCCTTGCAAGCATGGAGCACCATCTCTGAGTAACATACTAGGAGCTCTAAGGTAGACACAGTATGGCAACACCTCTTAAAGCATTCAGGGATGAGTGCAAAATATGCAAGACACAGATGAGAATGCTATAGGTTGAACCCATAGGAAGTAGCATCAAACTTTTCTAGCCATCCAATTGATTCACCCTTTCATTCTATCATTTTCTTTTTGCTAAAAATTTTCCGAAATGTCATCAGATACTCTCAAGTCACCTCGTAGAACAGGATTTTCCCACTCTTTGTTCTATTTAAACTTTGTGCAGTATAACACATGTTTAACTCACAGGCTCATCTGGGAATGTTTGTGATAGGTCTGTTGTCCTTCTACTGCTCTGTCCTCTCAGTGACCTCAGCTAGCTTCTAGTCCATGCTGGTCCATAGGATGTAGAAGCCACTTCTTATCTCCCACTACTCTCCCTCTCTGCCTGGCAAGCTCTCATGGATTCAATTCTCACCTCATGCCTACTCTCAGACCTGAATTCTGACTACTTGCTGGAAGTCTCCGTATAATGTCTTAGAATTCTGAAACCGAGTTCATCTCTCTCCTCAGTATCTTCCTACCAACTCCCACTTTTGTCTTAGATCCTGAGTTGTTTTAGAATTTGTCTTTATTTTCTACTTATGTCCAATCACTAAAGTCCCTTAAACTCTGCCTCTTCAATGTTTATATTATTTTCTTCCCCCTCCTATAACTGCTTTCAAATTTAGGGCTGTAGTGCATTTAATCTTGTATAATATATTAGTCACCTAAATGATCATTTTTTTTTACTTCAAACTATTGTGAAAATGGTTTTTAAAGTAATTTTCTGATTACTAACTTTTCTTCTTAAAAAAACCCACAAAACTTTCAATAATCCCTATCAACTAACATTAATTATCTCACCTTGATGCTCAAGTCCCTTTAATAGCATGAACCAAACCTATCATTACAACTTTTCTCCCCCTCTCTTGTATACTTCTTTGTGTATATTCCAGGGTACAGGCAGATTCAGATCCTCACACTTAGAGTTTCCCTCTGTCCCCACCTATATTCTTGCTCTTTCCTCTTTTGGAATTGTCCAACCTCCTAATTTTTCTTGTGAAATCCTATTAAAAAGGTGGTGTTATTGACACCCTAGCATCCATTTACCTTATTGGATAGCACTGGGGAAGTGTATATTATAGAGGAGGGATGGAATGGATGGTAATTTGTTCAGGGACCATGGCTGATGTGACCAGAGTGGGTACCATGTGACCCACACTGCCAGATTAAGAAAGAAAAGAGATAATTTTGACCTATGATTGGGGCAGAAGTACTTGTTCCCCACTGTGAAAAAAGAAGCATAGAGATTCATTTGCTATCATCTTATGATTGTAATGGAAACAGACCAAAAAAGCAGCTGATAATGAGGGCAGTGGCATAGTACTCTTATTATACAGACAATACCATTGAGTCATGGAGCCAACCAACTGAGAAGACTGCTTTACCTCTGGATTTTTTTTTGATGAACAAAAAAATTTCAATTATTTGAGCCAACTTGAATAGGAATTTTTGTTGCTTGAAATTGAGAATAACATAAAAGTATACCTGTATAATTTAGTCTTACATGCCTCTTTGTCCAGGGAACATCTCTGAATACAGCTAAATTAGTGCTTTACTTTTAAAACCCATTGGGATGCCTAGGTGGCCCAGTTAGTTAAGCATATGACTTTGGCTTACTTCGTCATCCCAGCTTTGTGAGTTCAAGCCCCACATCAGGCTGTCTGCTGTCAGCACAGAGCCTGTCTTCCTCTCTCTCTGCCCCTCCCCTGTTTTTGCTCTCTCTCTCTTTCAAAAATAAAGAAACATTAAAAATGGAGAAACAAAGCAGACTGCTTCTTTAATTTTTCTGATGTTTATTTATTTTTGAGAGAGAGAGGGAGAGAGAGAGAGAATGAGTTGGAGAAGGGCAGAGAACAAGGGAGACATGGAATCTGAAGCAGGCTCCAGGCTCTGAGCTGTCAGCACAGAGCCCAACGCAGGGCTTGAACTCATGAATCGTGAGATCCTGACCTGAGTCAAAGTCTGATGCTTAAGCAACTGAGCCACCCAGGTACCCTAAGAGACCGCTTCTTTAAAACAACAATAAAACCCATAATAGTATTTACCTTTTTTGTGAGATGGCACATATCTTACTATATTGTTAATTTAGCTCTGTGAGTCCTTGATTTATCCATGCATGAGGCCCTGGTATTACTTTTCCTTGGTCTCTGATCACCTAGTGCAGAGCACTGTGGAGGTTGTTGAATGGAAGAGATTTTGGTGGAGTAAAAGGACCCCTGTCATCCACTAGCTGTGTAAACCTTAGGAAAATCAACCTAATATCTCTAGGTCCTAGTTTCTTGGTATATAAAATTAAAGGATTGTAAAATAAGCTCCAATGTCCAAGATTTTCTTGAAAATTAGTAGGCAAAGACAAGAAAGAACAAAAGAGTTGATTCCTTTTTCTCATTCTTCATCCAGAGTAGACTGTAGCTATACATTTCATAAACATGACCTCCCACAAAAAAGAATTTTTTTTTTTTCCTTAAGAGGAATTCTTCTGTCCTGAGAGCATCTGGCTCAAAGAGCAGCCAGGTTTTAAAATAGAATTTTCCCCTGCATAATACAAGGAAGTTAATTCCTATAATATGGACCCACTGTAAGGATTCAATGAGATATTATTGAATTCAATATTGATTTTCAATAAGATCAGAAGCAGGTCAGATGGCCATATGGATTCAGCACATGAGCTAATGAGTCTCTACCTGGGATTAAGAAAGGGTTCCACAAGAGAAGTACCAGTGACTCTTCACAAAGTTTCTGCAGATCTACCATACATTTTGGTGTGTGTGTGTGTGTGTGTGTGTGTGTGTGTGTATTCACACACACACACACAATTTACTAATTGTTGGTAACTTTCCACAGTTTCCTCATCTATAAAATAGAGATTTTGCCTCCCTGAGAAGTGTTGTGAGGATTAGATGAGGTGATTTATACAGACTGTCTAGCATATGTCTGGCTAACTTGTGGTTACTTTTTGTTACTTTTATTGCCTTTACACTTGAAAGGCAAGAAATGGAAGGTTGTGATGGTACCCAGTGAGATTCAGAAAGCAAAGAGCCAGTACAATGCCAAGAAGCCAGCCAGACAAATCATCCAGCCTTAAATCTGCCTCAAGGAAAGGGATAAAGAGACAGAAAATTGGGAAAATCTGATTTAGGATCCACTTTGGGGAATCATGATGACCAAAAGGGTTTGTACTTAGAAGTGAATTGGAAATTTTTGCTAGGTTACGCAGATGGGCAAGCATAGCCTGAAACCATGCAGCTACCCAACCACCACACAACTAATGAAGAAACCAACCTCATTCTTTGCATGGGAAAGAAGAATGTTAGTGAACACATGTAGCTCATTTTACATTTTATAGAGCTCTTCCTTATTTCATTTTGAGTTTCACTCAGCCTTGTGGGGTAGATAGAGCAGGAATTAATACTTTTCCTTTACCATGTGATAAAAAGGGCAGTGAGAGTCTAAGGGACTTGGCAAGTCCCATATGTTGGTGAAATATGTTTGATGATAAATGCCATCTTATGACTCATCAATAGAAGGTACTCTTCATCAGTTCTGGTTTCTGCTTATTTTGAATAAAGAAGGGAGACCCAATTGTCCTCTTATTTCTTTTCTTTCCCTTGACTACCTTCAGTTCTCATTGAATTTATAACAGCTGTTGGGGGTGATGTGTATGTGTGTGTGTGATTTACAGACAAGATATGCTATTACTTCCTGTAGATGCTAACCTAATCCATCTGTTTCTTCTTCTTGTTTTCTCCTGAGCACAGGGACTCTTTTTTTTATGTCATGGACTTAAAATATTTAAGCAACAGAAAAATTGTATTTTCCACTATTCTTTCCAGGAATCTACCTAGCCATTTTAGGAAAAAATGTTTAGTCCCCAATCATTGACTTTCCTTCCATATGGAGGAACCTCCATTCTTTGCAGCCTTCCTGGACTCTTCTCACTCTCCTCACTGACTTCTCATATGGTGAGGCAGTGAAGGGATGACTTATAAGACCAGTGATTTTGGAAAGTGAAACTGAACATGCATAGTCCAGCCTTTCTAGTAGAGAGTTTCCTGTAGGAAGTACACATTTCACTTTCCTTCTAAGCAGCTGCCCAGGCCTGCTAAAAACACTTCCCTACACAGGCAGCTGCTTGAATATGAGCCATTCAGGTGCAAATGAAATCAATATGAGAAAATATTGAGAAGCATCTTTCCAAATACAAACCTTTTAGGCATTGGAAGCAGAGCAATATTTGCTCTTTGTAATGCAAAAGTGAGCTGAGTTCTGTATGTGTGATAGAACACTGAAGAAGCTGTCTTCACTGTCAGTGTCCATGTCTAGATAGACAGCATGAGATCAGATGCCCACAGTTCCATTCTGAAGTCAGGGCTAAGGAGGGTGATGTGAGAAGGCTACAGTTGGGTTTGAGTGGTTTGTATGCAGACTCAAGAGCTATCAAGCATCATTTTGTCCCACGTTCACTCTAGGTTAGTTTCTTACAAACAAGGGAAACACATTAACTAGGGGCTTGTTTCTTAGGCCTCAGAAATTCCTTTTTTTATGAATCAGGGAGAAAAAGGCATAACTGTGGTATAATACTGAAATGACTGCTCATAAGAGGACACAGATGCCGTGTCACTAGATGGAACCTCTCATCAGTCCAGGGCTAAGGTGCCAGAATATGGGGCCTCAAAGGGAAAAAGGGAATTAGGAGGCTTTAAATATACCATATAGAAAATAAAGCTTCTTCAAATAACATCTGGTACAGTCGTTACAGCTTTTCAAAGAAAACCACTTTCTTTGTGAGAAAAGAGACTGTATTTTTCTTTTAAGATATGGTTGAATATATAGTGCCAAAATGAATCTTTTGATGAATTTAAAGCCCAGATGAACTTAAGTTCATAGATCACGTATTTAAGACAACTGGCATAGATTACCCAGCGTCTTGGCAAGACTAAAACCAGTAAGGAGACATGGGGGTAAGAGTGCAGGCTCTCAGGGAAGCCTGCCTTTGATTTGCATCTTGGTGCTGCTCCTGACCAGCTAGCTAGATGACCTTGGGCAGATTTCTGGAGGGGGATGGCTTGTTTTCTAAACATGGTACATATAAGGCTAGTGCCTGGCCTACTTTAAGAATTCAGGCACAATAAACACTTGGCATTGAATTAATTTGACATTGAAGGTCTTGAAGAAAATACATCTATTCCAAGTAGAACCATTGTGCCATCATTGGTAAAGGGCTCCTGTCTCCACTCAGGCATTAAGACCTCCTCTGCAACTCAACTGACCAGAAGAGGAAATTGGGGAAAATGAATTTCCACTTCAGTTTCCTAGGGCTTTTATTTCACAAGGGAAAGGTAACATAACCCAAAACTTCAATTATTTGAGAATTTAACTTCCATGGAAATTTAATTTTTGGACTCTAATTGCTCCTTAAAAATTTGGTAATGGGGATTTATATTAAAATTTGGGGCATATTATTGCTGACATTTTAATATTTTATTATCTTATTTATTTTATTATTTGAGTATCATGTTAATTGGACTTGGGGAGCAGGAAGTGGCAAGTATTCTGGATGCTTTGGTAAGACAGGCACACACTGTGGGGTGGGAGATAAACCCTACTCAAATCAAGTGTACCACCTACCTCTAAGAGCTAGGCATGAACTTGGTAGGCAGATTTTGAAGACAGCATAGCCACATTTGGAAATGTTGTTTCAACTCATTTGTCATGTGACTCATGAGGCTATTGGTTTTGAATGGGGCACAAAGAGAGGAGTCTCTATAATAGTATCAGTTTTCAGTACAAGTATAGCTGATTGGACCATATTACTCAGCAGATCCCAAATTATTAGAGGTATCTCTGACAAGGTCTCTGGCAAGCTCCAATAGGAGAGTCATAGCACAGACCCCTGGAGCAAAGCCATGCCATCTGGATCAGATAAGTATTCATTGTTTGAGATGCAGTTCCTGGCATGCTCCTCAGCCTTATGGAGGACATTCAGTGATTATGTAATTGGAGCTACTCATGATGAGTTGGGTATTGTCAGAACTATTAAGTAATAATGTCAGGAGAACACAGCAGCAATCCATTGTATGATGGAAATTATATACTTAGGGTTAAGCCTGAGCATGTCCAGAGGGCACAGCTGAGTGTACAGGTGGCCCAGACCCCCATGTCTCCTACCTCAATTGTACTGGTGTCTCTTTAACCCATGCCTGTGGTTTCAGGGGTTCTCAATGGCCAATTAATGTAGGAAGAAAGTATCCAGACCTGGATCACAAATGGCTCAGTTCAGTATGGACCATTCCTGCTTTACAGCCACATACAGGGGTTGTCCTAGAAGACAGTGGTGAGGGGGAAATTCACTCAGTGGGCAGGGCTTTGAACAGTACATCTGATGATTAACTTGGGCAGGGAGAAGTGGCATGAAGTAAAGATCATAAACTCTTTAAAAATTATCAGTGGTTTTGTAGATTATTCAGGAGTTTGGAAGGTGCAAGATTGGAAGACTGAGGACAAAGAGATGTAGAAAACAGGCATGTAGATAGTCCCATGGGAGTGGGCACAAAGTGTGCAGATCTTTGTGTCTCATGTCAATGCCTACCAGACAGCATTCATCACAGAGATGGCACTAAATGCCAGGCTGAATAGATAACTTGTCCAGTAGAGTTCAACAAGATTTTGTTGTTGTGGCCACTAGTCCTTGCATAACAGACTAAAGTAGTCATAGTGGCAGAGTTGCGGCTATAGTTAGGCCCAACAACACAAACTCCTTTTACAAAGGCTGATTTAACTGGTACTGCAAATTGTCCAAAGTGTCAGTAGTAGAGACCATTGCTGAACTCTCATTATGGTACCACTCTTATTGTGGTACCAATTAGCCACTTGCTGGCAATTTGATTACATTGGATATGTTCCACATGGAGGGTGCAGAAATTCTTTCTTTCTTGGTATGGTATGGTATGGGTATATATTCTAGGTCTGGATTTGCTCTCTGTCAGTATGGATATATATATATATATGCCAATATACACATTGGGTATCATATAAACAACAAGAATTTATTGTTCACTGTTCTGGAGGCTGGAAGTTCAAGATCATGAATCCAGCATGATTGAGGGCCTTTTTTAGTCCATAGTTAGTAGCTTCTTGATTTGTCCTTACATTGTGGAAAAAGCTAGTGAGCTCTGTGGGTTCTCTTTTATAAAAGTGCTAATCCTATCCATGAGGACTCTGCCCTCATGACATAAGTACCTCTCAAAGGCCCCAGCTACCAATACCATAACTTTTGGGGTTTAGTAATGCAACATATCCATTTTTGGGAGACACATTTAGATCATAGTATCTGTTCTGCCATATTGGCTTGGTTAGTACTTCTGTCTGAAGACCCACAGTGATCATGTGCTTAATGTCTGATTTATTTTCATAAGATCCTGCATCCCCTTGAATCAAGTAATCCATTTTTCAGGGAAGATGCAACAGTGAGCATGTGACCATCATGGGATCCACTGGCCTAAAATAGACTACCCCATTTAGGAGACACTACCTGGCAGAATTGTTGCAATGTCTTCTTAATACATAGCTAAAGAGCCAGCTTTGTGGATACAAGTATTCAGTATTGGTTTGCTGTCTTTCACAGTGTGATATATATTTTGAACTGATGCTTGTTATATGGTGTTGTGTCCTTGATAACTAAAGAACATGAGTCTGGGAAACAAGATATAGAAGTAGACATGACTCATTCCCAGCCATTCCCAGTGACTTGCATGGGGAATTTGTGCTTCCCATCCTCACAAATCTGGACTCTAATGAACTAGATGCCCTGGTTTCTCATGGAAGTATGTAAAGGACACTTCTGCTAGGGGACACATTAATTATTCTAATTATAAAGCTATGATTGCAGCCTGGACATTGTGGGCTCCTCATGCATGTAGACAAGTGGGCCAGGAAATGAGTTATATAGTATCATACTATACTACACTAACTACACTACTCTGTACTAAACTAAACTAAACTATACTACTCTGTACTACACTGCACTTCACTACACTACACTACACTACGCTACGTCATACTACACTATACTGCTGTCAAGGATGGATAATCCTGATTATCATGCAGACATAAGATTGCTATGTAATGGGGACAGGGAGGAGTATTTCTGGAACTCAGGGGATTCACTTGGTTGCCTCTGGGGGAATTCAAGACCAGTATTCATTGTGAATGGGCAAGTAAGCCTGGTAACCACAGCCTGTTAGGGTATGTTAATCAGAAGTTTAGACTTTGAGGGATGAAAGTAATCTAGATCAACAAAAGTGGTGGCTAAGGGTGGGAAGGATCTAATACAGGTGGTAGAAGAGAGAGATTAAAATATCATTTGTGGAAGTGAAACGTTAGTTTCTCTCACTAGCTCTGTTGTTATAAGTTTGGTTTTATAAATCAGATGGAGGTGTTAACTAACGTTATAGTAGTTACTATTTTGCAATATACAAATGTATTAAATCAACACATTGTTTACCTTAAACTTGTACAATGTTAAATGTCAAATATTTCTCATAGAGCTGGACAAAAAAAATAAATCATGACCACCTTGGAGAAGCAGTAACAGTAAGGAGTTCATTTAAAATGTGGGGCATTGTAAGGGATGAAGTATAGCAGGTGTTCTCAGTGCCCACCTGTATCTCTTTTAAACCATTAGCATCTATATCGTTTGTTGCCTGATGTCATCTTCTGGTGACTAGAAGCCACTCTGCAAGTGTGCTCACAAGCTGGAAGTTGTGGAGAATTACCAGTTTCTGGAAGCAGCCCTCAACCAAACCTGATGAGAGTGGATGGGTCAGTGCCCTATCTCCCTCACCTCACAAGTGGAATAACTCTGTCCAACACCAGCTGGAGCTCCCCTGCAGGGTGAAGCTTCATTTGCCCACAATAGGAAACTTACATGATAACAAATCCTGTATTGGCTGCTACCTCTCTCCCTCCATCCCCTAGAGTCCTGGGATCACCTCTCAAATAAACCTCTTGCACATGAATCTTTATCTTGTGATCTACTTCTTGGTGAACCCAAATTAAGATAATGCCCAAAATATGTCACAAAATCAAATATAAAACAGCTTTCTTCCATTTTATGATTTGTCTACACTATAATTTGTCCAAGTAAAGGTAGATAGATGTTAATGATGTTTAGACATTTGATAAGGGCCTAAGCAATGGAAGGAATGTGTATTTGCCTATATCAGGTGTTGGGCATATTTTTTCTGTAAAGGGCCAGATGATAAGTATTTCAGGCTTATAGATCACATATATTCAGTGTCACATATAATTCTTTGTGCCTTTAAAAATTTTTTTAATATTTTTTACAACCATCTAAAACTGTAAAAACTATTCTTAGTTCATAAGCCATATAAAACAGGCTATGCATCAGATTTATCTCACAGGCTATCATTTTCTAGCCTAGAGAAGAAGAAGAAGAAGAAGAAGAAGAAGAAGAAGAAGAAGAAGAAGAAGAAAAGGAGGAGGAGGACGAGGAGGAGGGCGAAGAGGAGGAGGAGGATGAAAGAAACAAGGAGATGCTAATTTCACAATATAACCTTGCCTCAAATGTGAGGATTTGAGTTTGAAACAAGTTCTCATTCTTTGATATTGATTTGTATTTGTGCAAGTAGCTAAGGGTCTTGGCTGTGGGGCAAGAAGTACCTAAAACTTGTAATGATATGAGTTTAAATATGACAAAAATATATGGGTTGAAATTTCCTCCAAAACCCCATGAAGGGAAAGAGCGTTTGACACAGATTTTTGGGGGGAGAGAAGAGGGTTATTATTTTAACAAAAACATTTGTAAAATAGTTCTAGAGACTCAACAAACCAAAGAGGTGATTGACTTTGCCCTAAGGAGTCATTCTGCACCTTAAGCTTACACCCCAAATATATTGACGTTTCAAAGTACAATTTTAGCTTTTAAAACCTTCACCAGTGTGTTCCCAACACTAAATATGTTGAGGGAAGAAAATCCAAATGGAGTGATTTATTTGAAAAATTCCCAGGTTGAGTAAAGGTGTCTCTTGAAATGGTGGCCTCAGGGAAAGCGTATATTATGATAGATTTGGTAAATGATGTTGAGGGAAATTACAGAAGACTATATAAATTGGGGGTTGGAGAGAGAATAGAAAGAGAGAAAAATATTTTCCCTGGATGAGATTTATGAGTCAAGAAATAGTTGATTCGGAAAGAAAATGTTTCCTTTTGTTCCCTTACCCTTGATAGACTAGCAGCCCTTGGAAAACTGAGGTAGAGAATGATTTTGCCCTTTTATGCTTTGCATAACTTCTCACCATTTCTCCATAGAACAATTGCATGGCAATATATTTTCCTGTTTCTATTCCTTGCTCATCACAAAAAAATGATATGAATTTCTGAACTCTGTTCCTTGTAGACAAGCACAGTTTGAAATCACATTCATTCCTCTTAAAAAGCGTTTAGCTGTATTAGTCTTCATGGGAATGTGTATAGTTGTCCACAGTTTAAGGGAATAAATTGTGTTTCTGCTTAGGAGTCTTGGCTTCTGAGGCAAAGGAAGTTAGGACTTGAAATCATTTTATTGACAAGACAGTCTGAAGCAGCCATCCTCTTGGACTTTAAAATGTTTCACTGACTCAATTCATCTGTAGTAATGGGGGACCAGAGGAATATGATGGCTAAAATTCTCAGAAAATGCAGAAATCACTGATATGCCCTCGTTCAGCTCTTATCTTATCTCAAAGTTATTAATGCGCCACAAATGGATGAGCTGGATGTGTGGCTCCTAACAGATTTTCTAAGGGAAGTGATGTGATCAGAGAACAAGACAAAAAGGAATAAAAGAGGAAGGAGAGAACACTGCAAAGAATATGAATGTCTCATTACTAGATAATCAACCTGTGAACAATTGAAGGTTAGCTATGCGTGGCTCTGGGGAGGAATTTCATTATTTCTTAACTTCCTTTTTCTTCTTAATCTGAGGGTCTCATTACATCATGAAACACTGGATTGAATCAAGGGTTTGGGGCTCTTTGGAGATTGTGAACATTCCTACAGATCAGTGGGGAAAACTATTTGTTGTTAATATATCTCATATCTGTGAGCCTCAAAATTTGTCAAGAACGATTTATAGAGAATCTTCTATGTGTAACCTTGGATAAAGTGCACTAAAGGTGAAAAAAAATAAATACATTGCCCTGGTGGACTTTATGATCTTCCTGAAATTCTTTGGTATTGTTTAGCCTTTACAAACACTGTTTCTTTTGCCTGTCTCTTCTCAGCTGTCCGCCTGGGAAAGGCTTGCTCATCTTTCCAGATTGTACCCTCACATCCCTTCCTCTTTGAAGCTTTCCATAACCCCCTCGGAAGTAAGTGTCTTTTTCTTTGTGTTTTCACAGTGCTGTCAGGCCCTGGTTATATCTTACAGTTATCATGTGTTTTCTTATCAATTTCCTCTGGGCTGTAGGCACTCTATAGGCAGGAACACTGTTGTATGCACTCCAGCACCTGGCACAGAGCCTGATACAGTGTCAGTTCGGTTAATGGCCAACAGCCTAGAGGCCAAATATAACCCACACACATTTGGTTTTGTCTAAGAAGTGTGGAGCTACAGAGTGCTTTAAACTGTTTTGAATTAATTGCCAATTCAAGACAAAGATCCACATTTATGATATCACTTGAAATATTAGAAGATATGTCAGCATTAGGCTTATTCTCTTGCACAAAACAGTTGGCTGGAGCTGAGAAGTGGCTATTCCATATAAAAAAGAACAAGTGCTTTCTAGCTAGCCACAGTGGCCAGTGCTCCCTCACATCAACTTGACCTAGAATACCTCATTTATTTACATTACTTGCCTGGTCGCTGAGATATTAGAGATTGCACCTCTTTTTCTCAGACCTGCTTGTCACTTCCTTTCCAACGTCATCCTGGTCCGTACTCCCGTGTCCAGGAAGTAATCTATATCCTTTGAACTCCTCTCAGTTCAGTGGTTCTTAAAGGAGAAGAGGGATGTGCATATCAGAGTCATCTGGGTGCTCTTTCAAAATATTATTTTAGAATCTGAAGGTAGTAGAAACATATTTGAAAATCTTTCACATATAGGGGTGCCTGGGTGGCTCAGTCGGTTAAGCCGCCGACTTCGGCTCAGGTCATGATCTCGCAGTCCGTGAGTTCAAGCCCCGCGTTGGGCTCTGTGCTGACAGCTCAGAGCCTGGAGCCTGTTTCAGATTCTGTGTCTCCCTCTCTCTGACCCTCCCCCGTTCATGCTCTGTCTCTCTCTGTCTCAAAAATAAATAAACGTTAAAAAAAATTAAAAAAAAAAAAGAAAATCTTTCACATATAAACCTCTTACCTACTTTAAGAACCACTGAATCTCATCTTTTATCATTCTCTTCCTTACATTAGTTATTAGGCACATGGGTTATAGACTCTACTAGATGGTAACCACCACCCCCCCCCACAAGGGGGCAGGATGTTGCTTTATTTCATCTCTGTCTTGGAAAGTGTATTGACTATAGCAGATACTCAATAAATATTTTTTGAATGAAAACTTTAAGTACAGTAGAAAATTCAGAGAAAGGAGACCCTGAATTGGCAGAGGTGGCTGTATAGTCTTCATGGGGGTATGATGGACTTGACCTTTACCAAAACACCATTACCTTTGTGGTCACTTTCAAAGGACCATCCCTTTTAAATGCAACTCCAATGTAATAGTCTGCCAATAAGGCTAATTTCAGAAGGGGGTAGTTAAGGCATTGGAAGAATCTTACTTCCTCAGGAAAATTACTCTATGAAAGTATCTTCGTATCATAAAATATTTGACAGCCCCTTCACATCTTTATTGAAATATCTGTCTTTGCTGAAGAAAAAAAAAAATTGAGTACCAGATGTCACTGAGACTAAAGAACCCACTAGAATGTTTTATATATATATTTTCTTGTCTCTATTGTTCATGATTAAGGCCTTAAGGAGATACAGATAACTGAAACTTGTTGGATTAATATACTTCAAACCACATAAATGTTACCGTTTTTTTTATGAAGTGTGACTTGTTTCTATTAAATTCTAATTATGACTACTGTAAAAGAAAATGAAGTCTTTCTAATTACCACAAGAGGGAGATATATAAATAACAGCCTAGGTACTTGACATGCTTCTGTTTGGTACTTAAGCTTGATGAGTTCCACATTCTAGAGTTCTCTGAGAAAAGAGAACAAGAAAGAGGTTTTATGCTTTATATTATCCCCTTATTATGAGATGCCAACTATCTTTTCTGCTCTGTAATTACTTCATTCTGCTCTAGTGGATTTAGCATTCATAACCTGTTTGTAAATATATTAGTATATATGGGTCTACCTCACTTCATGAGCAAGTCAGATTTGGAAGAATCCTAGTTATGCTCAACAGATTCATTCTATCAATACACATTTGTTGTATATTTTAGATCCTGGGCTAGGTAGAGGGATATAAAAGAACAAGACTTTTTTTTTTTTTTTTTTTTTTTTTTTTTTTTTTGGTCACCGTGGACTTCTCAGTCTAATTGGTGTGTGCCAATACAACACAAGGTGAACAGATTTAGTGGCACTGGCACACAAGAAATGGTTAAAAGAGTCAGAGAAAAAGAAGAAAAAGGTGAGCTATGAAGAATGAGTTGTAGTTATGCAGTTTCAACATGAAGGAAAGGGCATTTCATAGATATTTTAGGCAAATCTAGAGAAACTCTAAAATGTTTAGCCTTTTATGAGAAAAGCAAGTCATCAGCATGGCTGAACTGAAGGATACATGGAAGGCATAATGGGGAGAATATTAAGAAGACTGGTAAATTAGGTTGACATTTTGGGGACATATGGGGAGTAGCTTTCTAACCTCCGTTGGTGAGCCTTTCTTTACCTCAGAGTCTGAAAACTTAAAAATCTGAATTCCTTGATCTCCTTCAGCAGATAGACTCCATCAGTCAAATGTCCTCCTATGAGATTTGGAAAGTAGAAGTGACATAGGGCCTATCTTTCTGCTGCTTCTGGCTGTATCTGTAAGCATGGTGAAGAATTTGTATTTTCCTACTGTTTAATCTCTAGCTCTTTGTGGGTGTTGAGAGGCTGTCATGGTGGTAGTGATTTTCTGATCTTGAGATTACAATTACTGGGTAAATTTTGAAGTCAACAGTTTGAATTAGAGCTTTGACTATCCATGTTCTTATTTGTGGCTGAGGCAGCAGTAGCTTTGGTGGGAAATTCTGCTGTACTCTGTGAATCATTATTGGGGAGCTGGGCTAGAGTCCACTCCTTCAGCCCTTCTAACTAATTTGTAAACTCCTAATCTTCTAGATTAAGACCCTCTGTTTAAAATAGGTAGTATAGTTTCCATTTCCTACAATTCTCATGTAATTTTATCCTGGAGACAGGGGCAATCATTGAAGGATTTTTAAGTAGAGGAATGGAACAACCAGACTTGTTTGTCAGAAAGCTTGGTCTATTGACAGAATGGAGTATGGATTAAAAGGAAACAAAACTGGATACAAGCTTATTAAGACATGGTTGCATATCATGAGAGTGATCAAGAGAATGAGGTGAAATGCTAACACAGTGATGTGTCTCCAGGAAGGGCTCCCTTCATGGACTTGTTCACAGGACTATGTGCATAGAAGGGCCCCAAGCTTGGATCTAATGTTCTTTTATCACCGCCTTAAAATTCTTGGTGATTTTTGTCTTTGAGTTTGTGTTTTACAAGTGAAGTCTGGTGAGACAATGGAGAATGAAAGCCTCAATGGGCTCAAGGCCTCAACTTATGTTGCAAACCTCAGGGTTTGCACGCTCCTAATAAGTATCACTGTGTCTAACACACAGTAACATTAACTAACAAAACCAGTGAAGAAAGGAGAAAAAAGTCTTATATTTTACTACTTTTAATGGCACTTTTGCCCTCCCTTTTGTACAAGGTGTCCACATTTTCATTTTTCACTGGGCTCCACACATTATGTAGCTGGCCCTGCCTCCAGGTACACTACCTACAACAAAATTGGACCTTTAGCATTGAATAACCCCTTGTTTATAAATGGCCTGTGGTTTATTATGCTAAAAGAATGGTTGTCTTCTCTCCAGATTTGAGTTGCTTATAGTAGGACATGTTCTACGACCAGAAACGGTGGGAGAAGAGGAAAATAAAATTCCTTGTATTTTATCTGTAGACTTTGTGTGTGCAGAGGTGTGTGTGTGCATGAGAGGGTCAATATATAGGGAAAGATAGAATGAGGGAAAGAAAGAGTAGAGAGGGAGAAGATTCGGGGGAGAGACAGGTTCACCTCCAGTGCAAAGATGTAAAAGAGAAAAAGGACATTGATCAAGAACATGGGGGAAATGTTTGAATCTGGCAAAGAGATGGGTATGCTCTTTCAGAGAAAGAAGGGAAGGAAGTTATAATGGTTGAAAATAAAAGTGATTTTAAAGGTGGCCGGGGTATATCTTCTATTTCTTAATTTTGGTTGAATAAAAGTTAATAAGACTGGAAATTAGTGGATAGAAGAAAACAAAAAAAGTTTAGCTGTTGGAAACAGTAGAAGGAACATGCTGGAGATAGATTAAAAAAAGACTATAAAGAATTATTTGCTATTTGAGGCAATTCCTTGATTTTAAAGAAGGGGTCATCATAGGCTTAACTACAAAGCACCAGCACCTTTCATGCATTAGAAATAATTTTGTTTCAACAGATTCCATGTGACACCACTTCCTTTGGCACATCTATTGCTTAAAGCAAAGAATTTTTTTAATTTTAAGTTACTTTTAAATTTTTACTTGGCTTCAGTGAATTCCTAATTTGTACTTTTGGATCTCAGCTTTTCACTCTTTGCTTTATCTAGTGTTTTCCTTGCTTGGATTTCCAGGGAGTGCAGGTCACAGCATCAACTGACAACTTCCTTTGGCTCATGAGTCTTGCTTGTTAAAAACATACCTTAAGGACGGGTTTTAGTATATGTAAGTGGGTAGAACTTACCCTAGCTTGACCATGCTCAGAAACATATCCTGGAAGTTTCTTATTTGTCAACACTGCAGTATTGACCCTTCTTGCTCAGACTCTATTCCTAGTGGCTCTTATAAATTGTTTCTGCAACGAAATAGCCCTTAGCATGTCCTGTGAGGTTCTCTGAACATTGCTCTGGAAGAGGGCAAGCCTCTGCTTTTTGTGGTCACTTAGTGCTTCTCTTGTTTTCACAGTCCTATTGTTTTTGAGCTTTAAGAAGGAAAAATATGTGTTATGCAATGCATTTCGTTCAGCCCCCAGGTATAACATGGGACCATTTTTATACCATTAGGAAATCCATCACCACTGTCTTTAAAAGTCAATATTTTTATATGATGGTAGAGACTAATTTACTTGTTTTTCATTGGCCAGGAGGGGTGGGTAAATAAGATATCCTGACAGTTTGTGTTTCTTTATGAGTATTAGCATATCTTCATAGAGAAGAGCATGATGTCTCAATCGGTAGTTTTCGTATGTAAGCATAAAACCCTCCTGCAGTAAACTCGGGGGAAAAAAGGGTATTTATAACAAGAACACTGGGTATAAACCAGAATCCAAGCATATCACTCCCCAGTGGCTAACTCAAAGGGATAGAGGATGTTTATAACAAGGAGACTGGGTAGACTTCAGACTCAGAGGCAGAATTGAACAGGTGGATCTTGTCAAGGGCAAGATCTAGATTGCTCTGTGGAGTCAGGGATAAGGAACTAAAGGACAAACAAACTCTTTTTCCAGGAGCTTTCATTAGAAATGCTTGCTTCCTACTGTTTTCATCTTTTATGACTCACACATCTTTCAGATTGTTAGGAAAGAAAGAGTGTGATTGACTTGACCTAACACTGCACACATAGCCACTTCTTGGCTGAGTATGTGACTGTTCCACTATGTGCCCAGTAGGAGAAGCAATATTCCCAACTGAAAATGAACACCGACTATTTTCAGGCTTGTTCACATGTGCCTCATTTAACCCTCACCTTGAGCTCACACCCTATGGGGTATGTATTATTATTGCTTTCCAAACAAAGAAGTTAAAGCTCTGAGAAGCAATCTTTGAAAAGATCAACAAAATTTGTAAGCCTTTGGCCAGACTCATAAAATAAAGAGAGAGAGAGAGTGAGTGAAACAGGACTCAAATACACAAAATCAGAAATGAAAGAGAAGATATAATAACATACACCACAGAAATACAAATAATTGTAAGAGAATGTTACGAAAAACTATATGATAACAAATTGGACAACATAGAAGAAAGGAATAAATTCCTAGAAACATATAACCTACCAGAACTGAAGCAGGAATAAATAGAAAAGTTGAACAGACTGATAATCAGAAATGAAATTGAGTTGGCAATCAAAAAACTCCCAACAAACAAAAGTCCAGGACTAGATGGCTTCACAGGTGTATTCTACCAAACATTTAAGGAAGAGTTATTATCTATTCTTAAACTATTCTAAAAAATACAAGAGGAGGGAAAAGTTCCAAATTCATTCTATGAGGCCAGTATCACCTTGATACCAAAACCAGATAAAGACATCACACAAAAAAAGGTAATTATAGGCCAGGATCTCTGATGAACATACATGCAAAACTCCTCAACAAAATATTAGCAAAGCAAATACAACAATACATTTAAACAATCATTCACCACAATCAAGTGGGATTTATTCTGGGGATGCAAGAATGAGTCAATATTCACAAACCACATCAACAAGAAAAAGGGTAAAAACAATAGGATCATTTCAGTAGATGGATAAATAGCATTTGAACAAAGTACAACATCCATTCATGATAAAGACTCTTAACAAAGTAGGTCTGAAGGGAACATACCTCAACATCGTAAAGGCCTTATGTGAAAAATCCACAGCTAACATAATACTCTTTGGTGAAAAACTGAGAGCTTTTCCCCTAAGATCAGGAAGAAGACAAGGATGTTCACTCTCACCACTTAAAAAAATTTTTTTAATGCTTATTTATTTTTAAGAGAGAGACAGAGCATGAGTGGGGGAGGGGCAGAGAGAGAAGGAGACACAGAATCCAAAGCAGTCTCCAGGTTCCAAGCTGTCAGCACAGAGCCAGATGTGGGGCTCTAACTGGTGAACCACAAACTCATGACCTGACCTGAAGTCGGATGCTTAACCAACTGAGACACCCAGGTACCCCTCACCAATTTTATTCAACATAATACTGGAAGTTCTAGCCACAGCAATCAGACAACAAAAAGAAACAAAAGGCATCCAGATTGGTAGGGAAGAAGTAAAACTTTCACTGTTTTCAGATGACATGATACTATATATAGAAAACCCTAAAGACTCCACCAGAAAACTGCTAGAATTGGTAAATTAATTCAATTAGGTCATAGGATACAAAATTGTTGTACAGGAATCTGTTTCATTTGTACACAATAATAATGAATCAGCAGAAGGAGAAATTAAGAAAACAATCCCATTTATAGCTTCACCAAAAATAATAAAATACCTAGGAACAAAAACCAGAGGTGAAAGACTCTGGAAACTATGAAACACTGATGACAGAATTTGAAGATGACACAAACAAATGGGAAGATTCCATGCTGATGGGTTGGAAGAAATACTATTAAAATGACCATACAACCCAAAGCAATATATATATATATATATATATATATATATATATATATATATATATAAAATTCAATCCATATCAAAACACCAATAGCATTTTTCAGAAAACTAGAACAAATAATCTTAAAGTTTCTATGGAACCACAAAAGACCCCTAATGGCCAAAGCAATCTTGAAAAGAGGACAAAACTGGAAGTATCACAACCCTAGATTTCAAGATATACTACAAAGCTGTAGTAATCAAAACTGGTACTAGCACAATAATACACACATAGATCAGTGGAACAAAATAGAAAGCCTAGAGATAAACCATGATTATATGGTCATTAATCTTTGACAAAGGAGGTGAGAATATGCAATGAGAAAGAGACAGTTTCTTTAGCAAATGATATTGGTAACACTGGACAGTTACATGCAAAAGAATGAAACTGGCCCAATTTATTATGCAATACACAAAAATAAACTCAAAATGGGTTAAGTACCTGAATATGAGACTTGAAACCATAAAACTCCTAGAAGAGAGCACAGGCAGTAATTTCTCTGACATTTACAGTAACAACATCTTTCTAGATACATCTCCTGAGGCCAGGGAAACAAAAGCAAAAATAAACTATTGGGACTACAAAAAATAAAAGGCTTCTGCACAGCAGAGGAAACAATCAACAAAACTGAACAAGAACCTACTAAATGGGAGAAGACATTTGCAAATGACATAGCTGATAAATGGCAGGTATCCAAAATATATAAAGAACTCAATGCCCAAAAAACAAAAAAATCCAGTTAAAAAATGGGCAGAAGACATGAGCACACATTTCTCCAAAGAAGACATACAGATGGCTAACAGACATGTGAAAAGATGTTCAATATCACTAAGTATCAGGGAAATGCAAATCCGGATCACAATGACATATCACCTCACACCTGTCAGAATGGCTAAAATCAACCACATGAGAAACAACAGGTGTTGGTGAGGGTGTGGAGCAAAATAAGCCCTCTTGCACTGTTGGTGGGAATGCAAACTGGTGTAGCCACTGTGGAAAATGGCATGGAGGTTTCTCAAAAAATTAAATAGAATTACCCTATGATCCAGTAATTCCACTACTGGGTATTAACCCAAAGAATACGAATACACTAATATGAAAAGATACATGCACCCATATGTTTATTGCAGCATTATTTACAATACCCAAATTATGAACGCAGTCCAGGTAGTCACTGATAGATTGATAGATAAATGGATAAAGAAGAGGTGGTGTGTACATAGATATAGATATGGAATATTACTCAGCCATAAAAAGAATGACATATTACTAATTATTAGTAGAGATGATGATGATGATGGTTTTAGGGCCATTATAAGTGTTCTTCCCTCCTTTTAGATTTGGTTTGTTAATTAATCACAAGTACTTAGAAGGGTTTAGCTGCCGAAATGGCCTTCTTTCTATCAATTGAATGCATCATCACATGCTCTTTTTTCATAGGAGAGGCCCTTAGAGACTCACTTTGAGTCCCCTTATATTTGATATGATCCTAGAAGAACCAAATTTTAACTTCAGAAGTGGACTTAATTGAATCATCCATTATTAAAAAAACTGATAGGAATAATAATTGCTGGCCTGGCAGAAAAATGGATCCAAAAAGACACCAGAAATCAAAAGGCCCAGTCAGAAGGAACCATTAAGCCCCAAGGGCATATGTCATTTGTATCTCAGTAGACACTGAGGGATTCACTATATTAAACCACAAGACAATCACCATTTTCTTAAAAGAACATTAAATTATGCTCAGTGTCTTCCATCTAAAATGCATGAAAGGACAAGTTTATTCCCACCCAAAGCTGAGGTGTCACAACCACTTGCTGGTGTGCTGCTTTGAGCTGAACACCCACGTGGGACTCCCAGCAGAGTGTTCCCATAACGATGACCTTTCAGTGAGTTGTGCCCATTTATCCTCCTCTGACATAGGAGAGAACAGCATCAAGGGCCAAACCCATGATAATATACTGTGGTTTCTTCAAACACACAATGGATTTTTTAAGACATGTATCTTTCTTCTTTTAGTGTTGAAAGTACTCCGTACACATACCATGAATTTATCTTACTTCAGTGGGGCTGAAGACGAGGTTTCAAACCTTATTTCCTACTATCTGGACTTTTTTACTCTCTATATATCCCTTTTAGTAGCTCTTCATCTTTTAGTGAAAGCCTTTGGCAGTCTTTACTGCATTCTTTCTAGAGTATAAAGTTACTTGAGAGAAGAGATCACATTTTGGCCATTTTTTTTTCACTGCTTGCTTACTTTCCTCCCACATATTTCCTTCTCTGACTACTGCCACTGTGAGGATTTTAAATGCTGTCAGTGGGCCTTGGGGAGCATTGTGCCATTGTGACACAATTTTCAAATATCCCATCACATTTTAAAGGGATCAAGCTGATCATACTAAAGAAAGGCTGATGCTTTGGGATAGAATGAAGCTAAGTATGAGCTAAGTAGGAGGAAAGGAAAGAATGATGCAAAAAACACTAGGCTCAAGGGAAATGAAAGAACATAGACCTGGGGAGCCTTGAAGGAACTGTGACAAAGGCAGAAGACAAGGAATAGGAAAATAAAAGTATTTCTAGATGAAAACATAACAAAGGGACTCAAGTTTAGTTGGTGAAAGTTATTATACCAATGGCAATTACAAGACACCATAACAAGTACACAGTAGATCAAAGTCTTTATGGTTATAGCAGTTGGGGTAGACTAAACTGCTTACCAAATAGATGTCACCACAAATTGACCCAGGCAAAGTATAAGCTTATTTCTTGCTTATGTTACAGGCCAAAGTAGATGCTTGGGTAGGCAAAGAGCTCCTCTCCATTTGGCAATTTAGAAACCCAGACTCTTTCCTTCTTGTGTCTCTGCCATCTATCCCTGGGATTTAATCATTGTCTGCACCCACACAGTGAAAAAGGAATGGAGAGGCACCTGCTCACTTAGATACCCCTGCCCAGGAGGGACACACATGACTTTTCACATTCCACTGGAGATGACTCAACCATTTGGCCTACATTTCTTAGGGAGGCAGGGAAATGCAGTCCAACAAGGGCTCAGATGAAGTCCAGGTATTACAGAAGAAGGGAAGAATAGATTTCCATAGACAGCTCATGTTTTTGCCACCGTGGCTCAGGGAGTAATAGCATAGCCATAGGGTTCAACAGATCTGTTTTAGAATTCTTACCTTGTAAGACTGGTCACTTATGTAGGCTCTGTACAAACCCAAATAACTTCATGTACAAAATAGAGATAATAGTAACATCTACCTCATAGGATTCTTATGAGGATTAGATGAGATAATTAGTATAGTGCATTTAGCACAGTGCATGGCAACTATAAACATCCAGTAAATGTTTGCTATTATTCTTCATAGCTACGGCCCAAATAAAGGAAAGCAATAGACATTTATTCTGTACCTACTTTAGCTTCAAACTGATGATAAACAATTTACATATGTTTACTGTATAATTCTCAAAACAGAACCTTGAGATAGGTATTATCTGCTTGTTATAGATGAGTGGCTTAAATATCAGAGAGGTAACACAGCTAGGATATAGGAAAGCAGGATTTGAGCCAAAGTTTATTTGATTCTAAACCTCATATTACTTCTACTAAGCATATAAATGGAGGAAAAAACAAATGGGGGGGGTGGGGTGAGGCAGATGACTAGAAGAAACAGCTAAAGTCAGGACAAAAGAGTGGAAACTATTTGAACTCAGAATAGAGGCCTTAGAGAAGAGGGACCAAAAACTTAATTATCAACCTCTAATCTTAACCTACAGTTTAGAGGTGGGACCGTTAAGCTGACGGGAAGGAGAGTATGTTAGACTTAACAAGAGTTAGACTTGTGCAAAACTAGCACAGAATTATATTTGTGTTTGTATTCTACCTCTAATGTGTTCAATCTGCTGCCTGAGACTCCAGGTACTGGTCAAGTTTAATGATATGCTTAAAATCTTTGTGTGCTGTTATTAGGACCATTTTCAGAGAAGATGCAGCAGAGGAAATTTGGGACCCAGGTGTGTAGTCATTGAAGGGAAAAAATCTTTCAAGTGCTTCTGGAGGTAAATGGATAGATTCCATCTTTATTTGTAAAAGATATTCTCTCCCACTTCATCTTTAGGGATAATAACTCAGGTCAATTTTCTGGAATTCCCATAAGCCCTTATAAAAAACCCCTTTAAATGTATAATACAAACCCATACTGAACATATTCTTTATTAGAGGGCTTCTCAGAAACTTTGCTATGCTAACTTGCATTAGAGCAATTTACATTGTGGAGACATAGTATACAATATTTCTCAAATCTATTTGCCATAGAGCATTTAGCCATAGGGACTATTGCTTCAGGTAATATACTTTGGGAAACACTGATCTAATATATTTCATTGGCTAGTGATTCAGAATGACCTAAATTTTGATATCTTTGAAATGGGTTTGCTGTGTTCTTAGAAAAACACATTTTCCAGAAGTTTGTGAGATTTCTTTCACAGTACGACCAAGGAAAATCCCTTTAAACCACTTCTTAAACTACTATGTATGGAGACACTCTTAATTGCATATGCAGCAGTCATTATATCCTCTTTTTCCCTTGTTAGGTCAACAATGTGCCCTCTTTCAGGGGACATATCATGGAGAGTTTAATCAAGTATTAGTAGTCATCTTTCCAAGAGTAAGTGTTGGTTTAGGGGTTAGACATATGGCTCTGTACTGGCCAATAAGGCAAAGAGAATTTTTCTTATATATATATATATGTGTGTGTGTGTATATATATATATGTATGTGTATATATATATATATATTTCCTAGTTTTCCTAGGTATATATATATATATATATATATATATATATATATATTTCCTAGTTTTCCTAGGTGCATATATATATATATTCCTAGATATATATATATATATATATATATATATATATATATATATTTCCTATATATATATATATATTTCCTATATATATATATATTCCTAGATATATATATATATATTTCCTAGATATATATATATATTTCCTATATATATATATATATATATATATATATATATATATATATAATATTTCATTAAAAAGACAGACTAGTGAGGAGCAAACCTCACTTCTGCCTGTTCACTCCTTCCCACCTTGAACATTGCTAGGTAAGGATGTGCAAGCATCACAGGACAGGATGAGATGTCTAGGAGAGTTGAAGACATTGCATCAATACCTTTGCTACATTTGATCCAATCCTAGAACCATCCACTTATGAAATTCCTGTCAAGTGGAATTATATAGATCTATTTTGTTTGATTCACTTTTATCTGGGCATTTTCTTACCTGCAGCATAGAGAATTTTGATACCTAAGATATATGTGGAATGACAAGCCACACACTCCCTGGGCACAGCTAGGGATGCAGTGATACCTATAGCACTAACAGCAGGTCCCTTCCTTTTTTCTTCCTCTTAAAAAACCACATTAGAATGAAAGTAAGGGTTGACTTTCAACTCTGTTGACATAGTTGCATGAACACTTCAAACTTGTTCTAATTTAGAAAACAAAATTATTTCAAATTTTGTCACTTTGAAATACAAGTAACAAGTGATGTGGGACACACCTTATAACTGAATGATAAGCAGTGCACTATAACACTGCGTTTGACACCTCTGATACAAGACAATTACCTCACAGATTTTGCTTGTCAAATTAGCCTTGTAGATAAGGATTCTAATTGGCCTAGTCCAAAGGTTAGTAGACCTCTGTAAAGAGCATCATAGTAAATATCTTTGGCTTTGTGGGCTGCCACAACTACTGAACTCTGCCTTTGCATTGTGAAGGCAGTTACAGCCTGTCATTAACAGTCATGGCTGTATTCCAGAACAACTTGGTTTACAAAAATCAACAGTATGCTGATTTTGGCCCATGGGTTGTAGTTGGCTCACCCCTTGTTTTCTGCCATTCTCCCCCCTTATCATTTCATATTCTCTGTCTAGCATTTGAAAAAATGATCCCCCTTTTATAGATGAAGAATTTAAAGCTTAGAGAAGTTAAGTGATATGTCCATGAACAAGTCACATGGCAATTTGGGATTCAACCCCACTTCTGGTTTTCTCCCGAGCCTGTGATCATCCCTAGTGCCCTGACACTGTACCACATTTGGGTTCTTTTCTGCAGATCAGAACAGGCTTATGTTGGAGCGGAGCCAGAAGTCCATTTTGGTGGTAAAACAGAGGCACCCAAAAGACTCCTTGTGAAGAATGAAAGTTCAATCTGATTATTGAAATTTGAAGAGCTGGGTTATGGTCCTTCCTCCAACTGGGAATTATTTTCTCAATTTATTTCTAGAAATAAGAAGGGTGTCTTTTCTCCTATCTTGGACCTGTCTAGCTAGTATCTTTTCAGGTTTGTCAAATGCTGACATGGGCTCTGCATTTGAGTGTCAGCCCAAGGAAACCAGCTGCCCTTGCATGCTAACAAGACAACATTTTTCTTGGATCATTTGTTCTTCAACCTGGGCCACCTCTGAGCCCATTTCTGACAAAGACTCTCCTTCCCCACAGGCCAGTTCCTCTCCTACAAACTCTGAAAGGGCCTCTGAAGCCAACACTGTTTACCAATTTGTTCTTAAAAGTGTCAGAATTGTAATCAGACGAGGTCAAGCAACAATTCTCACAGCTGTTATAAAACATTGCTAATTGCTCTACAGGCTTAATAGAAAACACAGCACTGAAGCCTGGAAATGGTAATTATTGTGACTCAGGTTTCTTGGCCTAAATTCCCTAGTTGCATGTTCCTTTCCAGGCAAAGGTGGTGGGGGTGGGGGAAGCAAAACATGAAATATCCCAATCCCAATTGTGATAATAATAATAATAATAATAATAAAATCATACAAAGTACTGATGACATAAATAGTCTCCCTGATAATTAAACTTTGGATCCTTTGTCAAGAAGGCAGTCTAGATCTCATGAGTAGAATGAAACTGAAGATTTAGATTCTCTACCTCATGTTAAGAAATATTGATTGCAGCCCACAAGAAGGCTTTCACTTAACCACATTTTAAAAAGCTTTCATAAATATTGCAATAAAGTGAAATTCATTGCTAGTTAAACTCTAACACCGGCATGAGCTTATTTATCATCCAGATGACTGAGCTGCTGGGAAGAGGAAACAGAGAGACAGTAGGGGATTTATATAGCACATCTTGAAATATCTTTCTGCAAGGTAATAAAGGCCATGCTCCATATTCGCATCTAAAGGCCAATAAACAATTTTCAGAAAAAGAAAAATAAAGGTGGTGGAAATAGAGTACACTGGGAAATTCTATTTACACTATAGTCAATTATTGCAGTGTTCAGCTTTATTAGAAACTTTTTTTTTTCCCATTAAGCATAGCTTGTCAGAAATCCTATACCAAGGGAATAAAATGTCAGGATGGTGTCCAAATCATTATAGCATGTTCCTCATAACAGATTCTTACTTCTAGAAACTCTAAATGATTTGTGACAGTGTTCATGGCATTTGAAAGTAAAATTAGTCAAGTGAGATTTTTTAATGAAGAATCTTTGATAGGAAGAGCTGTTTGAGTTAAGCCTGCTGACACATGTACCTGAATTTTTTTCCTGCCCCATGCTTTCATTCACAAAGTGAAAAGTCCTGTCCAAATCCATGCCATGTGTTGTTTTCAAATAGGACACTGCTTAAATAAAGTTTATATCCCTAAAGACATCAAAATAAAAACAGTTTAAAAAGAAAGAGAGGAAAAATTATTTGTAAAGAATGCAATTCCCATTTCATTTGAAGTACCATTAACTTTAAAGGTGAAATGAAATATAGTCAGTGGAGAAAATCAGATTACAGAGAAAACAAAGACAGAAAATGTAAAACAGAGAGAACATGACATACAAAAAAAAACCCAAAATTGACTGTACATTCATTTTCTAGAGGCCATAAATTTTTCTCTGAGCTCCTTAGTTTCCCAAACAAAAAAAGGTAAATAGTCACATGATTCTGGGCCCATAAAATAAAACTAATATAAAGCAATTGTGCATGATAGACATAAATTTTTGGTACTATGACAGAATGGTGAGAAGTTTGTCCTATGAGATCTTATAAAGAGAAAATTGTGTTGAATGATAAAATGTATCCTCAAAAACATTATGAGAGTAAGTGTAATAAGGTATCTTATCAAGCTTGTTCTCATAATATCTCTCAGTCTGGGTAAGTGTTAAATTGGTACAGCACACTTCAGCCAATTCAGCAGCTGTACAAGAGGAGGGCTAAACCTCTGTTCTGTAACTGATGAAACTATGGTTTGTCTTTGTTCCTGTTGCTCCCTCTTTCTGTTGGCCCTTTTACCTGGTGTCTTATTTTTCATATTTGTTTTATACAGTCTCTTGGGTTCACCAAACAGAACCTGCCATAGGAAATACAAGTAGAGAACCTACTTTCCTTATAGAGTGGTGGTCATGTTGGGTCTTAATTTACACACACACACACACACACACACACATATATATATATATATATATATATGCACATACATATATATCTGGACCTTTAGGAAGTCAAGACAGGCAGCTAGGGTTCCTGGGTATACAAGTGTCTGAAAGTTTAGCCAGTACAGCATAGTCCTGGCTTATGCCTGCCATCCTGGTATAATTACAGTAGGGCCCCTTTCATGCTTAGAGATATCTCAGTTTGGAAGCTAAGTAACATGATCGATCACCTTACCTCTGGATGCACTAGAGTCAAAGGAGGGAACCTAGTGATGTTTCCAATTAGTTCCCCCCAGGCCAGTGGGCCAATTACTGGGGAACATATCAAAAATTTCATGACAGAAGAAATGAAATAGTTAACCTACAGGATCAAAGCTACCTTTGAATATACCTAAAGAATTGGAGTCACTGGACAACTAAATTATCTGTATCATATCAGACGTTAAGTCACTTTCCACTTGGAACAGAAAGAGCTCTGACATTGATGGAGATATGAGAACTTGGATCCAGCAGCTATTTAGGAAGTGCAGCACCATTTATAGCATCATCAACACAAGAGGAGAGGGTGGTAGTGAAAGGTGGCTGAGATAGGAGCAGTGACATTTAATGTCTGAAAGCAAGATCAGAAAGGGCATGAGCCATGGGGGATATTATGGGAAGAGAAGAGGAGAATCGCTTTCTTGAAACTATATACATTCTACATTACTACTTAAGGTAAGAACTATACTTAGTGCTACTGATTTGAGTGTGTATGTGTGTGTGAGAGAGAGAGAGAGAGAGAGAGAGAGAGAGAGAGAGATAAAGAGAGAGAAGCACTGAGAATGAGATATAGAACAAAAATAGAAAGAGAAAACTGGGGATTGGAGCAATGACAGCTTGCTGGTGATTAACTTGGAGACTCAGGAACAAAAGTGAGAAAGGCAAACATCTCTGTGACTACCAACCAGGCTGAAGGGAGGCAAGTGCTAGAAATGGACTTGACTTTATTTTTTATTTTCATTTTCATTTTTATTTTTTAAAATTTACATCCAAATTAGTTAGCATATAGTGCAACAATGATTTCAGGAGTAGATTCCTTAGTGCCCCTTACCCATTTAGCCCATCCCTCCTCCTACAACCCATCCAGTAACCCTCAGTTTGTTCTCCATATTTATGAGTCTCTTCTGTTTTGTCCCACTCCCTGTTTTTGTATTATTTTTGTTTCCCTTTTTTTTGCATTTTTAAAAAAAAAAAACTACATCCAAATTAGTTAGCATATATTGTAAAAGAAGTGATTTCAGGAGTAGATTCCTTAGTGCCCTTTACCCATTTAGTCCATCCCCCCTCCCACCCACAACCCCTCCAGTAACCCTCTGTTCTCCATATTTAAGAGTCTCTTCTGTTTTGTCCAACTCCTTGTTTTTATATTATTTTTGTTTCCCTTCCCTTATGTTAATCCGTTTTCTCTCTTAAAGTTCTCATATAAGTGAAGTCATATGATTTTTGTCTTTCTCTGGCTAATTTCACTTAGCATAATATCATCCAGTTCCATCCATGTTGTTGCAAATGGCAAGATTTCATTCTTTTTGATTGCTGAGTAATACTCCATTTTGTATATATATATATATATATATATATATATATATACACACACACCACATATATATATATATATATACCACACACACACACACATATATATATATACCACATTGTGTATGTGTGTGTGTGTGTATATATATATATATATACCACATCTTCTTTATCCATTCATCCATCGATGGACATTTGGGCTCTTTTCATACTTTAGCTATTGTTGATAATGCTGCTATAAACATGGGGGGGGGGCATGTGTCCCTTTGAAACAGCACACCTGTGTCCCATGGATAAATGCCTAGTAGTGTAATTGCTGGGTCATAGCATAGTTCTATTTTTACTTTTTTGAGGAACCTCCATACTGTTTTCCAGAGTAGCTGCACCAGCTTGCATTTCCACAAACAATGCAAAAGAGATCCTCTTTCTCCGCATCCTCGCCAACATCTCTTGTTGCCTGACTTGTTAATGTTAGCCATTCTGACAGGTGTAAGGTGATATCTCATTGTGGTTTTGATTTGTATTTCCCGGATGATGAGCGATGTTGAGCAGTTCTTCATGTGTTGGTTGGCCATCTGGATGTCTTCTTTGAAGTGTCTATTCATGTCTTTTGCCTATTTCTTCACTTGATTATTTGTTTTGTGGGTGTTGAGTGTGATAAATACTTTATAGATTTTGGATACTAACCCTTTATCTGATATGTCATTTGCAAATATCTCCTCCCATTCTGTCGGTTGCCTTCTAGTTTTGCTGATTGTTTCCTTCACTGTGTGGAAGATTTTTATTTTGATAAGGTCCCAGTAGTTCATTTTTTCTTTTGTTTCCCTTGCCCCCAGAGATGTGTTGAGTAAGAAGTTGCTGTGGCCAAGATCAAAGGGGTTTTTGCCTGCTTTCTTCTCAAGGATTTTGATGGCTTCCTGTCTTACATTTAGGTCTTTCATCCATTTTGAGTTTATTTTTGTGTATGGTGTAAGAAAGTGGTCCAGATTCATTCTTCTGCATGTCGCTGTCCAGTTTTCCAAGCACCATTTGTTAAAGAGACTGTCTTTTTTCCATTGGATATTCTTTCCTGCTTTGTCAAAGATTAGTTGGCCATACGTCTGTGGGTCCATTTCTGGGTTCTCTATTCTGTTCCATTGATCTGAGTGTCTGTTCTTGTGCCATACCATACTATCTTGATGATTACAGCTTTGTTGTAAAGCTTTAAGTCTGGGATTGTGATGCCTGCTGCTTTGGTTTTCTTTTTCAAGATTGCTTTGGCCATTAGGGGTCTTTTCTTGTTCCATACAAATTTTGGGATTATTTGTTCTAGCTCTGTAAAGAATGCTGGTGTTACTTTGATAGGGATTGCATTGATTATGTAGATTGTTTTGGGTAGTATCAACATTTTAACAATATTTGTTCTTCCTATCCAGGAACATGGAATCTTTTTCCATTTTTTGGTGTCTTCTTCAATTTCTTTCATAAGCTTTCTATAGTTTTCAGTGTATAGATTTTTTACCTCTTTGGTTAGATTTATTCCTAGGTATTTTATGTTTTTTTGTGCAACTGTAAATGGGATAAATTCCTTGATTTCTCTTTCTGTCACTTCATTGTTGGTGTATAGGAATGCAACCAATTTCTGTGCATTGATTTTATATCCTGAAACTTTGCTGAATTTATGAATCAATTCTAGCAGTTTTTTGGTAGACTCTTTTGGGTTGTCCATATAGAGTATCATGTCATCTGTGAAGAGTGAAAGTTTGACCTCCTCCTGGCCAATTTAGATGCTTTTTATTTCTTTGTGTTGTCTGATTGCAGAGGCTAAGACTACCAATACTATGTTGAATAACAGTGGTGAGAGTGGACATCCCTATCTTGTTCCTGTCTTTAGGAGGAAAGCTCTCAGGTTTTCCCCACTGAGGATGATATAGCTTTGGGTTGTTCATACATGGCTTGTATGATCTCCAGGTAGGCTCCTTCTATCCTTATATTCTTGAGGGTTTTTATCAAGAAAGGATGCTGTATTTTGTCAAATTCTTTCTCTGCATATATTGAGAGGATCATATGTTTCTTGTCCTTTCTTTTATTGATGTGATGAGTCACACTAATTGTTTTGCGGATATTGAACCAGCCCTGCATCCCAGGTATAAATCCCACTTGGTCATGGTGAATAATGTTTTTTAATGTATTGTTGGATCCGGTTGGCTAATGTCTTGTTGAGGACTTTTGCATTCATGTTCATCAGGGAAATTGGTCTATAGTTCTCCTCTTTAGTGGGGTCTCTGTCTGGTTTTGGAACCAAGGTAATGCTGGCTTCATAGAGAGAGTTTGGAAGTTTTCCTTCCATTTCTATTTTTTGGAACAGTTTCAAGATTATAGGTGTTAACTCTTCCTTAAATGTTTGGTAGAATTCCCCTGGAAAGCCATCTTGCCCTGGACTCTTGTGTTTTGGCAGATTTTTGATTACTCATTCAATTTCCTTACTGGTTATGGGTCTGTTCAAATTTTCTATTTCTTCCTGTTTCAGTTTTTGTAGTATATATGTTTCTAGGAACTTGTCCATTACTTCCAGATTGCCCATTTTATTGGCATATTATTGCTCATAATATTCTCTTATTATTGTTTTAATTTCTGTTGTGTTGGTTGTGATCTCTACTCTGTCATTCTAGATTTTATTTATTTGGGTTCTTTCCTTTTTCTTTTTGCTCAACCTGGCTAGTGGTTTATCAATTTTGTTAATTCTTTCAAAGAACCAGCTTCTGGTTTCATTGATCAGTTCTACTGTTTTTTTTTGGTTTCAATAACATTAATTTCTGTTCTAATCTTTATTATTTCCTGTCTTCTGATGGTTTTGGGTTTTATTTGCTGTTCTTCTTCCAGCTCCTTAAGGTGTAATGTTAGGTTGTGTAGCTGAGATCTTTCTTCCTTCTTTAGGAAGGCCTGGATTGCTATATACTTTCCTCTTAGGACTGCCTTTGCCATGTACAGAGCTTTTGGGTTGTGGTGTTATCATTTTCATTGACTTCCATATACTTCTTAATTTCCTCCTTAACTGCTTGGTTAGCCCATTCATTCTTTAATAGGATGTTCTTTAGTTTCCAAAGTATTTGTTACTTTTCCAAATTTTTTCTTGTGGTTGATTTTGAGTTTCATAGTGTTGTGGTCTGAAAATATTCATGGTATGATGTCGATCTTTTTGTACTTAACTTAGGGCTGATTTGTGTCCCAGTATATGGTTTATTCTGGAGAATGTTCCACGTGCACTGGAGAAGATGTATATTCTGCTGCTTTAGGATGAAATGTTCTGAATATATCTGTTAAGTCCATCTGGTCCAGTGTGTCATTCAAAGCCATTGTTTCCTTGTTGATTTTTTGGTTAGATGATCTGTCCATTGCTGTGACTGGGGTGTTGAAGTCTCCTACCATTATGGTATTACTATTGATGAATTTCTTTATGTTTGTGAGTAATTGATTTATATATTTGGGTGCTGCCAATGTTTACAATTGTTAGGTCTTCTTGGTGGATAGACCCCTTGATTATGATATGAGGCCCTTCTCATCTCTTGATACAGTTTTTATTTTAAAGTCTAGATTGTCTGATATAAGTATGGCTACTCCGGCTTTCTTTTGTTGACCATTAGCATGATAGATGGTTCTCCATCCCCTTATTTTCAATCTGAAGGTGTCTTTAGGTCTAAAGTGGGTCTCTTGTAAACAGCATATAGATGGATCTTGTTTTCTTATCCATTCTGTTACCCTATGTCTTTTGATTGCAGCATTGAGTCCATTGATGTTTAGAGTGAGTACTGAAAGATTAATTTATTGCCATTATGATGCTTGTAGAGTTGGAGTTTCTGGTGGTGTTCTCTGGTCCTTTTGAATCTTTGTTGCTTTTGGTATTTATTTATGTTTTTATATATATTTTCATCTTTTCTCCCCTCAGAGAGTCCCCCTTAAAACTTTTTGCAGGGCTGATTTAGTGGTCACAAACTCCCTTAATTTTTGTTTGTCTAGGAAACTTTTTATCTCTACTTCTATTTTAAATGACAGCCTTGCTAGCTAAAGAATTCTTGGTTGCATATTTTTCTGATTCAGCACACTGAATATATCATGCCACTCCTTTCTGGCCTGCCAAGTTTCTGTGGATAGGTCTGCTGCAAACCTGATCTGTCTTCCCTTGTATGTTAGGGACTTTTTTCTCCCTTACTGCTTTCATGATTCTCTCCTTGCTTGAGTGTTTTGTGAATTTGACTATGATATGCCTTGTTGATGGTCAGGTTTTTTGGTTTTTTTTTTTTTAATCTAAGGGGGTTATCTGTGCTTCCTGGATTTTGATGTCTGTGTCTTTCCCCAGGTTAGAAAATTTTTCCACTACGATTTGCTCACATAACCCTTCTACCCCTATTTCTGTCTCTTCCTCTTATGGGACCCCTATGGTTATGTTATTCCTTTTCAATGAGTCACTGATTTCTCTAATTCTTAAATCATGATTTTTTGCTTAAATCTACCTCTTTTTTTCTTCTTCATTATTCTCTATAATTTTGTCCTCTATATCACTGATTCTCTGTTCTGCCTCATCCATCCTTGCTGCCGCTGCATCCAGTTGTGTTTGCAGCTCAGTTATGGCATTTTTCATTTCAATCTGGCTATTTTTTTATTTCTTTTGCCTGTGCAGAAAGGGATTCTAATCTATTTTCAACTGTAGCTAGTATTCTTATTATCATGATTCTAAATTCTGGTTCAGACATCTTGCTTGTATCTGTGTTGGTTAAATCCCTGGCTGTCATTTCTTCGTGCTCTTTCTTTTGGGGTGAATTCCTTTGTTTTGTCATTTTGAAGGGAGAAAAGATATTAATGAAGTAGAAAAATTGAAATTAAAAAAAAATAAAATTAAAAAATACTAAAATAGAAAATTAAACAAACACACACACACACACACACACACACACACACAAACACAAATTGAATAGATGATGCTGTATCCTAGGAGTGTTTTGGTCTGTGTTGAAAGTGGTTTGACAGATTAGAGGAAAAAAGGGGGGAAGAAATAAAAAGAAGGAAATCGTTTGAGAATTTGAAAAAATGAATACACTGAAGTAGACTAAAATGAGATGATGAGGGTAAAATAGAATTTGAAAAAATATACACTAAAGTAAAGAATATAGTAGAAAAAAATTAAAGAATAATATTTTTAATAAAAGTTAAAAATAAATGTGAATTTTTTTTCTTTTTCGGTATTCAAGAAAAAAGAAAATAAACGTAATAGAGAAAAAAGATTAAAAAAAGAAAAAAAAGGAAATCGTTTGAAAATTTGAAAAAGTGAATACACTGTAGTAGACTAAAATAAAATGATGGAAGTAAAATAGAATTTGAAAAAATTTACATAAAAGCAAAAAATATAATAAAAAGTAAATAAAAATATTTTTAATAGAAATTTTTATTTTTTATTCTTTAATTTTTTAATTTTTTAATTTTATTTTTAATTTTTAATTTTAATTTTATTTTTAATTTTATTTAATTTTATTTTTTAATTTTATTTTTTATTTTTATTACTTTTAATATTTTTAATAGAAATTAAAAGTAAAAATGAAGTTTTGCTCTTTCTGCATTCAAGAAAAAGAAAAGAAATGAAAAAGAAAAAAAAAGAAAGAAAAAAGGAAATTGTTTGAAAATTTGAAAACGTGAATACACTGAAGTAGACTAAAATAAAATGATGGAAGTAACATAGAATTTGAAAAATTTTACATAAAAGCAAAAAAATATAGTAATAAAAATTAAAGAAAAATATTTTTAATAAAAACTGAAAATAAAAATGAATTTTTTCTTTCTGTATTCAAAAAAAATAAAAGTGTAAAGAGAAAAAGAAAAACAAAAGAAAGAAAATTGAATAGATGAACCTGCTAACAGACTGAAGTAGGACTGAAGTTACTCCGTTTTCCCCTAGAAGTCAGTCTATGAATCCCTTTGTAGTCCATAAACTAAGCAGGCGGTAAGACTTGTGTTCTTGAAGAGCAAATTTGGCCCAGTTTGGTGGGGCTCAGTGTAACAGCTCTGCTCTCCACTAGATGGCGCTGCTATCCTACTGGGGTGGATTGTTGCAGAGCTCTTAGGTGCATATGCGCAGGTGCAGGAGTGGTGAAAATGGCGCCACCCAGCTACCCAGTCTGTTCTCCCAGATCAATAATCACGCATGCATCCTCTGTCTTCAGCTTTCGGCCACTTCCTGCTTTTTCACTCTCTGTTACCAGGCCCCAGGCAGTACCTCTTTCCCAAGTTTTGTCTCAGATGTGGCTGTTTTCCCTGGCCCCTTACTTCTGAAGGACTGCAGCTTTGACCCATTCTGCCCCTCTGTGGGAGGGTCTCACAGAGCAATGGCCAAATGAGCAATGGCCGAATGTCAGTTGCACCCAGGAACACTTGCTGGACCCTGCTGCTGCTGGTGCCCCAAGTCTGCAGCCTGGTGCCAGTCTGCACCAGAAAATTTGCAAGACACTGTAGCAGCAGTGTTTCAGGGATTATGGAAAATCACAACACACATCTGGCACCAGGCTTAACCCTTAATGACCTTGTTCCAGCACCAGCGAATGTTGCCATTTTCTGGGGTCTGCTAGGACCAGGTGGCTTCAACAGTCTCTACCAAATGTCCTTCTAGCAGTGGAACCACTTTTTCCCATGTGGCCCAAAGGAACCTCCCAGACCCCACTTTGTTCCTGGGGATTCGCCCTTCCCACCAGAGCACTGCCAGGTAGCGAGCTATGGAGTTGCAGCCTTTGCACTCCCCTTGTTTATAGTCTTAATGGAATTTAAACCCTCTCCTTTCTCCCTTTTTAGTTTAGTCCCTACGACTGTTTCCGATTTTTCACTTTCTCTCCAGCTGCTTTTGGGGAGGGGTGCTTTTCCCATATTCTTCCCCCATCCCCAGTCTCCATCCTCTCTCTGCCTGCAAAAACAGTTCCCTACCCTCCACGTCTTCTCGCTCCCCAAATTCACCTCTCTGCACCATGGACCTGCTGAATTCTGTGGTTTAGGTTGTGCAGATTGTTGTGTTAATCCTCCAGTTTTCTAGGTGTGTAGGATGGTTTAGTGTTGGTCTGGCTTGTTTCATGGACGTGAGGCACACAAAAAACTTCCATGCTGTTCCGCCTTCTTGACTCCTCCTCCCTGGACCTGACTTTAAAATCAGCTCATCAAGCAATGCAAGAAGGTAAGAGGAAATAATTTTGCCATTTTATTTAGAACACTGTGTTAAAATCCTGTTTTTTCAAGTGTAAATTTACTTCCCTGTTATCAACCAAGAGAAAGGGAGAGAGATGTAAAAACTGAAATAAGTAAAGAGGGTATAAATATAGACCCTAAGGGTGGGGCATACTTACATGGAGACAAGTGATCTTGGCCTAGATAAGGCAAAGGACATGATTTGTATATGTAAATGAGGACAAAAGCCTCAAAAATCTACTTAGTAAACATCTGGAAAAGTAGATGTTTTTTGGGCTATTTCTTTTGAAGGACTTTATTGTGTCAAAACAATTATCTAGGAGAAATCAGATGCAAGTCTTCTAGCCTAGGTGAACAAAAAATTTGAATTTACTTAGCTCATGTGGTGTAGGAACTCTAGACAAGAAATTAACATTAAAAAACATATCCAAGAAAATTGATCAATTAGGGATTATGGCAGAAGGAAGTGAGAGTGGTTCTGTGAGACATACTCAAAAGTACAGGGCTGATAGGACTCCCAAAGGTAAGCAATACATAGTGAAATTGATTTCACAATGAAACAACAACAACAACAGCAACCACCAAATCTGAGTTCACAGATGGTGTAAAAGAGGATAATCAATACTCTAATATAAGGGAAATAATAGAACATATTAGAATAAAGAAATAAATGAAAGACAAGAAATTATATTAAAAATGGGAGCAAAATAGCAGAGTATTAGTAAATGGGTAGGCAAAACACACACACACACACACACACACACACACACACACCAGTTTTGAAAGGAACTAAACAGAAATTGTAAAAAGAAAAAAAAATACTATATGAAATTAGGAACTCCATGGGTGAGTTAAATGACAGATTAAATACAACTGAAGGAAGTTGAGAGAATTGGGAGATCAATATGAGGAAATCACCCACAATACAAATCTCAGAGACAGAAAAAGCATATAGGAGATCTGAGGGAGAATATGAGAAAGTATAAAGTGAATCTAATGTTAGTTCTCATAGGATGGGGTAGAAAGAGTGAAGAAGAGGGTAAAAAGATAACATTCTAGAAGGAATTTCCCATATTTGAAAAAATAAGTGAATCCTTCAATTGACAGGACATCCTTAGTCCTGAACAGGATAAAAACCTACACACAGTGTGAGAAACTAGAAATATCAAAGAGAAAGATCTTAAAATAAATCAAAGGAATAAGAAATTTTCTCTGACAGAGGAATCATAACTAGATTGGTATAGTTCTCAACAGTGGCAGTGGATGGCAGAGCACAGCAGGATAATATCTTCTAGTTTTCAAGGGAAGATATACCTTAGACTTTAACAAGGAATTACTAAAAGATGCTCTTTAATTAAAAAAAAAGAAGATAAAAAAGTAATAAACCCAAAAGGAGCGGCAAGCAAGAAAAGATAATAAGCAAAACAATTGTAAACATATGAATAAATCTAATAAGTCTTAACTGCAAAAATATAAATCTTGTAGGAGATACTCTTTTTACGGAAAGAATTATTAAAACTCAGATGGAACCAAAATACTGAAAAACAACACGGTAGAAAAGGGAGAAATTTGAAATGAAAGCATTCCTAAGTCCTTGTATTATTTAAAATGGGAAAGAAGAGACTAGCTGGAAGATGGCAGCATAGGAGGACGCTGGGCTCACCTTGTCCTGCTGATTGCTTAGATTCCAACCTACATCGGCTTAAATAACCCAGAAAACTGCCAGAAGACTAGCAGAACAGACTCCCTGGAGCCAAGTGTAGACAAGAGGCCCACAAAAGAGGGTAGGAAGGTCAGAGAGGTGGTGCATGCTACACAGTCTGGAGGAAGGGAGCCAGGGGGTAGAGCGGCAGCCCGCCAGACAAGGCAGAGCTCCTGAAGTCTGGCTTGCAAAAGTGGAGGGGCTGGACTGCGTGAGTTCTGACAACCAGAGGGACTTAACATTTGCAATATTAGAAGTCAACACCTCTGCTCTCAGAGAGTGGGGAAGACAACAGAACACCGGGAGGGAGAGTGGTTGAGTCCCAGAAACACAGAGCTCGGCAGGGGAACAAAGGAACTGGCAAGTGCCATTTCCCTCTCCTATCCCCCAGCCGAAATTCCAAAGGGAACCAGTTTCCATCACCAAACTTGCTTGCATGGAGAAAACGCCCAATGCTGTGCTTCTGTGGATCCATCCCTGCAATGGGTCTGCCTCCCTCCTGGTGCTGCAGGACCCCTCCTGCAGGGGACCACTGAGGGCAAAGCTGGCTAAGCATGCCCCTACTGCAAAGAGAAACCTGTGCAACTTGAGGATCCACCCTGGCTGATACGCCCTTGGCCTGATCCCATTGAAGCAGCACCACAAGCCTGGGAGTGTGCAAGCAGCCCAGACAGGGGCCACACCATTCTACAGTGAGTCCTGCCCCTGGGAGAGGGGAAGATAAGGTACAGACAAGTTTGACTATGACCCCAGCGGTGGGCTGGGGGCAGACATTGCATCTGACTGCGGCCCCGCCCACCAACACAAGTTTCTCTGGACAGAACAGGGGAAGTGCCCAGCAGTATGGAGCTACCGTTGGGACTACCCAAAATGACAAAATGTAAGAATTCTCCTCAAAAGAAATTCCAGGAAGTAGAGACAGCTAACAAATTAATCAAAACTGATTTAAGCAATATAATGTAACAAGAATTTAGAATAGTCATAAAATTAATTGCTGGGCCTGAAAAAGGCATAAAGGACAGAAGAGAATCTATTGCTACAGAGATCAAGGGAATAAAAAATAGTCATGATGAATTTAAAAATGCTATAAATGAGGGGCAAAATAAAATGGAGGTGGCCACAGCACTGATTGAAGAGGAAGAGGTGAGAATAGGTGAATTAGAAGATAAAATTATGGAAAAACAGGAAGCTGAGAAAAAGAGATAAAATAATCCAGGATTACAAGGGGAGAATTAGAGAACTAAGTTACACAATCAAACAGAACAATATCCATATCATAGTAATTCCAGAAGAAGAAGAGAGAGAGAAAGGGGCTGAAGGTGTACTTGAACAAATCATAGCCAAAAACTTCCCTGATCTGGGGAAAGAAACAGGCATTGAAATCCAAGAGGCACAGAGAACTCCCTTCAGACGTAACTTGAATCGATCTTCTGCACAACACATCAGAGTGAAACTGGCAAAATATAAGGATAAAGAGAGAATTCTGAAAGCAGCTAGGGATAAACAGGCCCTAACATACAAAGTTAGACACTTAAGGGTAGTAGCAGACCTATCTACTGAAACTTGTCAGTCCAGAAATGAATGGCACAAAATCTTCAATCTGATGGACAGAAAAAAAAATATGCAGTCAAGAATCCTTTATCCAGCAAATCTGTCGTTCAGAATAAAAGGAGAGATAACGGTTTTTGCAAACAAAAACTGAAGGAATTCATCACCACCGAACCAGCCCTACAAGAGATCCTAAGGGGGACTCTGAGTGAAATATTGCAAGGACCAAAAAGTACCAGAGACATCCCTACAACATGAAACCTACAGACATCACAATGACTCTAAACCCATATCTTTCAATAATGACACTGAATGTAAATGGACTAAATGCTCCAACCAAAAGACATAGGGTATCAGAATGGATAAAAAACCAAGACCCATTTATTTGCTGTCTACAAGAGACTCATTTTAGACCTGAGGTCACCTTCAGATTGAAAATGAAAGGATGGAGAACTAGGTATCATGCTACTGGAAGTCCAAAGAAAGCTGGAGTAGCCATACTTATATCAGACAAACTAGACTTTAAATTGAAGGCTGTGACAAGAGATGATGAAGGGCATTATATAATAATTACAGGGTCTATCCCTCAGGAAGAGCTAACAATTATAAATGTCTATGCACCGAATATGGAAGCCCTCAAGTATATAAAACAATCACAAACATAACAATCTTATTGATAAGAATGAGGTAATTGCAGGGGAACTTAATACTCCACTTACAACAATGGATAGATAATTTAGACACAGAATCAATAAAGAAACAAAGGCCCTGAATGATACATTGGATCAGATGGACTTGACAGATATATTTAGAACTCTTCATCCCAAAACAACAGAATATACATTCTTCTCAAGTGCACATGGGACATTCTCTAAGATAGATCACGTACTGGGTCACAAAACAGCCCTTAATAAGTATAAAAGAATTGATATCATACCATGCATACTTTCAGACCACAGTGCTATGAAACTTGAAATCAACCACAGGAAAAAGTCTGGAAACTACCAAAAGCATGGAGGTTGAAGAACACCCTACTAAGGAATGAAGGGGTCAACCAGACAATTAGAGAAGAAATTAAAAATACATGGAAACAAATGAAAATGAAAATACAACAATCATAACACTTTGGGATGCAGCAAAAGCAGTCCTGAGAGGAAAATACATTGCAATCCAGGCCTATCTCAAGAAACAAGAAAAATCCCAAATACAAAATCTAATAGCACACCCAAAGGAAATAGAAGCAGAACAGAAAAGACACTCAGCAGAAAAAGAGAAATAATAAAGATCAGAGCATAAATAAACAATATGGAATCCAAAAAAAATAAATAAATGAAATAAAAAAAAAAAACAGTAGAGCAGATCAATGAAACCAAGAGTTGGTTTTTTGAAAAAATAAACAAAATTGATAAACCTCTAGCCAGGCTTCTCAAAAAGAAAAGGGAGAGGACCCAAATAGATAAAATCAAAAATGAAAATGGAATTATTACAACCAATCCCTCAGAAATACAAGCAATTATCAGGGAATACTATGAAAAATTATGTGCCAACAAACTGGACAACCTGGAAGAAATGGGCAAATTCCTAAACACCCACACACTTCCAAAACTCAAACAGGAAGAAATAGAAAGCTTGAAAAGACCCTTAACCAGCAAAGAAATGGAATCAGTTATCAAAAATCTCCCAACAAATAAGAGTCCTGGGCCAGATGCCCTCCCAGGGGGAATTTTACCAGACATTTAAAGCAGAGTTAATACCTATCCTTCTTAAGCTGTTCCAAGAAATAGAAAGAGAAGGAAAGCTTCCAGACTCATTCTATAAAGCCAGCATTACTTTGATTCCTAAACCAGAGACCCAGCAAAAAAGAGAACTTCAGTCCAATATCCCTGATGAATATGGATGCAGAAATTTTCAACAAGATACTAGCAAATCTAGTTCAACAGCATATAAAAAGATTATTCAACATGATCAAGTGGGATTCATTCCTTGGCTGCAGGGCTGGCTCAATATTTGCAAATCAATCAATAAGATACATCATATTAATAAAAGAAAAGATAAGAACCGTATGATCCTGTCAATAAATGCAGAAAAAGCATTTGACAAAATTCAGCATCCTTTCTTTAAAAAAACCCTTGAGAAAGTCGGGATAGAAGGAACATACTTAAACATCATAAAAGTCATTTATGAAAAGCCCACAGCTAACATCATCCTCAATGGGGAAAAACTGAGAGCTTTCCCCCTGAGATCAGGAACACGACAGGGATGTCCACTCTCACTCTTGTTGTTTAATATAGTGTTGGAAGTTCTAGCATTGGCAATCAGACAACACAAGGAAATCAAAGGCATCCAAATTGGCAAAGATGAAGTCAAGCTTTCACTTTTGCAGATGACATGATATTATACATGGAAAACCTGATAGACTCCACCAAAAGTCTTCTAGAACTGATACATGAAGTCAACAAAGTCTCAGGATACAAAATTAATGTACAGAAATCAGTTGCATTCTTATACACTAATAATGAAGCAACAGAAAGACAAATAAAGAAGCTGATCCCATTTACAATTGCACCAAGAATCATAAAATACCTAGGAGTAAACCTAACCAAAGATGTAAAAGATCTGTATGCTGAAAACTATAGAAAGTTTATAAAGAAAATTGAAGAAGATACAAAGAAATGGAAAAACATTCGTGCTCATGGATTGGAAGAATAAATATTGTTAAAATGTCAATAGTACCCAAAGCAATCTACACATTCAATGCAATAGCAATCAAAATTGCACCAGCATTCTTCTTGAAGGTAGAACAAGCAATCCTAAAATTTGTATGGAACCACAAAGGACCCCGAATAGCCAAAGTAATATTGAAGAAGAAGACCAAAGTGGAAGGCATCACAATCCCAGACTTTAGCCTCTACTACAAAGTTGTAATCATCAAGACAGCATGGTATTGACACAAAAACAGACACATAGACCAATAAAATAGAATAGAGAACCCAGAATTGGACCCACAAAAGTATGGCCAACTAATCTTTGACAAAGCAGGAAAGAATATCCAATGGAAAAAAGACAGTCTCTTTAACAAATGGTGCTGGGAGAACTGGACAGCAACATGCAGAAGGATGAAACTAGACCACTTTCTTACACCATTCACAAAAATAAACTCAAAATGTATGAAAGACCTGAATGTGAGACAGGAAACCATCAAAATCCAAGAGGAGAAAGTAGGAAACAATCTCTTTGACCTCAGCCGCAGCAATTTCTTACTCGACACATCTCCAAAGGCAAGGGAATTAAAAGCAAAAATGAACTATTGGGACCTCAGCAAGCTAAAAAGCTTCTGCACTGCAACGGAAACAATAAACAAAACTAAAAGACATCTGACAGAATGGGAAAAGATATTTGTAAATGACATATCAGACAAAGGGCTAGTATCCAAAATCTGTAAAGAACTCACCAAACTCCACACCCCAAAAACAAGTAATCCAATAAAGAATTGGACAGAAGACATGAATAGACACTTTTCCAAAGAAGACATCCAGATGGCCAACAGACACATGAAATGATGCTTAATGTCACTCATCATCAGGGAAATACAAATCAAGGCCACACTGAGATACCACCTCACACGGGTCAGAGTGGCTAAAATGAACAAATCAGGAGACTATAGATGCTGACGAAGATGTGGAGAAAGAGGAACCCTCTTGCAGTGTTTGTGGGAATGCAAACTGGTGCAGCTGCTCTGGAAAACAGTGTGGAGGTTCCTCAAAAAATTAAAAATAGATCTACCTTACGACCCAGCAATAACACTGCTAGGAATTTACTCAAGGGATACAGGAGTGCTGATGCATAGGGGCACTTTTACCCCAATGTTTATAACAGTGCTTTCAACAATAGCCAAATTATGGACAGAGCCTAAATGTCCATCAACTGATGAATGGATAATGAAGATGTGGTTTATATATACAATTGAATACTACTTGGCAATGAGAAAGAATGAAATCTGGCCATTTGCAGCAACATGGATGGAACTGGAGGGTATTATGCTAAGTGAAATAAGTCAGTCAGAGACAGACAGATACCATATATTTTCACTCATATGTGGATCTTGAGAAGCTTAACAGAAGACAATTGGGGAGGGGAAGAGAAAAAAAAAGTTACAGAGAGGGAGGGAGTTAAACCGTAAGAGACTGTTAAATACAGATAACAAACTGAGGGTTTATGAGGGGTGGGGTATAGGGGAAAGTGGGTGATGGGCATTGAGGAGGGCACTTGTTGGGATGAGCACTGGGTGTTGTAGGAAGCCAATTTGACAATAAATTATAATAAAAAAGCAAGCATATCTTACAGGAGTGCAGAGAGAGGGTTCAGTGAAAGGAAGCTTACTACAAAGTTTCACAAAAGCCAGATCAAGGCAGTCTGTGTCAAGATGGACCCAGCGCTCACCTTTCAAGGTCTTTTCCCCTTATTATAATAGTAAAAATTGCACTCAGGGTGGAGATTTAACATGTTAATTAGACATGTAATGCACCAAGAAGCATGGCCTTTAAGTGCGCAGGTGCTAATAAATCCTGTCTCTACATGCTTAGGCATCACTCTTTTCCCATCTAAGTTCCTTTAAAAAAACTCTCCCTGGCCTCTCCTCAGAAAGCCAGCCTGAGGACACTTTCCCTTGTGCTGCTTCCTTTGTGCTGGAGTTAGGGTCCAGTAAAGCCCTGCCTGGAACTCTGTTGGGCTTCCAGTCAATTTCTATTGTTTAAGACATCTCAGGGGCCAGTAACACAGGGAAATGGTTAATTAGATTTTAGTTATCCATGCAATATTAAGAAAGACAATCTCTTTGTGTAGTATTAACTTTTTTTCTCATTTACGTTTTTCCTTTTTCTTTGAGTATACATGACTTAAAGTCGAGCCATAGTATACATGAGTATACATGACTTAAATCATGAGTATACATGACTTAAAATCGAGCCAGACTATAAATAGTTAACAAATAAACAGAGATTGAAAAAAATTCCATATAATAATCAGAGTTAATATTTTCTTTGTCTTCAGCATTTTTGTTTGGGGAGGTTATGGCTAGTGTTGATCTGAAGGCCTCCAAAGTTCTGAATTTACCTCATCCCTTTGGTACATATGTGAACTTTCCAACTCTTTACACTTGCTTTTCCACGTTGGTGTCTCTTCTTCCATTTTCACAGTATTTCCTCTTGCTTATGGCAGGAAGCACCATTTTTCCCACCAGGGGTATAATTCTACTGGGAATAAGCTACTTTCCCATTCTTAGTTCTTGCAATGCTCCTCGTGTTTGCAGCTCTTTTCATTTGGACTGGTTCTTTCATTTCCTACAGTTCTTGTTTCTTGAGGAAACCCAGTTTCCTGATGCTTGGGTCAAAGGAAAGTATAAGTATCCACATAGTTCTGCATCCAAACGGTCTCTTCTCTGCAATTGAACAACCATACTCTACTGAACATGGGCTTCTCAATTTACTTGTTCTATAGAGTGCAGGGTGCCCACTCAACTTGGAACCTTCCTGAGAGTTAACTGGGAACCTTTGCCTTTCCTCTTTATTTCCCTAGTGTTTTATTGTGTTATCTCTGTCACAAGAAATCTGGTTTGGTTTCCATGAAAAGGAGTCCCTCAAGGGAATAATTGAATAATAGCGTTGGAAGAGACTTTAAACCAGTGTTTTCTAACATTTTTTCACATCATGGCAAATGTATAAAATGAAGGTCATTTTACAACACATTGGAATAAACAGAGAAGCATGCTTGAGGCTGGGAATCCCTAGTCTAGAGGCTCTTGCTGTACGAGACTGTGCCCAGTCACCATGAGGGTTGGTGAAAATCTTGGCACACTTGTGACCTATTTGACATATATCAGAGTGCCATGGCACAGCAGTTGGGAAGCTTTGCCTTAAAGATCAGCCACTCCCTCCATACTCAGTCCCTCTGCTTTATAGATTATGAGACGCATTCTTGGACCTCATTGGTACCATAGGCTGAGACTTTGAGCCAGTGATCTGGGGAAATGGAAGAGCTGGGGAATGGAAGGCACTCTATCTCCTCATCTTCACTCATTCATTTAACCTTCTATTTAGAATTTTCTAATGTTTTTCTTTCCCCCTAACAAATACTTGTCTCATTATGAGGACAGACTCCAAGCTGCTTTCAAAATTAAGTGGGGGAAAAGTGGATCTGTTAAATCCTACAATGTTCCTCATGCTAGCATTTTTCATAAGGTAAAGCTGTTGTGTTTTTTTCTTATAGATTTGGTAGCAGAAACTAAAGATTTGTCTCAGTTGCAGGTCTTGGGTATTTATACAAAGTACACACTTCATGCAAAATACTGAGATGAACTTCCTGTGAGAAGGAAAAGCTAACAATGATCCACTTAGGATTACCAGGCTCACAGCATTAGTTAAAAAGACCACATGCCCTCTGCCCCTGACCAAAGTGCCAGCTCTCAGGGCCAGAGGGAAGGTACTCAAAATAACTGATATAAACCCAATGGCAGTTCTCAAATGGCTATTCTCATCTTTTCCTTCATGCTCTAGAATACACAGAAAGCAAAGCTAAAATTCCTCTCTGGAGATCCAGTCATTGGACAAGGGACTTCAGCTTTTGCAAGCATCACTTGAGGATTTTGAGGTGCATTTCAGATTCCTTGCCTTTAAAAATAGACAGATGATAGGCAGAGGAGCAGGGGAGGAGGTGTGAGTCTCAGGCTTCAAGTGAATGAGATCATTCTGCAGCCTTCCCATTTCCCAGACTGCAGATGTCACAAGGTGAGAATGAATCCTCAACTTGTTCTGGTTTCCAAGTTACAATCCCTCTGTTTTTTTCCTACTCCCCTTAGGGAATTTGTGCAGTCTGCAAAACCACTTGACAGACAATCATTCTTACAGGCAGCAGACACACACATTACCCCACTGAAACTCTCTTACCCAAGAGTTGAAAGCTCTTATGCATAACAGGTTTAAGTATAAACATGTGTTTTTGCCATTCATCACTCCCCCACCACCCCTTTAAAGAAGCCATATGTGATCATACTCTGGGAGGCAACACAATCTACAGCAGGTGGGCTCTTTAATTGGCCTGCTAGGGAAGTAGCTGAAGTTGGGTTCAAAAGGTACTGACCTTCTGGGTTTGGTTAGCAGGAGTTTGTGAATGGGGTTATAAAATCTAAACAGAGAGCTGGCCTGCCTCTCAGACCCATAGGGGAACAGAGGAAGCCAATGTGAATATTTCAGGGGAAGTGATAGAATGTGAAGAGGTTGTGATGTTGAAGGCCAACAATATTTAGCTGCAAAAATACTCCTATTTATCCCAACAGTCCCATGGATGGCTCCATGGGTTGACTCTGGACCTTTGCATTCTTTCATTCATCATCCTTCCTGGAACACACTAGGGTAGGGCTGACAGTGACTGAGCACAGGAGGCTTGGGGGTGTCAGCTAAGCCACCAAGGTTAATGGCAGAGCCAGCACATTCTTGCTCTCATATCTTGGTTGTTCTTGTTTTGATCAGAAACTAAATCATAAAAAGATAATGTCAGAGCAGTGTCTACACAGCAAAGAAAAGTAGTGATAAGGTGATGGCTGATAAGTTTTATCAAAAGCAAACTCTGTAATTCAAGTCCAAATTATCCTTTTAGGTAGGTTACATCATTGAAATTAGCTGGATGATGAACAATTTGCTTTGTACTCTTGGAGAATCAGCTTATCTGTTGTGAATGCTTTCAAGACGGGATTCCTAAAATTAATCAATTCAACTAATATTTATTGAGTGCTTGCTCTATGCAAACAAAACAGTGAGGCAGATTCAGGCCTTGCTCTCAGCAGTGTGGTCTAGAAAAAGAAACAGATTTGTTACCAGGTCATCTAAAGTTTCTCTGATAGTTGTTATGGGAGTACATGGAATACCAAAACCAGTCTTGGTTGCAGTGGTCCATGGTGGTAGAGGGTAGTTTGGGAAGGTTTTCTGGAGGAATAGTTAAGCTGAAATGTGAAGGATAGAAAAGAGTTACTTGGTTGAAGAGAGAGGTGAAAGAATGTTCTAACATTGGGAGTCTGCACAAGTGTCAGGAAGAAGAAACAGGGAAGATGCCTCTCAGGACCTGAGAGTTCAAATATGTGAGGCAGAAGTAGTAAGGGACAAAATCATAAAGGATCCATGTGTCCAGTGGTTAGTTCCATTCTACTTAGAATGTAGGGTGGTTCCTTTTATCCTGGAACACTCCATTTGGGATTTACTCATTTTGTTTCTGTGCCATGTTTCTAAAGGTCTGTCCATTATCTTAGTGTAAGGAGATATGCATTAATGGTTTGGGAAAAGGGACATTGGTTAACCACTTTTCTTAGAAAAGGAAAATATGAATCTGATGGAGACATCTGAAACAAAGATAGAGGTGAGAGATTTTGGATATCCCCATTGTACTGAGACAGGCAGAGATTCTCAGGATGAGGCAGCAAGAAAGTTTCAAGTTTTTAATAAGCAATCATTGTCAAGAATTTAGCTCAGTCCCTACTTTATTGTATCACATTTTCAGATTACATGCTAGTATTAATTTGTGGAGAAAAGTATTAAGGATAAATGATAAGCTTTCCAGATGGTTATAACATTAATTGGCATGAGTTTTATGTAAGTTAACCACATTTTTGCAGTTTTTCTCCCTCTGCTTTTGTTAGTGCTTTAGGAAAAATAATCATTGTTATCATTGGCAGATTTCCCAGATTCCACCTATAGTTTAACAATCACAACAATAACAGCAATAATAATACCTAATATTAGTAGAAAACTGTACAGATTACAATACAGGTTTATAGGCTAGCATTCTTACCTCTTTCATTTCCATGACACATCTCACCTACATGTACATGTGATTAAAAGATTGGTCCTAGATCTAGTTTCTTATAAAGTGTCCAGGCCATAGTAACATATTTAAACATGTGCTGGATTTGAAACCAAGGTCAGTGGTTTTTATTTTCTCACCTAAAGGTTCTGTTTCTCATTATGGCAAATTGTTGGCTTCTTCTGTTATGTCTTTGAGAAGCATCAGTTTCTATTACATTGCCATTATTTGCAAAGCCTCTGATTTACCCCAGAAGAGTAGAAAGGAAAAGAATGGTTTAAATCTTCTGGGATATGAAGTTATTTTTACCAATATCTTTGAACTTTCTATGATTCCTTACTAGGACTAATTACATGAACCTTGTAACCATTTAAAAGAACAGAAAAAAAAAAGGAAACATGCTTTATTATTACTATATATGGACCATTCACTGAACTATATGTTAGGCATGTGAGAGAGATTATTTTAATCCTTACAATAAGGCATCAGGTAGTTCTGTATTTCCATTTTTAATGAAACACTTTCAGAGATTAATTGTTGACATCTATACTGCCATTGGAATTGACACATGTGGTTTCCAAGCTTCTTTCCATCATACCATCTTCAAAGTTTCTCACTCCAAGGTGACTTGTTTCAAATCATCCAGAGCATTTGATGTGCTAAAACTTATTGGAACCTCTGAACATCAGGTTGGAGGCTGCAGAACTAGAGCAAAGGGAAATGCAAAATTGCTCTATTAAAATGACAAATATTCCAGATGTAGCTAATTAGTATGATAACCTATGCGTAAAAGAGAATTGTAAAATTAGTGAGATCAGCCTTGCAATGCCATTAACCATATTATAACTCTTCCCATGATTTTCCCCCCACCATGAAATGGTCTTGCAAATGCCTGATCTCAATTTGCTTTATCATATGGTGTAGCTTGTCAGTGCCACGCACTACTGTGAATACTGTGGTTCTCACAGTGGGATATTTTTTATCTCTGCAAATTGGTAAATTAAAATAATTTCACCTAGGGAGATCTTGCACCAAAAATACGCTGGTGACCTTGACAGCAACTCTATTTTTTCCTTTTTGCTTGCTTTTCCATAATTTTCTTTTTCATTTCTTTTCTGAATCACCTATTCAAAGATATAAAGACTGAGGCAGATTAAGAGGTCAGTCCTGTTTATCCAGGACTGATTTCTCTAAGAGGTAGGTTACCAGAAAGGGAAAAAAAAAAAGCTTTATTTGACGGAAGGCTGAAGTCAGCAGACAGCGGTTAGAGCTAAGCCATTACAGTTCTTCTAAGAAGGAGCACTTGAGGACCAACAGGTTTAGAAAAGCTCGGAGAACAGAAGCACAAATTACTTCTACAAATTAGGCTAGAGACACTCAGTACATTCATTGGTTGCTATGAAACTAACATGAAGGAAGAAAGGAGCAAAGTCAGGTTCTGTGATGGTGGAGAGTGTTTGGGGAAGGTGGCCAGTTTGATCAGGTTGGGGCTAGCAAATGATAGAACAATTGCTTGGAACTCTGCCTTCTGCTTCCTCTTCTATCTCATCTAAACATTTCTTCCTCCGTTCTGTACATTTCTACCTTAAACCCTTTTATGGCAATTCCATCTTCCGAAAGGATTTCAAATTTGAGCCAGAAAGCACCTCGTGCTGGAGGCAAAAGTTCTAATTAATGAACTTGGGTTTTGTGAAATGTATGTGGGAAGAGGAATTGATTTATACAAAATACATTGTTGACCTGTGATATATACATAGCCTGTGATGTTTGCTATCATGTTTCATGATACATACATAGCCTGTGATGTTTGCTATCATGTTTCATGTTTTCTGATTTTACTTTGAGTTCAATTTGATTTGTCACAGTTCAAGAGGACAGAATATACACAGTGTCTGTTACATAAGGGGCTCTCAAATGAAGGAAAGGTAAATGAATAGGTAAATTGATCATGCCTGAATACAATTCAGATATATTAAGATAAGATGAGATCTTGTTTTAATCATAAATTAGTAATAAAACATAGTTTGTAGGTCAAAGATACAAGCATCCATTCACTGACTCACTAACTCATCAGATCATTCATTCATTCATTTTACACATGGTAGTCATTTTATAAAAACCTATTTTGTGCTTGCCCTTGAAATTACATATTCTAGTGGGGACAATCAGTATCAATTTATAAATTCATAAAAAATGAAGGTAATTTTCAAGATTCTTAGATGGGTGATATTGGGTAATGTAGTTATTAAGGAAGACCTGTTTAGGGACACTTGCAGGAAAAGAAGGAGCCATGCCAGAAAGCCAGAGGCAGAGAGTTCCACAGAGGTAGTTTGTCAAATGCTTTTAGGCAGGTGGGAGCTTGTGGTGTTCTAGGACTGAAAGAGGAGAGCATGACCAGAGTGGGCTGAGCTAGAGGAGGCCTGGCCTGGGAGGAGGCTGGACAGTGGAACACACACCAGATTCTGCAATGTTTTATAGAGAGACCCCACTTACCAGCACATTGTCAAAATTCATTTGTAAGATCATTGAAGGGAACTTGGAAGACATTTCCTCATAGAAAGAACATCATATATGATTGTCAGCTAGGCAGCCTGCAAAAATCCACTTAACTTGTAATATCACTACAGCCAAACCACCAAAGAGTATAGTTTCAGTAGAAAAAGCATAGTATAATTTGTGCAGTGAGAAGACTCCCTGTCTTTGTACTTCCAAAAGCTCCAGCACAGACCTCCTCCATAGTGATTCCAGGTATGATTTGACTATTGTTCAGATCGATTCCTATTCTATCAGTAGTTTTTTCTGTTATTTTGTTGTTGTTCTGTTTTGTTTATAATCATTAAGAATACATATGTAGTTTTACCAAGTGTCTTCTTCTGTTATTTTGTTGTTCTGTTTTGTTTATAATCATTAAGAATACATATGTAGTTTTACCAAGTGTCTTCTTTTTGTAATTATTAAACTATGATGGTGGAGAACTTTTTGTTAACAAAATGGGGATGGAGGTGTTATTTCTTTTTTTTTTTTTTATTTTTTATTTTTTATTTTTTATTTTTTTTAATATATGAAATTTACTGTCAAATTGGTTTCCATACAACAGGAGGTGTTATTTCAATAGCTACCTCCTAGGTTCCTTGTTCTTATACCCCAACTTCCTTCATAGTTGGGGTCCCTCATCTTCATCTGTGGCTCAGCATAAGTCTGAACCCAATTACTAAGTCTGCCAGATGTAGCAAATAAAAATACAAGATGTCCAGTTTAATTTGAATTTCAGGTAAAGAAACAATTTAAAAATACGTGTTATGATATTAAATTACTAATACTAAAAAAATTGTTATCTAAAGTTCACATTTAAGTGGTCATTCTGTCTTTTATCTGGCACCCCTAGATAATCATGCTCTCAGGTGGAATGTAAGACCCAGGCCAGGAGGAGGCCAGGAGGCCCTAGCTTTACTCTTGCCCCTCTGCAGGCTTTCCCTGGGCTCACTCAGTAACTGGACCATGACTTATTCTCTCATTCTTGAATGACTCTTGATTCTTTACATGATGTCCTCATTCTATAAAAATTTGGGGTTGGCCCTTCCTACTCATGCGTCAAGGACTGGAATCCTATACCGAAATAAAATTCCTTAAGTGAGTCCCTATCATTTGCCTCTAGGCTTCCCTGATGCCTGATGCCTTTATGTGCGGGGGTGGGGGGGGGGGGAACCATGGTGTCAGTTCAATGCAGAGAAAGGAAAGAACAGGCTTTGAAAGTAAAGGCAAGTTGAATTCCTTGTGCTGCTCTTCATGTGTGAAAACTTGTATTTAATGTCTCTGAGCTTCAGTGTTTTTAATCAGTATAATGGAGTCATTGTAATAAGGTTATAGGATTGTTTTGTGGGTTTCGTATGGTAGTTGCTCAATTAACATGAAAGATTTTCCATCGGCCATGATTAGACAGTGGTTTACTGCTAGATCTCTTTATACTGTTTGCTTTTTAAACATCCTCCTATTGTCAGAAGCTGGGGATTCCCCAGCACCCAATAGATTTAGGGTTCTGTGAAGTCCTCTATGGGTCTGATTGGGTTCCTCAGTATTGAGGATAAATGTTTGCTAAATCAGTGAACACAATACCTCACCCACTTATTCTGTTTGCCTAGTTTCTGGGTCCCAGCCATCTAATAATTCCTGTCTCCAGATATGGTCTCACTCAGCACCCTAATATCTCAGGCTTCTGTGGGCGTCCCTCCTCCACCAGTCCTTAGTGATCAGTGGCTAGTTGGAGAGTTGATCAGGCTGATCTTCCTGCAGCAGGAGGGGCCCTAACTCTCCTCCCAAGACTCTCTCCCAATCCAGCACAAGATGTCTGTCCCATCGCTGGGTTTTGTTTGCCTATGACCTGTGCACCATTTCAGCTTAAGTCAGTTCTACTAATGTTTGCTTAGATCCAAGTGCCCTTCTGCCACACATTTGTGGCCCCTGTAACCGGGTCCCATAAGCCCCTCCTCATTCATGTGCCATGCTTGGCTGGAAAAGCCCAGAAGGCAGCAGTGTTTTGCCTTTTTGTGTCCATTGTAGATACTGTAGGTTTTCAGATACTCTATGTCCAACACTGTCCCAAACGTGATTCTGCAATGTGCTTTATGACCAGCTACACCTTGCCTATTTGATGTCAGCTCTCTGAGAACAACCATTGGCATTTTTAAAACTTGAACTTTTATTCATGGCTCTAAGGTCCTACTCCTTAACTCCAAACTTCTTCCCTAACCAAGACAACAAGCTATTAGTGATGCTGGCAGTGTGGCTGTCACCTTGGTGCTGTGTTCTCAAGCTAGGAAACTTTGGGGAATATGAGAAAGGCAGTTTGGGCTATTTATCTCACTTTAAAATCTTTCTTGGCCTCTTCCTTTTCCTGGAGAAAGAACTCCCAGGGGGGGAATAGGCTCACTTCCTGCTCTTTAGCCCTCCCCTCACTTCCCACTCCTTTCTAACATTGTTTTGTCTTCTTTTGTTTTTTAATGTGATAGAAGCTAAAAAAACAAACAAACAAACAAACAAACAAACAAACAAAAAAAAACAAAAACAGAGCATCACATTACAGCTTTGGGGATTAGAGTGTAGAAAAATAAATTCTACAACTTGGTCCCCCAAACAATGAAGATAACCTCAAACTAAACCTCTTGTCCTTTTATTTCCCAGTCAGAAGCAGCTAACTTTCCAATTAATGTTTAAAACAGTTAAAAGTTATCCCTCTAGGCAATTCTACCCAGAGATAGCTTCTAGCTAAGTGTAGCTGCTAATTTGCATATAAAGACTTCTTTTAATTACTCCCTAAAACCTGAAATTTTTACAAACTCTCTCTGACATAAACAGTTACTCTATCCTATTGTAAAAGAATCCTGTGAATCTCATTCTAAGGCAGTGTCCTGATCAGGAATCTTCCACAAAAATGCCCACCCCCAACTGCCAAATCTGCTTTCGAGCTCTTCTGAACCTCTCATATTACTTTTTCTAGGACCTAGTAAAGGTCTTTACACCTAGAGCAAAACTCGCCGATAAGTTTTTTTCGATTGGATCAAGGCCTTTTACTTCTTTCCGTGTCCAGTTTGATCGTAGTTGTTCTCTCAAGGTCTTGCAACCTCAGTACCAATGACGTTTTGGATCAGAGAATTCTTTGTTGTGGGTGTTGTGGGTGTGGCTGCCCTACACACTGCAGGCTGGTTAGCAGCATCTCTGAACTCTATCCTTTAGATACCAGTTTCACCCCTCAGTGGGACAACCAAATATGTCTCCAAGCATTGCCAAATATCCCCAAGGGAACCAAATCACCTCCCGTTGAGAAATACTGGTCTAGTTGGACCTAGATTAAGTTGAATAGGAAGAATTGTAAGAGGTAAAGGGGAGAAAGCCCATCTCTTGGTACATAGTTTTGCTTTATATCTTTTGTAATTTAACTGCTTCTCTCCTCCATTCTGCTTATCTTGAATATCTCTGTTCCTAATATAGCAGAAGTGAGTGCCTGGAGATACTAGGACATTTGTTCTTAAGAGACCAGGAAAATCAAATCCAAAGGATGTTTCAGAATGAGAATTAAGAGTCTGGAATAGAAATAGAGAATGAATATATCCACTCAAATGTAACTTCCCCACAGTTTCCCTTGGAAACCCCTGTTTAGGAGAGGTTTATATCCCTATGCAACTATAGTGAGAATAATACATCTTAATTAATTATGTACTATATTCTGAATTTTCTTGTCACATAGGTTTTATCAATCTTCTTAGTACTAAACATTCAGGTGAATTCAATATTATTATGGCCACTTCATGGAAAGATAAGAAGGAGCAGACTCAGAAAGAAGAACTAACTTGTCCCAGGTCACCCAGACCTGGGGCAGACCTGGTAAGGGGCAGATATGGGTTTCAAATGATCTGCAGATTACAAAAAAAAATACTTTTTTCATACATCAACATGTTCTTTATTATGCTGATTTTGGCATTGTCAAGGCACAGGTGAAGATCTTTGCCTAAGATAGTTTTAAGCAGTCAGCTCTCATTTCAATATGCCAGGAGATAATATGCAAACCCTTAGGCCAGTTTTTGTAAACCATTTTTGTAAAGTGGTTTTTGAGTGCTACTGAGCCTTTGTGGTTATCTGGTTAAGGACTCTTTTGACCCACATAATTAAACTGTTTTTCCACAGTTAGCATTGTTCATTATCTTCTGTACTTTTTGTCATTAGAATAAATAAGTCCTAATAAAGATAACCCCATAAATTTTGCAGAGAATATATGTTTGACTGAGAACATATGTTGGAGGAGGTGTACTTGCTTACTATCCAAATGTTTAAACAGTGATAATAAAAGAAGCTGCTGTTACGTTATGTTGCTGGAGCTAATGTTTATAGCGTTAATTTCCAGTGGGACATAATAGAACCTTGCAAATAAGGGAAGAATATTTGTCAGCCTTCTTTTTCTATGCAAGGATTATAATGAAATAATTATTCTTGTCTCCTTTCCAGCATACAATTTTGAATAAAATTATGGAACCACTGACGTTCAGAACTGCAAGAGTAATTGGCTTCAAGTCTAGGTCAGCCACCTACACGCTGTGTCACCTCAGAGCAATCACTTAACTTTTTGAACCTTAATTTTCTCATCTTAAAATTGGGATAATATTACATATCTCATAAATCTGTCAGAATGAACAATGAGTAAATGTATGTGAAACTACAATGTAAATACTAAAATGTTACATGAATTTAAGTTCAGCAAATATATAATGAGCACCAACTATAGAAAACACTTCTCTATAGATGCAAGGATGAGTAAATAGAAACCCTTGCTTCAAGGAGCTCTTCCTCTCATGGAAAAAGAAGACATACAAACAAAAAACAGTATTGGAAATTATACTGCAAGCCCTATAAGAGAGGGCAACAGAAACAACAAAGGAGAAGGTCACAATGTCTGATGTTGAAATGCTTACAAAGAAGGAAATATTTGAACCTGGTCTTGGAAGATGATTGGGGTTTGGACAGGCAAAGAAAGGGGATGTTAATCCAATTCAGGAAAAGCACAAAACCAAAAATGTAGGCATATGGGAATAAATGGAACATCTGGAGATTGAAATGTGTTTAGTGTAGTTGGACAATAAGACTCAAAAACAGTAGGTAAGACTCATGTTCAGAAAGATCACTCCAGCAACAGGCAGCATGGGGTGTGGAATGAAACAGGGGAAGTTGACGTATGTGTTAACCAATTGGTCGGCCATTGTAATAATTCTGTTGGAAGAAGATAACAGTACCAGGGTTTATTGTGTAGATGAAAAACTTGAGTAATTTTGGAAATACGTTTTGGTTCTGGGCTATATTTCTCTGACCACAAACACATGAGATTAGGCAACATGTTCCAGATCCATGAAGATTATAGATGAGTAGGAGTTACAGAGATGAAGGTACTGGAAGGTGGGTGTGGAGTGTTTAAAGGACATTCTAGGAAGAAGGAACCCCACGGGTGGATCCTCTGTTGGTAATAATGAAACCACAAAATCAACAGCAGAACATAGAACAGGGAATGAATAATGAGAGAGAAGGCTGGAGATGTTGGCAGGGGCCAGATTACATGTGGCCCTGAATGTTCAAATTGAGAGAGGGTAGTGTTAGAAAGGAGGATCATATCATGCCTTGCTTTGAGGCAGGACTCAAACCTCCAGGTCACAGAATGATGGTGATTCTTTGGACCTTTAATAATAACCACTAAATTAGGCAATAAAAATCTTTTAAATGTAAGTCCAACAGTCACTTTCCAGAGCATCACATGGTTGTGCCAAAAAAGGTCAGATGTTTCTAGGTGTGCCTTAATGGCTCAATTTGTTAAGTGTCTGACTGTTGACTTTGGCTCAGGTCATGATCTTTCGGTTTGTGAGTTCAAGTCCTCAGGCTCTGAGCTGACAATGTGGAGCCTGTTGGGATTCTCTCTTTCTCTCCCCCTCTCTCTGCCTCCTCCCTGCTGGCATGCATTCAGTGTCTCTCTCTCTCAAAATAAATAAATAAAAACTTTAAGAAAATGTTTTAAAAAGATCAGATGTCTTTGCTGGGATTTCTCAGGAGTGTTCACTTGGAGATTATGTCAGAGCTACTCTCTCAGCTCCCCTGACTCTTCCCTATCCAGAGCCACCACACTGCAAACGAAAGTAAGAGAGCTTGAGCTGGTTCCAAACTGTCCCCTTCTTTCTTACCTTTCTTTGTGCTTTGCTGTTGTTATTTTCAAAGTAGCGCATGAGGGCAAGATGGGGTGTTAGTCTTCCCTTGGAACAGTAGCCGAAAATGGAAAATAAGATGCACTGTGACATTTTAGCTAAGAGACCTTTCTCTGGCTTTGGGAAAAGCCAGTTGAACAGGCACTCATTGTCACACAGCCGGAAGAAAACCACACAGTCCAAATGTCACCTCGGAGCTTGTTTGCTGTTACATTTTCAGTGTACATTTGATTATTCTTCCTTTTTATTTTTAAGGATAAGGGGTCAAAGCGACTGCAGCTCTGCCTTTCTTTTCATAAAAGTCTCCCTCCTTCTTCTCATAAAAGCCACCCACATGAGAGCAGGGCTTGCATATCTTTTTCCTGTTTCAAATTGGCAAGAGTAAATTTGCAAATGCATCTGTACCTGAATGATGTGGATTCTCTTAAGCTTATTCTTTTTTTTTTTTTTTTCAGAGAAATTGACCTAAATTGTCAAAGAGATAAAACCACATTTTGGGCATTTCAAGTCCTTTGCTCTAAGCCCTAACTTCTAGTGCTCCCTTTCAATCTTTTACTTCTCATACCTTTTAAAGAGGCAAGATGATGGAAGCAGAAAGGACAAAAACTTGGGAAGCATTCAGACCTGCTTCTGCCTTGGCATCCTCATTCACTTACTGCAAAGCTTAGGTCAACTTTGTTAATCTTCAGTTTCCTCATTTGTTAAATGGGAATAATAACAGTACTTGCCATATGGAACTATATTAAAGATTAAATAAGAAAATGTATGTAAACCATCTAGCCTATTGCCATTAAATGTTTTCAGAAGACTTCCTGACCTGGTTCAGGGTAATCACATGCAAGGCAGGGCTTCTGACAGAGCAGGAGTGATGGGCCTGTGGCTGGAGGAAGCATGGGAAGGTGTCAAAGACAGAAGAGCATGGTTCCCACTTGAGTACTGTGCAAAGACCTGGGGATACATCAGGGATTCAAGCTAACAAGGTCCTGCCTCCCAAAAGCTTACCTTCCTGTGGGCTTCATGGAGACACTATGCTGCTCTAGGTGCTGGGGAGGAACCGTGTGGAGGGTAAAGGTGTTACCTCTCAATTCTGGGGCCTTGGGTTTCATTTCCAGCTTGTCATTTAGCAGCTCTGTGCTGTGGGCAACACATTTCAGCCCTTATGCCCCACCTACCTCATGTATAAAATGGGCAGCAGATCTACCTAACAGGCTTGTTGGGAGAATTAAATGATGCAATATTAGCTAAGATTTAACAGGAACTAACTTTTTTTTTTCTGATCACATACCAGGCACTGTTCTAAGCATTTTACATGTATTAACTTATTTAACTCAGGACAATCCTGTGAAATTGGTGCTATTAGTGTCCTAATTCTATAAATGAGGTTACCCAAGTTTACTCAGGTTGTAGTTGGAAGAGGCAGGATTTAAACAACCTAATTGGCTTCCCAGCTGTGTTCTTAATTGTCTGCTGTCTAGACAGTGGCTCTCGAAGTGTGGTTCCTGGACTGGCCATTAGCAGTGCCTGGGAAATTTTTCAAGTGAAAGTGGCATAGAAGGGTGGGCCCTTTCTTGTTCTGGGGCTTTGGCAGAACTCCAGAAACCCTGATTGGAGTGCTGATGTTTACCTAGTAAAGAGTCTTTAAGCATTCATCTCTACATTTCCCCAATATATTTCACATAGTAGGCTCTCAACAATGTTATTCTGCTTGACTGGTATTCACAGGGGAGCTGTGGCTAAGTGGTGTTCTCCCAGAACAAAAGCTGCCTCAGGCACTTGTGGCTGCAGGCTGAAGCTTGGCTGGTCCCTGGTTGGTTTTTGTCTCTTCATTCCTTGTTTAGCCCCTCACCTTCGAGAACAGGTCATTAACCAGACTTAAGAGGAAGACTTAAGAAGATGTTCCTCCATTCTCAGAGCTGTGGCCTCTTTGGTTTTTCTGCTCCCATTTGGGATCTCCCCTAGCTGTCTAGGAATACTAGTTAGCTAAGTGCTTGGCTGCAGATGCCTGGCTGGGCCACTGGGCAGAGATGCAGACACTTGGCAGGTGGGTTTCAGAAAATTCATTGCAACAGCTGTGTGGCCTGATTGCTCCAAGCCCATTATTCATTTTGCATAATTGTTGACCTTTCTGTCTGCACTCTCCATGGAGACTTTCAAGCCATTTTCCAGAGCACAGATGAATATCTGAAGTGCACAATAGCACAGGAGACTGTCAGCATCCACCTGTAATCCCTCTTGGCAGTGGAGTAGGGGAGATGGGAAAGGCCTACTTACAAGGGTAACTCCAGCTCCAGTGAGAAGCTCCAGGAGTCAGGTAGCTTCAGGAGGATTAGACAAAGGAAACTGATTCGGGCCACTTGTGGATGTTGCCTGCATCATTCTCAAATTCAGGTCTGACCATAACATCCTCTGATGACCAGATGTACAAAGCCCTTTACAATTGGGTTCCAACCCTCCTTTTTTAGCCACAGCTCTTTGTGCTTAGCATAGTAACCCATATGTAAGCCACAACAGACTCTTGGCGATTCCCCAGAAAATCTATACTGCCTCATGCCAATGGGCCTTTGCACATGCAATATGCTTCTCCTAGAATGTCCCTTCCTTGCCTGCTAATCATCTTTACTGATACTTTTCAGCTGAATTAGTCTCTTTGTTCTCTGTCTTCCTATAACACCTTCCTCTATCGCCCATATTGCATTGTATTATGTCATTTCACACCTTTCTTTTACCCTCCTTGAGGAGCAAGGACTGGGTGATATTCAGTTTTTTATTCCAAATCCCTGGTATTTAATAAGCAAACTGTAAACACTTAAAAATAAATGAGTGAGAAAACAATGAATTCTTTTCTTAGGTGCTACAGACTTTCCTTGTTATCTGTGAGGACTCTATGTTATAAGCAAGAGAAACTCAAAGTAGTTTAAGCCAAAAATGTATTTCTTGGTTCATAATTGAAAAACCTTGGGAACAGCTTGAGTCAGGGTTCAGATCAAGTGGCCAGCAGACATATGTCAGTTCTGCTACCTCTAGGTGGTAGCTTTATCCACAGCCTAGTTCCCCTCATAGAATTGAGGTGGTTAAAGCAGACACTCATTCTACTATGGTCTGAGGAAGAGAGAGTGTTTCTTTTTCCAAAAGCCTATGCAAAAGTTTCATCAGCTCTGACTAGATTATGTGCTAATATCTGAAGTAATCCCTGTGGCCAAGGGGCTGGGCTAGGCAAAGTGGCTCAGATCAACCAGGATTACCTTTGTCAATCTTTTTCTATACAACAGTGACAAAAAGTGGGAGAAGAGAAATCAAAGTAATATTGCTGTAGAAAGAGAATGTGGATGCTGGCCAATAAAATGAGCAATTTTCACTTGGTATATTCAGTCCCGCAGGGACAATTCAAGAGAAAAAATAAACAAACAAAAACTTTTCAAAAGCTTTAGCAGTAATATTCAATTTTTGTGAACTAAATCCAAACCCTAAAGCAAAATGTACAGTCAAATCTTAGGCCCTAGAGTTTAAAAAGCCCTGGTGAAGCTTCCATTTCATAAATCACATGGTTGGGTTTTTGATTGTTAAATATTATTTTTTATTATAGTAGACATCAGATGTGTCATTCTTTCCTTTGGTTTAGGTGTATTTTCTCTTGCAATAGTTCCTAATTTTATGATTTGGGAAATTGTGTTAAAGTCAATGAGTAGAGAATTATTAGTTTCCAGACACAGATTTGTGCCTCAAATTGCTGACTGGGGTTTTAATCTTTTTTTCTTTTTCTATGGCCAAGTATCACCAATTGGGAAGGAAAATAAATCAGAGTTAACATGAAGAAATTTTTATCTTTTTAGCAGTAGTATGAAAATTCTTTTCTGGGGAAAGATGAATAATTTCAAAAAGGAGAGTTGGAGAGCATGTGCTGGAGTAGAGACAAGTCCAAGTGATATACAGGTCCCTAACATCCAGAAGAAGGAAGGCTACAGGGAGAAGGAAGAGGAGTCAGGCAAAGCCAGAAGAGGAAGAGGGAGATCCAAATAAGCAAAAGAGAAGAATTTACCAAAAGGAGGATCTTATTTTTGTGTGGGGCAGAATATAGAACCAGTGACATGATATTCTTTCTCTATTTCTCTTAAGAAGTCTTCAGTAAAATCAATATTGTCCACAGAACTTTGGTACATAAAAGTTTTAGGAGGCATTCCAAAAAGAGCTGATGATTTCTTCAAGGTTAATATAAATTTCTTCTATAGGTATATACGATGACAGAGAAGTTAAGTGTAGATAGGAGTCAAGAGAGTACCCAGAGAAAAATTATTTGTAAAAGTCACCAAGAACCATTAGTCAGGTAGAGAGTCTTTATCAAAACTTAAAGGCAGAACTCTCGTAGCCACACACAGAGTTCAATATCTGGAACCATTTGTATAGAGTTTGTAGGTCAGGAACATACCCACAATAGAGGATAAAAACTTGGAGCAAGTCTTCCCAAGGTGGACTATTCCAACTTCAGAAATATTTAGTTTACAAACCCAGTAAAACCATCATGACCTGCCCAGTAAACCTTAGAAGAAAAGACCATTGAGAGAATAGGAACTCCTTTCTTCGCCAGTGGTAGTGTCAAAGGCATTAGACAGGTTCTTTATCTTCCTCCTCATTCTTTTAATATTTTCCAGGTAGTGAGAAGGGAGAAAAAATTTAAAAAAAATAAAATTTCTTTTATAGAAGCCCCCTCTGTCTCTGTACCTCATTAATCCTTAATCCATGATCAAAATTATCTTTTGGTTAAAAAGCAAAAACAAATAAACTGTTTGATAAGAGTTTTGAAATTTAAGTACAACTCAATGGGTGTATAGTCTGCATTTTGACATATCTCCAGATAATTGCACCATACAAACAACTACAACAATTGTCCATTCACTCACACCTTAATTCATCTGCAAGTTGGAGAGAAGTCAATTTTGAATCCAGAGTACTAAAGACAGACCATGCTACCCTGTTCTCAGTTCATCACCAATGATGTTTTCACTTTCTCTGTGGAGGGAAAGGACTGCCCAGGAGATAGAAGTAGGTTTCCTTCTTCCTGAAGTCACTATTATTTTTTGTTTCATTTTTTCCCCAGTGACTTAAAGGTTTCTTAGTTTTAGTCAACTTTGCACACAGCTCTGGGCTTAGAACACACCTTTCCTTTGGTTGTCTCTCTAGGTGGGGGATGAAGGTTGCTTCTGCCTCTGGATTTGGGGAAGGGGCTTAGACTTCTCACAGCCCAGTTGAAAGTCACTTTAAGAGAGAACTACTCTAGCAGTCTTATCCATGTTCCCCACGAAGATTTCATTTCATTAAACTCTAGACTTGACTCATTCAGAAAGGTCAGGAAAATGTTACCTGTGGCACTATTCCTCAACTCCACTGATGCCACCAATGTTTGATTTATGGCAGCTGAGCCTTTGTGAGCCTCAAAAAGGCCTTGCTGAGAAATGCCTCCTTCCTCTGAGATTAAGGGGCACTGATAAAGAGCTGGATGCGTGTTTGTGAGTGAGAAATGGAAACCTCCATCCATCATTTAGACTGAGACTGGGACTGTGGGTCAAGGGAAACTGCTCTTTTAAAAGAGCAAAGAAATTTTTATAATTTTGATCTCTTTGTGTGTGTGTGTGTGTGTGTGTGTGTGTTGTTAAATCTCAAGCCTGAAGTTGTGTGTGTGTGTTTAATAGACTTTCTTTATTCTTCTTTCTTTCTTCTTTCTGTTTATTTTTGGGGAGAGAGAGAGAGAGAGAGAGAGAGAGAGAGAATCCCAAGCACTAACAGTGTGGAGCTCGATGTGAGGCTCAAACTCACACATGAACAAAGGCAGACACTTAACCAACTGAGTCACCCAGGTGCCCCTAGACTTTACTTTTTAGAGCAGCTTTAGATTCACAACAAAACTGAGAGGAAGGCTCAGAGGTTTCCCACCTACACCCTACCACCACACATGCATATCCATAATACATTGTAACAAACAGATCTTGGAATTTTAACCCTAGTTATCTCAGATAACTGGCCAAAAAAATATGAGAACAATTGTGGGATGTGGCGTATGGTTCCTGGGACATTGAAGCCCAGATTTCAAGACCATAACATATCTCTGAGAAACATGTCATTTGGGTTTCACAGAACTCATGCTTCATTGTGGACAAGGACCATGCCTGGGCTTAGCATTTCCAAATTCTAAACAGGTATTAATCTTCAAGGTTGTGGAATGAGAAATCAGATTTTATAGGCATTTTCAGCTATGCTTAAAATTATAGGTTATTGTTAAAATACATATCTAATATTTCTCATGCTATTTATTTGCTATTAAGAATTTTTACCAGGTAGCTTAAGAAATATTTTAGTATCTCTTATCAGAATACATGACCTATAATGAATAACCAAACACTGGAAAACACCAGTAACATAATTAACATGTAGTGTTCAAATAACAGTATCTGTGTCTCCTAGCAGCATAAATAGTGAATTGCCAATTAAGGATTTATTTTTTGTCCAAAACTTATTTCTTTGAACACCACTCATAGGATTTGCATAAACTATACTGTCTATATAAACTTATTAATATTTATTTTAATTCAAACATAACTTGTGCTTAATAAATATTAAACTTTCATGTAAGCAGCTAGACAGCGATACATACACATTCTGACAACATGGTTAACAGCTATAAGTGGGACCAAGTTAGTTCTTGACCTTTCTTTTCCATGTAGTTTTCTTCCAGTTCCTTGAAATGCCAATCTTGATTTTTAGTTCCATGTGTCAGTGGATTCCTTAGGGCCAATAACCTTTCTAAGTTAGTTGTTAAGTTTTAATTCTCACAGGAGAATTATAATATTTTCTCCTATTTTCCCAATTTCTCAATTGATTTTTCTTGAGATATGAGGTTCAGAAAAGCATAAATTTCCTAAGTAATGCCAGGAAGGAGTTCCTACATGGACACACTACTTGGGTAATATCTACTTTCTCCATCATACAGCTACATAGTGTGACATATACATTCTTAAAAATTGCTGTGATGTGCAAAATCATGCAAGAAACACCACAGGGTTTCTGTGGAAGAATGGGGCCAGGGATATAACACTCAAAAACTTCATCAGTGACATACAAAAGAGAGTTAACCAAATAAAATAGTAGCACAGTGTTATACAAAGTTAAATAATAGAAATGTATACAAATACTTCAATGAATATGACACTTTACTTTGAAAAAGACCTAGGGTCTGTTTCTGGAATTGGGCATTGGAAGAGTTACAACTTGTGAGTTATGGAAGTGATGGAAGAAAAGTGATCTGAAATAGGATGAAAGTTGTAACACCAGATGTGTGTGGGTGTGGTTCATAACACACGATAAATTCAGATAGTGAGCAGATGTTTGAAGTGCATGCATGTGTGTGTGTGTGTGTGTGTGTGTTGTGTATTCCGATGTTTGGTTCAAATAGGTACAGTTTCCTGCATTTACCTAGTGTTACTTGCCTACAAAGTCACACATAAACAAATGTGAAATTTGTGTTATGCTCAAATTGTTCCCAATTATATCAATCACATTGGAACAAATTTGAGTGTTCACAGCAAGTGCTTTAGCAGAATTGATCGTACATGTAGAGTTAACTGAAGCTGCTGAATGAAGGAATGGATCTTCAGGCTCTTCTCCATTTATTCTCAAGCTATGCTTTGGGTGGCAGAGATACATTCCTCCGGTGGAGATATTCATCCCATGGATGTGTAGTTGAGTCAAGCATGTAATCACATCAATGTCTTTGATTTCTCTTCTTTTCCTTTCCTCCCCAGTCTGAAGAAGCAGAGAGAAGTAGTTTATGTAGACAGTGGGGGGCGTGACATTGGGGTATAATTTGAAGGGATCAAAAAGTCCTGCTTACTTAAGAATAACAGTTTGGCCAGCCTCCCACAGTAGCTTGAATCACTGTTAGTGGGAGATAGGTCATTGTTTTTGTTTTTGTTTGTCTGTTTGTTTGTTTGTTTGTTTTTCTGTCAAGAGAGGTATGTGACGCTGGAATTGGGTACATTAGTACTGCCCTTAGCACTTTATGGAAGTATCTACTGTATCTCCCTAGCAGGAGAAACATACTTAATGGTAAATGTTCTTCTTTTTATGTATTTAAAGTGCATTATATATTTTTATCCATTATGAAAAACAATATCCTATCCCCTCTGGCAACACTTCCATGAATTTCCTTATAGTCTAGGAATAGTAGGTTTGATGATGGAAGAAGAGAAGAAAATGGAGCTGATCACAAAGCGAGATTTCTTGCTGATCTCTTTACTTTATTCATGAACGTAAGGACTGAATGAAAGCATGCTTGGGGCAGCTAAACACATGGAAACTTCAGAACGATTCCTTCTGCTCTCCTGGCTGTGCTTTGCAGTAGAGCTTTACTGCCCATGATGATCTAAACTTTCCAACTGGCTATTGGCCTCAGCTGACTTTGAATACAGTATTGGTTTGGCAACTCAGCTATTGGATTTATCTTCTCAGCTCTTAAATTTGGCTTGTGCAATTTACTTGGCTAGTTGTTGAATTTCCCTCTTGACTTTAGGAACCTGCTTTCTACTAGCTTCCCAGCTTATGGATTTAATTTATGTATGGACTTGGTTTTGGTTTTGGATCATGCCTTTGACCTGAGTGAAATAACCTGCACCACAACCACAGTTATGAGCTACCTGATTACTTGATGGGGCAGGGAAAACACCCAGTTCCAGTGTTGAGGGAACAAGATTAGCTAATGGGGCCCTGTTATCAGGGATAACAAATTTGCCATAGGTGCCATAGTAAAGGACCTGGGGCAGCCTCAGAATGACATACACCATCTCCTAAGGTCACTATTACAAAACTTCTGACCCTCAACACTCCCTGAAGACTTCTTTAGCTTTTGCGCTCCATGTTGGCATTTTGGTTGGGAGTAGGAGATAGAGCAAATTTTTTATTGTGCTGTTTGGTGAGTCTACCACCTTTGCAAATATACCCTAAGGTCCATTAACCAAAACACTGTGATTCCTTTGTCTAAATCTTACTGGGACCGGATCCTTCTGGAAGATCTGAGCCATAAGGCACCTGTAAATATGGTCCAAACTACCTTGGGGTTCTGATGATTTCTCTGCTACTCCACAGACTCTTAGTCCATGAGTGACAGCTGCCACTCTGTCCCCATGACTATACTGTGTCTGCTTGTCACATTTACACACTTACAGCTCTGAGGCTCAGGAAATTGTCCAAGGCTGAGGTAGACCTATCTTGGTCAGTTAAAGTTGAATGTTATCAGGGACATTTTATAATCCAGGCTTGGGAGAAATACTTTAGGGTACTTTTGTGAGTAAACCACAACAAAAGAATGATAATGACAGTGGAATCCTGCATTTTTATAGGGCTTTACAGATTACAAAATATGTCCCTATTCATGATTGCATTTTATAAACTCTGAGGATTGGGACAGGGGGATGGTAATGCTCAGGTGACTTGGACAGTTGTAGGAAAGGGATCCAGGTTTCTTAGTCAAGTATTCTGATTCCTAGTCCAGACTTCATTCTATCACTGCATATCGTAGTAGACTATTCTACCAGATCTTAGCACCAGGTTGGAATTATAAACTGAAGACCAAGACAACTTCTGTCCTTTAATATACTCTGATATAGGACAGGTAACCCTGTGGGGCCCTTAAAACTATTTATAAACTGGCTTGTTCATTTTTTTAAAACTTATCATTCTTTTTTCCTAAGACTCACTAAATTTTAGAAGTAGGAAGAACTGTAGAGATGCATCTTAGTCTTCCCATTTTATACATAGAAAGATTGAGGCTCAAGAGATTTAAGCCAGCCTGTAAGTGGAAGGGCTGGTGATTTAACCCAATTTATGAATTCCAATCCAGCTCTTTCTCTTACTTTAATCTACCTGGGGGTTAGCAACCATCTTCACTGATTCTTTCCTCTCTATCTCCTTCACTCCATCCACATGTGGACTTAGTGTAGTCTTAAAGGGTTGGAGGCTCCTCTGGGGTCTTTCCTGGGTTAGTACCCTAGACAAGCCTAGATATTTGGATAAAAGATAGGCCAGGACAGCAAGGCCATGGGGTGGTAGCTCATGGAGTTGCCTGGTGGACCTGGCCAAAGCCTGGACCTCACACACTGGCCCCCAGGCTGTTGTTGGGCTGTGCGTGATCATATCTACTTCCATTTATGGAAGTATTTCTTTGTTCCTTTTATTTAGACTCCACACTCACGGATCCATTGCTTATTGCCACAGTCACACTGGAGGGAACCTGCAAGACTAATTCTGGACATTCTTCTTCAGAGCTAATGTGAGCCATGGAGTCCTGGATTCTTGGGACCAGGAAACTATGGACATGGAGCAATGTTGCTACTTTATGACACCCCTTCATCTCCCTCAGGCAACCTCAACTCCCTCAGCACTTGAACATTTATGAAACTTCACAATCAGAAGAAAAATAATAATCTCCACTCTAAGTGCAGTAGCTGACACCATTCATTGAGCAGGTGTGCTGGCTGACTTTTTAGTGTTATCTCATTTAATTGTCTTAGAGGCCTCTTTTCTCAGGTGACGAAACCGAAATTTAGAGGGGTAAGTAACTTGTTTTAGCTCTCTGCCACTCGAAGTGCTGTATTCGTGCCACTATAAAGGGTAGTGTCTGGCAGCACTGCAATTTGTGGCAGTGGAATGCTAGGTGCCATGGAGCATGCACCCAAGGGGAAGGGCATGAGGGTGGGGACCTAGGGGAAAGGTGCAGAACTGAGGGCAGCAGGAGGAGAGAGCAGATCATCACTGTCCTTCTGACTGAATTCTCTCCCATCAAAATTATCTGGCCTTTTCTTTTAGACTACCCTAATGACATTTTATGCAGGCAATGGAACTTCTTCCAGGGTCTGTGAGCTCAGGGTGCTGTAAGCATGACCTTGTCTTGTGTTACAGTAAACAGGGTTGGCTGCCCACTCTTTTCACTCTGTAGATTTCTCCCAAGACAGAATCCTAGTTCATAATGTTTTGATAGTGTCTTTACAGTTGTCTTTTTCACAATATCAATTTGCCCCTTGCCCAGGAAGGGTCTTTTCTTCATCTCTTATTCTCAGTGATCATGCCCCCATCACAAATGGAGAAAGCCCCCCAGAACTTGTCTATGCATACCCATTCATGACACCATTTTGATGCACTTGACTATCAAGTGGTATGTAGAGTCCAGCCAAAATGCCTACATCAGAAGGCAAAATGGCCTGCCTTGAGTGACACATGACTCACTGCAATAGGAAGGATATTTGGCAACCTGAATTTTTGGATTGGTGAAGTGAGATGAAAAAAGTACATTTACTGTGTAATTTTGGGCAAGTTTCTTAAACCCTGTGAGTTCCAAATAAAATATGAATAACACTTTTCCCTATTTCAAAAGAGAGTTAAAAGTACTAAATGAGGAATGCATGTCAGCTTGGCACATATTAGGTATCCAGTAAACAGAGTTCTCTTCTGATTCCCTCTCTCTCTTTGATTTCTTACAGCCCTGAAAGTAATCTTAGGAAATTCCAACTCATTTGGGAGAAGTCTTCAGTGGGGTAAGCAGCTCTGTCATAGACTTGGTGTTTCTGTGGGCCAACCTCTTCCTGCCTTCCTCAAGAGAATCTTCTGTCTTGGTGGGGAAGTACATGGGGAATCCTCAGGTTTCTATGCTGCTGCCTTGGCCCCTGGCTGTTACTTCATTGAACACAAAGCTTCCTTTCCACAGGGAGTCAGAGATACCTGGCAGTGGGAAAGCTACCAACAGCTCTGCCTCCCTTTCTCTTGCCCTCGCTGCTCTCCACCCACCCTGCCCAGTGTGAGAGCAAAGGAGCCAGGACTGCTTTGTCTAACATGAAATCAGTCTGAGGAAGCTGTTCTTTCGCTCTCAAGGAGGGGAGTGGGGGACATAACATCACAGATGTCATCAGCAGATAGTACTTATGGAAGCCCTGTCTGGCCCTGGAGTAGGATTATAGAGAAGGAAAAGGCCTCTAGCTCTGTCCTCTGGGAATAGACCTTCCCAGACAGACAATGCACAGACACATATTTTGACACCCCCTTCCTTTCTCACCTCCTGCTCTCATTCATTTCTACTTACTATCTTAGCTTCTCAGAACTGCTCCATTATCCCCTCTTCCCTTGAAACTGGAAACACTTTAGCCTGGGAAGGTGGAAGTCACACGAAGAAAACAGTGGCCCCACCTAATGCAGGTGGGATTTGGAGCAGCACTGACAAGCATTTCAGCATTTTAACAAACATGGATTGAGTACCTAGATGTGCCAGGACATTTCACATGTGTGATCTTATTTAATTCTGACAACTCTGAGACAGGCCACATTTGTCTCATTTTATAATTTTAAAGCTGAGATTTGGTTTTGTGAAACGGGTTGTCCGGTGACACCTGTCAGTGTCAGTGAGTGCCGTTGACCACACTCAGCTCTGTCTATTCCTCTACCTGGGACTTCACAACTCTCACTGGAGACTGTGAAATGTCTGAGACAGTCTCCAGAAAAAAAGAAAAAAGGTCACTATTTCCACCAACCGTATGTTTTTTATCCCTATATTTATTGTAATATAATTGGCAAATAATATTGTGTGAGTTAAAGGTGTACAATGTGATCATATGATATACATATAAAGTGAAGTGATTACCACAATAAAGTTAGCTAACACATCTGTCACCTCTTGTAGTTACCATGTTTTTGTTTATGTTTGTTTTTTTGTTTTTTGCACTGACAACATTTAAGATCTACTCTTTCTAGCAAATTTCACTTATGTATTATTTACTATAGTTGCCATGCTGTATAATAGATCCCCAGGGCTTATTCATCTTAAAACTGAGAGTTTTTACCCTTTGACCATTATCTTTACATTGCCTTCACCAGCTCTTGCCAACCCCAATCTACCACAATCTACTCTCTGTTTCTATGAATTGAATTTTTTTCATTCCACATATAAGTGATATCAAATAGTGTTTGTCTTTGTCTGACTTACTTCACTTAGCATAATGCCCTCAAAGTTCATCCATATTGTTGCAAATGGCAGGATTTCCTTCTTTCTTATGGCTGAAATATATGCATTTATATTTATTTGTATATGTGTATATATGTGAATATGTATGAATAGAAAAAAATATATGTATTCCATATCCTGGCTATTGTGTATAATGCTTCAGAGGATATGGAAATGCAGATATCATTTAGATATACTAATTTCATTTCCTTTGAATATATACTCAGAACTGGGATTTCTGGATCATATGCTAGTTCTGTTTTTAATTTTTTTAGGACTCTCTATACTGTTTTCCATAGTGGCTGCACCAAATTACAAACCCACTAACAGTGCACAAGTGTTCCCTTTTATCAACATCAACATTTATCCTCATCAACATTTGTTATTTCTTGTCTTTTTTTGGAAAAATATTTATTTAGGCTCTTTGCTCATTTTTATTTTTATTTAAATTTTTTTTAATGTTTCAAAAGAAGGAGAGAGAGGCAGAGCATGAGCTGGGGAGGGGCAGAGAGAGAGGGAGACACAGAATCTGAAGCAGGATCCAAGCTCTGAGCTGACAGCACAGAGTCTGACACAGGAATAGAGCACACTGACAGTGAGATCCTGACCTGAGTGGAAGTTGGACGCTTAACTGACTGGCGCCCGCCCCTCTTTGCCCATTTTTAAATCAGAGTGTTTTTGTGTTTGTGTGTGTGTGTTTTGCTATTTAATTGCATGAGTTCTTTATATATTTTGGATATTACCTCTTATCAGATCTGTGGTTGCAAATATTTTCTCCCATACTATCAGTTGCCTTTTTGTTTGGTTGATCTTTTTTTGTTGTTGTGCAGAAGCTTCTCAGTTTGAGGTGGTCCCACTTGTTTTGCTTTTGTTGCTTGTGATTTGAGCATGATATCCAAAAAATTATTGCCAAGACCAAAGTCAAGGAGCTTTCCCCTATATTTTCTTTTAGGAGATTTATAGTTTCAGGTTTTACATTTAAGTTTTTAATCCATTTTGAATTAATTTTGTAAGTAGTTTAAGATGGGGGTCCAATTCCATTCTTTTGCATGTGATTATTGATTGATTATCTAGTTTTCTCAACCCCATTTGCTGAAGAGACTATTCTTTCTCTATTGGGAATAGGGAATATTCAGTCTTGGCTCTCTTGTTCTTTGTTTTTGTTTTTGTTTTTTGTTTTTTGTTTTGATTCTTGGTTTTTGATTTTGTTCCATTGATCTATGTATCTGTTTTATGCCAATACCGTGCTGTTTTGATTACTACAGCTTTGTAATAAAGTTTGAAATCAGTTTGTAATAAAGTTGAAATCAGAACTCCAACTTTGTTCTTCTTTCTCAAGATTGTTTTATCTATTTGGGTTCTTTCATGTTTCCATCTAAATTTTAGGTTTGTTTTTTCTATTTTTGTGAAAAATGACATTGGAATTTTGTTAGGGATTGCATTGAATCCATAGATTGCTTTGGATAGTTTGGATATTTTAGCAATATTAATTCTAATTCATGAACACAGGATTAATTTTTATTTATTTGTGTTTTCTTTAATCTCTTTCATCAATGGACTTAAATTTTTAATATACAGATCTTTCACCCCCCTTGTTTAGATTTATTCTCAACCATTTTGTTGTTTTGATGCTATCATATATGGGATTGTTTTCTTTATTTCTTTTTCAGATAATTCATTGTTAGTGTATACAGTCACAAATCATTTTCTTTTTTTAATGTTTATTTATTTATTTTGTGAGAGAGAGAGAGAGGGAGGGAGGGGCAGAGAGAGAGAGAGAAACAGAATCTGAAATAGGCTCCATGCTGTCCATGCAGAGCCTGGTTAATCCCATAAACCATGAGATCACGACCCAAGTCAAAGAGTCAGACATTTCACCAACTAAGCCACCCAAGCACCCCAACACAAATGATTTTCGTATGTTAATTTTGTATCCTACAAGTTTGCTGAATTCATTTATTTCTTATGTGTTTTTTTTGTGTGTGAAATCTTTGGGGTTTTCTCTATATAAGATCATGGCATCTTCCAACAGAGACAATTTTACTTTCTCATTTCTGATTTAGGTGCCTTTTTCTTTCTTTTTCTTGTGTAATTGCTCTGGCTAGGACTTGTAGTATGATGTGTATAAAGCTGAAGGTACACAGGATTTTTAAAGCTCTTGTATTCTTAGTGCAGACTTCTCTCACTTGGATATCCCAATGAACTTCTTTCTCTTTGTCATTTTCTTGGCACCCTGCTTATGTTCTTGGAGTAATGGATTTATCCCAAATAAAGGGGAATCCACTGGGGTCAAGAACAAACACATACACCTGCTCCTTACCTCTCCTTTCAGCTTAGTGGCCAGCAGATCATGCCTGCTATTCAGAAGCAGACCATGTCTTAGACGCTGAAGAAAAATCAGCAGAGGAAGAAAACACTAGAAGAGGAAAAGGACTTTGTCAAACTCTCATTCTCCAGCTGATCCTCCTGCTCTGCTCCACTAACAGAGACTACTGCTATTCTGGGTATGAGAGTCTTTTGATGAGGCCAAGTTCAGTGACCATGCCATAACCCAGCTTCACTTCAGATTCGGATAGTATTTTTCAGAGGCCACCTTTGTTACCCTTGAGAGACTTGTGAGAAAGAATGTGATTTTCTTTTCTTTTCTTTTTTCCAGCTCTCCCAGTCTCACCTGCCTTCTTTCATTTTGTCTTATTTTCATGATGGCAGTGCAGATCTTCCAACTCATGAAATTGCAGTCCAATGGCAAGAAAACATTGGGTGAGGGGGAGTCAAATGCACATGGAGATCAGGTTTATTGATTCATATTCATTCAACAAAAAGTGATTAAGTGCTTCCTATGTGCCAGGTACATAGAGGCTGGAGATACAACAGTGAGCAAAACAACTTTACTGTTGCATTGTACTGTTGCACTGGTACTTGCATTGTAGTGGGGGGTAAGATACTAAACAAATACATGTATAAAATATGTTTTAATTTTGGTTTTCCAAAAAACAGACCCTGGGAAAAGAATTTGGATTCAAGTAGTTTATTTAGGAGGTAGCCTCATGAAGCACAGTGAGGAAGTAGAGAAGTGAAGCAGAGAATTGGGGGGGGGGTGGTCAATAAAGGGTATATTAATGAGTGGGTTACAACTATGGGTAACTGGGGCTGAATACCACTGAGGACCATCAGGAAGTCAGTACAAAAGGCTATTCAGAGTTGTCCTTTTGAGGGACAAAATGTTGGGATATTTATTCACAAAACTCTCATCCCTCCTCATTCCTAGGATGCTAACTGCTTAACATTTCTGGCTTGCCCTGCACATAGGCTGAATGTGCTTCTATTGCTAGAGAAAAGCAATAATGCCATTAGTTACAGAGACAAAGAAAGCCATGGCTGTAAGGGAAGTATCTGTGATGACTTCTGGGGAAGCCAAAAAGTATGATCAAGAATATAGGTGGGATATCATCAACTACTGCTGTATTAAATGGAAGTAAGTGCTACAAAAATGAATAAAGAAGAATATAGAGTAATAGTTGGGAGATGGAACTATTGAAAATTATGGGTTTAGGAAAGACATCTCTGAAGAGGTGATATTGGCATAAATACCTTCAAGAAATAAGGGAATAAGCCATGCATACATCTGCAGGAAGATCATTGCAGGCAAAGGTAACAGTGAATGCAAAGACCTTAAGGCAGGAGGAAGCTTGGATCTATTTTAAAGGTAGATATAATAGGTTTGCTGATGGATTGTGTATGGGATGTAGAAGAGTGGAGTCATGAATCATTAAAGGGGTTTTGGCCAGAACATCTGATAAATGGAACTGCTATCTATTGAGATTATGCAAGTGCAAGAAGTGTATTGGGGAAGGGGAGGTATTACAGGTTTCATTTCAGACATGTTGCATTTGAGATAACTTTTAAAAATCCAAGTGAAAGTGTTGAGCTAATAGTTGTATATATTTTTCTGAATTCAGGGTAGAGATTAGTTCTGGAAGTACAGACTTGGGAGTTATCAGTACGTAGATGGTATTTAGAACCACAGGATTAAGTGAGATTAACTAGGAGTTGAGCATAGATAAAGAAAAGAGATTTGAGGCCTAAACTGTGGAGTATTTCAGTCTGTAAAGTTCAGGAAGATGAAGAGAGCCAGTGGATCTGAAACCCAAGAGAAACAGTGTTAGACCCAAGGCCAGGTGAAGACAGAGTTTCAAAAGGATTGTGTTAAATGCATGGGAGAGCTGTGCTGAGTGGGAGGTGAGTGGCTATGGAATGGATCATGTAAATGCCCATTGAAAGGAAGTGATGGGTTCCATGATATTCATGCAGTTGAGGGTCAGAAGGCATTCATGACTGACTTAGAGAAAGGCTGAGAGGACAGAATATTTGGGGGAGGGGTCTCTGAAAGCCAAAATAATGGGCTGCCCAGGTAGTTCAGAAAAGAAGAATGAAAATAAAAACTTCAAGGGGGAGATTGTGCTTCAGTGATTTTGTGCTGGGTTCATTGTACATGCTAATTGGTGCTCAGAAAATGTCTTCCTAGACATGGAGACTCAAATCCTCACTTAAGATTTAGATTAAAAAAAAATTATATATATATATATATATATATATATATATCAAACTAACAAAGAAACAAAAGTTATTCCTATTTGTATAAATGAAAAAATCTAAACTAATATTCTACACCTAAAAGAATGAACTTTACATATATAAACTATGCCTCAATAAACCTGACTTAAAAGGTACTAATCAACTCCTGTCAGTGTTGAGGTTCCTCCCAAACCACTCCACGATCTGGCCAGTGCACATCTGGGCTGAGCTATGTATTACATGTGGGCACAGCTCTGTTCTGAATGGACTGCCCTCATTATTAAGAAAAGTTTATTATTACAGTGGCCTACAAACAAAATCTGTTTTTTTTTCGTCCTTGTATTTTCTCATTCTAGTTCATCAAATAAGATGTTGTCTGTTGCCAATTTAATCAAATAAGATCTTTCAAGAATTGACAATGCTTTTCTGTTTCTTATAACAAACTCTTGTTTTTCTTTCAAGGTCCTCCAAAATTTGGCTTTGGCCTAACTAGCCCACATTATTTTCCCAAAATATAGGCCCTTATTTTAATCCAGTTTACCCTTCTGTGTAACAAACATGCTTCAGTGTTACTTCCCAGATTTTCTGAAATCTTCACTCAAAATATACTTCCTTTTTCTTTATCTTTTAAAATTCGATTCCTTTCCGAGAGTATAAGAGAGAGCCTAATCTTTGAATTAGAGAGGTTTATGTTTGAATTCTATCTTTACCTCAGTTTCCTCATCTGTAAAACAAAGGTAATAATACCACTCTCACAGAGTTGCTAGGAATTGATTACCTATAGGCTTTGGAATGTGATCTAGTACTGACCTCTTCCAATTTTATCTGAGAGACATTCCAAGATAGGATAGAAATTTAAAAAATTACTTTATATTTTCCTTAGGTTATTTTTAATCTTATATAGATTTATAGAGTAATTATTAACTGGACAAACAAGTTAAAAATTATACCCCAAAATTATAGTAGTTTCTTATGTCAATTTGTAAAATTCAAGTATTAACTTAAATACTATTGTATACAGGATATTAATTAGTCCCTTTAACCAAATCATATGTTTCTTGAGGACAGGGATCATCCATTTCTTTTTTGTTCTTAGCATAATATACAGTACAATGTACACGGTGATCATTCTATAGATTGGTCTGGTTCTCTTTAATTTTACTCAGACTCTCCAGAGATGGTCTAATGTCAGATATGGTGTGTGTGTATATATATAATTATTAACATTATGTATATATGCTCATAATTTACGTTACTAAATAAATTACATTGAATGAAATTACAGTCTGGCTAGTGTTGTCTTGACAAATTTAAAGCACTAATTATGGTCACAATGTAGTGTAATAAAGTATGGGCTTTGAGAAGAGACTTGGGTTCAAATTCCAATCCAGGCCTTTAATGGCTGGGTGACTTTGGGCAAATTACTTGGTACCTCTGAGCTCAATCTTCTCCTTAGTTAAAAAAGGAGATAAAAACACATATGACCTCACTTGCATAGGCTAAATACAATTCCATGTGAAAGTGCTTAGCAAAGTGTCTTGAAAGTAATAGGCATAAAGTACATATTTGATTATATTCTTCCTTCTGTTTCTGTTAAACTGAAATTTTCACTTTAAACTGCAAAGATCAAAAGAAGTCATCTGTATGAAAGCACTTTGAAAACAACAGAGTTTTGAACACCTGTAAAGCATTACCATTATTATTATAAGCAAGGAAGGCAAACTCAGTACTCTGCTCTCTAGAAGGACAATCTCCCTATGAGGCTGTCAGCAAAGTTGTATATCTAACTTTCTGAAGATTCCTAGGTCAGATCCTGTAACATTCCTGAGTGAGATGTGACCCATGGCTGACTGCCTATAATCTTCCTCTGGAAAACCCTCAGCCCAAGAATAAAATTCAGGAGAATAATAGAATAAATTACAATTGTCATAGCTATACTTTTATTTCTCAATATATAAGACAATGAAGTCTTTTATTTCCCTGTGTTTGCATGTTTTTTTACTTGTCCTTATTCCCATATTCATTTTTTCCCTCCTTTCCTTTGATTAGAATCAATGAGGAAAATATTGGTAAATGTTGACTTTCCTCTCCAACCCTTGGGGATGCTGGTCTACCAGAAGGGAGTCCAAAGACAAAATTCTTATTAAGTGACCTTGTTATGCTTTCTGCTGTTGTCCTCAACTTCTCTCTCATCCAAATTGTTGTAATTAAGAGAGTGGCCATTAAATGATTTCCCTTTGTCAGATGGATTATGTTTTATAATGGAGCCAAGTTCTATACTCATTATGATTCTACAGGCCAGTGCCAACAAAATGTCGGCACCTTTTCCCCGACAGCAGCTGAAACAGCAGAAGAAGGTCACTTAATGACAATTTGGGAGGAAACCTGTATAGCTTTCAGCCAATCGCCTCCTATCCTTGAATGTCAATAAGGTGTTCTTTTTCAATTTAAGGCCTCTTCTTTTTATGAAGTAGGGATTTAAAAATGTGCTGGTATCAAAGTGTTTCAGAACAAAAAACAGCCAACAAATTTCAAACTAAAGTAATGTTGAATTGACCCATGCAGACCTGAAAAATGTCCCACTCTGGGGATCCTGGTGGGTCAAGATATCTGTCATCCTCATGCTGTGTTCTCATGCTGTGATTGCACTTCTGGGTCACTGTGGCCAAGCTCCCTAATGAAAAGGAAATGATCCCATCAATTGCCCAGATGTTTGACAGAGGGTAGACTAAACATCTGGTTGATTGAATGGTTTTCTCTCTGACCAGATGTTTGGTATCAACTAAGCACTGTGTGAGTAGATCTTTTAAATGGGCATTCTCCTGAGGCCCCCAATCACATCTAGGGTATAGGAAGTTCTTCTCATATTAATACAATTTTTGATTCTGAGATGGAATCCTGCTTACTTTGCTTACTCTATAATTTCTTCATAGCCCTGTTTGATTCCCTTTTCTATAAAGACATCTTTGGCAGAGATGATAGTGGTGGTAGTAGCAATGCAAAAATGTGTTAGCATAATCACAACATTTAAGTATATTTTCATGGCATGATTCCATATTCCACAAGTTATTCTTGCATTGAGTTTTCTTTGCAGCATATATCATTTATCAGTTAGACATTCTGTATTCTAGATATAGCAGTGGAGATTTCGTGCTAGCATGGCAATGTCCTTTCTATCATCTTTTACTTAGCCAAAGAACTCTCCTCTGTCTGAGAGAATTTTCTTAGTAGCACTGGATGAAACATTGGAGTCTGAAACAGTGGAGTTGGTAGTGTCCTATGGTGGCAAGAGCACTGGATTAGGGGTCCAGATTTGAGAACTGTGGCTAGTTCGTTCATTAACTCTCTAAGTGACCTGGGTATCAGTTTAACTCTGTAGGCTTCCATTTCCTTACCCAAAAAATGATGACATACAACTGAGGTACTAACAGTCTGTAATTTGATGAAACCCAGGAGGTGATGGATGAGGTGTAATCAATTTTATAACATTGAGTTCAGTTTGCTGCTTGAAGAATAAATTCCATACAGGTAAGAAAAGAACTTGCACAATGAATTAGTGGTTCTAGTTACTTCCAAATGCTTCTAGAATGGGCAATGTATTACATATGATAGTGCCATTAATATTCTAGAAGCACATGATGAATATGGTTTGAGAGTGGACATAAGAATCATTAAAAAGGCTTGAAATGGGAAAGGTGGTTCTTATGCACTGCCATAGTGGGGATGGGAGATAGGGTCCTGGTGACTGACACTGGAGAAGGATGAAAAAGACATGGAAAGAGGATGGGAGGGCCCAGAGGAGTAAATTTACTGGTATCACAATTTTGCTAAGACCAGTTTCCCTCTTTCTCTTCAATTTTACTAGATCATAGTGTCTCAAGGTTAGAAGAATCAAAGACTATAAATGCTCTGAGCATTAATTAGGCATCAAAATAACTTAAATCAGCCATTGTTTCATCTTCTGAAACTGAAGATCACTGTGTATATCTCTGAGTCAATGAAATGTATATTCTAAAAACCCATATTTCTAAGAATAAGGGATTTTAGAGAAAATAAATAAATCTGTAGGTAATGGTTTGTGATGTTTCCAGATGAAATTTCTGAACCTTCTAGTTTTTAAGCTTTTGGAAGCAGTTTTACATTTGCAAAATGATCAACTAATTTTTCAGAATGTGGGTTGCTATTATCAGCCTTAGTTTGTTTATAAGTTGACAGAGCTATGAAAAAAAAACAAACAAACTCAACTGGTCTGTCTTTGGGTCTCCAAAAATCAGACTGTAGCCCTTTAACCTCTATGACACTAACATATACTTAATTTAAAAAATCATACTGTGAGCATTGGCTATGTTTTCATTATTCAAAACAAGTTTGTTTTCTTGTTTCTTTGTAGGAGGGTCCAAAGTTTTTTCTCACATGGGTCTGGAGTATTCTACTCAATTCTCTACTCAGATTTTCCATCTCCCCTTATCCACTCCTGATTCCTCTTACCTCCTCCAGAAAGTGTAAGGATCAGGGAGGGGGAAACATAGCTAGAGTAGAATTCCCATTCCTTGATTCAAATACTTTTTATCTTGGAAATAATGTCTCTCAGCTAAAGACCTCGACCTTCAAAGAGAGCTTCCAAGAGTGCATTTTATCAGGGCAGCCAATAACTGGGAAAGAATGGAGGGAAGATGTGGGTGTTCTCCATACCATATTCTTTACATGCAAGGTAAGTTCTCATCAGCCTGTGGTGGGCTACAGGCAGTTGTACCTGGAGTCCTGGGGCCAAGATGACTTCCCAGATGTCCTCCTGGTCTTGTGGTTCCTCAGAAGTCCCCTAGAACTACTCAAACATATGTGACATAAAGTCCATATGGTTTCAATTTCCTTTACGACATGACTATTTTTGCTTTGTTTGTTCTCAGACCTGCCTTACTCAAAATTCCTGCTCTGTTGAGCCCCTTCTGCCACAGAATTAGGGGTGGGATGAGGTTAAAAAAACACTGAAATGGAAGAGAGCTCAACCAGCTCATTCTGTATAATAAAATCCATTCTACTGTGGTCCTAATTTCATCAAGTAATACAAGTCAACATTGAACATTAATGAGAGAAGGTTTCCAATTAGATAGTCTGACACTAGCCCTGATTCTCAGTCACCTTCAATTGTCAGCGATAAAAAAAGGACAGTTCAATATGATATGGATCATTCACTCCAAATCTCCACAACTCATTTATGACAAACACAACTAACAGAGCATGGGGAACTGCAGAATTGTTTTTCATTATCCTGGCACACTGGCTTCCAACTACAGCTGTAATGATCTTCAGTGGTTTTCCATACCACTTTGTTAATGAATTGTCTGAGATGTGATGGTAACCAGAATTCTGACCGAGAATCTCAGTAATCCTTTTGTTTGGAAAAAAAAAAAAAAAAAAAAAAAAAAAGAGTTTCCAGAAGAAGAAAAAGGGAAAAAAATTATTTAAAAAGAAGTTTTTTGTTTTCATAAGTGACATGGGTTGTGTTGGGAGATAGGGTGTCATTCCAGAAGTATTTGGGGAGGAAGAAGAAGTGGGAGTATCCAGAAGCTCTGGAACATTAACCCACAGAGAACCTTAGAGGTGACCACATAACCAAATCACATGGTTTAAAATAATGGGATAAGCTAGGGTTTTATGAAGGTTAGTGCCAGAGCCTACATAATTCCAATATGGTAAATAGGGCCTAACCACTAAGATTTCTGGGAAATAATGCTATTTAAAGACAGTTGAATGTCAATATTTCAGGTAGTATAGTCAGGATCCTTCCAGTGTCTGGGGATGTGGGACCAGATCCCCAAGATCTGGAGATACAAAGACTAGGATGGTTAAACTTCAGCCAACCAAGCAGTCTAGAATTTATTTATTCATTTATTCACTTAACAAATACTTACTGAACACTCACTCCAAGTCAGGTATGGTCCTCCATAGGTACAGATGGTGAGAAATATAGACACTGTCCAGGGACCAGCAGCCAGAGTTGGAACTCTAGGCAAGACAGACAGAAAAAAAAGCCTTTCAAGTTTGAACATGCAGGGACTTCAGTATACTTAATTATTTTATTTCTTCATTTAGCATATTGTTAGTTCTCAATTTTATTATTTTTATTACCACAATAATTACACCAGCCACATTTCAATATCAAACCTCATGGGTACCAATAGGCAGGGCAGAACAATAGCTGACCACAGAATCAGGATCCAGAAGGGCATAGGTATTGAGAACAAGATAAGGCAGACACAGGAGAAGCAGGCATCTCATATTAGTGAGCATGGAAAAGCTATAAACTGGAACCTAGGCTAACAAACTAGGCAACATATGTAAAATACCAGCAAAGAGGCAATGAGAGTGATACAACCTTTGACTTAGCCAGGGTGTTTCTTACGTGCTCTCTGCTGGTGCAAGGCTAGTCCTACTTGATTCTTCATGTGGGAGCAAGTGAGTGGGTGACGCTGAATAAAAACAGGACATACCTACTTACTCCCTCACAAAGCTGCTATGTTTAATTATCTCATTTATTTGAGAAGCAGCTTTATAATGTCAATTTGGATCTCCTCTTATGTGGTTGAGTTAGCAAATGCATCTCTAGGGCCCTGCACTGAGCAGAGAAGTTATAAACACTCATAGAGTCCATTATTCTTACCACACATAGCTCCACAGCCTTAACCTTCAAAATTAATGAAAACCAAAGCAATGTAAGCAACGTTGTGTAGTTCCAAGATTGCAGAAATGAAAGCTGGAAAGGCCCTTTGAGGTCAGGGGCTCCAGCCCCTACACACACATGGAACATTACTTCCTTTGTCACTGGCTTAGGTATTTTAAGTCCAATGAGATTTTAAATATCCCAAATGATAGATTCCACTTCTGATCTTGGAGGAGAAATCTAGGAAATAATAAATCTCACTTTTAAGTATTTCCTTATGTTTAACTCTTATTTTTCCCTCTCTTCATTGGGTTTTATTAATCTAAGAGTGTTAGCTTTCTCCCCCTTGCTTTTAAAATATTTTTGCTTCCTGTATAGCATTTGTACCCTTCAAATATTTATAGACTTCCTTGTATTTCCTCAGTCATTAGCCAAGTCATGCATATTTAGCACTTTTAATCTTCTAGACTCTCTTCATAAATCAATGCCCACATTGCTGGTGTCATTTTCGCTCCTCTGCCTATTTGATCTATATCTTTCTGATTCAGAGGTGTTCAAACTGCATTCATTTATTCCATTGCAAGTGTCACTATTATTGCAAATACCTTAGTGAAAATCTTTCTTTCTCATCTAACATTAAAGGCAGCCCTTAACTCTTCCTGCAAAATTTTGTAACCAACCTGGATCTATTTAATCATCCTTTCCTTTCAAGACGTTCTAGGAAACAAGAGAATTTGGTGAAAAGATCAATCATTTATCTTTGGGTTCAAGTGCTTGCTTTGCAACTAATTAACTCCATTATCTTAGAGAAAGTAACTTTCTGTCTTTAAGTCTTAGTTTCCCAATACGTAAAAGAGGGGATTAGATTTGGTGATTGTAAGGAGAAATCAAGTTTTGAAATTCTGTGCCGGTATTGAATTCATGAATTAAATAATCTTGTATAAATTACTTCCCCACCTTAATGTCTAATCTTCTCTCCTGAAACAGAAATTATAATTCTTTTCTTGTTTACCACACCAAGTCGTTTTGAGGATCATGTATATGAAAGTGCTTTCAAAATCATAAAGTGCCAATCAAACAGATGACTTTATTATTGTTATTTTTAATAGTAGCAGAAGCATCACTGTGACAATTACAAGTATCCTTAATACCTGTATTACTCCAAAATGTGATAGCCTGTTCATGGTCCTTAGGCTGAAAGTCATTCTTTCTGTTGCTAGTGGCTTTACTCAGGGCCTTGATTCATGGGGCACCGTTATATAATATCAAACTTTTCCAGACATAGGATGGTTTTGCAGTTTCTTTAGCTGTTGGTGATGACAAATATGTTTTTATCTTCCTAACCCATGTGTCTTGCTTTTATGGTTAAGTTTATTTTGCTTCATCTGATCACTGATATTTTAGATTATTTCTCCTAGGGAAATATGTTGCATTTCCCTCTTAAATTAGAACTCAATATATCTTTGCCAAAGAGTCTGCATTACTTATTTGTCCTCGGTGGTGTTCTACCACCTCCTAAAAAATATCAGCTTAAAATTTCATCAGTGTGCTATTTACTTCTTCTTTAAGATCACTAATGGAATTGATTAAAGGGTTAGAAAAAAAAATAACTCTGAGGGTCCAAAGATCCAGTAATACTAATCTAAATGAGACAACACTAAGTGGTACCTTTAAAAAAGTCGACGTTAAACTGAGAAGCAGCCTGCTAGAGTGGAAAAATAAACTAAGTAGGATTAAAACCCGGATCTTTCAACTCCAAATTCTGTAACCTTTCTTTGTTGCCATGTCTCCTTCTTTATTATGGTTCCAATATGCATACTTCTATGGCATTCATCTATAATTGTCTTTGGTAGCTTTTAAACAGTTGACTATTGCAGTGAGTTTTGCACCTGAAAACCAAGTATACTTGGGTCAGTAATATCTTAACCCAAGAGGAATAATGGCAGACCCTCCAGTATGGTGGCAAGTCTGGACAAAGGGTCTCTTTGGTAGGAGGTTTTCCCCAAATAACATTCTAAATAATTTCACAAATAATGTTGACAAGACAATTTCCATTATATCTACACACACATAAGATTGGTTCTTGAAGTGGTGCTTATTAAATGAGAACTTTCCCAGAGGTTACAATGCCTTAAATGATTAATAATCATGAGAAGAGTACTACATACATTTATTGATACCCTTTCTACTCTATTTCTGCTCATGTGTTCAATATATTTCATAAAAAAAATATGTTGGCCCCCTTGAATATATGTGTCTAGTGAGAACCCAGATTTGAAAAAGGAAACAAAAGGATTATCCTAAGAAGGGACTAGAGCTTTGAAAAGTGTAAATCTTGAGTCTTGGAATACAAGTTAGAAATCCTGGTTTCCCTTCCTGTTCTCTACTTTTTTAACTCTGTTTCTCTGGACAAGCCATTTTGCCACTCTGAAGTTCAGTTCTTAGTGTGTAAAGTGAAATATCAATGCCTGCCTGGACTGCATCATAAACAATGTGTTGAAAGTTAGATGGAATTATTATAAAATGCTAAGCCAATGAGGTAGCCATCATCATTATTTCCATGTAGAAAAGTTAGGAGGAAATGAGTAACTTAGTATACTGCCAATTAAAATGGAAAATAAACCAAAATAAAATATGTTTAATATGCACTTTGGACAAAAGATAGTGGATTTTTAATTCCAACAACCAAGAACTGAGCATTCTGGAGAGCTGGTCAAGGGCTTATTAGGAAAGTGAAGAATGCCAAAGTAACCCTTCTCTAAGTTATTTGATACAGCTAAATCTACCCATGGTGAATATATTCTAGGAAGTTTGAATTAGAGTATGTTTCCTTACTAGGTCTGAGTGAAAACAGTTCTTTAAATGGTGATTGTTAACAGTGGGACTCTATCTAGGCAAAGTAGCAATTGTATATAACTATTCAGCTCATCAAATTTTGCTCAAATGGTATATATGCTGTCAGCATTTATGTATGCTGTTAAAGTAATAAATAAGTACATAATAGCTTATATTAATTGATCATTTCATGTGTTCTATGCTAGGTGATTTGTTGCAATCAGTCATTTAATCCGCACAATAATCCTATGATCCATTCTCTGTTATAACTCCCATGTTTCAAAAGAGAAAATGGAAGCACAAAGAAGTTAAGTAATATATCCAAGGTCACACAGACATTAAGTGGTGAAGCCAGGATCTATATCCAAGTCAGACTGAATGCAGAGCCACTAAATAGTGATATATCTGAGTTTTGTGGGTCATAAAACTTATATAATTGGAGAACCCTCTTTAAGAAAAAGAATACGAAAATTGCTTGGAAATGTTGTTTAGCCTCATTAGATTGACAGTAAATCTAGGTTGCTCTGTTGTGTACACTATTTTGATTGAGGAAAATTTTGAGAGAAATAAGCATATTAACATCATTTGCTTTATTTATCCACAAACTTCTGCCTATGTGAATAATTAACAACTGAAATTCCATGTAACGATAGTTAATATCTAAGATTTTTGTGTCACAATTCAGAAAGCTACTAATATCCACTTAGTGGCAACTACCAGAAATTACAGCTTAGTCCTAGAAGGTAGTAAAAGCTTTTACAGGGTGTGTTTTCAGATCACAGAAGGTTTTAGTAGGAAGAAGCTTTAAAGATTAAAGGAAAACACCTCAACTTTGGGATAGAATGAGAAGCCCAAGAGGAGGTACTGCAGAGAATTGGTTAATAATGTGGGTCTTAGAATCCACCTGCCTGGATCATGGAATCATACAGCCAAATGTCTCCACTTCCTTTGTGACTTTGTGCAAGTCATTTGGCCTCTCTGACCCTCAGTTTTCTTACCTGTGAAATGATGATGATAAATGCCCACTTTAAAGGGAAGTAAGGATTAAATGAGATAATAAATGAAGAATTCTTACCATAACATCTAACAGATGAAAACAGAAGCAGAAATACAAGCTAATGATAATTGTTGTTAAAGTAGAACTTGTTCAAAGTCACACAGATGTTACTGGCAGAATTGAGGCTAGAGTCAAGATCTCTTGATTTTTGATCAAATGGTCTTTCCAATCCTCTAAACAGTTTCTTTACCAAAATGAATGTAATGATAGAAATGATACAATCATAATTTCAGGAAATCCAGTCATTTCTAGGAGATGGGGATGGTAAATGGGAACAAAATGTCTACTCTTTGGGTTCCCCAAGTGAATAGCTAAGCATTTTAAGAGTGAGCCTATGCAACTTAATGAGGTGTTATTGTTACCTGGCAAGGCTGTTGGTAAAAATTTAGTTCCCATATAGTCCAAGCACTTCTTGAGAATGGGAACTTATTGGTCTCAGAGGGAGAAACTTCTTTCTGTGGGAAATTCTGTATTCAGGGCCCTGGATCTCCATTTTTCTTTCATTCTCACTACTGAATCACATGTCAGGAAAGCCTGATTAGAAAGTGAACAGCAAAGTATGGTTAGAAAGTAACAAGCCAATTTCATGTGGAGTTTTGCTGGACTGGCCTTGCAAATCTCTGGATGAATCCTCACCGTGCATCTGACATTAAGCTGGGGACTCAGACATCTTTTGTGTTATTTTCATAGATGACACCTCTAAAAGGACAGACATACATAATCTCTAGGTCATTTTTCTCAATGATCCAAACAGGTTACATTTTAATGATGGAATTTTGATACTGAACAAATGTTTTCATAAGAAACATTCATAAGAGCTTAATTTTTCTTCATCTTTAAATGGGATAAAGATTCTTACTTCACAGAGGTTAGTTGTCATTGAACCAGAGAGCATAGTGTCTGACACATGAGAGGTTTCAGTAAATTCTAATTCTTATTTTTATTACTTTGTACTCTCATACAGCATTTTGGGGTTAATAGGTGTTCTTCAAAGTATAAACTTAGTGGTTAAATAAGTTTGAGGAATGCTTCCTTGAACAAAGTAAAACAGATTTCTATGCTATAGCATTTCTCAAAATCTTTGTGCTAAAATGCATTATGAACCTCTAAGAGGGAAGGAAGTACAGCATGTTGGGCTTCTCAAACTCAATTTCCACATGACTATACCAGAGTTTTGCATAACCGAGTTTGGAAAATGCTGTACCTTATCCAGAATAATCTTTGAGAGGATTGATGATCTCTGCACTCTCAAAGCAAAGCTCTGACTCTTAATGGAGATTCTCAGAAGTTAAGCAGCAATTGTAGTAGGAGAAGTGGTTATATAGAAATTATAAATGAGTCAGGAGGTTATATTCTATGGTCACAATAAGTTTCATTTTTGGAGAAATGGGATTAATTTCATAGAAGCATATTTCTTTATTACCACTTCCCCAATAAAGACTCGTGTATCAGAAAAGCATAATTGAACATCCAGATTGGGACTCCCTCTTATAGTGTGCAAGGTTATTACAAGGGAGAGGCTACCTGGCCAGGACTGCATGTCCCACCTACCTGCCTTTGGGAATGGTCATGAGAATAGTTTTTACCAATGAAACAGAAATAAAAGCGATGTGTGCCATGTGTGCCATTCTGGGCTGAGAATATTTTTCCCCCCTCAGGTATTTAAAATTATTTATTTATTTATTTATTTATTTATTTATTTATTTATGAGAGAAAGAGAGAGAGAGAATGATCAGGGAAGGGCAGAAAGAGACAGAGACACAGAACAAAGTAGGCTCCAGGCTCTGAGCTGTCAGTACAGAGCCTGAGATGGGGCTTTAACTCACAAACTATGAGATTATGACCTGAGCTGAAGTCAGAGGCTTAACAGACTAAGCCACCCAGGTTTTAAGCAGAAGCTATGCTCCCTTCAGGTGTTATTTGTCTTTCTACTGATGGATGAGGAAGATACTGTAGTTTCTGGTAGTGGTGCCACATAAGGGAAGTCAGGGTCTCTGGACCACCACCTTGAAGAAAGCTGTGTGCTGAGCAGTGAATTTACACTGGAGTACTATACAGTAAGAATAAAATTCTACTGTGATGAAACACTGATGTTTTGGGATGTATTTGTTACAGCAGCTGATATTTCTTAGCTTCTATAATCTCATCCTACTTTTCTTTTATCCAGAAACATTTTGTTACTTAAAATAATTCTATGAAGCATAAGCTGTGTTTAGTCCTGTGAGAGACAAGGGATTAGGGGAAGGAGAAATTTAGAAGCTCAAGATGTGATCCCTTTTCTTGGAGAATCCTTCAGTCTGAGATAATGACTCAGGGCACACATACATAGAAGTTCAGATGCACTGAAGCTGGCTTCTTTCCTTGTCTTTGAGGTTGTCCTCTATGCAGAAGAGCTTTCTAGAAGACATAGCCACTATGCCCATGCTGCAGCAGAATGGATGTGGAACAAATAATATGCATGCTGGGGTTTGTAGTTTTCTCCAGACCTAGGCTATCAGCCTGTCACCTGGAGCTGAAAAGTCTCCAAATAATTTGTGGCCTCAATGATGGCTTTTAGTTCCAGCAGAGTAATTATTTTTTTTTTAAAAAAAGAATGAATAAGTGAATTAATAAATAATTTTCCAGCTTTATTGAGGTACAATTAACAAATAAAATTATAAAATATTTAAAGCATACAACGTGATGACTTGATATATGTACATGATGAAAAAATTTCCCTCGTCAAGATAATTAACACATCCATCATCTCACTGTGTATTTTCTTCTTCTTCTTCTTCTTCTTCTTCTTCTTCTTCTTCTTCTTCTTCTTCTTCCTTCTTCTTCTTTTGTGAGAATATTTAGGTTCTACTCTCCTAGCAAATTTCAATCACACAGTACAGTATGTCAACTATAGTCATTATGTTATACATTAGATCCTCAACTGAGTAATTCTTAACTGTGGGTGAGAGAATTTATTCTCAGAGTTTCAACTGGTGCTTTGTTTGTTACCTCTTGCATTCATTCAGTCATTCATTCATTCAGCATATCTTTGAGTTCATACACTGTACTAGGTGCCTCTGGTGAACAAAAATCCAACGTTTCTCTCCTGGAGCTCCCAGATTGGGGGAGACATAGACATATTTATAGTTTCAACAGATGTAACAAAGGCTATGATAAAGATGGAATAACTCTTCTCTGTGGGATCAGAGGAAGGAGTGATGAACTCTGCCAGAGGGAGTTGGGGAAGGTGCTCACAGAAGGTGGGCTTAGGAGAACTCTGAAGGAGGAGTAGGCATTTGGAGGAAAATGGGAAGAAGTGATTTGGAAATATGCCCTGATAGGCAACACAATAATGAAGTCAAGGAGTTGAGGAAAGGTTGAATGTCTGAGAAAGTCAAGCAGCTCAGTGTGAATGGTATTTAAAATGTCCTCTGTACGTATAACAGTGCTTGTCATAGAGATGGCACTCAATAAATGTCTGTAAAATGAATAAATGGCATACTAAGAAGGTTGGGGTTTTTTGTTTGTTTGGTTTTTTAGTTTCTTTTTTGTTTGTTTGTTTCAAGTTTCTATTTAAATTCCAGTTAGTTAATGGGGCACCTGGGTGGCTCAGTAGGTTAAGTGTCCGACTTCGGCTCAGGTCATGATCTCACCGTTTGTGAGTTCGAGCCCCACGTTGGGCTCTGTGCTGACAGCTCGAAGCCTGAAGCCTGCTTCTGATTCTGTCTCCCTCTCTCTCTGCCCCTCCCCTGCTCATGCTCTGTCTCTCTCTGTCTTTCAAGAATAAATAAATGTAAAAAAAAAATTCCAGTTAGTTAACATATAGTGTAACGTTAGTTTCAGTAGAATTTAGTGATTCATCACTTATATATAACACCCAGTGCTCATCACGACAAGTACCCTCCTTAATGCCCATCACCCATTTAAAGAAGGTTGGTGTTAATCCCATAAGGGACTAGATGCCATCAAACACGTTTAAGCAGAGGATTCAGAAAAAAAGAAAAAAGCAGAAGATGAATTTTTAAAAACATATCACTTAATTATGAGACAGTCTCTTGGAAGACTATGACTGCAATATAGATTTTCATTATGGGCAATAGAGATGAAGAGGTTATAATGTTGTGCCTTTGAAATCTAAACTGTGACATTATTTGCTGCTACCTTGCAATATCAGGAAAAAGAACAGGCCCTAAAGTGAGCATTGAAGAGTGCAGAAAATAAGACTTCGTTGATGAGTTACTTATTGAGGACATATGCGAATGGGAAATGGGATGTTGAAAACATTCCTACATAAGCTGAAGGTTGTTTATCCTATTGTACAATCAATCTCTATTATGCTAGTATAAATAAAACCTTCAGAGAATCAGAGATGCCAAGGAGGACCTGAAATTTTGTTTGCATTCTCATCCACAGATGACGCTAAGAGAATAATGGCAATGAAATCATTTGGAGGTTGCAGGCAAGGATGGAAAACTTATTTGGATTCAAATCAAAAGCATCATTTTGAATTGGAAAGCAACTACATATGCACACAGGCTAATGCATTTTGGAAATAAGGAACTTAAAATGCCAAAATATCACTATCTCTTCAGGGCCATGTTGAACCCAAAGAAGAAGATTGTTATTTCCAAATGGCACCACTACCCACAATTATATTGGCAGGAAGTATAAGGTCCCACTGGAAGCAATGAACTTCACCTCCTACCAGGAAAATCTGGAGGTAAAGGTTTAGTACAATAGGGTCATGAAAAATATCCTGTGCCAACTATTTTAACTAGCATGAAAATAGTCCAATTTGAGGATGTTTAAGACTTTACATAGCAGTTTAGCTAAAACGTAATCTGTCATCATCTCCATTTCCTTTCCTTTATGGGGTGTATTGGCAGAACCTCTTCTGACCATAAACAAGCAGGGCTAGAGGGAAAATAATTTGAACACCATTACCTGCATTCTTTCCCTGGAGGAAAGATATGGAAAGAGCCCAGAATTCCTCATTTATAGTTCACTTTCCAGACTACTGCAATCCCATCCAAGGTTCATCTTATCTAATGCCCTCTGGATTTGTAGGGGAGTCTCCCAGCAGTTTTTCCAGCATGATTCAGATTCCAAATTCCCAGGAGGGTCCAGGGGGAGTGAATTTTCCTTTATAAGGAATTTTCCCTTACCATTATACTCATGAGCATGTATCTATCAGTAGGCTAAGACAATATCTTTTGGGGAAGTTGGTTCCTGTAGCCTGATGTGCTCAAAAGATGATGCCCTTTCAGATCTTCCCTCCACATTTATCTCTGTCCTGAAAGGCTGATAAGCATAGATATCATCAACAGGCTCCTTTGCCCTGTGCCTCGCTAGAGTCTGCCATCAAACCACAGTTCCTGTCAGATGGTCACATCTATACGGTTCTATTTCACCTGGTCCAGGCAAATGCTTTCTTCTCATCCTGTAGGCCTGGGGTGGGGATAGTACCCCACTGTTACTGCCTCTGCTGTGCTGCCCTGCCCTGTGGTTTCCATGTACCTGCCCTCATGTCTGCAAATAGTTGTTTTGTTAATCTCTCCTTAAATTATGCCAATTTGAGTATTCCATTTTCTACCTTAGTTTCTATCCTAGTTAATATGTTAACATTTGATTCAATACATGGTAGCTTGGGCAGTTGTTACTGTGTTGATGCAGTGACTTCCCAACATTTCTAATTTGCTAGGGAAAAGATATTATTTTATGTCCCTTTAATCTCATGCAGCAACTAACTGTAGATGCTCACTAAGTAGTGGTTCAATGAATGACTAAAATGTTAATTGATTATTTGAGTCTCAAATTTTCAGGCTAATCAGGGGAGGAATGCCTCCAAAGAGATTAGGACACTTTTTAGGTGACTTAAAAATTCTCCAAATCTCAAAATGACTTACCACAAGATTAACATATGTTATATTGAAAATATATTTTTCAAGTCATGTTAAGTACAATTATATTAAAAAGTTGGGATGAATTAGCAATTACCTTTATCTTAACCATTTTTACACAATATTATCAAAAGGGATTTTCCTATCTCTGGGTCTCAGGGCAGATCATTATGTAAGTGATTTAAATTTTTTTTTAATGTTTATTTTTGAGAGAGAGAGAAAGAGAGAGAGAGAGAGAGAGCGAGAGCAAGAATAAGCTGGGGAGGGGCAAAGAGACAGGGAGAAAGAGGATCCAAAGCGTGCTCAATGCTGTCAGTGCAGAGCCCAATGTGGGACTTGAAATCAAGAACCAAACTGTGAGATCATGACCTCAGCCAAAGTCAGATGTTTAACCGAGTCACCCAGGCACCCCGCAAATGAGTTTTAAGAGGACAATAGCGTTTACTGGTTTTGAATTCCCACTATGTTTCTGCTACTTTCCAGGCACTTTACGTGAATTATCTGACTTTGTAATAATAAATAGTAACTCATAATTAGTCCCAGTTATGAAATAAGAACTATGGTTTAGAGAAAGTAGAAAAAGTATCAAATACTTGTAGAGAAAGATCTAGTTCATTAAGGAATTAAACTTCTGCTGCAGAATGGCAAGGAGAAGATAAGATTCTAATGCTTGGTCAGGAGGAAGAGGAATGACCTCATCTGGGTAGGGAGATGGCAGAGAGAAAAGGAGAGTGATGGAGACTTATTCCCCAGGTGCATGCAGTGCTAGAAGTAGTACTGGCTGTGAGAATCGTGTGGAAGCTGATATTGGTTTCTACTGCAAAAATACTCATACGTAAACAGGCCACTAGTGGTTTAAATGAAAGTTTGCACCCTTTGACCAACATGTCCCCATTTTTCTCAACCCATATCATAGTTAATAATACTGTATTGTATACATGAAATTTGGTAAGGAGGTATATCTTAAGTGTTTTCAACACACACACACACACACACACACACAAATGGTAAAACAAATAAAACACAGAAACACGTGGCTTAAAATAGTAATCTCAGAATTTCTCACACACCAACAGTTCTACCGGCTTTGACTGATCTACTCTGTGCTCAACTGTGTGGATCTACTGACTGCAGGTGTCCAGCTTGGCTGGGGAGGCTCTGGTTCAGTCCACAGTTACTGGAGCAACTCTGCTCCACATGGCTCATCATATGTTTAGGAACTGTGTACAAGATGGAGGATGTTCTCATCACAATGTCAGAGGCACAAGAGGACAAGTGGAAATCTACAAAGCTTCTTAAGGTATAGGTTCAGAACTGACACTGTCATTTTCCCCTCATTGTACTGACTGAAGCAATTCACATGTCTCAACCTGAAGTCAGGGGTTGAGGAAATATATTCTTCTCTTTTAGTGGTGGAAACCACAAAGTTATGTGGCAAAAGATGTGGATTCTGAGAGGAGTGAAGAATTTGGGGGAAATAATGCAGTTCATCACAGCTTAATGGTGAATTTCAGTTCCCTGATTTCAAGTGACTTTGAGCATATTTTCGTTTGCTTGTATATCCTTTGTCCAATGTTTTATGATGTTGATTTCCTATAACCTTGAGAGCAGCAGGGAGGCTCTGTGGCCAACTCTGCAATAGGAGAATGGTGTGCTGGAGGAGGCATCTCTGAGCCAACCCAGTGAGGCCATCACTAGCTTATGCAGTGCCATTGTGCAAATTAGCAAAAGCACCTTGTGTTGTCTAGTGTTAGACATTGTGATCATTTTGGAGGAAGGTGATGATGACACTGCATAATTTTTTTTGGCATACCACATAACTAGATAGATTTAAAATTTCTATCTTATGCCTAATCATGGAGCTATTTTCAATCACTTTTGGAACTGAAATATTCACACAAACTCTTCAGAGAGCTAGTAACTTCAGATGTGGGGTACAGAGAAAGGCATTCTGGGAGAAAACTATATATGAATGAACTTGAAACTCTAAATTGATTTACTATCGCCTCTATAGGATTCACAGTACAAGGAAACAGAAGCATTCCATGTTGCCTTACCCTCATGAAGTTCCTCTGTCTCTACCCTCCACCTTTGTTACTCATTCCAAGTTCACATGGGAGATTGTGCTTATTAACAAAATGTCCCCATAGGGTCTCTTCTTCCAGTATAATTCACTCTTTGTCCATAAAAACCACAGGTGTCATCAAAGACTGTGAGGCTAGATCTGCAGGCTTCCTTAGGCTGCAGCAACTAACCTTTCCTACTTAATATCTTTTTGCTAGAAGTCTCCTGTTTTTAATGTTCTCCTACATATTATTTGCATATTCATATTATATACAGAGTTCTATACAGATATAATCTGAACTAACATGGGTATGTTTTCAAGAATAGCAACAAATTTTGTTTGACCTGTGATTGTCTATTCTATTTGGGCTTCTTTTTTGGAGACTTAAGTATATTTCAAGTATAGTAATGTTGCTTTGAAAAACAGCTTGGGGATTTGTGACATATTTTGATGGGAACAATAGGGAAAAGAAATATTTGGAATTTGGATTTTATCTAAAAATCTAGGAAGAAGTTTGCTATTCCTCTTATACAAAATGCTTGGCATTGTTTTGAAATCAGAGGAGAGGCTGTGCATGCACATCTCCTTGCTCATCCCAAGCCAATTATTTATGGCATTTTTCTAGCAGTGATAAAATAGAGCCAGGGCATAAAATGTCATAAGGAATGCTGGAAAGGAATTAGAAGTAACCCTTAAATATTGAATATTACCTATTCTTAGCAGCATTGAGTGATGTTGACCTTTGATAGGGATGTGTATGTGTGTGTGCATGCTCATTACTCCAAATGGATTATAAGTTCAACTTGCAAAGACTGAGAACAAAATTATAACTGTCCAATAGAAATGATTTGAAATTCATGCAGCTAGATCAAAAGGCTCCCCCAGTTCCAAATGAGCAGTAACTGGAATGAATTACATTATGGAGCCTTCCCAACTGCAGCTTAAATCATTTAAGACTTGTTTGGTATGGCACCTGCTGCTCACTTATTTTTAGGAGAGAAAATGTACTTTCTTGAGCATAAGGACCTGAAGAATTTTTACACCCAAGGAAAAACCTAAATGTGCCAAAATTTTGGGAGTTGAATTTTTAGAAGGGCAGTTTAATTTGCTACTCTTCTACTCAGGCTTAAGGGGCTGAGATCACAGTGAAAGAGCTGCCAGCACCATGACCCCCCATGTCCTTCCTGCAGGATACTTAGTGGGAGGCCATTGTGAAGGCTGCTTCAAGCTTTTGATCACTTGAGCTGCAGACTTCATTAAAGCAGACAGAAGGGTGAGCTTAAGAAAAGAAGGAAAAAAACTGGAATTCCAAATATTTGCTAAGTTTTTAATAGTTTCAATCCTCATGTCCCTTCTGAGTGACCTTTACATTTCAGAAATGAGAAACCCTGACCTAATTACTTTCTAAGTTCACTGGAACTGTTATACCTTATGTAATACTCTGCTTCCTTTACAAAAATAAGGATTGGAAGAGAGCAGTGAAGCTGTGTCTACAAGTGAGAGGCTAAAAGGGGAATGAGGGTAAGCATCTGGATCATTTGTGCCAGTTGTGAGAGAGTTTTGGTACACGCCTGTGAGATCTAGGGAGGTTGCCAATTGTTACATGTAACTATTTAAATTTAAGGTAATTAAAATTAAATTTAATTAAATATTCAATTCCTTAGTCACACTAGCCACGTTTGACTAGCCACATGTGGCTACTGTATTAGACATCACAGATACAGAATGTTTTCATCATCACAGAAAGATTTTCATACAACAGTGGAGAGATGTCTCCCCTTATTCTTAAGAGAAAAAGATTTGGACTAAGTGTTTAAAGATTCCCAAATTAAAAAAAAATAATGGAAACCCCATGTGTGTATGATAAAATTTCTCCTAACTAAATTGACATGCATTAAAGTTTGAAGTTTTCAGTGCTTCCCACCTACACATCAAAATAACTTCCCTGTTGTTTCCCATCACTGACTTTCCACTTGAGTCTTGGGCTCCTAAGTTTACCCTGTGAGCTGTGTTTATTCCCACTTTCTTGTTCACAGTGATGGTTTCTCCACATATAAAAGCCTTCCCTTCCCTTTACTGCTTACCTCAAATCCATCCTTCCTTAAAGGCCTCATTTATATTGTCTTCTGTGAAGAATTCTCAGACTGCTACAGCTCATATAATCACTTTCTACTCTGATAATTTGCCGTTCCCCACCCCCCCTCCCCCGCCATATTACACTTTTGATTGTTTCCTGTGCTGGTTTCTTTCTTCATTTAGAATAGAATGAATGTATTGTCTTTGAGAGCAAGGACCCTGTTTTATATTCTGCTCATCATAAATGGCCTTTGCCATCATCCTGAACTCCATCAGATTCAAGAAATTTAACATTGATGCCTTTAATCTGTAATTCATTCTCCAATTCTGTCAATTGTCCCGAAAATGTGTGGTCGTTTTTTGTTTGTTTGTTTTTTGTTTTGTTTTGTTTTCAAAGCAATTTTGTGTTTCTCTTCTGCGATCCAGGTCAGGATCAGGTATTGTATTTAGTTGTCATGGCTGTTTAGTCTTCTTTACTCTGGAACAATTCCTCAGCTTTCTTTGTTTTTCATACCATTGACATTTTTGAAAAAACAAAACAAAACAGGCTATTTATTTAGCATGATCCTGATAGTTTTTCTGATGTTTCCTCATGATTAGAACCATGTTTTGCATTTTTGGAAGGAACTACTATATAAATAATAAATTATATTATTTTCAGGGTATTATATCTCAAGTGATATCATGTCTATTTGCTCCTGATAGGTGGTGTTAATTTTGATGGTTTGGTCAATTTCTCCACTGTATAGTTACTATATTTCCTTTTGTAGTTAAAAAGTAATTGTGGGGAAATTAATTGTGTGATTAGTTCTTGTCTTTGCATGTTTCTCTTAATAAATTTGATGCATGTATAATTTTGTTATCTTAGAGTGATTAGTTCTTTTTTGCTTGGTGGCCCTAAGAAACTTTTGTCTTCAAAATCTACTTTTTTAGAATCCGTCTCAAAGTTGATCATTCCAGACCAACTTTTCAAGGTACATGGTGGACTCTCTTAGTATGTAGATTTTCTTTTTCTTTTCTTTTTTTAAAGTTTATTTATTTATTTTTGAGAGAGGGGGACAGAAAGAGAGAGAGAGAATCCCAAGCAGGCTCTGCCTTGTCAGTGCAGTGCTAGATGCGGGGCTCAAACTCAGGAACTGTGAGATCATGACCTGAGCCGAAATCAAGTCACATGTTTAACTGACTGAACCACTCAGGTACCCCCTTATCTCTCATTTCTGAAAAAATTTCCCAGATTATAAGTTTATAAGCTTTTCCTTTTAATGACTCCAATTATACATAGATTGAATTTTCTTTGCCTTTCAACCATTTTCTCTCTGACTCTTTTTACTCCTTTTCCTCATTTGCATTCTTTTAGTTGTTTTTTGTTTTTTTGTTTTTTTTTGCCTTTATTCACTGGCTCTTCTAATTATTTGATTCTATTTGATACTTTGTCATTTTTTTCTTCATTTCTGGGTTTTACACCTTTTAATTTCTTTCTGAAGTTCATTGCATTTCCTCCTGTTATTTTTCACTTTTATCCTTAATTTTTGAATTTGAACATTTTTATATCTCCAAATGATTAAGGAAATTTAATTAAGCTTGGAGCATTGGCTTATAGTTTTTATCTCATGGTTACTTTTCTTTGGGGGAGTTTATAATGAGCTGAAATGTTTTAAGTCTCACTGTTTGTTTTCCTTCTACTGTGGCTTTACACACACTTAGGCTGAGTTTCTTTCTTTTTTTTAAATTTTGTTTGTTTTGTTTTGTTTTCTTATTCCAATATATTTCAGAAATAGAGTGCATCATTGAAGAGTATTCTCTTGTGCCAGAATAGTGAAATGCAGTTTCCTCAATGGATATTTTTTTGCTGGTGAAAGTGTTGGGGAAGGGATTGGTGTAACTCACGTTTCTCTCTCTTTTATTTTTCTGAAGGATATTTAATTTTTTCCCTTCTAATTTCTACATGTAGCTTTAATGCCACATTGTCAAGGGGCACCCCTCCTTCTCCAGTTAACATCTTCCCCAAAAATGCTTTGCAGAGGTATCAGTGGAACCCCTGGTTTCACTCACTCTTAATACTTTTTTGTTGTCAGTACTGTAAACACTACTTCCCACACCTGTGTTTAGTACTGAACACGTAGTATACACTTTTTCTTCCTGGGAGTTATTCCTATCTGGGTTTTATGTAAATCTTATAGACTCTTCTTTTCCCTGGAGACTCCTAAGGCAACTCTCCATTCTCCAAACTCACAAGCTTGTCATGGCTGTGGAAGCTCTGTTGAAATTTGGTATTAGTTTTTCTACTTATAGGTAATTTGAAATTTGTACTATTAAATGTCTCCTAGTAATTCTGAAGATGTGGTTTTGAACTCCTTGCATTTTTTTAATGTTTTATTTATTTTTGAGAGAGAGAGAGAGAGAGAGTGAGCAAGCAGGGGAGGGGCAGAGATAGAGGGAGATACAGAATCCCAAGCAGGCTCCAGGCTCTGAGCTGTCAGCACAGAACCTGACATGGGGCTTGAACTCACGGACCATGAGACCATGACTTAAGCCAAAGTTGGACACTTAGCCAACTGAGCCACCCAGGTGTCCAGAGTTCCTAGCATTTATATTTGAGTTCCCTGTTGAACTTAAAACTTTTTTGGGAGGATGTGTGGAAAAAGTTGGATTTAGGAAGCTGCCTTTGTGCCAGGGCTGAGCAGACCTCTCCAATAACTTTTAAGTTTCTTTCTTTCTTTATCCTTGATGATCTATATTTTACTATAATGTGTCAAAACATGGATTTATTTTATTTATACCTCTGGGTACTTGGAGTGTACTTTATATATGAGAACTTAGATGTTCTTTAGATTTGGAAAATTCTTAGCTATTATTTCTTTATATGTGTATATAATATATATAATGTTCATTGATTCTTTTGTTATTTCTTCCTGGAATTTGGTAGATATGTGTTAGAGCCCTCCCAAACTCTTCTCCATGTCTTTTAATTCATTAATTACTCTTTGTAGTTTATTCTCTTGTGTTTTTGAACTATATCTGGGTGAATTCCTCAGTATTATTTTCTATCTTACTAATTCTTTGTGTCAATCTGGAATTTATTCTATTTGTTGAATTTTTGATATCAGTGACTACATTTTTTATTTCTAAGATTTCTAATTGTTTTTCTTTCAGATTTACTTATACTTTTTTAAATTTCTAAATTTTTAATAATTTTTATTATTTCATTTAATTTTTGAGCATCTTAATCGTATTATTTTTTGATAATGTTTTTTAAAATAATTTTTTTTTTCTGGAAGTAATTCATGTTTGTGTGGCTGATGTTTTGGGGGGATCTTTAGCATTATATGACTTCATATCTTTTTGAATTCTATTTTTGCAGCTTCATTTTGGACTGGACATTATTTTTCTTTGGTTTTGTTGTCTGTTTTCTTATGTTATTACTCTTCTGTATGTAGTATTTTTGTGGTGGCCTTTTATGCCCAGACCAATGCCAGTATTGATAATAGTGACCCCAAGCTCCACCCATGATGATGTTGGAGATACTGCAGGCCCTGGCACTGAACTAACTGGCAGCTTGGTTCAGTTCCTGGTATGGAGGCATTGTCTGTGTCCTCCCACCCCTTTGAACTCCCAGGTTTCTGTATTCCATAGAATGAGGCAGTGGTGAACTGTGGTATTTTATTAGCATCCTTACGAGTGGGGAGCCCTATTTCATCTCCTTATTTTGTGGAGTCTGGCTCTAGTAGCACACTTTGTGTTGGATACCTTTTGCCCACAATAGCCCACCATCTGTTTCTGTATCTCAAGCCTTAGCAGTCCCATGGCTTCTGCTCAGCACTTTGCATTTTCGTCCCATTATTGGTCCATGGAAACAAAATTTTTGTTTCCTTTAGACTAGCTTTGCATTCATCTAATATTACTAAATGTTTAGAGCAGAAGTTGTGTTTCAAACCATGAATTTACTCTATCACCTTCACCAGATAGCTCTTTACTTGGTACATTAGTTAGGGTCAGGGGAAAAACAAACAAACAAAGAAACAAACAAACAAAAAAAACCCATGATGTATTTACATTAGAAAATTTCAAAATATTTAAATAAAGGGATTACTTATATGGGTACAATTGAAGTATAATTGGAGTATACATCCAGGAATAGTACAGAGTCTTGGAAAATAAAACGCTAATGTAGTATCTTGGGACTGGTAACAGAAAGGAGCAGTTTCAGCCTCTAGGTCTGAAAGGTCAGGGAGAAGGAGAAGATATTAGAACCAACAGAGAGAAAACTGCCTGATCTGGGGCCTGATCTGGCATAGCCAGCCAAGGTGCACCTATTCAGAAAAGGCTGGGAGAATTAATATATTGAATTCACTTTTTCCCTTCAATCTCTTGAGAATGCACCCTTTAGTCAAAAACTTAACAGAAGCCAGAGAACAAGGGAGCCTGTTGTTGATGCAATTCATGTATTTAACTTTTCCAAGCAAGAGCAGTATGAAGTATAGACAGTGAGTTCAGATGACTGTGGTTGATAAAGTTTTCCAGAAATGACTAACATAGTATTTCCTATCTCACATGTTAATCTTGATTATTGTCATGCTTGTATCAAGAGCTGGAGTCTGGTCATGTCTCTTAGGTGGGCCTTTAGGACTGTCTGGACTCATAGGATAAAGTGGATGACAGTAGGTGATTTTTGAGGTTGAGTCATAAGAGGTAATACAACTTCCATCTGGCTTGCTCTCCTTGGACACTCACCCTTGGAACCTGGTCTCCATGCTTTAAAGGATCCCACAGCACATGAGAAGACCCATGTAAGGGGAATTGAGACCTCTGGCACCCACCTTAGTTGATCTCCCACTTGATCATTGGCATCAACTTCTTAGCCTTTGTGAGCAGGCCATGATGGTGGTGAATTCATCAGCCCTTGGTTGAAGCATCCAGTTTATAACACATGGAGCAGAGACAAGAGTTTCCCACTAAACTCTGAACAAACTGCAGATTTGCAATCATAATAAATAACTGTTGTTATTTTAAGTCACTAAGTTCTGGGCTAGTTTATTAACCAGAGCAAGGGGAAAGCAGAAGATATCCAGCATGCTTGGCTGATGTGAACTTATCCTTTGTATCTTAGCTCAAATCTCATATGCTAAGAGGATGTGGCCCCGACCCAAGTCTTCCTTGTGTCTGAGATGCTTCTCCCATAGCATACAGCACTAATCTGCCATGGCATTCAAACTATTGTATTTTAATTACAAATTTACATTTTCCTCTCATGGCTTGACTAGCATTTTGCCCCCAGTGCCTAGTACAGAGTCTGAAACATGGTACAGATTTAATGTATATTGGTTAAATAAATGAATGTGGATTTCAACCTTTTTTTCACTAGCTTTACCTTTCTAATAACTTTTATGGGTTGTCATTCATAACCCCAGGGTTGCAGATTAAGAAACATTTGTGAGCAGCAACTCAGCATGAGGCTGCAGTTTGAACAGTCTCCCTCTGTAATATACCAGCTTTTCAGAGTGTCTGGCATGACACCACTATCATTTTTGCAGAGCACCAATAAAAAATGATTTGATATCATTACAAATAATTTCTCAAATGTGTTCTTAGGAGGAAAGGGAAATCATGAAATAGAATGGAAGAGTTTAAAGAAATGATTATTATTTTGGATGGGGGGAAGAAATGAGGATGGAGAAATAAGGAAAAAAGGGAGCACAAATACAGTGGAAAAAAGATGTGGTAGCCCTACATTTAAGATAGTCTGTGTTGCAAAAAGGGAAGACCATGGGTTTTAGAATCAGAACTGAATTCAGAGCCTGTTTCAGCTATATATGAGCAACTGGGCAAGACAATTCCAGTGTCCTCCCTTCAAATGAACATAGTAACTGCCAATTGATAGAGTTGTAGAGGATTAAGATGCCCTCTATTGGGGGCTAACACAATATGTGATATATGGCAGATGACTAACAAATGACTACTACATCCTTACTTTCACCACAACCACTACTACCATAAATATGGAACTAATTGAATGATGAGGAGGAGATAGGGTCTTGTAAGTGTCTTCTGACTCTCCTGAGTGTAGCTCTCACCTGGTAGCTAATATTTAGTGAGCTTTTTTTTTTTTTTCATTTTTTTTGCCTCAGGTGTAAACAGCTGAACTCCATCACGGTGTCATTTTATAGCCACTGCACTTGCTAATTTATAAGCAGATTCTCCTTCTTAAAGTTTTAAACAAACAAACAAAAAACAAGCTTGCCACCCCCTGGAAAGGGAAGTGAGAGAGAGAGAGATGAGGAAGCAGAAAGAAATAGGGTGATGAGATGGAGCCCCTTAGTCGTAGATCCTTCCCTGAGGACCTGGGTTAGAGGTAGTCAGAAGGCAGATAAACCTGGAGAGTAACATGACCCATGGCTCCTTCACCATCAGACCAATGATTCATCTGATTGTTTTGAGCAGAAAGTATATTATTGAGTAACCAGAAGACACCATACAACAAAATTTATGTACCCTATATCACTTGTAAACATGATAACTAGGATTTATATCGAGATGTATTTAGCTATAAAAGCTACAGATGTTGCACTACAAGAAAGAGCATGTGATGCAGGAGAGATGCCAGGTTGGTTTATACATGGTAGAGTTGTTTCTCTTTGATGACAGGGTAACAAAGAATTACAGGTCCTATTATTATAGACATAGGTTGAGTGGGAAGATGCTTAATCTAGCTGCCAGAGCCACCTTATAAAGAAAAAAAAAGGTAAATAAATGCCTTGGAAATAATTTATTTTCTAATTCATGAAATGTGGAGTTGCAATTCTCATTACTTCAGCTGAATAATATGTAAGTCAAATGTCTTGGGTTTCTTCAGCTTATAAGTGTGCATATGGCCATACTAACATTAAAAAGTTAGTTTCAATGATGCTGAACCTCAGTTTCCGAAATTTAAAGTTTGCCAACTCCTGACTTAATGGAAATATTTCTCCATTTGAATTTCCATTCTGTCATTTATAATCTATGCTGGGTTCAAGTATGTTTCTTAATTTCCTGGAGCCTCAGTTTTATCATGTGTAAAATGCAATAATACCATTGACCTCATTAAACTACTCTGAAGATTGAGAGGATATATATATGTGCAACATGTGTTGCACACACCACACAGACCACAAAAACCTACCTAGCATATAGATATCTAGCACTCTATATAAGTTAATTCATTATCTTCCTTTACCTCTTCTCATTTTTCCCCTAAGACTGTTCCTGATGAGAGGATTATAGCTAGAACAATGAGGGGCTTGACAGGTTTTATCCAAGTGAAGATGTTGAAATTGAGTTTCAGGATTAGACTCAGGAGTCCTAAAGTGAGTTTTCAACACATGCAGTTGTTTCTGTTGATCCCTTTTGGGGAAGGGGATTTAGGTAAAGAGAGGACATGGTAGTCAAAGGAAGGAAGACATATTTCTTTGTTATTCATGGCAAGGAGAAGGACTTGAAAGTCCCCTTCCCCTATAACATCTGTACTTGAACTTTTATCTTAGAGGTTGTCAATAAAAAATAATAATCAGAGTGGTCTGCGTTGGGACTGGGGGCCTCAGGAAATCTCTTCATGTATGGGCTCCATAACCTCCACCCTGGGAAGGCAACCATACACATTTGGCCACTAGAAGGTAGGGTGCCCTCTACTGTGGTGAAGTGAATAGCTTGGCTGAGTGTGGAGGGGGAAGCAGGAGGTTCAGGGACCCAGATAATAAACTTTGTGAGACTCCCCCTTACTTTCCTTCCCTTTACAATGTGGGGATATTTTGCACAATTGTGGGAGCCAGGTGGGTTTCTTCCTCTGCACAATAGGAGACAAAGGAAACTTTAGGAGAAGTTCTAACTGCATTTTTTTACTTATATTCTGGCTGTTGAGTTAGTAGTGTAATGAGCATTTCCTGTTCTGATTTAAGCTGCAAAGTTCAAGCTATAAGATTGGCTACTCACTGGCTGGTTGGTTGGTTGGTTACTTGCTTGTTTGGTTGGTTTTGGATTATGATTAACTAATTCTTCTTTGGGATTAGAGTTCCTAATCATGCTGTCAGATTGCCAGAAGTACCAGACATCATTGCTTAGGTCAGCCTTTACTCAATAGTCCTCCATCTTTGGGGATTAGCTATTCCAACCCTTCACCACCACCACCACCACCTTTCTTGGGTACCCTAAAGAATGCTGAAAAACAGTTTTAGAGTAAACTCACAGCAATATTGCCAAAGGACAAGCTTGCAAACCAAGAGAACACCTCCAGGAATTATTAGGACACTTCTACATACACTTATTTATTGGTAGGAAAAATGGTGTGAATTTTGGCTTCAGTGTCTACATCTTGACTCATCACTTATTTCCAAAGGGGCCTTAAGCCCTTTTACTTTTCCAGAGTCCATGTTTTCTTATTGGAAAAAAGGATATAAGAATAATACTTACATTGTAAAATTGCTATGATAATTAGGAAAAAATATAAAGTGCCCATTGCAAAGTGTGATACACCTAGGTGCTCAACACATGCTTGCTAGAAAAATTATTATTAGAACAAAGTAAAGCAAGAAGTGTGGGGGACAGAGGTTGGAAATAGTAGCAGGGGATGAAGTTGGGAGGTAGGCTGGGGAAAGATTTTCAAAGACATTGGATGGAAAGTTTGGATTTTAGTTTAGTGGATATTAGATTTACTTGAATTAGATCAGATATTAAAAAAGAGGCTTGTAATTTGGAAAGAAAAATCTGCTATGCAAGTATAAGATAGAGAAAGATATGCTGTTGAGAGACGCTGACTTGACCAGGCAGTGGAATTGGGTATGTAGAGGCAGAAGAATACATGATTGAAGGACTGGGATGCTGAAACCAAGATGCCTGAGTTTAAATCCTGGCTCTGCCATTTATAAACTGTGTGGCCTCGTGAAAGTTGCTTTACCTCTTGGCATCTCAGTTTCCTTATCTCTAAAACGGGAGTCGTTTTAATGCCCTCTTCACAGACTTGTAAAGCTTAGAGCAGCACCTGGCACAAATGGAGCATTTTTTAGACAAAAATATCATTCATAATAGAATGTCGGTTTCACTTGACCAGAGACTGGAAATGCAGGAATAATGGAAGATATATCTGAAACTCCATCTTGGGACACTGAGTACATGCTGGTGCCATCAACTGACATACGAACACAAGAGGAGGAACAGGTTTGGGAGTTTTCATGATGGGTCTGGGATAAAGACCTGATTGAGGAAGTGCATCCTGGAAAGTAATGGGACTAGATGAGTTCACCCAATGACATTAGACATTTGGAAAAAAAGAGCACTATACAAACTTGCAGTATATTTATATTCCTCAGGTGGTTGAAGCCTATGATTAGAGTAAGGAGGGAGCTGAATGAAAAGAAGAGAATCAAGAGATATCTGGGTGGTAGAAGCCAAAAGGAGAGATAATTACAAGTCTGACAGGGTGGTCAACAGGGGCAAAGTCCAAATACTCTACGAATCTATCTTTGTACAATTTGCCTCCCAATGGGCCATATCTCTAATGTTTTTGTTAATGAGATCTGTCTTTTGTCCTCATGAATTTCCAGCTGCTTTTGATTTTCAATCATGTAATGAGTCCCAGACACAAATACAATCAACTGTGCAGCAGAAAGGAGAAATACTCCCATATACATGAGCATACATGCACACAGATACACACCACAAAGCCTAACCTGGGAAATGAGTTAATTAAGCCAAAGAGAATTTTTTGTCCTTAAGTAGAACACTAATGGTTCTCTGTAAATTAATGGAAATGGTGTTAATCAGTTCCTCTGCCCCGCTTTGCAGACCTCCCTGATCTCTACCAAAACACAGTGCCTCTTGTATGGCCTTGCTTCGTATTTTACTCAGACAACTCATATAAGTCATACTGAGATGTAGGCTCCATTAACTCAGCTTGCAGGGTTATCATTTACATTTTTAAAGCCTGAAAGACTGGACTGCATAGTTGGCTCTCCCTCACCCTGGTCTCACTAAGAGTGTGGTGGGCAGAATCTTGGGTACATCTGATGGGAAAGTTGTCTCTCTGCTTATGGGAAGGACTGCATCTCAAATGTCCCAATGGAAAATCTTTAGGTTTCCAGAGAACAAACAATGCATGTTTCCACTGAAAAGCCTGCACTGAGTACCCACTATGGACACATTACTGAACAAGTAGTTAAGGATGCCACCATGTAGTGTCCCTGTCTTCCAACTCACAGTCAGTAGGGGGAAAGAAAACCAATAACAGCAGCATTGGAGAGAAAGAAAACAGTGTTTGGGGGTTTGAGGAAGTGGAACAAATGCAAGGCAATTGTATCTATTTTCAGAATGCTAATGAGATGAAAATATTGAGAATGGGGAAGTAATGTACTCTTGCCCCATGGCATATTTTAGGTTTTTTTTTTTTTTTGAGGGGGTGAAAAACAGTGGAAATTGTAATATAGAATGACAAATAAGGTTGGCAAAGAGTGTTTATCAGAGCAATTAGAAGAGGTGAACTTGATTGTTAGTTAATTAATTCAACATGTATTTATTACATGGACACAATATGGAAGAAATTCTGCCAGGTGCTGGGGAGCCAGCTGGCCTTGTTGGGTATGCCGGGTAATTATCAGCACTTTCTGGGAGTGCTCCTTTCCTACAAAATGAACATGAGGGGAAAGGAGACTGTGAAGAAAAGGTTATAAACAATTTTGTGTTGTTCACATTCTTACAGGACTCTTCTGAACCATGGCTGAGTTGTTGTTTTACTGATGTATCAAGCATTTTCTCCCTTTCACTTCCACCATTAGTGATGAAAACCAAATGGGTGGGAATAAATTGTCCATTCCGCAAACCATTTGTAGAAATGTTTAGTTAATGGATAGAAAAATGCACGGTAGTTAAATGTTAATTAATTCCTTTTTTGAGCAGCATATTCGTTTTATACTATTTATGAGGGTTGTCTTGTAAACAGATTCCTATTACTTTGGTTCAACCATTGAATTTCCCTAAGTCACTTATCCTAAATGTTTATTAATTTCAACCAGCTCTAGAGACTGAATTCTTACTGAACATTACCACAAAATGCAACTGAAAATCAAGGACTGTGTCTGTTTCATGTTCTAAAAAATGCCCACTAAGGAAGGAGAAGTGCTTGAGGGAGCCCCAAAGAGAGGGTTTGTTGAAGATAATGATGATGATGATGATGATGATGGTGACAATGATACGGAATTGGGCAATGGTAATGATGACAATGACAATATTGGATCTATTCCCTGTTTTGATGCCAAATGAAGATGAGAACTGTGGTGTGAGTAACTTTTCTTTCCAGGTGTTTTAAAGACATTTTGTGTTTCCTAACAGAGACACAAAGGGAAATTCTTGAAAGGGAGGGCCTGTTGGACATTCTAGCTTGGAAGGACTGCTAAAGAGTGAATGGACTAAATAGATCTGTCCATCTTCCAGGAAAATGAAATGAAGCCTTGGCCAGTGTGGAGCAAGAATTTGAAGACAACACAACCTAAATAAAACTCTGAGGTCAATTTTGTGAATTTGGGTGGTCACATAAATGCCAAGTCTCCCATCTCCTCATGTGTAAATGGGATACAATTCCCTAGGTGTCGGGGCTGTTGTGAAGACCATTGGGTAATGTAGTGAAGTTTCCATACAGTTTCTAATGTGTAGGTTGCAAAAAAAAAATTCATCCTTCTTTTCTTTCTTGTGATCATTAGTTTTTTCACCTATAAAATAGGCTAATGATGTGTGCATCAAATGCAATAATGTGTGGGAGAGCACTTTGTAAGGCAGAATGTCTTATAAACTTGTAAGCATTAATTATATTCTGGTGCAATATGGGCAATTGGGGAAGAGCAGGTCCTTTGGACAATCCCTATAAATCTCTGGGATTTTTCAAGATTCAAGACTTTGAATCCAATTCAATACTGACAATGTCAACATCATCCTCCACTGGAGAGCAATAGTCATCTCTTTGAACCATGGGTTGTCGGGAGGTTGGAAGGTAGAAACAGAGGGTGGAAAAATGGAATTGACCCTTTGAGTCCGAGCTCTGCTATCCTGGCTGTGGAGGAAAAGCTGAGTCTATCCATAGTCAGTTGTGGAGAGAAAACAAGAAATGGGGGCAATATAGAGTAGCTACCAGGAATTCATGAGGCTTTGTAACGTTCATCTTTTCAATAGTTGCCACAAATGGCAAAGAGAATTAGGCCTCAGCTATGCAGAAGGAGGGGGACTGTCACTATCTGGGTTATGTGATCACCCTTTGAAAATGGTTCTGAATTGATTACTTTTCTTAATGGCTCAAGAGGGCCAACTACTCAGTGGCCCTCACTTCCACAAATGCCCATCCTACTCTGCCCATTTTTCCCCGGGAGACAGTTTCATGTCTGCAGCTCCCTCTGTATCCAACAGAGGGAAGGGAAGAGGCAAGGCTCTTCTGCTTGGCATCAGGAAGATCTGTCTGCACTTTGGCTCCCCACCAGCCCCATCAGCATGCAAATAACTCCCTTTGTTCCTGCCAAACATCCTTATTGAAAAATCGAAACATCTTGTCTTTATTTTAAATTTTAAACAGGCAAATTAATTTTATTAGTTAAACCACTCTGGGGGAAGAAAGAGCTTTTTACCTTAGAAGCCATGACATCATCTCATCTGTCACCTTTTAAAAGCCTCACGTTTGAAATCAAGCCTCTTGGCAGCCACTGCACTGGGCAGCAACGGCTCTAAAAAGAGAGAAAGGGGAGAAAAAAAGCCATAAAATGAACTAACTTTTGGAAATTTAGTGACATGGCTACAAAGCATCAGACAGGAGAGCTGAGCTGGAACAGCTGCTCCAGACTTAAAAGTCTGAGCTCTGGAGGCAGGGCTCCCAACACATCATACACTGTGACAGATGCCGACTGCAGCAGGAACATTAGTGGTTATTAGAATAGGGACAAAGCTTGAAATTGTGTTGGGGGCCAGTGTGTTCAACAATGACTGTTCCTCTCTTCTATTCAAGCACTAGGGAAGTTGGAAACATCTAATCCAGGAACGGATTAGTGAGTTTCTTTCATTGATTCTGCATATGATCTGTTCTCTCAGTATTATTCTGGGGCCCTTAGGCCTTTAAAAGTTCTGTCAGAGCATTTGTCTCCATAGAATCCACCACCACCATGGTTGAGGTTACTGGTTTTCATTGCCAGGCTCCCACAGTCTTCTGATTGCCTTGCTGAGTTGGGTTGGGTTCCCCAGAAAGCAAACTTTGAGATGCACATTTACATACAAAGGGATTATTTAAGGTGTGCTCTAGGGTCATCACCTGTGAGGAGAGAGTAGCTGGTCTGAGCAGAAGGAGAGTTCAGCTGGATGTAGTTGTAATAAAGCCTCAGCTAAATGCCATAGGGAGCTTGAGAACCCAGATAGCCCTTCAGAGCCACCTCAAATGGAAGTTTTTGTAGCAGCATTTTTCACTCATCTGATGCCAGCTGTCCCCTGGGAGGAACATAACTTCCCTATGGTAGCATCCTTCAGTCAAGGGCCACTCACGTAGAAGGTCTTAACTGTAAATTGTCAACAGCCAACATTCCTATATCTGGGAGAATGCATCTCAATCCCGAAGAGTGTACCTGGGATGCATGCAACAGCATCCACTACAATGATCTCACACTCCTGTTTCCCCATCCTCTGTTCTCTATACCCCAAATTATCTTTCTAAAATGCAATAGGATATGCCTGCACCCTGATCGTAAAGTCATCAATGGCTTATTGTATCAAGGTAAAGGCCCAAATCCTTATATGGCTTTCAAAGACCTGAATCAGTTGAATTTCCAGCCTCATCCATCTTCACCCTTCAGACAGAGGGCACTATGGATCCTGTTTTTATTCTCAGTGATGCTCTTCTTTTTCTGCCTCAGTAGGTAGACTGTTCTTCCTTTTTGGTGTACGTAATTTACCACCCCCTTCCTAGTTCTGTGAGCTCCTATCACGTGGATCAGTAAAAGAAGAGCCTTCTTGTTCTTGGACACCTGAATTAACCTTGTACAACTGTGTGTTCCCACTGCACAGTTTGAATCTGGAGACAGTGACAAAAAGACAAAGGACAATGAGGTTTGATTGCTGGCCTCAGTGGCAGCATCATTGAACAGGAGTGGCTGCAGGTCCAGAAGCATTTCTGCTGCCAGTTTACCTTGATTCCTGACAGTTTCTGAGCTGATGGCCTTCAGTCTTCCTGTCAGTTTGGTGAGTTACCCAACGTCCTTCTCCTACATCCCTCTTTTGATATACTTTTTATTCATTACTCATACTTTTGATATCAGCACATGAGTCACTTCCTTAGGAAGACTTTAATGGCACCCTCCCCAGCATAGGTCAATTTCCCTTCATATCACCAGAGCTCTTCATTCAGAACACTTACATATCTGTAATCAAACATTCATGAAAGTGATTATTTGATTAATGTCTAACTCTGCGATTAAAATTTGAACTTTCTGAGAGCAAGACTGTGTCTATTTTTGTTCACAGTTTTCTCCACAGCTGTAGCACAGGGTCTAAAACTAAATATATAATCACACATTTTGAATAAATAAAAGAATAATGAGAGCCAGTGTATGGAATTGGATGTCTCTTAACTTTTTAAAAAGTCAGATAAATATAGACATTGAAGGAGAAAGGCATAGGATATTTTCCAGAATGACTGTGGGAACACCATTTTTGTTATGCATTGTCTTCTTGTGTTTGTCAATAATTTCCTGTTTCTTTTCTTTTCTTTCCTTTTTAGTGAGATGTCTTAATGACATAATTGATTGGCTCCCTTACATTCTGATCTTATCACACTTTAGGAAGGTTGAACATTCCAGTTTCACATCTTTTAGATCTGAGTTTTCCCATTGTTTAGGCACAATTTTGCTTTGTTTTCCTTCTCACACTTAACTGAACCTTAAAGAATTACTGATGAAATCAATAGGCACATGATGTGTGGAGACAGATTCTTTTACAAGAGGCTTTATTAGGTTGCTCCTGAAAACTAGGGTGACAAAGATATTTCTTCAGTGGAAAGAGCACCAAATGAGAGAGGCTCTCCCCTTCTTCCACTTTTGGGTCTCTACCAAACCTCACATTTATAACTTTAGGGACAAAACTTAATGTCCTTTCATTTGAGGCTTGCCAGGGAGTTTGATTTCCAGCTGGCCTTGGGAACTCTTGGGGCAGGGATGGATGGATGATGTTCTAATGATAGTTGCCTAGGACCACACATCCATCGGCAAATTTGTAGGGAGGATGAAAAGGGCTGGGTTTTACAATCAGGGGGCCTCTTCAAATAGCATGGCCTGGCTTTAGCCCACATCAGAGCACATGGGATTCCAATGTGTTCTCTCTGCTCTAAGTTTCACAGTATCTCTGGTCCATGAGTCGAAAGCCAACTTGGAAGAAGGATTAACTACCTCTGCCAACATTTCACCCCTTCTCAGGGCTGACATCCCAACAACCAGAATTCTTCCTTACAATAGCATCAAATATCTGGGAGATTACCCATAGGAAAATGTAGTTGTTGTTTAAGAAGACAGACTTCTTATTAGGAACTACTGGTCAAAAAGAAGGGGAACAAAGGGAGTATCCAGTAGGCTCCAAAGTTGTATTAGGCAGTTTTAATCATATTAAGTCACTGGGTCCTCATACTACACCTGACAAATAGGTAGAATTACCCCTACTTTCAGATAGAATATTCAGATTCTGAAGGCGTACACGGCTAGCATATAATCACACAACATTAAAGTGATAGAACAATGAATAAAACTGAGGTTGGGTTTTCTCACTCCAAACTGGTATACTGAAAGAGCATTGTGGAACAGAGAGTACCTCTGCCTGTAAGACCCCACCCTGGTGGACACTGCTGCTACACAGCACTCTTCACTCTTATCTGTAGATGTGGCTTGGCATTGATCTGCTGGCACTGCTACACCCCATATGTCTTGAGATATCTATATTCAGAATTTTTTATGAGTATCTTTTTTTTTTGATTGGCATGATATCTAAATCAGACAGGATGGTGTTGCGAAAATTGATGAGAAGGGCTTTGCTTAAAAGTTACAAACTCTATGAGTTGGATTCCAGCTCTGCCATTTACTCGTTGTGTGACTATGGGCAAATTATTTCTCTAAGCTGCATCCTTAAACTGGAAATCCTCCTATGTTTGTGGCAGGATTAATTCTGTAATAACAAAAGTCATGCTTTCTTATTTTCTTTAAATCAGCTCAAATCTGATTCTGAGCTTCCTCCTACCAGCTCATGGAAAATGTACTCTCAAACATTATAGGGGCTCCCCCTGCTAGTACTGTGCAAGACTATGTGTGGGAGACATGAATGGTATGTGCAAAATGGGAGAGGAGACTAGAACGTTGCATGGGGATCTCCATACCAGCCATTTCCTCATAAAACAACCAGTATGTTCTACTCTGTGACAAATGTCAAGGCCAGAATGGAAAACACATAGACTCAGTCATCACAGTAAGGCTGAGAAGACAAATAATGTTATAATAAAGTGTGATAAATATTAGAAGGGCATGTGGGTAACTAACCTAATCCAGTAGTGGTGGTGGTGGTGGTGGTGTGTGTGTGTGTGGTGGGAGTCCATTAATCCTGGAACAGAGAGCAAGAAGGGAGAGTGCCATGAGATGGGACTGAGGAGTTAGGAGGGGCCAGACAGTTGAATACTGAGATTCAGTAATATTGAAGTTAAGAAAGGGTAAGTGACACCCTTGCAGGTTAGCCCTCAATCACAACAATTAAAGTTGTGGCAGTGATTAAGAGTGAATATTGACCTGTTCAGTTTTCTGGCTCAATCTTATTATCAAGGCTTACAAAGTCTTTTCCCAAAGGATTTATCCGACAGCTTTATCTAACAGGAAAATTTGTAAAGCAGAAGGAGAAATGCATCAACTGACATTTATTGGTATGATTCATGTGTATATTTGTTTCTTCAGTGTTTTTGGACACTTACTGTGTGTCAGACATGTTGCTATAGGCATCATCTCACATAAACATCACAGTAACCTAATGAAATACGAGCCATTATTATGCCCAATTTACGGAAGAGAAAATCAAGGATTAATGAGGCCAAATAATTTGCTCAAAATCATACAGCTCGTAACCATGATTTAAATCTAGGTGGTCTTATTTCAGAACCCTTTTATCTTCTAATTTCTAACTAGATAATTGGATAAGTTGCCTCTTAACAGAGAACAATATCCTGAGGTTGTACATATATGTTGGTATATTTTGATGATGAGTGGAAGCTAGTTTTGGAAGGCTGTACTAGAAAGTGAAAAGTGGGTGAAAGTAAAAGTCAAAGTGAAAAGCAGCTATGATATTTGCATATGTATGTGTATATGTATGCAGTGATATAATTGGTTGAAGTCCTACACCAGAATTTTTTAAGTTGTGAAAAGTTCTAGTTTGACAAAAGTTAAAAGATGTTTTTTGAAAGAGGGATTCTGCAGTCAAATTGATTGAGGAGACATTGGGAAACAAAGCAAAATTTCTTTACTGTAGGACTTCTCATTTCCCTTAATACGGTATGCAAATAAAACATAACTCTTCTAGAGGGGATTTTTGTTTTTCAAAGGTAATTGATACAAGTACCTATTATTTTTTTCTTAAATGTCTATTAAGTAACACCAAGTATTATATAGGTTAGGGAATGCTGCTGTAATAATCTTTATATTTTAGTGATTTTCAGTGGGTGAAATCGAGTATGATAATTAATGTAATTCTATGAGTAGCTTTTGATAAATATCCTCTTGTGAGATGCTTTCTTTGAGATACAGAGATTATTTTTTATTGGCTTGTTCACTTTAATAGGAAAAGGTCTTTATTATTGTCTTGGGGCAATCTGAACCTAAGGGAAAGCCCGCAGATACTTTTGAACATTTGTGGATTATACAGAGATTTAATAATACCTTCAATATTTTATTACAACACATTTTTAGAGGTGGATAAGTTTGGTACAGGAGGGCTTCAAATTAGACTTTAAATCTGGAGGCAGAACCTCTTTTCCACAATATAAAGTCTTTTGTATCAAAAAGACTTACCCATGTTGCAAAGACAACAGGATGAGAAATGAAGTGGAAATCTGGCTTTTGGAGTTAGCAAAAGTAGAGAGTGGAAATGCAAACCGAAGAGAGGACAGGGAATTTACTGAATTGTAATTTCCTTTTAAAATCTGTTTGGAGGGTCCTTTGCTTTTATCACAATGTTCATCCATTACGCTTTCTCTTTTTAGCAGTAAGCATTGATTTGCGAAAATAATGGCTTCTGCTGGAAGATGAGAATTTCATTTAAAAAATGCTACATCTTGTAGTTTGTACTGTCTTTAAAAAAATCTAAAAGAAGAAATTGCTAACTTGATTTTGTCGGTTTTCACTGGGATTTGTTTTTCAAATTCTTGGACTGTTTCCATTCATAGAAACAATTTCAATGCTTATGATTTGGCAGAGAAATGACATTTTTTTGTCCCCAATAATTGTTTTCTTTAATAGTCTCCAATTCAAAAACAAAAACTTATTCTAGAAGATGAAAACTTGTTAAGTTTTGAGTGTTTAACACTTCTAAATTCAACCTTAAGAATGATGCAAATAGAAATAGTCTTCATAGGATTTCTACATAGAACAGAAAGCTTAAAATTCAGCAAAGTGGAGCAGAGTAAACTTTCTTCCATTCTTTGAGGTGGGAGGACAAATGTAGCCATAGGTATTTGTACCCAGTACCTCAGAGTGGCTGTGGTAGGAAAGAGGACATGAGGGGAATTGTTTTAAAAGTTCTTATAAGTTATATGCAAAAGTACTCTCCCATTGCCTCAAACAACAGTAATCTTGTGTCATGGGTAATGTCATAATCCCATTTTATTTTATTTTTATTTTGTTTTTTTATATTAAATATAATTTATTGCCAAATTGGTTTCCATGCAACACCCAGTGCTCATCCCAACAGGTGCCCTCCTCAATGCCCATCACCCATTTTCCCCTCACCCTACCCCCCCATCAACCCTCAGTTTGCCCTCTGTATTTAAGAGACTCTTATGGTTTGTCTACCTCTCTCTCTGTAACTATTTTTTCCCTTTTCCTTCCCCCATGGTCTTCTGTTAAGTTTCTCAAGATCCACATGAGTAAAAACATATGGTGTCTGTCTTTCTCTGACTGACTTATTTCATTTAGCATAATACCCTCCAGTTCCATCCATATTGCTGAAAATGGCCAGACTTCATTCTTTCCCATCGCCATGTAGTATTCCAGTGTATATATAAACCACATTTTCTTTATTCATTCATCAGTTGATGGACATTTAGGCTCTTTCCATAATTTGCTATTATTGAAAGTGCTGCTATATATATTGGGATACAAGTGCCCCTATGCATCAGCACTCCTGTATCCCTTGGGTAAATTCCTAGCAGTGCTATTGCTGGGTCATAGGGTAGATCTATTTTTAATTTTTTGAGGAACCTCCACACTGTTTTCCAGAGTAGCTGCACCAGTTTGCAGTCCCACCAACAGTGCAAGAAGGTTCCCGTTTCTGCACATCCTTGCCAGCATCTATAGTCTCCTGATTTGTTCATTTTAGCCACTCTAACCAGTGTGAGGTGATATCTCAGAGTGGTTTTGACTTGTATGTCCCTGATAAGGAGTGACATTGAGCATCTTTTCATGTGTCTGTTGGCCATCTGGATGTCTTCTTTAGAAAAGAGTCTATTCATATCTTCTGCCCATTTCTTCACTGCATTATTTGCTTTTCAGGTATGGAGTTTGGTGAGTTCTTTACAGATTTTGGATACTAGCCCTTTATCCGATATGTCATTTGAAAATATCTTTTCCCGTTCCTCGGTTACCTTTTAGTTTTGCTGATTGTTTCCTTTGCAGTCCCAATAGTTCATTTTTGCTTTTAATTCCCTTGCCTTTGGAGATGTGTCAAGTAAGAAATTGCTGTGACTGAGGTCAGAGAGGTTTTTTTTCCTGCTTTCTTCTCTAGGGTTTTGATGGTTTCTGGTCTCACAGTCAGGTCTTTCATCCATTTTGAGGTTATTTTTGTGTATGGTGTAAGAAAGTGGTCCAGGTTCATTCTTCTGCATGTCGCTGCCCAGTTTTCCCAGCACCATTTGCTGAAGAGTCTTTTTTCCATTGGATATTCTTTCCTGCTTTGTCAAAGATTAGTTGGCCATACATTTGTGAGTTCAATTCTGGGTTCTCTATTCTATTCCATTGGTCTATGTGTCTGTTTTTGTGCCAATACCATGCTGTCTTGATGATTACAGCTTTGTAGTAGAGGCTAAAGTCTGGGATTGTGATGCCTCCTGCTTTGATTTTCTTCTTCAATAATACTTTGCCTATTTGGGACCTTTTGTGGTTCCATAAAAATTTTAGGGTTGTTTGTTCTAGGGTTGAGAAGAATGCTGGTGCAATTTTGATTGGGGTTGCATTAAATGTGTAGATTGCTTTGGGTAATATTGACATTTTAACAATATTCATTCTTCCAATCCATAAGCCTGGGTTGTTTTTCCATTTATTTGTATCTTCTTCAGTTTCCTTCATTAGATTTCTACAGTTTTCAGCATACAGATCTTTACATCTTTGATTAGGTTTATTCCTAGGTATTTTACATTTCTTGGTGCAATTATGATTGGAATCAGTCTGTTTCTCTTTCTGTTGCTTCATTATTAGTGTATAAAAATGCAACCAATTTCTGTACATTAATTTTGTACCCTGCAACTTTTTTGAATTCATATATCAGTTCTAGAAGACTTTTGGTGGAGTCTATTGCGTTTTCCATGTAGAGTATCATGTCGTCTGCAAAAAGTGAAAGTTTGACTTCTTTGCCAATTTTGATGCATTTTATTTCATTTTGTTGTCTGATTACTGATGCTAGGACTTCCAAGACTGTGTTAAACAACAGTGGTGACAGTGGACATCTCTGTCATGTTCCTGATCTCAGGGGGAAAGCTCTCAGTTTTTTCCCATTGAGGATATTAGCTGTGGGCTTTTCATAAATGGCTTTTATGATGTTTAAATGATGCTGACTTTGTCAAGGATTTTTATTAAGGAAGGATGCTATATTTTGTCATATGTCTTTTCTGCATCTATTGACAGGATCATATGGTTCTTATCCTTTCTTATATTAATGTGATATATCACACTGATTAATTTGTGGATATTGAACCAGCCCTGCAGTCTAGGAATGAATCACACTTGATCATGGTGAATAATTCTTTGTATATGCTGTTGAATTAGATTTGCTAGTATCTTGTTGAGAATTTTTGCATCCATATTCATCAGGGATATTGGCCTGTAGTTCTCTTTTTTTGCTGGCTCTCTGTCTGGTTTGGGAATCAAGGTAATGCTGGCTTCACAGAATGAGTCCAGAAGTTTTTCTTCCCTTTATATTTTTTGGAACAGCTTGAGAAGGATAGGTATTATCTCTGCTTTAAATGTCTGGTAGAATTCCCCAGGGAAGCCATCTGGTCCAGGACTCTTATTTGTTGGGAGATTTTTGAGAATTGATTCAATTTCTTTGCTGGTTATGTGTCAGTTCAAGTTTTCTATTTCTTCCTGTTTGAGTTTTTGTAGTGTGTGGGTGTTTAGGAATTTGTTTATTTCTTCCAGGTTTGTTGGCATATAATTTTTGGTAGTATTCCCTGATAATTGCTTGTATTTCTGAGGGATTGGTTGTAATAATTCCACTTTCATTCATGAGTTTATCTATTTGGGTCATCTCTCTTTTCTTTTTGAGAAACCTGGCTAAAGGTTTATCAATGTTTATTTTTCAAAAAAACAAAACAAAAAAAAAACAACTCTTGGTTTCATTGATCAGCTCTACTTTTTTTTTGATTCTATATTGTTTATTTATGCTCTGATATCTATTTTTCTCTTCTTCTGCTGGGTTTGGGGTGTATTTGCTGTTCTGCTTCTAGTTCCTTTAGGTGTGCTGTTAGATTTTGTATTAGGGATTTTTCTTGTTTCTTGAGATAGGCCTGGATTGCAATGTATTTTCCTCTTAGGACTGCCTTTGCTGCATCCCAAAGGGTTTGGATTGTTGTGTTTTCATTTTCATTTCTTATCATATATTTTTTAGTCTCTTCTTTAAGCCTGTTTGACCCATTTGTTCTTTAGTAGGATTTTCTTTAACCTCTATGCTTTTGGAGGTTTTCCAGACTTTTTCCTGTGGTTGATTTCATGTTTCGTAGCATTGTGATCTGAAAGTGTGAATGGTATGATCTCAATTCTTTTACATTTATTGAGCACTGTTTTGTGACCCAGTATGTGATCTATCTTGGAGAATGTTCCATGTGCAGTTGAGAAGAAAGTATATTCTGTTGCTTTGAGATGCAGAGTTCTAACTATATCTGTCAAGTCCTTCTGGTCCAATGTATCATTCAGGGACATTGTTTCTTTACTGATTCTCTGTCTAGATGATCTATCCATTTCTGTTAGTGGAGCATTAAAGTCCCCTGCAATTACCACATTCTTATTAGTAAGGTTGCTTATGTTTGTGAGTAATTGTTTTATATATTTGGGGGCTTCCATATTTGGTGCATAGACATTTATAATTGTTAGCTCTTCCTGATGAATAGACCCTGCAATTATTATATAATGCCCTTCTTTATGTCTTGTTACAACCTTTAATTTAAAGTCTAATTTGTCTGATATAAGTATGGCTACTCCAGCTTTCTTTTGACTTCCATTTGCATGATAGATAGTTCTCCATCCCCTCACTTTCAATCTGAAGGTGTCCTCAGGTCTAAAATGAGTCTCTTTTAGACAGCAAATAGATGAGTCTTGGGTTTTATCCATTCTGATACCCTATGTCTTTTGATTGAAACATTTAGTCAATTTACATTCAATATTATTATTAAAGATATGGATTTAGAGTTATTGTGTTAGCTGTAGGTTTCATGGTTGTAGTGATGTCTCTGGTCCTTTGTGGTCTTTGCAACATTTCACTCACAGAGTCCCCCTTATGATGTCTTGTTGAGCTGGTTTAGTGGTGATGAATTCCTTCAGGTTTTTTTGTTTTGTTTTGTTTTTTGTTTGGGAAAGCCTTTGTCTCTCCTTCTATTCTGAATGACATGTTTCCTGGATAAAGGATTCTTGGCTGCATATTTTTCCTGTTGATCACATTGAAGAGTTCCTGGCATTCCTTTCTGGCCTGCCAAGTTTCAGTAGATAGGTCTGCTACTACCTTTATGTGTCTACCCTTGTAGGTTCAGTCCCACTTATCCCTAGCTGCTTTCAGAATTCTCTCTTTATCCTTGTATTTTGCTAGTTTCACTCTGATATGTGGTGCAGAAGATTGATTCAAGTTACATCTGAAGGGAGTCTCTGTTCCTCTTGGATTTCAATGCCCATTTCCTTCCCCAGATTGGCTAAATTCTCAGCTATGATTTGTTCAAGTACACTTTCAGCCCCTTTCTCTCTCTTCTTCTTCTTCTGGAATTCCTATGATATGGTTATTGTTCTGTTTGATTGAATCACTTAGTTCTCTAATTCTCCCCTCATAATCCTGGATTTTTTTATATCTCTTTTTCTCAGCTCCTCTTTTTCCATAATTTTATTTTCTAATTCACCTATTCTCCCCTCTGCGTCTTCATTCCATGCTGTGGCCACTTCTATATTATTTTGCCTCTCATGTATAGCATTTTTTTTTTCAACGTTTTTTATTTATTTTTGGGACAGAGAGAGACAGAGCATGAACGGGGGAGGGGCAGAGAGAGAGGGAGACACAGAATCGGAAACAGGCTCCAGGCTCTGAGCCACCAGCCCAGGGCCTGACGCGGGGCTCGAACTCACGGACCGCGAGATCGTGACCTGGCTGAAGTCGGACGCTTAACCGACTGCGCCACCCAGGCACCCCCGTGTATAGCATTTTTTAAATCATCATGACTATTTTTTTTTATTCCCTTGATCTCTGTAGCAATAGATTCTCCTCTGTCCTCTGCTTTTTTCAAGCCCAATGATTAATTTTATGACTATTATTCTAAAATTCTTGTTCAGTTATATTGCTTAAATCTGTTTTGATCAGTTCATTAGCTGTCACTTCTTCCTGGAATTTCTTTTGAGGAGAATTCTTCCTTTTCATCATTTTGGCTAGTTTTCTGTCCCTTATGAGCTTTAAAAGCTTGTTGTGTTCTCTACACCTGTGAGCACTACTATATTAGAGGGGGGTCATACACTGTCCATGGCCTGGCCCTTCAGGAGGTGTGTTTTGGGGAGTGTTACTTGCTCTCTGTTGTTGTGAGTTTGATTATTTTATTTCCTTCTTCGTAGTGATGTTTTGGACCCTCCACCAGATGTGCTTTGAATTGTTCCTTGGAGTAGCCCAGTAAAGGAAAAAAAAAAAAAAAAAAAAAGAAAGACAAAAAAGAGACAAAAACACACAAACATACAAACATAAAATAAACAATAAAATAAACAAAAACAAAAAAGCAAAAAACTAAACACAATACAAAAGCAAAAAACCCAGAAACACCGACTACAAGTAAAGAACAGGGTGGAGGTGATGCTGATGGAAGGGCACATACAAAGAGAAAAATGACAGAAGCAGGGAAAAAGAAAAAATAAACATTGATTAAGCAGAGAGACTAGAAGGCTTAATCCAGAGAGAAAGGAAAATAAAGAAGGAGGCAGGGAAAAAGAAAGGAAGATAAAGTTACCCAGACAGAAACTATATGGCTTGATTATTCCAGAGAGAGAGAAAGGAATGTAAAGTAGAAGGTGTAGAACATGTATCAAGAGAATGGATTAAATATGTCTATTTAGACAAACCAATAACCAGGGTAACCAGCCTAGAGGAGGGAAGAGATAAAGGGGAGAAATGGAGTGTGGGGGGGTGAATATATCTATATATCCAGAACCAGAGAGAGAGAGAGAGAGATTACTCTGAGTGTGAAGACCTGAGAACTTGGAGAGCTAACACTGTAAGTTATAGTCTACAAGCTGGCAGGCTTGAGGTCCTAGAAGAGTAGATGTTTCAGAGTGAATCCCAGGGCTGGAAAAGACCAATACATCAGCTCCAGAGGTCAGTTTCCTTTTTGCAGGAAAGAGGGGGAGAGGGAGACAGAATCTTAAAAGCAGACTTGACATTCAGGGTTGAGCCAGACAAGCTTGGTCCCATGACCCTGGGATCATGACCTGAGCTGAAATCAAGAATCAGATGCTTAACTGACTGAACCACCCAGGCGCCCCAGCAGAAGTTTCCTTTTAACACAAGTCTTTTGTTCTATTTAGGTCTTCAACAGATTAGATGAGGCTCACCCAGTTCAAATGTTTATCTCATTGAGAAATACCTTAACAGACACACCCAAAATAATGTTTAACCAAATATCTAGGCACCCTATGGCCTAATCAAGTTGACAGACAAAATTAGCCATCACACAGGCCTTCTGAGTTGAATCTCATGCTCTGCTTGCATAATAACAATATTAAGCCCTCTTTCTGACCTATTTTTGAAGCTATCATCCATGCTGTTGTTTATATTCCTGTAACAATTTTACTTATTGCCATTCATGGTGTTTCTCTGTGTGAGTCTATTGATCAAGGCTGTCCTCTCACAAAATTTTATATTTGTATTGATCCTTTGGAGCTAAATAAGCTCAACCAGGGGCAAGTTTTTCCCTCAACAGCTATATATATGGAACAGTTTGGGCTATCATAACTGTATTGTAGAGGGATGGGGACAGATTTCTGGCATCTAGTAGATAGAAGCCAGGGATCTGGTAATGAATGATTGTGCAATGCACAGAACAGCCCCCCATAACAAAGAATTATCCAGCCCAAAGTGTCAGTCAGGTTAAGGTTCAGAAACTATAAGTGTTCTTAGGGTCCATGGTGGGTTTTGGGAAATTCATACATACCATGAAAATATATGCAAAATTTTATATGTACATTGTTATTTTTCCCCCACAGGGGAGAGTCCATAGCTTTTATCTTATCATGACAGAGTTACATGCTCTCTCTGTTGGATATGGCAGATTAACACTTAGCATCAAGCTTCTATTGTACCTTTCTGCACTGCAGAATCTGGATGGCTAAAAGCTACATTTCCCAAACTCACTTGTAGCTATAATACTGGGTATAAATTCAGTTCTTCTGGAAGGCAGAAGCAATGTAGAGGGTATATTCCTGCTGCTTTGGTTGTTTGTATGGAAGTGTACTGGTAGTCATGTTGAGTTTTTCTGCTTTGTTTTTCTGCTTTGTCTTTCTGGGAACCAACCAAGAGCTTAATGGGCAGTAAAAGACAGTGTAAACAGTGGTAGCAAAGACAGTGGTTTTCTGATCTTGGATCACCATTACAAGAGAGTATTTCCTTGAAGTCCACAATTCCAGAGGCAGTCTTCTGGAAGGGATTTATCCCTTATTTCCAACAGAAGCAAATATAGAAGCTACTTAGATGGACCATATTTTGGATATTTTTCTAGGAGTCATTTATGGAGGCCTACCTAGAATCTGTTCCTCTAAACCTTCTAAAATTTGAAAGCATCTGCCTTCTTATACAAAATCCTATTCTACTTAAAAACATTGAGACGAGTGTCTGGGTTTTTTCTTGTTTGTTTTTTGTTTTTTGTTTTTTTATAACTGAACTTTGCTGATACACCTCTAAAAAGTTAAGGATCACTGATTTTCTGGACTTCTGGCCTGGTGAGGTTGTTGATTCTTTTTTCATTGTAGAGTATCATTTACCTATATGGCAAGATCTTTTTCATATCTATGTAAGGGAGCCATTAAAAAATTTTCTACCTGTGCATCAGTAAGCTTGTCATCGTGGGGAACCAGCAAAAACCACAGTTCAGTGTAAAATAAAACTGACTTCATCGGCATAGAGCTCTTACCATGCATGTAAGAAACATTGAAAAGTTAACATTAGAAAAGGCCTTAGAAACCATATAGTCCAGTTATTTTCAGTGGAGATTTGTGGGAAATGTAGGGTTATCACAATGCCTGCTACTGGCATTTAATGCCCACAGGTCATGGATGCTAAACATCCTGCCATGCGTGGGACATACCTACACCATAAACAAATGCTCCTTGCCCACCAATGTCCATAGCACTCTTCTTGGGAAACACCAGCTTGATCTCCTTACTTTACCAAAGGAGCAAGTGGAGCACAGGACAATGAAATGATTTTCCTAAGGTCATAGAACTCATAGCAGTAAGACTGAAACCCAAGCCCTATGAGTCCCAGAGCAGAGGTCTTTTCTCATCACACTAAGAGAGGTTCTATGGTGTCATCAAGGGAGTCAGGGAGCCAGGGAGCCAGGGAGCCAGGATACATGCCTGGAAATGGAAATAAAAAGAGAAGGAGCTGAAACAGGTCTATCAGGTGTCTTATATTCAGTCAACATGAACCTAAATGGCCAGACTTGTTCTGTTTTGTTTTGTATATGGGCAGAATGAGTTCTGATTGCTCATTATTCAGTGTTGTAATGTTATTCAGTGCTGTAGTGTTAACTGTTTTGTACATTACCCTGAGTTAGAGAAACTTGTTGAAGAATAAAAGTGAATGGAGAGATGCTGGCTTGGCATTTGACTTTGTTCTCAGCATGGTTACCACATCTTGAGATGTTTATTCCTCAGTGCACACAGGGAATTTTAAATTCTTCCTCATTACATTTAATTGCCATGCAGTAATCTACTTGCTATCATGTCTCAAAAGGACACCCTACCCCTGCTGTGGATTTTTGTCTCTGTTATGATATTTTCCTTTCTGAGATGTTCTAGATTCAACTAGAAAGTTTTGCAAATGTTTTTTGAAATTCTCAAAGTGTCCCTAGGATTCCTGGTACAGAATTAATTGTACAGGAATTGGTGATTAGTTCTTACTTTGGGAAAGAATACTTGGCTGAACAGGAGGCAGATTTACTAAATAAGTTGCCTCCTTTCTGTGTAAAATTTGGCCATATTCCCTTTTCTCTAAGAATGAAGGTCCTGAATTATTTCAAATTTTCATTGTAAGCCTGCTATTCACTCATATGGTGATTTTAAAAACATAGGTATTAGAAATAAGATGGATAATTAAGCTAGAAATTAGGATATACTAAATTAAATCTTGACTTTTTCTCTACACCTATAGGCAATAATCATCCATACCTTCCATAACAGTGAATTGCTTTCTGACATGAGTGATGTCTTATTGCTTTCTCACCTGCACAAAGTAGTCATTCATTCATTTGTTCATATCATCAACAAACATTTCCTGAGCACCTACAACCTGTTATACACGGCTATGTGCAAGGGATTTATCTAAGGTAAGTTATCTAAGGCTATGTTGCCCAGCAAGGTGTCAGTCTGTTTGGGGTACTGTAATTTTATTATTGGTATTTTACAATGGCTTAGGTTTCTTCATTCTATTTCTCATTTTGCACCAGACTCTAAAGATGAAACTGACAGTGATCCAGAGCAGAGAGATCTCTAAAGTGGTGAAGACAACCAAATAGTCTTTTCCTTCAGGAAGTTTATATTCTGGTTAATAATAATAGTATGTTGAACTAGAGTAAACTACCTCATCAGGGTATTAGAAGGGTTAGTGAGAAAGGAAATAAAGAGTTCAGCATAATGCCTGACTCAAGTGAGTACATTAGTTTATAATGTTTATTATATTAGTTATTAGGTGAGGCTTTCATAGCTATTTTCCAATTATCTGTCCATCCCAACTGTGTGAGTACCAGGCAGTCTCTCTCTGTTCCAAATCACTGTCAGTTTCACCTCCAGGCACCCCAATAATAAAATTACTATACCTCCAAACTGGCTGGCACCTTGGCTGGGGAACATAGTCATAGATAAATTAAGTAAAATTTCTGTGTTTGTTTCTCCATTCAAGAAATGGAAATCATAATGTATGTCATTTCCTCCTCCTCCTCCTGGAGCTAGGAGGATTAATGGGAGACTAGATTACAAGTTTATTAAGCATGTAGGGTGTAGCCTTTCTCAATGGGTAGCACACTGTGATGATCAGCTGCTGTCCCAACAATAACGCCACAGCAGATAAAGTGATGGCTTTATGCTCCATTTGAAATTTGATGTGTAAGGATGGAAAGAGTCTATGAACATCAAATAGAAAAAAAGAAAAGTGAAATTAATAGAGAAAACCAAAGAACACTGAAGAATTAGAATTAAAAATAATAGGGTACTTAGAAGGCATTTGAAGTGAAGAGTATAATGTAGGCAATTGTGTGGAGTATGGTACAATCACAGCAACAGAATTTTACTCTGCAGTGAAGGAAGATGGCATTCTTTTGAGAAGAAAGAATAGTCAAGTCTGGGCTCTGGCTGTCAACAACCTGGTAACTTCAAGCATCACTCAAGCTGTCTGGGTCCCAGTTTTCCATCAGTCCAATAATAATACTTTCCTTGATCCTCAGATATTGTCTTGAAGACTTGTGACAATGGCAACAATGAAAAGCTAAAAGATGTGAATGGGCCTTGGGCTGAATCATGTCTTCTGCACCCTCATTTATAGGTTGAAATGTTAGCTCCCAGTACCTCAGAATTTGAATGTATTTGGAGATAAGACCCTGAAAGAGGTGTAGGAATGCTAACAATACTGACTCCATCTCCGACCCTCCATTTTGCTTGTGCCTGTGCAATGATTTCCCTGGGGTTACACGTTTCAGGTCCTGTGCATGTTAATGTATGTCTTTTTTTTTTTTTAATTTTTTTTTTTAACGTTTATTTATTTTTGAGACAGAGAGACAGAGCATGAACAGGGGAGGGGCAGAGAGAGAGGGAGACACAGAATCTGAAACAGGCTCCAGGCTCTGAGCTGTCAGCACAGAGCCCGACGCGGGGCTCGAACCCACGGACCGTGAGATCATGACCTGAGCCGAAGTCGGACGCTTAACTGACCAAGCCACCCAGGCGCCCCTGTTAATGTATGTCTTGACTAGAATGTGGGCAGCCTTGTTCTGGTCCTTCCTGAAGTTGTTTAGGTAACTGGAAAGATAAAATAGTTTCTCTCCCTACCTTCAGTCACAAGTGACAGCATGAGGTCTGTTAAATGATAGACTTTTTGACCTCATCACAAGGCTTTCTCCATATCCTTTCACTCTATAAAATCTGTGGACTCAAGTCCAGACTTTGTGGAGAATAGCTATGTAGTGCCTGGATCGTCACTTGCCCAATTCTCCCATCAGTAAGTTGCCCTAAACAAAAGTATGTATAAACTATATAGAGTCACCTGCTTTGTTTTCTGGTTGCAAGGTGCCTTCTCAGTTTGGACATACTTTACTCTCCCTCTGCCAGCTTGTAAAAAGGTAGTTAAGGTTAAATGACATCATTAAAGTGAGCCCTAATATAATATGACTATTATCTTTATAAGAAGTTAGGACACAGACAAATATGGAGGGAAGATCATGGAAAGCAGAGAGAAGATGGCCATGTACAAAGCAAGGAGAGAGGCTTCAGAAGAAACCAACCCTGTCAATGTCTTCAATTCAGACTAGTAGCCTCTAGAAATGTGAGAAAATAAAATTTCTGTTTTTTAAGCTACCCAGTCCATGGTACTTTGTTATGGGAGCCCCATTAAACAAATACAGGCTGTATCAAGGTACTATCTACTTTTTGTAAATTGCTTTGGACTGCATATTTTGCTTCCTCAAAACCTAATATGATGGTATTTGGAAGTGAGGCTTTTGGGAAGTAATTAGGTCAGAGGGTGGAGTCCTCAAGATAGGATTTGTGTCCTTATTAGAAGAGAAAGAAAGATAGTGCACTCTCACTCTCCTTGCTATTTGAAGGTACAAAAAGAAAGTGGCCATCTATAAACCAGGAAGAGAGCCTTCACCAAGAACCAGAGCATGCTTGCACCTTGATCTTGAACTTGCAGGTTCTATAATATGAGAAATAAGCATTTGTTGTTTAAGCCACCCATATGTGGTATTCTGTTACAGTATCCCAAAGAGGCTAAGACACCCGTATAGCACTGAGCACACAATAAACAATAACTTGAATGGGGCTATCAATGATGCCTGGGATCATTGTCTAATATGGAAACATTAGTCTGTTCTACTGTGAGATGACATTGAAGGAACACAATTGAGATATTTAGAAGGTAGTCTTTGCTGAATAACTCAATGTAGAAGGTGAGAAGTATAAAACCATGGTGACTAGCATGGGTACAACTTTGCAGCTGGGGAGGTGATGGTTCCATTTGCAGAGACAGCAAACCCAGGAAGAAGAGAAGCAGAATCTGAGATAACTGTTAATTAAGTTTGATTTATGCTGAGTATAGCACATGCTTATATTCATAGATTGATTTTAGTACCTTCTTAATGCTATACTCATCTTATGTATCTTTACTTAAAAAAAAAGCACTAGGGGTGCCTGGGTGTCTCAGTCAGTTGAGCGACCGACTTCAGCTCAGGTCATGATCTCACGGTTTGTGAGTTCGAGCCCTGGGTCAGACTCTGTGCTGACAGCTCAGAGCCTGGAGCCTGCTTCTGATTCTGTGTCTCCCTCTCTCTCTTCCCCTCCCCTACGCATGCTCTGTTTCTCTCTGTTTCATAAATAAATAAACATAATTTTTTTTAAAAAAGCACTAAATATAGTATGTCTACTTTCCATGAATGGTCTTAGATCCCTGCAAACAATCCTTGACTTGGGAATACTTCAGTCTATGTTCTTACCTTCTTTTTTTTTTTTTTTTTTTTTTTTTTTTTTTATGTTCTTACCTTCTAAGTACATTGTCCAAGAAAGGACAAATTGGAGAGGAAACAGGAAGAAAAGAGAAACAAGCATATGGAAAGAGAGTAGGGCACAAATACACTCCCCCAAGCACACTTCATTTTAATTTCCAAGAGAAAACATGAGGCTTGCAGATTGCAAGGTTAATGTGTTTGAATGTGAGTGGGTAGATGGTGATTTTTGCTAAAAATATACTGGGTGAGAGGAAGAAAAGATGATCTCTGTTTCTATCTCTCTCTTTTGATTCACAGCAATTTTATTTCCATTGGTGGACTGTTCTTATATAAATTGACAGACACCTGTCCAAACAACTTCACTTTGAGGGATAAGCGCTTTTTTGGTCCTTGTTGCCCTTGTAGTAATGACAGAACTAGAGGCACGGTTGCCCAATTCTCCAGTCAGTTCATGGAGACCTGTCACAAAGGCCATGAGAAGGAAGTGGTTAAAGGCAGCAAACAGGTCTGCAGGGTCCTCCTGGGAGACCTGGTTGGCTAGGTGAGGGAGAGTAGCTGTAATAGGGAGGAACTTAGCATGACTGACTCCATATTGTTTCTATTTCCTTTGCTGCTGTGACCTGCAGCTTAGAAACTTCTGCTTAGACCTGCATGTGCGCATGTTAATCATTAAAGGAATTTTGCTTATAGCTTAGATTTCCAAAAGCCACCTTTCACTCAAAACCTACCTCACCTGAGGAGAGGTAAGTACAGAATGACTATATTATGTTTAAGATTTACAGGAAGGACACAACAATGTTCTTGTGTGCAAAGATCAACTGATCAAGGACAAAGAAGTTACAGGAACTTCCTTGAAAAGTCCACAGATGTCAGTGACCTTTTGACTCTAAGTCCTTCCCACTGCCCACTTCTGCTAACACAAAAGAAACTCAAATCTTATGCTCAGGGAGATGGTTCTTTGGGTCAATATTCTGCCATCTCCTTGGTTTGCTGGCTTTCTGGACAGTCACTTTTCTTACCCCAACATCTTGCCTCTTGACTTACTGGATTGTTATGCTGTGAACAGAATGAGCTTAGACTCAGTTACATAGCCACCTTGTTAAGCAAGGAGTGGCCTACTGCCTTTTTGTTTGTTTGTTTGTTTGTTTGTTTGTTTGTTTCTAGAAGTTGCATTAAGGCTTTTGGTGCCAGTTAGCAAGTACTACTTAATCAGGTCTTCCAGCTGAAATATTTATCAGCAGCTACTGAAAAGAATTGGACTGGGTTTGGAGAGATGTTTCCACCCTCCTTCTGAGCCCAGAGAATGTAGATCAGGAGCTGATTAGCATGCAGACGCCATGGGAGAATGCCTTTTATTGCAGATAGCATTTTATCACCCGGAATGACTGGTATATATACAAAGGGGCTCTTCAAAAATCTTCCTGGAACAGAAGCCCTGGCCTACCCCAGCTTCCTTGCCCCTTTCTTCTCCCCAGCTGTTGTTTTTGGATTGCTGATTTCACGGCTCTGCAACAGCAACTAAGAGGTTGCTGTTTCAAAAGCAACAAGACCTCTCTGTGTTTTGTTTTGTTTTAAGCTGACTGGAACTTTTGAAGCCAGTCAGACTTTGGGGAACTCAGTGGCCCCACTGTGAGATGTAAAGAATGTAAAGGAAACAAGCAAAATTTTACAATATGTCTTCTTTGCCCATCCTTTTTGCTAAAAACAAACTAACAGACAACCCCCCTCCCCATATTTTGTCTGATTTTTCCAGGGTGGGGTGGGGATAAGGGAAGGATATAAGCAGTGAGAAAGGGTAGAAAAACACTCACAGCACTCCCCCCACCCCCAACCATGAACCTGCACCTCCTACACACTGCCCCCGAACACGCCCTCTGGTAAACTTGTGCAGAAAAGAGCCATTTCAAGTCTGAACGCTGGAGGAGGCCTTCAAGTAAGAAAGGGAAGGTGTTTCCCAGGCTCCTGTTTCCTCTGTGTTTGAGCCATTAACGGTGTTAACTGAGTAAAGCAACCACCAGGCACAGCTGTTTTATTCCAAATACTTGCTGATCCACACAATTTCTACAGAGCTCCAACAGTTGTTCTGGGCTCATAAAGGACATTTGAATAGATTGCTCTAATTCTGACTGGCACTGGAGTGTAGGATTCTGACCTCCCCGGAAACGGCATTTTTCCAAGGGGAGCGATGGTAAATAGAATATTTCCCTCCTCTTCCCTCCTCTTTATGGCCTATGCTAGCTGGGCTGAATTGTTTAGAGACCTGTTTCATATTCCATCTTCCTTTCAGAGAGGCTACAACATCACAACTCAATTACCATATGGCAATATTTAGAAATGATCTGAATAAATGAAAGCAAACAAGCACATAAAAACACACACATACTCATATAATTTCTAGCTAAAGAGCTAATCTATTTAAAATGTAACTCTAAATTGGTAGTTCCTTATTGCCACCCAGGACAAACATAAGGGCAGTAGATCATTACATATTTCTTGGTACTATTAAAATTCCTAATGCAATCTAGAATAAATATAAGATATTGAAGATATCATCCTTACTGTGTCCCAATCCAGAACACATTGAAAGCTTAAACTGTTCCATTTTATAAAAAAAAATTTTTTAATCTCCCAAAGTTGTGACAACCCAATCCCTTTCTGTAGTGGTTCTTGATTTTTTTTTTCCTGTTAGGACCACAAAGCCATAATTAAGAATTTGCTTCCCACTGGAGTGCTGCATCAGCATGTCTGAAAGATCTGTGGATCTTGGATCCAAGCACTGTGAAAGTAGCTTGTATTATTTCAACTAGACTCTGAGCATCATGTTAGATAATGTAACACTGTGTCTATGTTACCTTTTGAAGGAAATATGTGAGTTGAGATGGTAGGGCAGTCACAAAGTACTGCTGTTTCAGGGGTTTGGGTGGGGCGTAACACTGTTATAGGATGATAGGATTCCTTTTTTTCACACTTTTGAAAATGGCCTCAACTTGTGATCTCAGTATTTAAAGTGTTGAAACTTAAGAGGTGTTTAAGTACAATGTGTACATAGATATCCATATTGTTCATGGAGATTCAACTTCCTCACAGGCAAAATGCTACACTTTCTGAGCTCTCATTAAGAGGAACAACAGTGATCTGTAGTTAGAAAGCATTTGAATCTTTGACCAGAAAATTAAGCATTACTGTGATTATAATCAGTAAGTAGAAGGTAATATATATATATATTTTTTTACACACAGGGTTTTATTAGTTTCAAGTGTACAATATAGCAATTCAACAATTCCATACATCATTAGGTGTTTATCACAACAAGTGCACTCCTTAATCCCAATCACCTATTTAACCCATCCCCCAGCCCCCTCCCCTCTGGTAATCATCAGTTTGCTCTCTTATAATTAAGAGTCTGTTTCTTGATTTCTCTCTTTTTTTCTCTTTGCTCATTGGTTTGTTTCTTAAATTCCACATATGAGTGAAATCATTTGTCTTTCTCTGACTGACTTACTTCACTTAGCATTATACTCTGTAGCTCCATGTCATTGCAAATGGCAAGATTTCACTCTTTCTATGGCTGAATAATATTCCAGTGTGTGTGTGTGTGTGTGTGTGTGTGTATACTGTCTCTTTTTTATCCATTCATCAATCAATGGACACTTGGCTGCTTATTATAAATAATGCTGCTATAAACATAAGGGTGTATATATTCCTCTGGGTTAGTGTTTTGTTCTTTGGGTAAATAATACAAAGTGAGACTGCTGGATTGTAGGGTAGTTCTAGTTTTATCCATTTGAGGAAACTCCATACTGTTTTCCAGAGTGGCTGTACCATTTTGTATTTCCACCAACAGTGAAAGAGGGTTTCTTTTTCTCCACATCCCTGACAAAACCTGTTGCTTCTTGTATTCTGACAAGTGTGAGGTGATATTTCATTGTAGTTTTGATTTGCATTTCCCTGATGATAACTGATGATAAACATCTTTTCATGTGCCTGTTACCCATCTGTATGTTGTCTTTGGAGAGATATATATTCATGTCTTCTGCCCAATTTTAATTGAATTATTTGCTTTTGGGGTATTGAGTTGTATAAGTTCTTTATATATTTTGGATACTAACAAATAAGGTGATATTCTTGATCCACAGTCTGCCCCATCTGCTCTTTGAATGGATTTGGTTTTGTTTTTAGTGGAGAAAAGCAGAGACATTATTTTGTCTCTTCCTAACAGCTGTCACGTATAAAAATATGGTAGGTATAACTTATATGTTATGGACTTTTATTCTTGAACTATTTGCTTTTATAAACAGAACTGAGACTAGGGTAAGACAAGAAAGGCACCCAGGGCACAGAATTTAAGGAGATACTCACTTTTAGGGTCATACCAGTCCCAGCCCTGTTCATAAACATAAGGATCTATTTTCCAGAAGCAACACAGAGTATATCCATTTTGGGCCTTTGACAGAGGGTAAAATATTTGTCATTTGATCTTTTACAAAGCTGTGCTAAAAGAATGAAGTATTATTCAAAGGATCTGTGATTCACCTACTCCTCTAGGTACTATAGCTTCTATTCTTGGATCAAGTTATTCTCAGAAAAATACACAACTGAACTCTTTTTTACTTTATTGCTTTCAGAATTATATTTTATTGAGTTTTCTTTTAATGGCATTCCTTTAGCTTTTATCAAAAAATGGTAATTTTTAAAAGCCAAATCAAATCCATAACCATATTTACTGAAGAAACCTTGCTTAGGACATTTCCTCCAGGGTATTCTGTGCTTCTTGGATTGATTAGTTTAGAATTCAGTGCTAGGAAAAGTTATACCTCCCTTGAAGAATAGTTATGAATCATCTTGTGCTGGTTAATTTTTGGGGTCAACTTGACTGGGCCATAAGGTGGCCAGATGCTTGATCTTAAACATTATTCTGGGTGTGTCTTTAAGAGTATTTCTGGATAAGATTTACACTTGAGTTGGTTGACAGTAAAGCAGATTGCCCTTCCCAAGTGGATGGGTCTTATCCAATCTGTTGAGGGCCTGAAGAGAGCAAAAGTCTAAGTAAGAAAAAATTTACTATCTGTCTGATGGCCTTCTGCTTAGATATTAGTTTTCTCCTGCCTTCTACTCACTCTGGAACATACACCATCAGTTCTCCTGGTTCTCAGGCTTTGGACTGCAGACATTGGGGCTTCTCGGCCCTCTCTCTCTTTCTCTCTTTCTCTTTGTGTGTGTGTGTGTGTGTGTGTGTGTGTGTGTGTGTGTATGTGTGTGTACCTATTGGTTCTATTTCTCTGGAGGAACCTAATACACACCTTCTCTGATAATTGATATTATGTATTTGTCTATATCCTCTTTTATTTTGGTGTTCAGGATGTTCAGATCCAAGTTTGAAGCTTATGTCTCACATCTGTACTAACCACAGTTTGTGTCTTAGTCTGTTTGAGTTGCTACAACAAAAATGTCACAAACTGCATGGCTTATAAACAATAAGCATTTATTTTTCAGAATTTTAATAAGAATTTATTTTTCTGGAGTCTGGGAAGTCCAAGATCAAGGCACCAGCAGATTCATTAACTGGTGAGAACTGGCTTCCTATCTTTTTTCTGTAGCCTCACATGACAGAAGGAACAAGAGAGCTCCCTGGAATCTCTTTTATAAGGGTGTTAATCCCTTATTAAAAAAAGAGCCCTCATGACTGAACCACCTCCCCAAGGCCCCACTTCTAAACACTATCACTTTAGGATTTCAATATGAATTTGGGGGAGGGGGATACATTCAGTCATAGAAATCTGCCTTTTTTCTTTACTTTGGAATTGATTTTCTTGTAGTCATATATTTTTTTAGCCACAACTGTCTAGTTTGCTTTATATTTTAAAGTAAAAATACTTAAGATTTACTGAATGCTTATCATGTGACAGGTATATTCTAAGCATTTACTGGAGATTATTCCATTCAATCCTTACAACAACTCTGATTCATTACCTTTATTAGACAGATGAAGAAACTGAGGCATGGAGTAGTTAAATAATTGGCCCACACTCATGTAACTATTAATTACCATTAATTAATAGAGCCATAATTTGAACTCACATAGTCTTACTCGTAAGTCAGTATTTTTAGCCAATATCTATGACCTTGTTTGAATGCATTAACATAACCATTATTTTTCTATGTTTTTTATATAAACCATTTTAAGTAATTTGTTTTTTTAAAATTTTTTTTTTTTAACCTTTATTCATTTTTGAGACAGAGAGAGACAGAGCATGAACAGGGGAGGAGCAGAGAGAGAGGGAGACACAGAATCTGAAACAGGCTCCAGGCTCTGAGCTGTCAGCACAGAGCCCGATGCGGGGCTCGAACTCACGGACCATGAGATCATGACCTGAGCCGAAGTCGGACGCTTAACCGACCAAGCCACCCAGGCGCCCCATAAACCATTTTAAGTAATTTGAAGAGAGAGAGAGATCCAAGTAAGTATTGATTTTGATTTTTTTTCTGCCCCAAATTTATATGTAAACTACAAAGTCTACCTAACTTCTTAATATCTCTCTGCTATACCCTTTTTTCAGTGAAATTTTTATTTTGAGCACATTCAAGGTTACAGAAGAGTTGTAAGAATTATACAATAAACCCTTGGATACTTTTCACATAGATTTTTCCATATTTGCTTATAAATTTTATTTGCATCAATAGCATTGTTGCTATTATTATTGTTGTTTGACAACTATTTGACAATAATTTACAGACTTCTTGGCCCTTCACCACTAAATATATCAACATGTATCTCCAAAGAACAAAGATATATTCTTCATCTTGTTTTTAAATATTTATTTATGAGAGAGAGAGAGAGAGAGAGAGAGAGAGAGAGAGAGAAGATGAGTGGGGGAGGGGCAGAGCGAGAGAGGACACAGAATTTGAAGCAGGCTCCAGGCTTTGAGCTGTCAGCACAGAGCCCAATGCAGGGCTTGAACTCACAAACTACGAGATCATGACCTGAGCCAAAGTCAGATGTTTAACCAGCTGAGCCACCCAGGTGCCCCCTGTCTTACTCTTTACAATTATTGAGTTCAAGGAATTTGACATTGATATGGTGATATTCACATTTCAGCAATTAGCCAGAATATCCTTTATAGTACTTGCCTTTCTCTTTCTTCCCCTTCTTTCTTCTCTTTCTCCCTTTCCCCTGTTCCTTCCCTTTCTTCTTTTCTATCATCCTCCAGTCCTTCTCTCTCTCTTTCTCTCTTATTCACTCACTCTCTTACTTCTACTCAGGCTCTAGCCCAGGATCATGTTTTACATTTAGTTGCCATAAATTGCTATGTGCTTTGAGCATTAAATGTCTTCGAACATTCACTTTCTCTCCTACTAAGCCAACGTTCTTTTCATTTGGAGTTCCCAGCCTCTTCTTTCCTCACTTTGCTTACAAGTGTTTTTGAACTAGTTCACAAGGAAGAATGGGCTGCAAGTTTTCCTAAACTTCAAGGCTTCTCCTTCCTGGAGAAGGATTCACATTTTCTATTTGGTTTATTAAAGTGGCTGAATCCTATTCCAAACATTTAGAAACCACCAGACAAAACATGCACCAAGAAGTCAAAGTTAGCTTTTTTCTCCTTACCTTTTCATTGGAATCTTTCTAAACTTCATTATAGATCAAATTTGATTGCTTTTGTCCAAAAACTATGTATGATCAGCAAAGCCCAATATACAGGTGTATAATTTGAAGACCAAGTATACTACTGAGTAAGAATGTTTCAGACTGTGAGTTTTTGAGACTGAATATATGTGTCACTTCAGAGGGAATCTTAAAAGGCATTATCAAATCAGCACATCTCTGTGTCAAATATAACTGTAATTGATACAACATTATCTTCTGATTTTGAAGCAGTTAGTTCAAAAGCAATAGAAATTCCAAAAATGAAAAACAAGGCTGTTTCAGTAAATTTCTAGAACACATACCATAGAGCTTTTTCAGGGTGTTGTTCACATTTGTACCCATGGAAGTAGACATGGATACAACATAAGGATCAGACCATCAGTTTGCCATTTACCTACCCCTTGAGGAGTCGGGATTTTCAATTCATACAAGTTTATTTTTATGCTTAAGATTATATTTTCCATTGTTTTATAATGTAATTGAAGTAATTTTTATTAAAAAAATCCTTTCCATCAGTTAGTTGAATATTTTAACACTCTAAGGCTCTTTCATTCCACCCCCAGTCTTCATGTCAAATACTTAATGATCTATAAATATTTAGAAAGTTCTAATGGAGTATGCTATTAAAAGCAAATCTATAAGAAAGTCTGGTATTGTTTGAGTAATCTTCCCCAATTTACCTCTTTGTAAGTTTGGATACATTAGCACTAAATTTTCTTAAATGGAGTTTTCTTCTCACCTATAATTTTATTTTATTCCTCCACCCCACTTACAAACTGGTAGGAAGTTGAAGGTCCTGATCCTATTTTTATTCTTTTTTTTTTAAAGTTTATGTATTTATTTTGAGAGAGAGAGAAATGGGTGTGTTTGTGTGTGAGTGTGTGTGTGTGTGTGTGCAAGGGAGAGGCAGAGAAAGAAGGTGTGAGAGAGAATCGCAAGCAGGCTCCATGCTGTCAGCATGAGTCCAGCATGGTGCTCCATCTCAGGAACTATGAGATCATGACCTGAGCTGAAAACAAGAGTCAGATGCCTAGCTAATTTTTTTTCTATTAAAAAAAATTAATGTTTATTTATTTTTGAGAGAGAGTGCACAAGAGGGGGAGGTGCAGAGAGAAAGAGACACACACACAGAATCCAAAGCAGGATCCAGGCTTTGAGCTGTCAGCACAGAGCCTGATGTGGGGCTCAAACCCACTCACCATGAGCTCATGACCTGAACCGAAGTTGGATGCTCAACTGACTGAGTCACCCAGGAGCCCCAGTATTTTTTTTTTCTTTTTTCCAAGAGAACATTTTGTTAAAATATGATATTGGTTTCCTGGCATGGTCAGTCAGCTGATAGAGTTCATTGCATTTTATTTGAGTTTCATTTCCAATAGTTAAGTCTAAAATTCACATTTTCAGGCCATTATATGGGAGGACCTAGGAAACCCCCATTTTCATTAAGCATTGGATTCCTACACACTGAAGGGTGCCCTGATTGGCAGTATCAGTGATTTCCACCAGAACCCTCTTTTGACCTTTATCCTTGCCAGTACTGTTTGACCACTAGGTGGCACACATAAGATGTTAAGGCAATAAATGTCCATGATTGACTCCCAGTTCTGAACTGGTGGAGGATTTACGGGAAATCTGGAAATGAGTGTATAAAAGTGTATAAAACGCTGGTCAAATGTACATAATTTTCAAAAATTATAAAGTAATAAGTGTAAAGATTTGTAGGTTGTTTATCATGTTCTGGACTTTAACAATACTAAAGTTTTTAACAAATAGCTTGTTATATTATCATATTCCTTTTTGTTACTGGGGAGGAAAAATCTAGTTAAATGAGAACTTCATTTAGTTGAATTAAGATAAAATGAGAATTTTTATTTTATCAAAATAATAAATGTATATGATAATATATAAAATAGTACACAAGTGCTTATAATAAATAACTACAATCCATCTTCCTAAAGACATTCCTCAGAGGCAACTTAAAAAGAAAAAAAAAAAAAAAAAAAAAAAACTTTGTAAGACCATTAGTTAAATAGCAAAATCATGAAATAGTTTTAACTAGAAAATAGATATTATATTTCTAGAAACATGAATATGCAATGATAATGTAGTATGGGTATGATCTTGTACACTTGTTTCAAACTGTTACGCCAATGGATGCTTTGAAATGAAATTATAAACATATGCTAAAAATCTTCTTTAAATTGTATACAAAATGTTTATGCTTTTGGACACCCTTTCTTATAAATAATCCTACCAGTGAAGAAGGGAGAGGGAAGAGAGAGAAAGACAAGACTGAATGAAAACAAAGTCAGAGAACAGTAAATGATGGGGAAATGGAGAGAGAAGACCATGGTGCTAGTCCTCAAACTTCACTCACTATTATTTTTGGTTTATTCATTCCTTATTGAGAGTCACTCAAAGCCACCAAAACTCAGCCAAAAAAACCCCTTCCAAAACCTGCAATTCAACCCTCTGCTCTGAGAACAAGCTTATCCCCAAAGCTTTTGAAGGATATCTAGCTTACCAATGAGGTCATGGTACAGGTAGGCATTGCATTGCCTGTATAACTTGAAGGTCTGCCTTTTGTACCAGTTATAGTTGCTATTGTGAAGCATTTCTTAAGCATTAAATTTTTTTCATTGACCACTTGTGATCCAGATTATCCTGGATGGATGGGATCATCTTGGTTGTAGACAAAATTATGTTTGTGAGCATACAAAACTTATCGTAAAACCTTACCATCAACTTTCTGGGGAGAATCTTAGTGGGACTCCTAGAGGACAGTCTTTATTTTTTTCAAATCCTCAAACACCTATTTTCTACAATCCACAGCCTGAGGAAGGAATAGAAACAGGAATAGATCTATATCTATTCCTGGAGACAGGAGACAGGAATGGAAACAGGAATAGATCTACATCTCTCCAGTTTTTAAGACATGACCTAAGGAGTTCATTTCTACATACTCACCTCATTCATGACATACTTATTGTCTGTAATTTCACTCTCTTAGGCCATGTGTCTTAAAGTTCTGGGATTCTTACTGTATCCATTTATTCTCTGATTACATCTAAACTGTAGAATGAAGATAATTAACAAGAGATGACATTCCTATCAGTTCTACTGTGATCATTTGTGCAATAAGGAATTCTCTTGCTCTAGACTCTCAAGGACCTGGTTGGACTCTCCACATGATCTCTTCCTATGTGTACTCCAGGAATCTCCCTATGAACTTCTTGCAACCACTGGGGAATTGGCTAAACCCAAGATGGCTAATTTGCTGGTTCTCCCCTCCCATAGTCTGCCTCTCTGCCTTGAAAACCTCTCTCCATTCCTTGGTATCAGGACAATTAGTTATATTCAAGTTTTATTATATTATCATATCCCTCTTTGTTACAGAGGAGGAAAATTCTAGTCAAATGAGTTTTATTTAGTTGTATTAAGATTAAATGGGAATTTTTTATTTAATAAAAGTCATAATTGTACATTATAATAAATCAAATAGTACATAAATACTTATAATAAATAACAATAATCTTTCAGCATCTTCTCTGAGCTGGTACCTTTTTCTTAATCATTCTGACCATGGCAGTTGAGTTTTAGGAACCAGCTTTCATGCAAATTGATCAGGAACAAAGTACAAGACATCTTCAGTGTATCAACTCAAGTCTTTTTGTAGACTGATCCCATTTGGGTAAGTGAAATTATGACATAACCACGTAGATGTAGTGCTTCACAAACTCTATGACTCCAATAATAATTATACCTTATATTATAATGCAGTAGACACACAGACACATGATATATAACTGAAAAATTTAGAAAGCAATATTTACCTTTAGTACCTATGAAACGTAGAAACACAATATAGTAAATTTAAACCTAAGTATTTATTAACATAGAAAAATCCTTAAAAATACAAAACAAAATCAACAAGTTAGTTTCATAATCCACTAATAGGTTATAACACTCATTTTGAAATACACTTATCTTGAATAAATGGGAAAAGTGCTTCTTGAGAACTTTGATGAGTGGTGTCTCCCTCACACTCAGAGACTGCCATTTCTCTTCAGGTATCTTTTTATTTCTGCTGTGTTCAAGTGCAAACATCTTTCATATGCCTGGACTAAGTTCTAGGTGTGGGAGACATGCTCTGAGAGTTTTCCTCAGTCTCTCCCAGGTCACGAAGGACTTATGAGTGAGTCATATCACCAGTAATATTTTCCAGAACAATCAGGTACTTTGAGATATTTGCCTGTTGGTCTTGGTCATGAAGATGAATAAGAGAACAACCTGGAAAAACTACAAAAGGGCTTAAGAAGAGCTTATACAAGACATACAGCTGGCAGAGAACTTGAATGGACTCCATCTTGTCTAGGAGTTAGGTCATGTGCAGTGGCTAGGGCAGAAAGTTGTGGTCCACTCTACCACTCAGACAGGTGGTCACCACTGAGGATTTGATGGCATATATTCCCAGGACATTAAGGAAGGTCTGTATACTCATAACACTCTCCTGAAGATGTTCCTGTTTCATATAGAATATAGTGACTCACAGCTGAGTCCAATAACTTCAGAAAAACTATCCTCCAACATGTCAACTAGATCCAAATATAAGAAGAATGACTGTGAGAAAAATCCATCCATTATCTGCAGAAATTCAAAGATCTTCCCAACTAGGATGATATTGTCTAGAGAATCTTCAATGATGTTCAGAGGTAAGTGTGATATTTCTCTCCCCCAAAGTCTTTCTCTTTATTGGTGGCTCTCCTTTATGTATAAACTCTGCTGGTATTTAGGTATAGAAGCTCTTGGAAGCCCTGGATCCCAGGCCCTCTGAGTGTTTGAAGACCAGTGTTTTGGAGGCTAAGCTCACCTTTCATCATTTTTGGTTCTGTCCCAACCCTGATTGTGAATTCAGTCCCCAGGCATATAAACTTACTCTAATATAAATACTCTTATGTTAAAGGTATTCATACTTTATCATGATTTGAGAACCTGTAGGGAGAATTTTGTCATTTTCCTATCATTAGCTTCTACAGCTTCTTTCTCCAACAAAGTAGTTAGTTGGGACTTTTGGTCTTTTTAGTTCTAGAAGTGGTCTCCATAACTATAAATAACGTACTTGTTCATACCTGTATTTCTTGACATATCAACCTTAGAGTTACCTCTTGACTCCCCACTCTGGAAAGTGAAGATTCATTTCAAATGGTTTCTCCTTACTTCCATTCAATTATTTAATCAAAATTTTACCACAATTTAATGTGTATCCATGAATTGCTTGTTTGGTTTTGCTTTTTTTTAGTTCCTTGGGGAAAGGCTTTAATTCCCAAGCATGCCTCTGGCAGTACAGTCCTATAAGAAATCAAAAATGTTCAGAGGCATTAAAGAACGTATAAGCACAACTAGCAGATGCCTTTAGTGTCCTATAAGTTTATCTGGGAATATAAGTTTTACCTTGACTTAGCTGAGCAAGAGACTAATTAAAAGGAAGTTTACATTGTAAAGGCTGCTTTAAGCTTGTAGAATTAGATGTGATCTTAAATCTGTAAAAGATAACATGGTAATAATAGTACTATCGCTGGCTCAAGGCCCTGGCAAATGTGGTACCATGAGCTTTCTATTCTTATCTCTTCAGTCTTTTTTTTTCCTTCCTTTCTCACACCCAGGATAACATGTTTACAATTACCTTCCTTGCCAGAGAATAACATGATACAACAACATCAGCCTTGTACAACCTACTCTTCTAAAAAAGTGATGGGAGGGAAGTCAGAGCTAGACAGTTTCCTCTATAATTCTTTCTGTGTTCCCTTCTTTCTTAAAGCTTCTCTTTTCCTGGAGTAAGATGTATTCACTTATTCCCTTAAGAAGTAAGTACTAAGAACTTCCTTTTCCTAAGTACTCCGATGGTAAATGAGACAGATAAGATACCTGCTCTCAGAGGACTTACAGTGTAGCTGAGAAGACAGGCAATTAACAGGTGTTAACAATAAGGAATGGTGATCACTATAGCAGGGGAAACATAGAGTCACAAGTGGGGTGATCAAAACATAGTCCAGATGTGTGAGAAGGCATCCCTGAAGAAGTGACTTTCTAGCTGTACCCTGAAGAATGATACAGAAAGTATCTGCAAAGGGCAGATTGTTCTAAATAAGGAAATAGCATGCAGAGAAGTCTCAGAGCTGAGAGAGAGCCTGCATGAGTTTTGTAAGGACTGACGGAAGGAGACTTGGAAACAGAAGCAAGAGCCACATTATGCCTGGCTTCCAATAAGTCAGGTTGAGAACACCTAGATGTCTTTAAGGCTAAAAATAATGGAAATACACTAAAATAGTTCAAGTGGGAGAGAAATATAACCATATTTATATTTTAGAAGGCTCATTCTAGCTTCAGGGTGGGGAATGATTTGTTAGAACTTACTAGTTAATTGCCTTGATGGTGAAGGAAAGGGAAGAAGCAAGAATGGACTCCTAATCTTTACATGTGGGAAACTGGCTTGATGATAGTGGCATTTAGTGAAGCAAGAAACTCCAGAGAAGGTATGAATTTGAGAAAAAGATAATGAAAAATCTGGAGCACATTTTAGGAGGCTATAAGTCACTCATATTGAGATGTCCAGAAGGATTTGAACATAGGGGTTGACAAACTGCCAGACAGTAAATATTTCAGACTCTGAGGGGCAGGAGTCTTTGTTGCAACTACTCAACTCTGCCACTGCAGTACAAAAGCAGCCATAGATAATACATAATTAAATGAAAATAGCTATGTTCCAATAAAGCTTTATTTATAAAAACAAGTGGAGTACTAGGTCAGGCCCTTACTGACCCCAGAGCTAGGAAAATGGAGCTGGGAAAATGGAGATGGGGGATCAAGAACCATCCGTATGTGTGCTATGACTTTGGTTTGAAATATCTTTATTTTATTTTTATTTTTATTTTTTTAAGTAGGCTTCACACCCAGTGTGGAGCCCAATGCAGGGCTTGAATTCACAACCCTGAGATCAAGACTTCAGCTGAGCTCAGTAGTCAGATGCTTAACCCACTGAACCACACAGGCAACCCTGAAATGTCTTTTTTGATAATTTTTGTTGAATTTCCCATTTTTCTGAAGACACTTTTCTGAGAATTAAAAGCTAAAAATTAAAATATGGCTTGATATAAAACAGAATAAATTGTATCCAGAAGCAAATACATAATTTTAGTTCCTGAATTTTATTTTTTAGTGGCTGTAAATAAGTGTACCACAAAAACAATACTCTAAATCCCAAGATGGGAGTGACAGAAATGCTTTTCCTGGATGGACAATGTATGAGGGAAAGAGAGGTGGGGTAGCCTCATTATATGGGGCAGCATGTCACCAGAGCAGAAAGAGAAAGTGCTTAGGAAAGAGTCACACAGCAGAGTCTACTCCCTGTGATGCCACACTCCTCAGGCACACAGAAGGTCATCTTTGGTGAAGCTGGTTTGCCTTGTCAAGTCAATAATGTATGAACAATTAAATTGCCTTTCTTAGCTTGGTAAGGGACCAAGTATACATCCCTGGGGAAGAGTTGATCTTTTAAAAGGCATTTTTTTTCTATTTCTTTCTTTTCTATTCTCAAATAAATCACTCTATTCTTGACTCCTAAATTATCCTTCTTATCTGAAGATGTCCTGTCTTGGACCAAACTGTCTTAACATACTCACTGTATTCCAGAGGAGCACTGTTGACTGTGTAATTGGGGCAGTGTGTTTCACTCAGGATGCCTCTACTTTGGGATTGTCAAAGCCTAGATTTTAATAAAGCCTCAGGTAGGCCTGCCCATGCAACCCCCTTCTTTTTTCTTGGAAGCTCGAGAAACTTAGCAGGTGGTGCCTAATTTAGCCTCCCAGGATTTCTGGGAGGCAAGTCAGCCTGGACCTGTCTGTGTCCTCATTTTTCTGTTGAAGACACCAGGACATAGGTGGGTCAAGCAGTGCTTGGTCTGTTATCTAGCAAGTCGGCCGCGGAAGTTGGAAAAGAACCAAGAAGCGTGTTTCCTACTCTTTGTCAAGAAGAGTGATGATTTTCACACAGATTTGTTCCCGGGGGTCTTAAAGGCACACATGACCCAAGGGGAAAGCTAAGTAGGGTACTCTGGGTTTCTCTTTCCCTGAAACTCCCACATACTTCAACAAGAAACAGCACTACTGCTTCCTTTTTCTGTTTTTTTTTTCTCCTTGAGATTGTGCTTAAGAACTCTTGTAACTTGAAAAAGAAATGACTACACACTCTTGTTGAAATCATGTACCTTTAGTTTATAAATCTGTGTGTCTTTCACTCCAAGTCTCCCTTTGACTTCTGTAGCTTAGTTTTTACTCTGGATGCCCACTGCTTTTTAGAAATGCATTTATTAGCACCTGTTGTGTGTTGTACCTGTCTGTGATTGTGATGGAGAACTTCTCTAGCACATGCACCATGTCTTCTTCATCTGTGTAAACTGTGGCACCTAATCCATATTGGCTAAATTGTTAATGAATGCATAGATGGATGGGTACATGAGTTAGACAGTTTCTGCTTGAATTTTTATTTGGAGCTAGCTGTACCTAAACAGTAGTTCATCTGACTTTATTTAACTCTAGCCTGATAGCCAATAAGTATTGTGGCCCATCTCTCAATCATCTTTGTGTATATAGTGCCTAGAACAGGGCCTGGCTTGTAGTAAGCATTCGATAAACAAATTATTGAATAACCAAGCAGATGACTTTATAGTTAAGGTGATTCTTCCAGATGAATTTCTGCTGGGAAGCACATTGAGAAATTAATGTGTTTCAGTCAGTAATCTTAGTACTGGGGTTACACATACTAGTAAAATTTGGCTCTGCATGGGAGGAATTTTCCTCTCTAGAGTTGGAGTTGGGAGTTTGGCAATCCATGGAGGAGAAGGAAAATGGCAGGGTCACACCATCTAAGAAACAGGGCAGGAACCAAGGCTTCAAGTTTGCAGCAATACTCAATAGGGTGCTAGGTGTAGAGATGGAAAGAGAGGGCTTACACTCCCAGGACATGTCCGAATTCTGCAAAACTTCTTCCAGTAACATATCCTGCACCTCCCCTGACAGGTATCTTTGGCATATTTCAGTGAGCCACTATTGCTGATGGCAATATGCATATTTCCTTAGGTATCTTTGTGCATACCATAGTTTGGGGGTGAGCCTTGCCTGTCTGGTGGCCTCTACATGGATACACAGGGTGAGCTGTTTATTTCTGTCTCAGCTTCCATGCTGCCTATAAGGGAAGAACATTTTCACATGGAGTTTCCTTATCCACTTTAAAATAAAATAAAATCCTCAATACCTCTCTTTCCATTTCTAGTTTCCCCATCAACTTGTGAGATTCTACAGTCCATTTTTTTCAGTCAAAATACCAAAATTCTATCCATTACTTGCAGTACTCTGTTGGATAAAAGGCTAGATTCTCCCCTTTCCAGGTCTGCATAATCTATCATATTGCTCTCGAATGAGGCTTGCTCTATGCTTCCCTTTGCTGATCTCCATTCAAATAAAACACGCTGCTGGCTGTGCTCAAGTCCTTCTATGTCATGCTCACACTAGGCCTCCCCCAATCCCTCTGGGTCACTTGGAAGCTGCTGACAGTGCTCATCAGTGCACTCCTTTTTTCCAAGTTGACCATGCCTTTCTCACATCCTCTTGGACCACTTTGAAATTCCCTGATCTATTACAGGTGCTGGCTCCTTTCAGAAGTCTCTCTAGTTTCCCACCAATAAAAATATGATATCTGTGGCTCCTTGCATCTCCTTGTATCTTTTTGTGACTCTCATGAAACATTTTTCGTATTCTTCCTATTATGAGAAATTATACATCGTTCCTTCAGACACTTCCATTTTACTGATTAAAACTAAAATCCAGAGTAGTTACTTTAGAGAGTTCCCAAGGTTAATCCATTTGAATTATAGCAGAGTAGGCATTGGAACTCAGTTCTCTTTTAAGTGCTTGTCTAGTTCTTTTTCATATGTGTATTGTGCTTGATGTAATATGCATATTAGATGTACCCAACCTTGTTAGACAACCTTGTTGTCTAATCTAGGATTGATTAATTGCAGGGGTTTCATGCTAGTTTGGGTAGAAGGGCAAGCCATAACTTGTGAGGCAGCTTGTAGAAAGGAAAGAGTAATGTGAAAGGCATCCTTCAACTCACACTCAAAACACAGGCAGTACCTTAACATCTGTATTAAAGTTCTTTGGAGAAACAGAACCAATAAGAGATGATAGACAGATGAGAAATAGGGAGAGAGAGAGAGAGAGAGAGAGAGAGAGAGAGACTTATTATAAGAAATTGGCACATGTAATTATGGAGGGTAGTAAATCCAGTCTGCATGTAGGCCAGCAGACTAGAGATGCAGGGAGAGCCAGTGTTCAAATTCAAAGGTCATCAGGCAGGCAGGCAGAGTTGGTGTTCTTGTTTGAGGGCTATGAGGCAGGAAAAGTCAATGTTTCATATCTGTTGGAGAATTTTCTCTTATTGGAGGAGATTTGGTCTTTTTGTTACAGTCAGGCCTTCGAGTGATTGGATTAAGCCTGCCCAATTATGGAGGGTGATCTTCTTTACTTTACCAATTAAAATGTTAATATCATATAAAACTGCCCTCACAGAGACACCCAGAACAATGTTTGGCCAAAATAGAGTGTTTGAGCACTCCATGGCCCAGTCAAGTTAACACCTAAAATTAATCATAATGGCATCCTTCAACTCATGTACAGGTGGTACCTTGAGCATCCTTCACCTTGCATGTAACACACAAGTAGTACCTTGAGTGTCCTTCAACTTAAACTTAACACACTGTATCTTGGGCATTCTTCAGTTTGGGCATGACACACAGATAGTATCTTGAATTTAACTCTCACATAAAATTGAACAGGAATGTAAGTCACTCATATGCATCCAATTTCTCAAAAACATAGGTGTTAAAAAGTTAAAACACAACTGAATTTGCCTTCACTAATTGATATTGTTGTTTAATTGCTCTTTAGGATCCAAGCCACCTTAGGGCATGGGGCATGTCCTTTTACCACATACACATTGCACAGGCTGAATAAATATGGTGGGTTGACCATCAGGTTCCTTGCCAAGATGGATCCTACACCTGATAGTTCAGAGTCACTGGCCTCCCTCACTTGTTTCACATGCTTAAAACTTGCTAAAAAATTATCCTTTAGGCTTTAAATTTTCATGCTCAACTTTATCCCAAAGGTGAGGTTTTTAGGTTGTTCAATGTTTAGAGAAACATCTGTTCAGCTGTTTCTGATACTCAGGTGCCTGAAGAAGAAGAAAAAAAAAGCAGACCCTCAGTTTTATGTCATAAAAAACATCTAAGATTATTTTTGCCCATGAATAACTCCAACACAGAGTAATTTTAAAATTTGAAACTTTCCATGCATCTTCTTCTCACAGGGGAGGAAGCAGGGTCATTTTAGAATTTTTAAATAATAATATGCATATACAAAGCAATTTTGAGTGACCAAAAATATACTTTGTATGTGAAGAGCCTAGATGTAAGGAACAGTTTCCATAGTTGTATGCTTGGTAAATACACTACAGCTCTACTAATACTCAGTGCATGGCTTTTTGTATATCTAATTATAAATTTGTTTGAGGTTAGTGATACTATATCATGTCTAGACAGAAGGAGTTGAAGTGTATTTTTGGTTTTTGTTTTCTTGTTTGTTTTTGTTTGTTTGTTTGTTATCTTTATTTCCTTCCAAACCCATGTTCTTCATTTCTGGTGCTGAAGGAAAATAAGCTTCACTTTTTTCAGTAAATTTCAACAATGAGACCTTGTTCCTCCAAGAATGTTCCTTGTTCTTCTGGGGCCTATTGCTCTTGGTAGTCTCTATTTGATATTGTTACATATGTCATTGTCGGGCTCCAACACCAGACTGTAGCCTTTTTTTTTTTTTTTAAGGTCAGAGAATGTGTTTTATTTGCCTTTCCTTGAATGCCCAACTCTGGGTCTGGTGTACTTGGGAACTTATTAAATGTTGGATTACTGGATGAGAGAGGGCAGGTGTTCATTCAGATTGGTGGTATGGTCTGTGGTATGGAAGAAATCTAGATCTCTAGTCTGGTCTCCTGCCTCCAAGCTGATTCTACTTGTCATTGCAAACATGATGTCCTGGTGTATTGAAGCATTTTTTTACATAACCTGTTCACTCCTGTTCTCATTTTATAAACACAAGATATTGACTCTCACCCTCCACTCTATTAAGAATCTTCCTGGCTCATAGTATGTACAACTCTTTGTTATACTTGACTTTAAAGTTTACATTATGAAAATAATAAGGCTATTTGAGTTATCCAAGTATATGATATCATAATATTGAATATGCTTTAAAAAATATCCTCCTGTCCCCACCTATGCTACTCCAATATGCTGATATGACCCCAAGCTGAGAGCATGATATATCTTTCAAACACCTGTGCTCCCCTTGTCCCACCCATGAGAATGATTGCTTTTAACATCAGCAAGAATAGTGACTACACAGGAAACTTGCCTTTTGAGTTCTGTTCCCATGTTTAATCGTGGTTGTAGTAAGGAAGTTCTGACCTACATCCCATAGGATGGGATTGCATATTCTCTAATATTTAGTTCTGAGAACAACTGTTCACTGTCTCCCTTGTCCTAACCTTCCATGTAGAAAAAAAGAAAGCTAATGAGTCTGAAGCTTGGTTTTCTTTACTTTTATAATAAAAAACCCATAATCCCTTAAACTTTGTGCCCACTGACTGATTTATAGACACTTTAAGTAATTTTAGTTGGTATTCTGTATTTGTTAGTTTTTCTCCATTTTTCTGCCACATTCTTTAAACACTGCCCTAAAACATCTGACCAAAGCTAAGCATCATGGAGAAACAACTTATTAGCTTCCTCTTTAGAGGGGAAAGTAGAACCCCTGGGATGGAATGACTGCCTAGAGCCTCATAATAATTTGTAAAATTGGACTGCATCAAAGAACTCACAGCATGCTCAGTGGAGAGAACACTTAGAATCAAGAGAAAGGGTTTGAGTCCATCACCTACCTGCTGTGTCACTTATCTGTCATCTGGGAAGTGGAAATAACAATATACTCTACTTCTTTCCTAGAGACATCATCAAGTTCATAAGAGACCATACGATATAATTGTAAATTGTACAGCTCTATAGAGAGGATTGTCAGACACAAGGGAAACAGTAAAAGGCCTCCAGAATGTCAAGATAAAGTTAACTCCTGCAAGTGCGTTGGAGAAGAATTTAGGTGTAGCCAATGAGATTAGTGATTTGTTGTAGTAACTCTGAGGTAGAGATAGTCAAATCCGATGAAGATGCTCAGGTAGCAAATAAGGAAAAGCATAGTGCCTATTCCTTTGTGTCTATTGTGTGATGCATAAATTAACATATTATTTAACATTTTTCATATGCAAAAAGAGATAGTGACAGTTTTTTTTTTTTTTTTTTTTTGCTATTTCACAAAGGGAGTCTTTGTGCTCAGAAAGATTAAATGATTTGCTCGAGGCAGTAAGGACATTGGAGGCTGAGCCCAGAGAAGGACCCTCTGTCACCTCATCTTCTCAGTTCTATTTTTGTTTCTAAGTTTTTTTCAAGAACTTGAAGTGGAATGAACACATGCATCTACAAACATGGCTGAAACTGCAACCTGATATATTGTAATTATATGATTGGAGGTACAACACAATCAAATATAAACTAAAACCACTGTAATAAAACAGCTGAAGCTGATTAATGAGAAGCTGAAATAGCAATTATATTATAGAAATAGGCAGTGTTAATGGAATGTAGTAAAAAAAAAAACAAAACTCTCAAAGAGAGAGAGAAAAAACAGTGTTTATCTGCTCTGGTCTAGGAAGGATTCCCAGCTCTTGTAGGACAAGAAGTAAATGATGTTGTAGCAGCCAGAAGGAAATTTTCTTTTTTCCATTTTAACTTGTTTTATTTTTTGTTTTTGTTTTATTTTTTAATTTACATCCAAATTAGTTAGCATATAGTGCAACGATGATTTCAGGAGGAGATTCCTTAGTGCCCTTACCCATTTAGCCCAACCCACTTCCCACAACCCCTCCAGTAACCCTCAGTTTGTTCTCCATATTTATGATTCTCTTCTGTTTTGTCCCCCTCCCTGTTTTTATATTATTTTTGTTTCCCTTCCCTTATGTTCATCTGTTTTGTCTCTTAAAGTCCTCATATGAGTGGAGTCATATGATTTTTGTCTTTCTCTGACTAATTTAACTTAGCATAATACCCTCCAGTTCCATCCATGTAGTTGCAAATGGCAAGATTTCATTCTTTTTAATTGCTGAGTAATACTCCATTGTGTGTATATAGCACATCTTCTTTATCCATTTATCCATTGATGGACATTTGGGCTCTTTCCATACTTTGGCTATTGTTGATAGTGCTGCTATAAACATGGGGATGCATGTGTCCCTTCAAAACAGCACACCTGTGTCCTGTGGATAAATGCCTAGTAGTGCAATTGCTGGGTCACAGGGTAGTTCTATTTTTAGTTTTTTGAGGAACCTCCATACTGTTTTCCAGAGTGGCTCCACCAGCTTGCATTCCCACCAACAATGCAAAAGAGATCTTCTTTCTCTGCATTCTTGCCAACATCTGTTGTTGTCTGACTTGTTAATGTTAGCCATTCTGACAGATGTAAGGTGATATCTCATTGTGGTTTTGATTTGTATTTCCCTGATGATGAGGGATGTTGAGCATTTTTTCATGTGTCGGTTGGTCATCTGGATGTCTTCTTTGGAGAAGTGTCTATTCATGTCTTTTGCCCATTTCTTCACTAGATTGTTTTTTGGGTGCTGGGTTTGGTAAGTTCTTTGTAGATCTTGGATACTAACCCTTTATCTGATATGTCATTTGCAAATACCTTCTCCCATTCTGTCGGTTGCCTTTTAATTTTGCTGATTGTTTCCTTCACTGTGCAGAAGCGTTTTATTTTGATGAGGTTCCAGTAGTTCATTTTTGCTTTGGTTTCCCTTGCCTCCAGAGACATGCTGAGTAAGAAGTTGCTGCGGCCAAGATCAAAGAGGTTTTTGCCTGCTTTCTCCTCGAGGATTTTGATGGCTTCCTGTCTTACATTTAGGTCTTTCATCCATTTTGAGTTCATTTTTGTGTATGGTGTAAGAAAGTGTCCAGGTTCATTCTTCTGCATGTCCAACTTTCCAAGCACCATTTGCTAAAGAGACTGTCTTTTTTCCATTGGATACTCTTTCCTGCTTTGTCAAAGATTAGTTGGCCATACGTTTGTGAGTCCCATTTATGGGTTCTGTATTCTCTTCTATTGATCTGAGTGTCTGTTCTTGTGCCAATACCATACTGTCTTGATGATTACAGCTTTGTAGTATAGCTTGAAGTCTGGGATTGTGATGCCTCCTGCTTTCGTTTTCTTTTTCAAGATCTCTTTGGCTATTTGGGGTCTTTTCTGGTTCCATACAAATTCTAGGTTTATTTGTTGTAGCTCTATGAAGAATGCTGGTGTTATTTTGATAGGGATTGCATTGAATATGTAGATTTCTTTGGGTAGCATTGACATTTTAACAATATTTGTTCTTCCTATCCAGGAAAATGGAATATTTTTTTCCATTTTTTTGTGTCTTCTTCAATTTCTTTCATAAGCTTTCTATAGTTTTCAGTGTATAGATTTTTCACCACTTTGCTTAGATTTATTTCTAGGTATTTTATGTTTTTTTGGTGCAGTTGTAAATGGGACCAATTCCTTGATTTCTCTTTCTGTTGCTTTATTGTTGGTGTATAGGAATGCAACCAATTTCTGTGCATTGATTTTATATCCTGCAAATTTGCTGAATTCATGAATCAACTCTAGCAGTTTTTTGGTGGAATCTTTTGGGTTTTCCACATAGAGTATCATGTCATCTGTGAGGAGTGAAAGTTTGACCTCCTTCTGGCCAACTTGGATGCCTTTTATTTGTGTTGTATGATTGCAGAAGCTAAGACTCAGGAAGAACATTTCTTAACACTATCTTTTTTGACTTGATTCATACATCATGTGACCTTGGCCTACACAAAGTCAATAGAAACATCTCTTTTTATATAGCAATACTCTGGGGGAATGGTTTATACATCAGTTTCTTGAATGTTGAGTTATTATGTGTCAGTCTTTCAGAGCCAAACCAACGTCTTCACAAATAGGTTTTTGAATTTGCAGATTCAAGTGCTAGTTGTAAACTGTGGCAACCTCAGCTGGATCCAATGCCCCTTGAAAGCTGGACTAGTGGACAGCCCTCCATCTATGACATCTGTCATCTCTCTTTGATCATACCTACCACACTATTGTTACTTTTTCTCTAGTCTACCTTTGTTAAAAAGGATAGAATTTTTGATTTTGACTTTATTATTATCATTCCATAGGCTCTGACACATTAAGTAACTTGCCCAATTCAAATAGTTAATGAAAGTATTTAGACATGAACCAAGGTCTCCTGAGTTCCACTTGAGTTTCTGCCCCTTTTCCCACTATATCTGTTTCCTATGTTCTTCTTCTCTTTGTGTTTTTTGAAAACTCCTATGGCAAAGGCTGTGTCTCTGTCATCTGTACCTTAGTTTCCTCAACTTTCAGCTGTGGATGATAATACTTATTCCTAGGGATGTCATGAGAATGAAATGAGACACATGTAAGACCCATGGTACCTTGCTTTGGATGGACTAGAGGCCAAAAAAATGCTAATTTCCATTCATTCCATTACTCAAGGTATTCTACAGACCTTTCTTCAATAAATTTGGTTTCATTACTTTTCTCCACTAGACTAGAAGCCAGTGGGTCTCAACTTTGACTTTGACTGGAATCATCTGGGGGAGCTTTAAAAGCTACTGATGCCTGGGTGGACCTTATTCCCAAGGGTTACAATTTAATTCCTTTGGGGGAGGAGAAGGGCTTAGATATTAGTGTTTAAAATCTCTCCAGGTGATTCAAATGTGTGGCCAAAGGCTAAGGAACCTCCCTCCCCCAATGTATTGTGAGGGTTGGGGTTTTGTTTTACTCATTTTTGCAATCCCAGAACCAAACTCAGCATTGCATTGTGGGCAATCAATTTTGGGTTGTTTGTAAATGGCCATGCAATAATCTCTCATTCATGTGTTTGTTCCTTTCTTCCTTTCTTTTATATATACACACACACACACACACACACACACACTGCCTACTATAGTGTGTGTATAAATATAGAGTATTTCACTTTGAATCTGGATGGAGTGTTTTATGGATGTAGTTGGAGACAGACATACAAACAAATAAATAAGTAAAATGAATAAAAAGTCATTCTGGTGCACAGCCTGATACTCTACAGATAAAACCCTAGAAAACTATCTGTCTTTGTCCCTATCAGAAGAGCATTTTACCATGACATTTTGATAGCATTGATTATTTATAGCAAAGATTTATTTCTATTCTCAGTTCTTTTTCATTAGCACATGAAGTATATTTTAAATTGCAGTGTTTCAGAATTCTTTCCTAATCAGGGGGGAAATTCTTGGCAATTTGGGGAGATTAAACTTTTTTCCTTATCTTCTGACTGAATTATACCATCCACTTGCTATCCTGGGGGGCCCGTTGGGATATTTTCATTTTAGATGACAAGGTGGGAGGATGGGCTCCACTTGGTCAATGAAAATAAAATATTATACTCCATGGGGGGAAATAATAGAAAAAATTATTCTAAGCTTTTTTTTTAGACCTCATCAATTCACTGAGTAATTGGCCAGTATGACTTATTTTAAGCTAAAGCTAAGTTAAAGTACTTAGTATATGAGATTAGTCAGTCAATCATCTTGCAAGCCTATTTGAGAATAGGATCAGAAGAGAACTGATTTTTTTGAAGGGGTCAGAAGGATGTGAAGAATGAGATGTGGTTAAAGGCATCCCAGAGGAGCACTGAACATAAAGTCTCTGGAAATATATGTTTTCCTGTCTACATAGGAGTCAGGGTGGAGTGAGGAGGGTGATGCTGAAAGATCAGGAAGATTAGCTTCCTTTGCACCATTTCTAGTTTGTGTAGGGCAAGAATTCTCAGCATCTGCACTCCAATATTTTGGTCTGGATAATTTTTTATGGGAGGCCTGACCTATGCATTGTAGGATGTTTAGCAGCATCTCTGGCATCTACTCACTAGATGCCAATAGCACCTCTCCCCTTGTTGTGGCAACTGAAAATGTCTCTAGACATTGCCCAGTGTCCCCTGGGGAATAGAATTGTTTGGTTGAGAATTGCTGGTCTATGGAAAGCCAAGGTGATTGAAGGCGATCAATTTTTTAAATCCTTCTTAAAAATCTGTAATGGAGTCTCAAGTTAGTCTACTAAATAGTGAAGGCAGTAGGGCAGACACCTACTGTGTATATTATCTGTTGTTAGCACTAAGTGGACAATTAAGACTAAATTGTGAATGAATGTTGTCAGCAAATAGGTTAGGTATGGAAGATTAGAGATTAAAATGATCTTGCTTTTATAGGAGCTACCATTTTTTCTAAGGACTGAGGTAGAAGCATAGATTCTAATTCAGATATTATGTATTTGGCTTTATTTGTTTATTTACACACATGCATAATACATTATAAAATACATTTATTTAGTACCTGAGCACCTGATACTATAGTTCCTGGGGAAATATCAGTGATCAAAATAACTACTTCCTCAGGGCTGTATCATTTTGAATGAGTTATTAACATCTGGGAGCCTCATTGTTTTTTTCATCTATAAAATGATAATACTGTCTGCCTACTCCACTATTAAATAAAGGACAAAAGATAATGCATATAAGGTATTTAGTGCAACATCTGCATAGGGTAACAAAAAATGACAATAACTGTTATAAAACTGACGATGATGATGATGATGATGTGATGATGATTTACTACTAGGAAAATCATCAACTTAACCTTTCAGAAGAGGAAACTGAGCCAAGAGCATGCAAGGAACTTCACTATCTAGAGCTCAGAGACAGAGCTCTCTACTCTCCTTTTCTCATTGAAAAGAGGATTTAAGTATTATAGATATTAATAAAAGGGATCATACCTTCTGAAGATCCATCTTTTTAGAGAAAAAATTCATAGTTTTCAGGAGCTGAACAAAGATCACCCACATGCCATAGAGAGTTTTATCTATAAAAGATACATATCAATGTTGCATTCATAAGCATCCTGGTCCAGATGATTATCTGGGTGGGGTGGAGAGGATAAAAGCATGAAAGAAAAGTTATAGAAACATCAAAACAGCAGGAGTATTCTTCAAAGGGCCTTTAAGTCACGAAATTTTTTTAAGCCTCTCCAACAATTCATAAGGCAGAAATTTCACACTAGGGTAAAGAGAGTGTGCAGAAGCAGCTTACAGCCTTAAGAAAGGGCATCTTAATGGGCTCTACAGGTGCTATTAGGAATTTCTATTTGAGTTAAAAAAGGAAAAGAAAATTAAAAAAAAAAATCCCTGAAAATGTATGCTGGGAGACAGCCAATTGAATTTACCCACAGGCTCCAGTTAAAACGTTCTTGTTCATTTCCATGCCTGTTGGCAAATTGGGAGGACAATCAGAAACTCCAGTTCTTTTTCTAGATATGAAATCACTATTTGAAGGAGTAAAAAGAAACCCTAAAATTCTTGATTCTGACAAGACCCCATCTCTTCTTCCTATTCCTATGCATCCTCTGGGATACCTTTCCAGTTTCTTGCTCCCCAACACTCAGCCTCGCCACGTTGGCTGCCTTGACACCATCAAGATTAATCTTGTTATATTTTTATCCTTGTTTATGTCTGCCACCGCAAGGATCCCAGGACTTCCTGGTAAGCCTTCATCCCTGTGTGGCTCCACACAACGTTACCCACATCCACCCTGCCACATATATATTTAATAACCTCTTACCTTACTTTACTTTTTCTATAGTACTCATCAACAGCCACATTAGCATACTTTCTATTTTTTTTTTTGGTTTGTTCTCCTTCAACCCTAAAATCTAAGTACCATGAGTTTAGAAATATGTTTATATTTTGTTCAAGGCCGTATCTCTGTCACCTAGAACAATGTCAGGCACATGGTAAACATTCAATAACTATTTGGTAAATAAAAAGAATGAACTGATAATTATGTTTGAATAGTGTGCCAGGGGTTATGCTACAAAGGCAGGGGGAGGAGAAGAAGCAGTGTTAGATAAGAAAGAAACTCTGCCTTCAACATGTTTGTAATTTGTAGAGAAAATTATCTTTCAACATAGAGTTGGACAAGTGCTTAAGGAGTGTGGTAGTGATACCCAACTCTGATCTGCATCCTGTTCACTCCTTCCAGACCAATAGAAGGAGTCAAAATTCCCCATGCCTTTTGCCATGGCTGTTCTGACGATCAGGTTGTAAGAAGAAGTGATATATTTCACACAAGGATTTGTTAGTACAAAGACTCTCTAGCAGTCTCTTTTCTTCATACTGTAACAACTGAAGAAGTAGCATATTCCAGACAGTGCAGCTTGAGGATGGAGAATCTTCATTAGCCTGGATTGTTGACAGGTTGTATGGAAGATAGATGCCCTAGTCACCTTGGTTGGCAGCAGATTTTGCAAAAGAGAAAAATAAGCCTTTTGATGTTAAGCAACTGAGATATTGGACTTATTTGTTCTTGCAGCATAACCAGACTTAATATAAGGTGTACAGAAGATGCCCTTTTTCCTGAAGTTAAAATTACAGCATAATCCTGACTCATGGCCACTAGGCCATTAAAGCAGAACATTTAAAAGTATAAACACTCTCTGTGGCTTAGAAAACTACAAGATATCTCTGATTTTATAAGTAAAGGGGGTGCTATGTTTCCTCATATAGAATACCATTTTACTTTCTTTTCTGACTTGAGAATGATAAATGGATCTGTGGCAGCTAGAATAAAGATTGAGGAGATGTACTCTTCATGATAGCAACCCATCTGGAAGATGATAAATTGACAAATATTTCCTGAGTGTCTGTTCTATACCCACCACTAGGTCAGGGACAAAGAGAGATGCCAAAGCAGCAGAAGACATAACTTCCATTCCAAAGGAGACTATGGCTAAATATTTACTGTATTAGTTATAAGGTTTGTAATAACTTAAAGAAAGGGGAGATTTTTGAAATCTGGAGGAATCTAGGAAGGGTTTCTGGAGGTGAGAATTTGATCTTTTCCTTTAAAAATGGGCAAGATTTATTATAATTATTAATAATTTATTGAGCTTACTAGGCAGTAGGCACAAATGTGAAAATCTATATAGCTCATTGAGTCTTTCATACATACTGTGGATGGTATCTCCACTTTATAGATAAGAAAACTGAGTCTTGAAGATGTTAAATAATTTCCAAGTCCTAGAGCTTGGATTCAAGCTTAAGTGTGTGCCTTGCCAAAGGAGATGCCCTTAATCATGAAGCAATTGTGTTGAGGTGGAAGGATGAGTAAGCCTTTCAAGATGGAGAATGTATTGGAGTAAACCTCATTTGCCACAGACCCAACAAACTCTAGGCTTTATGGATTTTTCTAGCAGAAATCCTTCATCTTTCTGGCTGTGGAGGAAGAATTAGTTGAACTTATCTTTAAATAGTGCCTGAAGTAATGGAGGTGCTCAGCCATCATATTTGCTGAGTGGCTTAACCTTTTCACATTTCCCAAATATGAATATCCATCTCAACTCTTTAGCCATACAGACATATAAGGAAATTAAGTGGTGGGTGGAACTATTCCTAATTCACTCAGACAGCTGGTGACTCAGGACTCTGCTGAGGATTATCATAGGTTAATGGGATCGTTAACTGTAGCAAGAGTCCAGTCATACCATTTTATCTGTGGTGGGCGAGTGAGCATTGTGCGATTAGTCAGGATCCTGGCAATAGTCATATTCGAAGGGTTAGTTGGAGAGAATTTAATGAAGAAACTATTTGTAGAGCTGAAGGTAGGGTAAAGGAGTCCACATGGAATGATGAAGGTCCAGGAATTAGCGACATCAAAAAGCCATCACCACTTCTAGACTTGAAGAAGCAAATAGAGGGAACAGTGTTGATAGAACTGACAAGAGTTAAATCCATATGTAGCAGAAAAAACAGTGACCCCTCAAAGATGTCTGTGCCCTAATCCCCAGAGCCTGTAAATATGTTACAAAAGGAACTTTGCAGGTGTGATTGTGGTTAAAGACCTTGAGATGTGGACATTATTATGAGCCCAGCCTAATCCCATGTGTCCTTCAAGGCAGAGAGCCTCTCCCTGCTATGATTAGAAAGAGATGTGATGAGGAAAGAAGGGCCAGAGGGTGGCAACATTGCTGGCTTTGAAGAAGAAGGGTAACCCTTAGCAAAGGAATATGGGCAGCCCCTAGAAACTATAAATGGTAGGGAAAAAGATTCTCCTTAGAACCTCCAGTGTGGAACCCAGCTTTGCAAATACCTTGATGTTAGCCTATTGAGTCCTGTGTGGGATTTCTGACTTACAGAATCATAAGATGATATACTTGTGTTGTTTTAAGCCTCCAAGTTTATGGTATTTTGTTAAAGCAGTCTCAGGAAACTAATATACCATCTAAAAGGAGCTGCCTGACAGGAGCTGGGGGTCTGGATAGAGGATCGCAGCTACTGGGCCACTGTAATCCAACAAAGTTAGGAAAAGAAATACCCTGACTTCTCTTTCCTCCTGCCCTCTGGGGTCCTTCTAGTGCCCACCATTAGCTGAAAGCTACAGGGCAAAACAGCATGGGGGGGTTAATTCCCAAGTGTTTAGTCTTTTAGAGCACAGAGCAGGTCAGGTCAAGGCAGAGAATGGATCTACAGGGCCAAATAAAAAAAGAACCAGCATAGAGGTTAAACTTTAGGATGAAGGTTTCAAATGGTTGTGTGCTTGACCTTATTTCACTCATTATCATAGAGAGGAGGATCTGGTAGGAAGCACTGCTGAAAACTTGCTTTCGGGAAAGCGGTTGGATTAGTTCAATGTATTTCATCTTTGCAACTAGGGAACAAATATGTAAATGTGGTTCATTCAATCCAATTAATTAATCAGTTGATCATCTTAGTCACCATTCAATAAATATACTTGAAAGACTTGCCATTCATGAGGTATTAAGAAGCAAGTCAGGTGGGGGGGGGCAGATAGGTAAGATACAGGGATGCACAAGACACAGCCTTTGCTCTGAAGGAATTTAAAACATGCAGAGTAGAGGTAGAATTGATCTAGAGTGAAGAAGCAGACATGCACAATAATCCATAATTCATCCATCAGGGCTGTGTTCTTGAATCTGGTGGAGGGAGAGGAGGTGGGGTAGAGATCAAGGGTATTGGTGTAGGGTGGAGTGTTCACAGAGAAGGTGATACTTAAGCTGGGCTTTGAAATATGTTTATGACTTTTCTAGCCTGAAAAAGGAGAAAGGGCATTCAATGCAAAGGAAACAGCATGAGAAAAGTAGGGGCCAAAAGGATTGGCATTCATGGAACTGCCAGAAATTGTGTCTTGCTAGGATATAAGATACCTGGAGCATGTGACATTGTGGGGTGGGTGCTTGAGGCATAATAGAGTGTGATGGATGATGAAGGGTCTTGAATGGGGTATGTGTGTACATGTGTATGTGTGTGTGTATGGTTTTAGTACAGACTTCATAAGCATATGAAAATAATTGGTAAGTCATATAGAAATGTACTATAATTATAACATACTCTTAAACAAATATAACATACTTTTAAAGAAAACACAAAGAAGTAAAATGTGTGAAACAAATCATTGCTTCCATAATATAGACACTTCTGTCTCTTAAAGTTGATTCTTGTCTCATGCCCCAACATAACCCTGCTCTTCCCATTTATTTATGGAATTTTATATGCCAAAATAAAATGCTAAACAAAAATGTTGAAAGAATCACAAACTTTGAATTCCCTGAAAACAAACACATGGCAGATATGACTTTTCTTTGCTTCAGTTGGTTCTTGTCCTCTTTCTTTCCATACCCTCTTTACTCTTGGAACTTACGCATGTGCATGTGTATACAAATACACAGAAATACCCACATGCACACACACATAGGAGGAGCTCAACTCTGAAAGTTCTTTTCTGATTTCAGGAAGATGAACAATGTCTCTCCCTTCACCTCTCAGGAAACACTGGGCTGCCCATTGAGCCACTTGACTGATTCAACACATAAATGATTTCCAGTGTTCTATTTGGCATCACTCAGACCCTAGCCACTGACTCAAACAAATGTGCCTTGTCTTACTTAAGAAAAGCACTTCTATTTCAGAGGGCATTTGGGAGAGAGAAATGGAATAGGTTTCTTCCTTGAAATGTGTCAGAGAACCTGGCCAAGTCTTCCTTAATGTAGGTCCACCATTACATACATTTTTTTCCCATGATGGAATATTTTCCATAGTGCAAGTGAGTTAGATACTGCAGAAAAAGAGGTGGATGTTGTTATTTAATTACTTTTGGCTGAGTTTTGTAATATGTATTGTAACACCCCTTTCCAAGAACCTCAATAGCTAAACAAGAATGAAGAAAGCAATATTGAATCCGGGAGAAAACTCCAAAGATTCAGGAAGCCTTGGGATCTTGAGAAAGTTGGTTTTATCTCTCTAGACCCAAGTTTCTCACCTGTAAATAAGAGCCAAGGCAACATATTTCAGAGAGGCAATTAAGAGAGTGTGGTAGTTAAAAACACCAATTTGGACCAAACCCAGCTTGCCACTTTCTAGATGTGTAGGTATAGCACATTGACTCACTGAGTTTCATCTATAAATGTGTAAAATTAGTACCTGGCTCAAGGACTATGGGGAAGGGTAATTAGGAAATACATGTAAAGTGCTCTGTATAGTGAGTGTGTGTGTGTGCCTGCCTGTGTGTTTTTCACAAATTGAGAAAACAGGGAGGCAAAGAAGGGTTGGAACTCTGAGGGGCAGTGATACAGTGCCTTGGCAGTCACCTAGGAATAATCAAAGAGTTGGGAAATTTAATACTGTCTCTTAGAAGACAGCAGGGGGTCACAGGTGCCACAGATCCGTGAGATGTACTTTACTCACTTCTAGTAAAGAAGTTCTCCTAATGCACAGGAGAAAAAACACACCCAAATCCAAAAATGATGATGAAAAGTGACTATCTAGAGGGAATCAGTGGAGTATTAAATAACAGTGTTCACCTTGCAGTAGCACATGCTTTCTGGATGCAGAAATGAAATAGTTTCTGGTCAGACATGAACACTCATTAGTACCATCTTGGCTTCACCTTTTATTAATTTGGGGAATCAGTGGTGGATGATGCACCCTGTCATTCTTTCCTAACCTCTTCTTGTTGTAATTGGAGAATTAAATCAACTTAACCAACCTCTCATCAAGAAGCTGTGCAATAACCACAAACAGAATACAACGAAGAGGAATTTATCCTAGATTCAATACTACAGACCATACCTTCTTGAAATTACAGGAAATGATTCATAGTTCTGGCTGTGGGTTTCCCACAAGATTTGAGGGTGGGGATAGGAAAGAGTAACTCATTTGACCATATGCTACATTTCTCAAGATATGATCATAGATCATGCTGGGCTCATGAGTTGCTCCTTAAAGAGTAAGATAGAACAGCCATTAAGGCAGGAAGAGATTGGGGACTACAGTGGAATATTTGTCTCTTATGGACAGAAAGAGGGCCTTGCCAAAACAAACAGACAAAAACCCCTCTAAACTTGGAAAAAGATATCACCATTCCTCCTTTCCTATCCAACTCTCTTATGACTGGAATGCCTTTGAATACTTCTCCCCATCCCTGAAAAGTAAAGCAGTCATAAAGTTAGATGTTCAACTCCTTCATATGCATGAAAACTGGTTCTTTCATCAGGTAAGGTATGAAGTAGGCCAATTAATATATACTTACAACACTGAGTTTTATCATTATCATTATTATAATGGCTTTCCTGTCTGTTCAGAGTTCGATGTTTATTGAAACCACTTGCATTATCTTAGAGCTCTCTGCCTTTAGTCTGTCACTACAAAAAGACTTCCTTCGCTTGTCAGTGATTAGTAATTATCTTCACATGTATAGAGGTGGCCCAATACATGGTTGAACTATCACACAGAAAAATAATACCTCAGTTTTTGGTTATCAATTCAGCTTTGCAATGCTAAAATCCTTTGTGGCTTTATTTCTATGTACAGTTGAGATTGTCACGAGGCCTGCCCATATCCATATATCATCTTTCAGCTCACTCAAATCATCCTAACAAATGTTTATATGATTGCCTCACTTTCTTCTGATCATAGAGCAGATTGGGACATCCATCCAATGTTTCAGCACATTCCTGAGTTACCACTGTGATGGAGTGTTCTTGGAAGACTCTCCAGTTTCTTGCTTCTCAGGACTTTGGCTGCTTTCCAAGGAATGTACCTTTGGAAACCATCGTTATCAGTCCTAGGTTAGGTCCTTCTTGTCTCTCCCACCTTGCCTGTCTGATTCCCTCTGACTCTAATCCAGATGAGGTTTACTGGCCATGTATGTCTAAATAATGCCAAGATTACTTTCAAATAGCACTTTACATGTTTCAAAGCCTTTTCCATGAGAACCCTGATATCTAATAGTTTTACCAGCTTTGACTTAATACAAGGAAAGGACTGGCAAATGAGTGTTTTCTAACTTGAAGTTATATACTTGAGGCCAGCTGTGGAGCTGTCTTACCCTGGTTGTCTTTAATAATAGCAAAGATGTTGGGCAGACAGTTTTGGATGTGATTGTAGCCAAAGAGGATAAATTAAGTCTTTTCAGAACACATATGGTCTGATTTTCATGTGTATCTTGAGAAATCACTTTTTTGTTGTTAAAAAAAAAAAACAACCCAACATGGTATACTTGTACATCTGCATTTTTTGAATGGTAGTGTAAGGAGATACTTTATTTAATGTATTAGGATCTGAATAACCACTCTCATCCCACATTTTTGAAGACCCTTACATATCTCTCTTTTGTTCTTGTATGCTTTAGAGAAATCAGTATAGTTACTAAATCAACATCATACTTGCCAAAAATCCTCACCTCACTCTCGTGGTACTGGGGGAAAGTTCTTGTATTATTAATCATAATATATCACTAAAGAAAACCCAAGATATTGAACAGACAAAAATTCTTTGTATTTTTAAAAAATTTCTTTTGACATTTATTTATTTATTTTTGAGACAGAGAGAGACAGAGCATGAACGGGGGAGGGTCAGAGAGAGGGAGACACAGATTCTGAAACAGGCTCCAGGCTCTGAGCTGAGCTGTCAGCACAGAGCCCGATGCGGGGCTCGAACTCACGGACCGCGAGATCACGACCTGAGCCGAAGTCAGCCGCTTAACCGACTGAGCCACCCAGGTGCCCCAAAAATTCTTTGTATTTTTAGAGAGTTTCTACATCTTAAATATACAATGTTGTTAATACAATACAAAATTGCTATTAATCTAAATCAACTGCAGGGGTTCTCCCGGTTTAAATTTGTTATTTATTCAGAAAGCACACTATAAGCACTCTCTGCCTCAACCAGGCTTCTGGGTTGTTCTGTTTGTTGGATATTGTTGGATGCAACAGAACTTTGAATTAAGTATGAGCTCTACCAAAAGCTCTTAAGGCATATCTTATTGTGATTACTCATGTTTCCAGGACCATTCTTTCTGGGAGTTTCTTGAATAACAGGATTTGAAGCTGGAGGGGAACTTGAAGATATGGTGTTCTAGAAAGCTCAGACAAGTTCATGAAGGTCATACAGAAGACAGTAGGCAAGTCAGAAGTGGACAGACCAAATTTCTTAATTCTATTCAAATGCCCTATGTGACTTCTTACTAAAACCAAAACTTATACGTAAGAACATGGCAGCAGTCTTATGACATTTGCAACTGAAAAGATAAACCCAAAGCAAATATTCTTTTGTAAATGTATATGGCAAAAGACAGTCTTCACTATTAACTAAAGTATGTAGTATTCATTCTTAAACCTGTTCTGACCTTAAAAGCTTGATTCATAACCTTTGCTAAAATAAAGTATCTCCTTCCTGAAAGTAACCCCATCTCCTGGCTACTTTCATTTCTTTTTAGACCATAGCTATTCCATAGATTTCAAACTGTACTTATGCAAGATCAGAAGCCTATTGGGACTCACTGGAAAGTAAAAATCACTATTCCAATATTGCTCCTATCCCTAAAACTCAATTATTTAATTACAAGAAATTCTAGGAAATGTAAAATTTACTTCACAATATTCCATTTCTGCAATACGAAAGGTTTTGGATTGTCCATAACTTCTCAGAACCATATCAAACTACTCTTCTTGAGGATTTTAGGAATTGGGTCCATTAATTTACTTGCTCTGTGCACTTTTCCTCCTCAGAGATTTCTCTCCCAAGGGCTGAACCAAGCTAGGCTAATCTTATTTTTCCCCCTAGCAATCTGGAATTGGTACATAGAGCCTCTAGTTACCTGCCACCAGGCTTTGGAGCTAGGAAGTTAAACTGCAGGACAATTTTCTACCAAGTGTACCAAAAGAAAGAAAATGGTTGGCAGAGAGAGAAAAGAGATGGAAATAGTAATTTGGAGTCCTGACCTTTTGTTCCTGGTTCAATAAGCACATAAGGTACAACTGTACTTGCTCATAAATCCCCATTGGGATTTAATTTAGTGTGAGTAGCATTCCATTCTTGGAAAAAATAAAACCAATTCATTTGAAGACAGGGAACATCCCCTCCCATACCCAAGTAAGAGACATGGCTGCAGAAAAACACAAAAACAATGTGACTGGGCTTAATTTAATTTTATATACATATCTAATGTGAGGCTCCAGTGCTACCAAGCATGTGACTATCTTTTCATTTTCCAAGACAACCATTTCATAATTTCTTTTCTTTCCTGAAACTTCTAATACTCTCTTCCCTTGTCATTTCCACCTTAATGACTCAGGTTTTTATTTTACTGGGAAAATAGAAGCAATGAAAATGAATGGCTTCATCTTCCCATGGACAGCATATCTGCCAGTCTACCTTCATTTGTGCTCATTTACTCCACTTTCCCTCCTGGTAAAGTAGACCAACTACCCATATGCCTGATAAGGCAAACCCCTTGACATATGTGCTGCGTTCCATTTTTCTTGGCCTATGCCAGGACTTTGTTCCTTCAATTATTTCCCACTCCTTATTTCTGTTACATTATTAATTTTGCCTCTATACTTACTCAGCATCCAAATATACCATAAGAGTTCACATATAAATAAACAAACAAACAAAAAAGCAAGCTTCCTTGTTCTAGAGCAACTACTTAACCACTACTCCATTTTAAAATATTACAATAATTATTACGAGCAATCATAAATCAAATGTTACCGCCAAGTCTTAAAAGATATTCACGTAAAGTATAACTTGAATATAAGAAATGATTATAATTCATTTTAGACAGATGGAGAAAAATAATGGGGAATTATGGGAAAAAGTTAAAATATCCTGATAATCTTTTATTTTTTAAAAAATATTTTAGTAGGTATGTATGTATTTGGTGTATATTTGTACATTTTAATTTAGATATGATTGATATACATTATATTAGTTTCAGGTGTACAACATAATGATCCAATATTTGTACATATTGCCACTCCATTTCTCTACAACTTTTTCTGGTGAAACCCTGTACCACCACACCAACACTCCACTCCCCTGAAGATTCACAATGATTCTCATGCCCTCAAATCCTATGGTTAACTCTTAAACTTCCTTTTCTTTGATCTTTCATCCGCATTTGGCAGAACTGATGACTCCTTCCTTATTAAGGCATTTTCTGTGTGTGGTGCATAATAAAGTACATTTTTTTTTGTCTCCTTACTGACTGTTCTTTCTTTTTCTGCCGGCTCCTCCTCCTCTTCCATATCTGGTATCAATACTAATTGAACACTGAGTCAAATATTGGTACCACTAGAAGTAGTTCTAGAAGAATACAATATTAGTATAGCATTAGAGCTCTGATATGAGTAGATTTAAAGACATTGATTAGTCTATTCAGTGTCCAGTGGCACACTGGTAGTCTATGTCAAGCAATAGTGATTTTCCAAGTTATGAAATGTATAGTTGAAATAACTAAGTAACTGGTAGAATACCCATATTGGTTCCCTGATCTATGGAATGAGGCCCTTTGTGATAGGAAAGGAAAAATTAAAACCTCTCTAGAACTTCTTCTTACTAAATCAGTAACTCATAACCAGTACTGCATTCCTGGAGGGTTTGAAGAGATTTTTTTTCTACCATCAAGAGCTAGGAAGATGCAGGGATGGTTATTGCAGCTACATCCCCATCTAAATTTGCTTTTTTGGAGTGTGCAGATGATAGATAGATCTTGGAGAATGAGAGTGGATTACCATAAGCTTAATCAGATGGTGGGGGAATCCATTTATAATTTGTTTCAGATATGTTTTTTTTTTTTTCTACTGGATCTACCCCTTGGATTCTAGTATAAAGCTAGTAACCTAGTAAATACCTTAGTAAAGACTGCCAGAAGCAGTTTTCTTTCAGCTGGTTACTAGCAATACACTTTATCATATAACTGTATCAGCAATTTATCCCTTTATCATAACCTTTTTTTTTCTCAGGAACATCCCTACCTCTCCATTCTAAAGGATATCTTGCTGCTTCACTATGTTGATGACATCATGTCCTTGGACCTGTTAAGCAGGAAGTACATACTTCCCTAGACATATATGTGCCAGAATGTAGGAAGTATTTCCCACAAACATGTGGGAGCATGCTAATTTGTCTAAGCTTTCAGCCATCCAATGGTTTGTGGCATATTAAGTTGTCTGCTATGTAAGAGGTCATGGGTAATCAGCATAGTACTATAGACTGCAGATATAACATAGGGTTTATTAGGGGAAACTCTTAAAATCAGAGAAGTAGTAGAGTACACACAGTCTCATGAATTCTCATTGCTCTGTTAAGTCCAGAACAGACTTGCTTTGGCCAGAAAGCTAGATGTTCAAAAAAGAACTCCCGCTTATGCACCCCATTATATAAGTTAGCCTAAGAGGGGGATACAGTGTCTGATTACTTGTAGTAAAAAGAAGTAAAATAGGGTTCAGGAAATGCTAGTAAAGATGCATACTAGAGACCAAGGTCTAAACACAGAGGGCTCAGAGAACAACCTTGCTTGCTAAATGGAATGCTAAAATTAACCAAAGTCCTTATCTCTGCAGGCTGGCTCAGTGGAATTAAGCCAGCTCTCTGCTAAGCTTCCAAAAGGGGAAAGAGGTGAGCCCCCAAGACCATCCAGATTTGTCTCTCATCAATATCCCTTCAAGGAAAGGGAAAAGTTGCTGCATCTGGCCCCTCTTCCAGTTCTAAAACAGTGCATCTGGTTGTTCATTTTGTCTAGGAGAAATGGCCAAATATGTGGATCTGCACTGATTCATGGGTAGTGGCTAATGGTTTGACTGCTTAGTCAGAGACCTGGAAGGAACACAAAGGAAAAATTGTGTCCGGTAGTTCGGAGGTAATGTGTTGATAGAGCTCTCCAAAAGGGTCATGAATATGAAGATATTTGTGTCCCGTGTGATTGTTTACAAAGAATACCCTCACCAGGGGTGAATCTTAACAACTAGGTGGACACAATGACTCATGCTGGGATGTTAGTCAGCCTCTTTCTCCAGACATTCCTCCTCTTGCCTAGTAGGCTCATGATGAAGGTGGCAATGGTAGCAGAAATGGAATGTATGCATGGGCTCAGCATTATGGACTTATGCTCACAAAAACCAATTTGGCTTCAACCACTACTGAGTGCCCAAGTCACCAGCAGGAGAGACAAACACTGAGTCCACAATATGTCACTACTCCCATAAGATATCACCCAGCCACTTGATGGAAAATTAATTACATTGGATCACTTATATAATGGAAGGAATAGCACTTTGCTCACAGTGGAGCAGACATATATCCTGGATATGAATTTGTCTTACCTTCTTGTGATGATTCTGCCAAAATTACCATCTGGCGATTTCCAAAGTGCCGTATTCAGTGTTAAAGTTTTCCACACAGAATTACTCTTAACCATGGAAATAATTATTAAATATCATATTCACTAGTCTTATGGTCCTTATCACCCTGAGGAAATTGATCTGATAGAATCAGATCAGAATCTACTGACTGTCCTTTTGGAAACTGTTTCAACACCATGTGTTTAGCACTATTTTGCAGGGTTGGTATAATTCTTCAAAATGAATGTATGCTCTGAATTGGTGTTCAATGGGAATAGTTCTTCCTGTTACTCCTAATGATCTAATAGCAAAATTTATTCCCATATCTTTGAGATCTGTTGATTTAGAGTTCTTACTGAGAAAGGGAAGGGTATTTTTACCAAAGTACATACAAAGCGTCACTAAATTGTAAGTTGAGACTATTACCTGGTCATTTATTACCTCCTCCCAGTGGACCAACAGGCAAAGAAGAGGGTCATTGCATTAGAGAGGGGTTGTTGATCCTGACTATCAAGGGGGAAATTGGGCTTCTCCAACATAATGGGAGTAAGGAGTAGTATGTCTGGAAAGCAAGAAGGTCTCTGGATGCCTCAGTGCTTCTCCATGTCTTATGTTTAAATTAATGAAATGCTGCAACAATCCAATAGAGGCAGGACTGCTAATGGCACAGATTGTTAAGGAACAAATATTTGGGTCAGCTAGCTATCAGGCAAGGAACTGTGACCAACCAAGTATGTTCAGTGTAAAGAGAGTACAGATAGGCAATGGAAGCAGGAAGTTATAAATCCCAATGGTGATGGCCTGACAAGTTACAGAAATAAAGACTCTCACGATTATTTCTTCCTTACTTTGATGTAAATATGTGTGTGTGTGTGTGTGTGTGTGTGTGTGTGTGTAAAATACCATTTGTTTTCTTTCTTATTTCAGTTTCTGATTCTCATACTTCCCAACATGAAATGTATTAATATTGTTTAAGGTATAGATATCAAAGGAGGAGTGTCACCCAGAAGAAGAACAAGCATAATTTACAGATGGACAAAGAGACAGAGAACTTAGTACATCCTCATCTAGGGAGGCCATGCTATGTATCATTGGTTATACTAATTTGCATCATGTTAGGTAAAAATATCATTTTGCTATGGCCTTGATTTAAAATTAAATATAGTTTAAAAGGTATATATGGATGACAAGTTGACAAGGTCTGGACTTAATATGGATTGATTAATCTAGATACTGCATTTTCAAGAATCTCCTTTCCTGAATGGTTCCAGGTTATAGTTGACCAAGATAGGAACTTCTGTGATATTCAGAGGTGGAAAAACATGTACAGAGGTGCCTAGCTTGTCCTCATTCTCTTCTGTTGTACGTCCAGCTCTTCTTTCCAACTGCAATGCCTATTATCCAGGCATCTGTACCAGATGCTTGGATGTGGACCCACAGAAATTGTAACTATACAGAGACTACATCTCATAAACTTTTGCTGCTGGTTGTACCTGTCTTCTCAGATTTCTCCAGAAACCGAGCTTCTCTACCTGCACCAGAACTTCAGGAGGACCAGTTAGTGATTTTTCCTCTAAATCTGTAGTGCCGCCCCCAAGGTGTTTCCTTTTTCACCTACTTCCATACTTGTGTAAGGTCTAATTCTCCTAATCAGTTTCTTATCCAATAGCAAGAACAATGCTTCTGTCTCCTTGTCTGAACCCCAACTGCTATAGAACCTACCAGAACACCTACAGTAAGTGTTTGATGAATGTTAAGTGTCTCTGTGTGTGTCTGTATGTGTGTATCTGATGGGGGTAGGTAAATTGCTGGTGGCGCCATTCCATTTTTTTGTGATATGCAATTATCAATGATGGAATTGAGAATGTACAATCCTAAATATTGAGAAAGGGAATTTGGGGATAATTCCTGGACCTATGATGGTGTAGGGGATATGGTAGTTAAATATCCCTTGCTCAAACTCTTACATCTGAAGCATCTAAGTTATTCTATTGAAACCCAGAATGTAGAAGTGGACTATTCATGACATAAAATCAGAAAAGCATTGGATATTAGGATGATGAATTAGACAAAGTAATAGCAACCATAACCAGAAGAAGAAGAAGAAGAAGAAGAAGAAGAAGAAGAAGAAGAAGGAGGAGGAGGAGGAGGAGGGGAGGAGGAGGAGGAGATGATGACAGTAGAAACAAACAAAAAATCCCTGGCCTTAGAATGTGTGCGTATTTTCTACAACAAAGCAAAATGAATTTTTAAACATTTTTATTGAAATCAGGGAGGGTACTCAAAAGTTTCTGGTGAGCAAGACATAAGAAATTAAAAAATATATTAATTTAAGATATATGGGCTATCATGGATATTATATTGATTAGTGGGCTTCTTTTTATCATTTTATTTCAGAAAATGAAAATATTTATAAAGTCCCTCATAAATATACACAAGGTCTCACTCCTCCTGCTCAAATCTTTCCTCATGACAGGTTAAGTCCCTTACAACAGTTGTAATAATTTTTGAGTTATTTTCTTAGGTTCTATTCAACCTTCGTTATACTACCTTTTGTTGTTGTTGTTGTTGTTCAGGAACAACAACAACAACAACAAAATTCCCTCATCTTTGACTTGTTCTGCTAAAGTGATAGACTCTAGAGTAGATGATTTGTGTGCACTTTCTCTAACCTTGACCACAAGTAAAGAATGCAGGAGTTGGGTTTCCTGTTTTAGAGGTGAGGAAAGTGAAGATCAGAGAGATTATTTAAGTGATGTATTCAGGGTCACACAATGAGGTAATGAGTTTAACCCAAATCCACATTCTTTCTCTTTTCTATTGCTTCCATTTAACTTTTGTATCATTGCTTTCCACATCCCAAGAACTATTGCACATTCAACTTTTATACCTATTGGTCAATTGCTCTCCAGAAATTGCACCAATATACAAATATTCCTACCAGAGTAGGAAACTCTCTATTTCTCCGCATTTACATGTGTACCAACTAGATTTTCCAAAATAATTTTAGAACCAGGATGTGATTATAAAATTATTGCTAGGTTGAAAGGTAAGAATAATATGATGTGTTAGATATTTAAAATGTTAAATGCCAAACATTTTTGTTTGAGTGTGTAGTGTTTTAAATAAACCCTATAGATTTCTACACAACTGACTGTAATTGTGTCAGGACTTAGATTCAGCTGGAGCTTTAGGTCTCATGTTCTGGAATTGGTGTATCAGCCAGAACTTTTAAGCTATTGGTTAACCGAGGCTCTCAGCAAACAGTGGAACTACAAGCTTTTCACTGAGAAGGCCAGAAACTTTCCAATCATACCTTCTCAGTCTAAGAAATGGTCTTTGCCACAATGAACAGCAAATATTTGACTTTGTATTGTCATTCTTATTGACTCAGAGAAAGATACACTTCTGATGGAATGTGTCCATTACAAGTGAGTATGGAATCCATACCATTCTCTAAGCATAAGGAGATTCTAGGTTCTTTCTGGGGTTTCTCATCCATGGAATCTGATTCTGAGCCTTTCTAACCTAAAGACATTTCAATTATCCACAGTTCTCTCCACCTTCTCCAATCCAGCACTGACAGTAAATGCAAAGAGAGCCTGTGAAGCTCATCTTTTTCTTCTTACAGTGCACATTTTTCTTATCTGTTTTAATTTTAGCCCTCTGGGAAATAAAATTTGATAGTAGGAAGATGGAGAGGGAGAGAGAGAGAGAGACAGAGAGACAAAGAGACAGAGAGAGAGAAAGATCTTGAGAATCTGCAGCTTGCTTTATTTAGGGTTCTTGCAAATGCTGACAATAAAATATGAACTTGGGTGCAGGTAGTTTATTTGACGGGTCATCCCGGGAAGCACAAGAGAGACAGTAAGGATAGTGACACCAGGAAGGGAGAGGAAATAACACAGATGCATTAATTATTTGCACTATTGCTGTGGGTAATTGGAGTTCAGTCCTCCTGGGAGACTTCTGAGAACCCATATTGAATGTACTTCTGAATTGAGGGACAGAGAAGCCAGCATTGATCTGCTTTTTATTGGTTGAGGCTGCTCTTAGCGACATTGAATTCCTGATGCTTCTAAGGTGCCCTATATCGAGGTTGGGTGAGCTCCTGTGATGTTAGAGAAACTGAGTCCAGAAGCATAGTGATGTATAAACTGGAGGTATGCCACTGTCAGCATGTCAGGTGGTTCCTGCTGCAGGTGAACTAAAAGATGGCCTTAGGGGATATGGGGCAGGGTCCCAATAGTATCTGTACTAAGACCCTGCAGAGAAATTTCATGACTTTCTCATTGTCTCCAGCCAACCTAATAATATTTTTCTGGGTATGGATGTAGATGTCTATGGAGAGAGAGGTAGAAATGCTGTTCAAGAGAAAGAGAGGAAAGGTAAGGATATGGTATGGGTAAAGACAGGAATTGGGAAAAGAAAACAGGGATTATAGATAAGACTTTGTGCTCACATGTATATGTATTATTTGTGGCCATATCTATGTGTGATCTATAGGGTCCCATATTTAATGGGAAAATAAAAATCTATTAAGTGCAAGGGGAAACTGTGGCCCCTGCTTGGAATCTGAAAAAAGAATAACCACCTAGTCATTCAGGAAAGTTAATCTATTTCCTCATTAGACTGTATAAAACTTGGGCTGAATACATTCTGCTGAATCCTAAAGACTCCCCACAAAAGGAGAATGTCTTCTCTGTGTTCCTCAGCCTTGACTTCTCATTGAAATTCCATGGAGAACTTTACTATTATTGTTATTACTAATTATTATTATTATTATTATTTATTGTCAAATTGGCTAACAGTCAGTGTGTACAGTGTGTTCTTGGTTTTGTGGGTAGATTCCCATGATTCATCATTTACATACAACACCCAGTGCTCATCCCAACAAGTGCCTTCATCAATGCCCATCACCCATTTTCCCGTCTCCCCAGCCCCTCCCATCAACCCTCAGTTTGGGTTGTAGTTAAGAATCTGTATTTAAGAGTCTCTTATGGTTTGCCTCCCTTCCTCTCTGTTACTATTTTTTCCCTTTCCCTTCCCCTATGGTCTTCTGTTAAGTTTCTCAAAATCCATGGAGAACTTTAAAAAAATACTGATGTCTGGACCAAACTCGAGGGGTTCTGATTTAATTGGGCTCAGTGAAGCTTGGGGACTGAGACTTTCAAAATCTTCCTGGGAGACTTTCATATGCAGCCAAGGTGAGAACTTCTGCCCTGGAAGTTCTTAAAGGAGTATTACTTCATTTTATTTTCATGGTGAATGAGTGACAAAGTTCCAGTCTTCCAGGTGGGTGATCTAGGGTGGTGATGAAATGAGCCATTAAATCCTTGGGGAGATGAAGGCTAAGATTATGCTGAAGTGACTGTGGTTGGCAGGGAGACTAGCATATGTCCTATTCTAGAAAGGAAAGGAATAAACCTGGATCTGGTGATGAAAAAGGGAAGCATTCTCTTTGAGTCATCCTCAGTTGTAGTTATTTAAAGCCTTTCTATGTCACTCATCATCAGGGAAACACAAATCAAAGCCACATTGAGATACCACCTCACGCTGGTCAGAATGGCCAAAATGAACAAATCAGGAGACTATAGACGCTGGCAAGGAGGTGGAGAAATGGCAACCACCTTGCATTGTTGGTGGGAATGCAAACTGATGTAGATGCTCTGGAAAATTGTGTGGTGTGAAGGCTCCTCAAAAAATTAAAACTAGAACTACCCTATGACCCAGGAATAGCACTGCTAGGAATTTACCCAAGGGATACAGGAGTGCTGATGCAAAGGGGCACATGTACCACAATGTTTACAGCAGCACTTTCAATAATAGCCAAATTATGGAAAGAGCCTGAATGTCCATCAACTGATGAATGGATAAAGAACATGTGGTTTATATATCCAATGGAATACTACTTGGCAATGAGAAAGAATGAAATCTGGCCATTTGCAGCAACATGGATGGAACTGGAGGGTATCATGCTAAGTGAAATAAGTCAGTCAGAAACAGACAGATATTATATGTTTTCACTCATATGCGGATCTTGAGAAACTTAACAGAAGACCATGGGGGAAGGGAAGGGGAAAAAAAAAAAAAAAACGTTACAAACCAAGAGGGAGGGAGGCAAACACTAAGGGGCTCTTAAATACAAAGAACAAACTGAGGGTTGATGGGGGGGGCGGTGAGGGAAAGGGGAAAGTGGGTGACAGGCATTGAGGAGGGCACTTGTTGGGATGAGCACTGGGTGTTATATGGAAACCAATTTGACAATAAATTATAGTAAAAAATTTAAAAAAATTAAAAAAATTAAAAAGAACATAAATACATTTTATGGGCCAAAAAACAAAACAAACAAAACAAAACAAAACACCTTTCTAAGGTGTCCAGAAGATCAACATGATCTGTTATTCTCAAGCTTCATTGTTCATCTCAGATCTCAGAAACCATGTCAAGTCACCCAGTGCTCTTAAGCATGTCTGTGGCAAGATCTTAGCTGGTTGAATTTGCAGGTCTAAGAAGAGTATGACATAGGCAGCTTATTACAATTCTTAAATTCATGTAATGATAAACATGTACTGAGCACCTACTATGGAGTAAGTTTTGTACCAATACAGTAAGAACAACAAAGATGAACTAGTTGCAGACTTTTTTCTCAAGGATCTTTTGGTTCCTTAAGGGAAATTCATTCATTTCATTCTCAAATATTTATTGAGAATCCATAATGTGCCAATCATTATCCTTGGTTCTGGGGTTATAATAGTGAACAAACCAGAGATGTACCCACTTATATGAAACATACATCCTACTGGGGAAAATGATTAACAAATAAACTGGTAAACATATGTAATATCAGAGGGTGATATTATAAATAAAAGGAGAGTAATGGGGTGATACTTTTGACCAGAGATGTACCCACTTATATGAAACATACATCCTACTGGGGAAAACGATTAACAAATAAACTGGTAAACATATGTAATATCAGAGGGTGATATTATAAATAAAAGGAGAGTAATGGGGTGATACTTTTGATTATGTGGATGGGGAAAGTTTTCTAGTCAGGATGAGATTGAGCAGAAACTGGAGTAAATGGGAGAAGGAGGCCATACAGATATCTAGAAGGGTAAATGTCATGGTGGCTCAGATGAGGTAGAGCCATAGTGGCAGTGTGCAGTGGTCCATTTCCAGATATGTTTCAGGAAATATGCTATTCTAAAACAAGATTATTTGGACTCCTGATGTGCATTTTAAAGTCAATCACAGACCACATACCTACTCTCTGAGTGCTGCCTGTGCTCAGCAACGTGTGAAAGGCTGTGTGGATTCAAGAAAGAAGGAGGTATGGATCTTCCCTTACTATGTGGTGGAAGATATGTTTTCACCAGTCTTCAAAATCCCCTTCAGCTTCTTCAACCCGAAGATAACCCACTTAATAAAATGTATTGGTCTTCACTCATGCAGATACCCATCTTGGTGGCTTAGAAATAACTGATTTCAAACACAAATTTTTATCAAGCACCTACCCTGCCTCAGACATTGTGTTAAGCATTTGGAGTAATATGATAGTAATTAAATATCATTCTTTTATTTCAGGAGTTTGTAATACCAGAGGGAGGACTAATTTCTCATGGCCTTCCCTTCTTCCATGTGGTCCACCAGTAATATTCAAAGCTGCTCCTTAGTTAAGGAATTTTTATTTATAAGGGACATAATTCCACATGAAGAAGCTCAGGTGAGAAAAGATTTATTCCAACAGTCTCCAGTGGAACCCAATTGTGGAAAGTATTCTTAGTCCTTGGAGGAGTTACAAAGCCTGTCAAAGCCTTTGCTTCTTATTTTGGAGCTACGTGATTTCTTATCCATGTCCTTCTCTGCACGTCTGCTTCATACTCTCCCTGTAGCCTAGATTTCTTCTTTTCTCATGCTTTTCCATCACCCCTTCAGGGCCAATTCAAAGTGGTATCTTTGAGCCCATTACTTTTCAGCTCATGTATCCTTTTCTTGGTCTCTGTGTCCCCATTTCCAATTTCCAGAAGAGAGAGTATTATAGGTTAGGTCCATTAGCTTTGATGTGATTTAGGGTCACTTGGTATACAGGACCCAGTATCTTGATGTATGAGTACATCAGGGAAGATGAGCAGAAGAGAAGTGGTGATCATCTCTAGTACCATATTACTCTGTTATATTATCTTTAATGAATTGTTGGATAGCCAGCCTGCTTCTCTGTATGTTGGATTCAGTATTTAAGACCTTCTCCATAGATCACCTTCTGGATATCCAGCCTCATTATTCTTTCATACTTATAGTGGTTCCCTGAATCAGTGATGGCTACTTTACTGACCTACCTGGAAATTCATATTTAAATAGATAGCCTCCCTAATGATGTTGTACTGAAACACAGCCTTTATACAAGTGAGTTTACCCCTGTGCATGCAGCAAGATGAAAGCTACAATGATGACAGTGGTGATGGTGGTGCAGGTGGTGGCAGACTGAGGCCAATGCTTAGGTTGGCCATGAAGCTATAACCCCATCTCAGAGGGAGTTTTAGGCTGCCAATAAGTGAGCACTTTATAAAGGATGGCCCACTGATAGCAAAACTAAATGACTCAGTCCATATTCATTACTCTGTGCTCTCCATTCATGGATTCTGAGTGATCATTTTATCCTCTTAGCCTGTTCTTCCATATGTGTGTGTGAATCTTCCTGATGTTAAGGCTACTGGGGGTGTGTAGGCAGCATGCTGAGAGAAAGTCGGATGAGGCCGGTTTAGCTGGCAGTGTGCCACCAGGGGGATTCTGTTGAAGCCGGAGCCCTACTGTATGTCATATTGGAATCAAACCTCCTATTGCTGAAAATCACAGTGCCTCTGATCTCAGAGCCATCAGATAAGCTGCCAGAAAATAACATCTTAGATATTCATTTAACAGGAGGCAGGGGTGTTGATAGAACTGTCTTGCTTTGAAAATTCCTACAAGAAGGCAGAACCGAATGCACGGATGACAAAACTCTGGTGGAAGCACCAGAGAACAGAAGCTAAAAGTATGGCAAAAATAAAGGATCTGGGGATCTTTGAAATGTGTTCCCTTTTAAGAGCATTAGACAAGCACATGGCAGAGACTGCACACCCCCTAATTATTTTCTGGCCTCTGTATTCACAAATAAGCACCATATGAAAAGCAAAGATCTTCACGAGAAAAGGGGAAAAAAGATTATAAGAAACACAGAAATGTTCTAGAAATCATCCTGGCTGCCACTTGCCCTAAGCACCAGCACTGTGCTCATTCCTGGGATATGGAGATGAGTGGTGTGTGGGCTTGCTTTTCAGAAGCTAGGATACTAATCACGACAGTATTCTATCTCTCAGCCTCAACATTTATGCTTTCTGTACTCACTCCTACTGCTACCACCCCAGGCCTGGTCCCATATCCTATATGAGTAACTGAAAAAGCTTCAGGGGTCCTCTTTCCTTCTTTCAATTGTACACTGTGCTAATATTATCTCTTTCCAGCAGCATATTCATCACACTGTGCCCCTGCTCAGGAAACAGCAGAAACATCCCTACTGCTTACTGAATGGAATCTGAACTTTATGGCCTCATATTCAAGGCTTCTTCCTTGAACAGCTTCCAATGTGTCCACATATGCAGCCCCACCTTCCCTTCATTCCCATAGTGGTCTCCTTGGTTCAGTGATGGGGCCCTTTTACTGACCTATATGAATAGTACTCTTATTGCTACAAACAAAGCTTTAACACCTACATTGTAAAATATTGAAGAATGTGTCTTTAGCCTTTCTTCAACTGAATTTCCTATTCTCTATGCATGTGACATTTATATTTATACTAATAATGATACCTGAGTGGCAGGATATTTATTTGTTGGAATGAATGCTGGTCAATTTTGATATGACCTGAAGGTGTTATGTTCTATGCGAAAATACTGTCACCAAAAGACATTGCTTCTATTTCTATATGCCTATTCTTGCTTTCGTATCTTCATATATAATATCACATTTGCTCAAAAGTATCCCTTGCATCTTTTCTTTCCATTCATCCCAATTCCCCCAATTGACAAGTGTATTCCATCAATTGGCTCATATATTTGTAAACTATCCTTACTTAGGCCATATCAGCACAGAATTTGAAATTGGGTCACATTGACAGGAAACATGTATGTTTGATGCATCTTGTGTCACCAATTAAGGCCAGGCTTTAAGGTTCCTGAGAAACTTCTCCTTTTACAGGGAGTGACATTCCCTCTGTTCTTGTTCTGGACCCGTTCTGCTAAATGCTGTCATATTCTTACAGATACCACTGCCCCTTCTTCTGACAGCCTCTGTTTCTGCACACACTGGTGCTTAAAGTGGAAACTTGCTGCTTTTGGAAGGCATTGCCCTCCTTTGGGCTCTAATTTTCCATCTTTGATGCACTGGAGATTTGAAAGTGACAGATCTATGAGTTGTCTTGTGGAATAGATGGAGAAAATGCCCTAAACACCTGCCATTTTGATTTCTTGTTTTAAAGAGTACCAAAGCAATGTGGGTTTTGTTCTAAACTCTTTCTGGTTGTACTAACAGTCCAAACTGTCACAGAACTCAGACATGAATCTTCTAGACATGAGTCTAGAAGGAAGGTGAATTTGGATTATCACATCAACTTCTGGACCAGGCCTACCTGTCCTAGCTCCCTTTCTCTTAGGATAGGTGCTTTTCAAGGAGGTTCTCTAGTTCCTCATGAGGATGGTCTTCCAGTGGCCTTCTCTACTGCTTCATCCCATTTGGCCTAACATATTGCAGTGCTATTTTTGGCACATTATGCACTAAGATAAGAACAGGCCATATATTTATTTAATCATTTCCATCACTAAGTAGCTATGTGACTGTAGTCACATCAATTAATCTCTCTGGGCCTAAGTTTACTCACTTAGATGACCTTTAAAGTCTCTTTACCTGTAAAAATTCCTTGCTTTTAGATGTTCTCTATTTTCCTCTCCTCGGTCTGATAAAATGAAGTTCTATGAGATAACTTCCCAAGGCAGAAAACAACTATACAACTTGGTCACAACACAAAAAGCACATACCTGAAGGTACTGGAGAATGAACAGAAGCAGACACTCCACTGTACCCTCAGAGGAAGGGGGAGGTAAGAAGTACACAAGGAAGTTCCCATCTTGTTCACTTTTAGACTAAGGCTAACCCTTGCAGTGCAGAGAGTTAGTGCATACAAGAGGGAAAGACTGTCATCATTCTGGCCTGAAGAACAAGAAAAGGAAAACCGGAAAATCAAATGCTGAAGAAAGTAGTGAAATCACATAAGGGAAGGAAAAAATGAAGACATGCCTAAACTCCCTAAACTCTGTGTACCCCAGTAAGAATTGACATATAGACAAATGGAATAGTATATAGTCTAAAAATAGATGCACACTTAGATGACCAACTGGTTTTCAGCAAATGTGCCAAAGGAATGGAGACACTTGAGTAAGTATATATGTTGAGTTGGGTAGGTTAGGCTGCAGTAACAAATGAATAGCCAACTTTAGTGGTTTAACAACAAGAATTCTATTTCTTGTATAGGAAACATGCTTATATTGGTAGGGCAGCTCTCCTCCATGAAGATATTAGTAACCCAGGTATGTGATAGCTCTGAAATTTTCAATATGTGGCTTATAAGACCATTCTGAATATCACTAAGGATATCATATGGAATATCATAGAACTGTGCATGTAAGAAAGTGGTGTATGTGGAAGGTTTTGAGGGACCAGAAGTAGATGTTTTACAGGTCAGACCTACACTTCAGTTTTGTGGTCATACTCAGCCCCAGTGGAGGCCGAGATATGTAATTTAGCTGTTTGCCCATGATGAATAGGAAGATATTTTGGTGAAGAGCTAGGAATATCAGTTATAGTATGAAAGGCTATATAATTTAAGGTAACTGGACAGATACAAATAGATGAAATAGGTAAATGGTAAATGAATAACAATTTCATTGGACATGTGCCAATATAATTTCAGAAAGAAGATTATTAACCCATTGAAGATGAGAAGGAAAAAGAATATTATACAATGAATCTGTATTTAATGCCATATTTATTTGTTTTCTTTTTAGTTTCTAATTCTAGAGAGTGTACATCATATAGAACAGACATAAAGAGCATAACTGTTTATCAAGGTGTGATCATGGTGACTTCATGAAAATTATCAGGCAGTGTATTATTAGTCATCAGATATGTATTGATTCCTGAAGAAGCTGTCTGAGATTACTTGTTTGTATAGGGCCTTATATGTCCATTCTCTATGTATATGAATGCATGAAGCACTCTTTTTGACCCATGGCAATCCCTCAGTTAGCACTTGTGAATGAATACATCAAAAAGGCATTGCTATTAGTATTCTTGTCTCTTCCCAGATTAGCAAACTGGGAAATTATTTCCTCAATATGAAAATGTAGTTTTTGTTTTACCACTTCCATTTGTTAGGGATTAAGAAAAAACTCTAAAATCCTACAAAAAGAAATACAAAGGCCAAATAAATCCTAGAGACCTGGTAATAATTGATAATGTCATGTATCTTCTGAGGATGTGTGTGTGTGTGTGTGTGTGTGTGTGTGTGTGTTCGAGAGAGAGAGAGAGAGAGATATTGAGAGAGAGAGAGAGAGAGAGAGAGAGCTAAGTGAGAAAAACCAGATAAATTCCAGGTTATGTCAAGGGGGAATGAGGTCATAAATTCTTATTGCCATAAAAGTATACTACCAATTTTTAAATTAAAAATTAAAAAGAAACAATCACAGAACATCTTCTAAAGACTGACTATTCACATCTCAGGTATAACACTTGGGAGAAATCTGAGACTACAAACATCTGAGGAAGCACTGCCTGAGTTAGCTGTTTTATAAATGGCATAAATGGTTGAGATAAAGCAACCAGTTTCTCAAAGTCTTTGTAGAACCATAGATGTAAAAAAAGTAAAATAGGAGTGTGCTATGATCCAACTATAAGAAATTCAAGAAAAGAAACAAAGGAAAACTGTTATTCATCAAGTGTCTACTGTGTGTCAGGACATGTGGTTCCTGCATTCTTATTCAGGAAAGTGAAAACATTAAGTCTTAGATTAGGGTTCAATAATATGGGATTTAATTTCTGATTTGCCTAGTTCCAAATTCCAGTTTCCTTCATCAAAATCTCAACATAATAAAACAGTAGGTTTTTTGTTACTATTCTCCTATGGGGAATACTAGGACAAGCCTTTCCTTTCTATCAGGCTAAATCCAACTGTAACTGAATGCTTCCTTGTTCCTGCTTAACCTGTATTTAATTCTTCCTCTGCTCTTGCTTATCCTGGTTCCTTTTACACAGGCTTTGTCTTCACAAAAATTGACAGGAATTGGGTATAAACTGCCCACTTTAAATGTGTTAGGAGCTCTTCAGATGTCAAAGGCCCCACTCCTCCCCATTACTCTGGGTACTGTAGCTGAATGCCTGTGACCCTTTATTATCATGCTTGCACCATTGCTTTTCTTATAAAAGAGTTAAGAGGAATTTGGGATATTCATTATTCCCATGTTTCCCTCAAAACTGAGAAATGAAATACAGACTGAAGAAGTCATACGTGTTTACCTCAGCTGGCCTCACTCATTTATATTATCTGCCTGTTTTGTGTTTGAGTTTGTGATTCCTGGAAGAGAAACATTCTGTGAACCCTTCAAGGTGACAACCATCTCATCTGAGGAACTTATCCTTGTTACTATGATGAGGTTTGGAACCCTTTCTGCCCTATGTGTTTTAGTTGAGTTTCTTTTTTTTTCTCCACATTTCTTGTTTGTTTTCTAAACCAATAGTACCCAAATACTGAATCAGCTGGACTGATTTTACCACAGACATATGGACAACTGGTTAAAAATATAGATTCCCCATGCCATGGCTTCAGACTTTCAGATTCAGTAAATCTAAGATAGGGTCTGGGAACCTGTTCCTTAACAAGCTCCCCAAGGGCTCTTGATGGGCAGCCATGTTTAGTAATTATAGGCAAAGGGAACAACTCTACATGGAAGGGTACTTTAGGACAGGTAGAAAATTGGTGGAGAAAAACATTTGGGGGAGGCAAAACATCATAGTACCCATATGAATTGCACTCACTTAGATTGCCAGATATGTTGAATGAACTCCAATGACCAGTTTTATGTAATAGATACCATAGATTATCCTACCTCTCCCCAAACCCACATCCCAGGCCAGTTAGGCCTCTGTTTCTATAAACTCTAAGGAAAAAAAAAAAAAAAGATTGTGCTGGCTTGAGAAGAAATCACAGCTTCCAAAACCCCTAGCCTTATATAGGCAGGGACTTAATTAAATCTTAAGAAGATAAAGTTTTCTATTTTGGTGTCTTTGCTTTAACAGAGTGCAGATATAAAGGCATTCAATGGAGGGCCAATTCATATCATTGCATAATCTCTAAAGTTTTTGCTTTTTATTTCCCATCTTTAGTTGGCATTCCTTTTGTGTTGAACTTTATAAATGTAGGATTATTACATATACTCCTTAGATTAGAGATATTAACTGCTTATCTTAACTAAAACTATAATTAAAATGTTTAAAATGCTTGGAGTTAATTATATACATTTAGCTTTTTTTTTATGTTTCTCTAGTTAATATACTACATATGGCCAAAAATATGGCAATAATAAAAAATAAATTATACTTGATAACTGGGGAAGTGATGTACTGAGGTTGGTTCAAGGGGGTGAAATTTTAATTTTCAGGGTTTTAATTTTCACCCTGAATAAATTCTTGACTGATGGTTGACATGAGTAAAGATTTTGATCACAGAATTTCATTTGGCTTATTTGAGGTAGTCATGGTTTTGGTGTTGTCTTTTTGAACCAGTGGTATCTGGGGTTTTTCTTGGGGATAAAAGTCAAAATAGTCAAAAGTAGTGGAGGTTTAAGTCCTCACTTTCAAGGGTGCTCTATTCCATGTTTGTCCAAGGTGTAGCCTCCTTTCATCTTTTGGGGAAAATGTACCAAATTGAAAAGAAAGAGAGACACATCAGATCTTGGCCAGACTCCAAGCATTCATTCAAAGCTCACTTTCAGGTCCAAGCTTGTGGCTCTCCTCACTTTTGCTCTATAGTGTTGTTGCCTTTGTGTGTCATTTTATAAACAAAATGGTGCACCACAAAGTACATTTATCACATAAGAAAGACAACTTGCAGAGGTATGGAAGTGAATTTCATTATGCTGAAAAGCTTTCTCTATATTATGATTTTTACTACTGGTTTACGATAATTCATCTGCCTAAAATAATTGGATAGTCAAAATTCGCCTATGAAATGGCTTCCTTGTTTCATTGTGTAACCCATTTTTCAATTCTTTGACCTACTTTCTGATCCTTTTTTAATTACTTCAGTACCACAAAATTTCTTAAAATTTTCTTAACTAGTAAATATTCCAAGAATTATATTTTAATAGTTCCCAGAATGGACCTGAAGTGAATGATAAGGTGGAATCCAGTGGCTACATAGAGCACCAAGGATCTGGAAAATATGAGGAAAGTCATTCCAGGGTCAAATCTTGGCCAGAGATAAAAATATGCTTAGCTCATACAAAGTGATATTAAGCTATCATCTTTTGGTGGGTTTCATGGGAATAAACACGGATGGGTTTGCATCGTACAGATGTGCATGGCTTCATACTGGAATGTTGTCTGTTTGCACTAGGGATATTTCCTGACTCAGTCCAAGACACAGGAGTGTTGACAGGCAGCTCTGGGTGAAGTATGGTGTCAAGGACCATTGGGAAGTTTTCTGTTACCATAGCCAAATGATTTCATCTACAATTGAACAGAGCCCATTCCTTCAGATAAGTACAAACAATGAGGTTGTTCTTTCTGGCTTGTTTCTTTTTTCTCTGCTGTTTTTGGTGCATGTTCAGATATATATACACATGCATGTGTGTATATTACACAGACATATGTCTTGATACCAACAATCATCTAGAAAGTCATGTCTTGTTAACTCTAAAACTTTATCCTTTGGTATTTACACGTGGATATGCAGATAGAAAGGCTTGTCTTGTCAAACCAGTTTTACCTGTCTAAATGAGCAAATGTGTTAAATTAGATTCCACAGTCATTCTGACATTCATCATCATCCCAATGCTGCACGTGCTCACGCACACACACACACACACACACACACACACACTGTGTGTACACTATAGCGGTGGTTGTGAAAGTACCAAGTTTCCCCAGAAAAGTGGAATTTCCTGACTCATTTCCAAACAGAAGCTTATTTTCTACCTAAAATTAAATAGCCAATATTACATTTAAAGCATTAAGAGATTCCAAAGTCAATAATTACCCTAACTCATCACTTTGCCCTTCACTTAACATAAATCACCTTTTCTTCCTCCAGCCATTATTTAGAGATACACCATCCATTCTTTTTTTTGTGTTTTTTTTTTTTTAGTCCATTAATTCAGCCTACCAGGATTTTGGCATAGGGTCAGACATAGATGTACAAAAAATTCTATTTAACACAACCAACATTTCCCAAGTGTCTATTTTGTGCCAGCCTTTGTGCTAAGCACTCTATTCATATATAAAGGTGAAGATTCATGGGCCAGATTTTATTTTTCTAAGGAGTCTCTGGAGACACTTTAAACTCTTAGTCAGATGATCAACAACATTTACTAGGCATTTGTGGGGTATAGAAACTGGTTAGTTGTAGTTGTGAAGCATACATTCCAAATGTCTCTTCTAACTTCTTAGTTACTCATAAAACCTTTTTATTCTATCAAATATTTGCAAGCATGTGGTGACATGACAGAGGGGATTGAGAAAGGATAAATAGAAGCACCAGAGAAAGGATAAATAAAAGGATAAATGAAAGCACTCTAATCTTTCATGGAATTGCATGTGAATGGAGAGATATAAAAATATGTAGCTTTGCTCACCATAGGGGCAACTCAGCCACTTAATCATCATCAGTCATCAGTTAAGACCTTATGTTATGTTTGAATTTTTTCCTTGTAGTAGTAACAATGTGCTTGCATTTGTTTATTCAGTCTAGCTGACCTGGTCCCTTCATGGTCAAGAAGAACAACTTTTGAGATATCTTGGTGACAGAAAGGGTATTGGAATGAAGGGCTTAGATTCAAAGACAAGGCTTCATACATGTCATTCTCTGATTAATCAAGCCAAATGGTCACTTATGGTACAAAAGAGACATCTAAAAGGTATCTCAAAGGTGAGTGATAGTATAGTTTAGATATAATTATAGGGTGATTATGTAATAGTAAAATAAGATAATGCAAGATACTGATTGAAATCTTTTCTTTCCTTAAAGGACATTGAGGAGTGCAGAGATTATAAACGTGTTATCCTGTAGAGAACAAAGCTATTAAATTCTCCAAGCCTGAGTTAAAAAGAATGTCTGGTTCATACTCAATTCCTGGTGTAAGCAGAATTAAACTTGTTTGATGAACTTCGACAAAGGGAGCAAAAAGTAAGGGAGTGGAAGAGTCAAGGGAATGGTGTTCTTGAAGAGAGGAAAGGGGAGGAAGGCACTCAACTGGTCCCTTTTCCTCAGTCAAATGGGATTTGGGGTTGGTGAGCAATTAAAAACATTCACAAACGTTGTGGGTATTTGCTATAGGAGGAGACTGCCACTCACTCTTCACCTGTCTGGCACTAAGACCCCAGTGTTGCTGATGCATCCTGATGTTAATGGAGTGAAGAGGTGAATTAGCGATGAGGCTAGGCAGAGTTGCCAGGCCATGTTGGTGTTTGGTTTATGAGAGGTGTGAAAAATGTATCTCACCACGTTCTAGGTCTCCAGATTGGTGCAAAAGTGGGAAGAAGAGAAGAAAGTCTGCAGCTTGGTGGGGATCACTACAGCAGGGGTCAGAGAAAAACATTGTGATGCTGCTGTCTGAAGGTAAGCTGAAAAAGGCTAACTATCTCAAGAGATTATTAATGTGGAGGTTTGCTGCATGGAATTGAATCTCTTGTCAAAGGAGTCTTTTGAGGCTTCCACGTGCTACCTCTGAACTGCGCAAAGCAGCTAGATCAGCAGTGATGACAAAAAGGGGAAAAAAGGGGTTGCTCCTCTAACCCACGGCTACTTATGTATATTCGAATCCCATTGCTGCTGTAATAGACTACCACCAACTTAGTGGTTAGGACAATTCAGATTTATTCTTTTATATTTCCAAAGGTCAAAGTCCAAAATTAGTCTTAAAGTCCTAAAATCATGGTGTGAATAATGTTGATTTCTTTGGGAAGCTCCAGGAAAGAATACATTTCTTATCTCTTCCAGTGCCTGGAGTCTGGCTCATGGCTGCATCACTCCAATCTTTCATATCACTAAATGGCCTTTTCCTGACTCTGAAGTCTCTCCGAAATCCCTCTTATTAGGGCATTTGTGGTTATGTTGTGACCACTCAGATAATCCAGAACAATGTCCTTATCTCACTTGAAATTATTATGTTGAAGTTCTAACCTCTAGTATCTCAGAGTGTAATTGTATTTAGAGATACAGTCTTTAAAGAGGTAATTAAGTTCAGTTAAACAAATACAAATCTGAAGGGAGAAATAGACAATAAATAATATAATAATAGTAGAGGACTTTAATACTGACTTTCAACAATACATAGATCACCCAGAGGAAAAAAAAACTGCAAGGAAATGAGACACTTGAACTATACCTTAAACCAAACGGACTCAATGTATAGGTACAGAACATTCTATGAAACAGAAGAAGAATACACACTTTCCTCAAGTGCACATTAAATATTCTCCAGGATAAATCATATGTTAAGTCATAAAACAAACCTAAGCAAATGTAAGAAGATTGAAATCATGCCATGTATCTTTTACAACCACAAAGGTATGAAAGCAGAAATCAATAAAACAAGGAAAGCTGGGAAATTCACAAATGCTTAGAAATTAAACACACTCCTGAACAATCAATGGGTCAAAGAAGAAATAAAAAGAGAAATCAAGACATATTTTGAAACAACTGAAAATGGAAATAAAACAAACCTAAGCTTGTGGCATGTAGCAGGCAATTCTAAGAGGGAAGTTTATAGCAATAAATGCCTATATTAAGAAAATAGAAAGACTACAAATTACCATTCTAACTTTAAACCTCAAGGAACTAGAAAAAGAAGAATGAACAAAACCTGAAGTTAGCATAGGGAAGAAAATAACAAAAATAAGAGCAGAAGTAATAGAAATAGATACAAAAAAATAATAATACAGAAGATCAATGAAACTAAAGGCTATTTTTTGACAAGGTAATCAAAACTGATTAACTTTTGTCTAGAATTAGCTATGAAGAAAGAGGAAGAAGACTTGAATAATAAAATCATAAATGAACAAAGAGTTGTTACATCTGACACCACAAAAATACAAAAGATCATAAGATCTTGCTATGAAGAATTATATGCTAAAAATTGAATAATTTAGAATAAATCAATAAATTTCTAGAAACACACTGTCTACCAATACTGAATAATGAAGATAGAAAATTTGAACAAAACAATTATTAGTAAGGAGATTGGACCAGTAATCAAAAATCTCCCAAGAAAGAAAAGCTCAAGACCAAATGGATGGCTTCATTGGTAAAATCTGCCAAACATTTAAAGAAGAATTAATACAATCTTTCTCAAATTCTTCCCAAAAACTGAAGAGGAGAGAACATTTCCGAATTTTATGAGACCAGCGTCATCCTAATATTAAAACCAGACAGGAACACCACAAGAAAAGAAAACTACAGGCCAACATCTTTGATGAAAATAGAAAAAAATTCTCAACAAAATACTTGCATACCAAATTCAACACCGTATTAGAAAAATCATATACCATAACCAAAAGGAGCTTATCCCTGAAATGAAACTAATTGAATAACACACAAATTAATGGAAAAATATCCAGCATTCATGGATAGAGAGAATTAAATTGTAAAAACATCTATAGTACCTAAAGTCGTCTATAGATTCTTTGCAATCCTTATAAAAATTCCAATGGCATTTTTCACAGAAATAGGAAAAACAATCCCAAAATTTGTATGAAACCACTAAAGAACCTAAATATAGATAGCTAAAGCAATCCAAAGAACAAGATATCAGACTTCCTGATTTCAAACCTTATCACAAAGCTATAGTAATCAAAACAGTATTCTACTGGCATAAAAACAAACTTACAGAAGAACAGAATCAAGAACCCATAAATAAACTCACACTCTAATTGTTAACTAATATTTGACAAGGGAACCCAATAAAATTCAATGAGGAAAGGATAATCTCTTTCATTAATCATGTTGGGGAAACTAGATAATCAACAGGAAAAAAATCAAAGACTCCTAACTTATACCACTCACAAAAAAATAATTCAAAATGGATTAAAGATTGGAATTAAGACCTGAAACAAAACTCCTAGAAGAAAGCATAGGGAAAAAACTTCTTGATATGGCCTTGGCAATGTTTTTTTTAGATATGACTCCAAAAGTGCAAGGAACAAAAGCAAAAATAAGTCAGATTACATCAAACTAAAAAGCTTCCACACAGGGTGGAGGTTCCTCAGAAAATTAAAAATAGACCTACCCTATGACCCAGCAATAGCACTGCTAGGAATTTACCCAAGGGATACAGGAGTACTGATGCATAGGGGCACCTGTACCCCAATGTTTATAGCAGCACTCTCAACAATAGCCAAATTATGGAAAGAGCCTAAATGTCCATCAATTGATGAATGGATAAAGAAATTGTGGTTTATATACACAATGGAGTACTACATGGCAATGAGAAAGAATGAAATATGGCCCTTTGTAGCAACATGGATGGAACTGGAGAGTGTGATGCTAAGTGAAATAAGCCATACAGAGAAAGACAGATACCATATGTTTTCACTCTTATGTGGATCCTGAGAAACTTAACAGAAACCCATGGAGGTGGGGAAGGAAAAAAAAAAAAAAAGAGGTTAGAGTGGGAGAGAGCCAAAGCATAAGAGACTGTTAAAAACTGAGAACAAACTGAGGGTTGATGGGGGGTGGGAGGGAGGGGAGGGTGGGTGATGTGTATTGAGGAGGGCACCTTTTGGGATGAGCACTGGGTGTTGTATGGAAACCAATTTGACAATAAATTTCATATATTGAAAAAAAAATAAAAAAATAAAGTTAAATTTAAAAACAAACAAACCAAAAAGCTTCCACACAGGAAAAGAAACAATCAACAAAATGAAAAGGCAATCTATGTTATGGGATAAAATAGTTAAAAATCATCTATCTGATAAGGGGTTAATATACACAATACATAAAGAATTCATACAACTTAATAGAAAAACAAAAACAAAAACAAATCTGATTAAAAAGTGGGCACAGGACTGAATATATATATTTTTTTCAAAGAGAACATACAAATCGCTAAAAGTACATGAAAGATGTTTCACATCACTAATAATCAGATAAATGCAAATCAAAATCACAAGGAGATATCATCTCACATCTGTTGGAATGGCTATCACCAAAAAGATAAGAGATAACAAGTGTTAGTGAAGTTATGGAGAAAAGGGATCCCTGTGCACTGTAGTTGGGAGTTTAAATTGGTACATTCACTATGGAAAACATTATGGAAGTCCCTCAAAAAGATGAAAATAGAACTACCAAATAATCCAGCAATCTCATGTCTGGGTATGTATTTGGAAGAAATGAAATCACTATCTTGTAGCACAAGCAAACTAAAATAACTGTTTTGATTGTGCTGATGCTTTCACAGACTCATAAATGTGTGAACACTTTCCAAGTTGTACACTTTACATACACCCAGTTTCTCTTATATCAATTAAACCTTAATGAAGATGTTAAAAAATATAATTTTCCATATTTTTGTTGCATGAACATTTGAATTTTCTAAAAACCCTCCTGTGAGAATAAACTATTACCAGAGATATTTAGCAACTGCAGGTTAGAAGTCAAGAGAAGAATGTAGAATAGGGGCAGGAAGTAGATCAGAAACATGTTGTCTTGTGTGAAATGAAGTTGTTACAAAACCAGATTCTACAATTTATATTATGATCTGACTAAACAGCCTGAGCTGTTGTCTCTTGGGCACTAAAAGCCAGTGGTTCTTAAGATATTTCTGTTAATGATGAAAAGAAAGTAGCTTTGTACATTGGTGTACTTTTCAGCCCCTTGAATCCCAACCCAATAGAAAAGAATAATAAACATCTGAAAAATTACATTATAGAAATGGGGGAAATGACAGTAGAGTGGAAAAGTGGGTTGATGCCCTACATCAAGACCATTTCTTTTTTTTAATTTTTTTTTAATGTTTATTTATTTTTGAGAGAGAGAGAGCAGGGGAGGGGCAGAGAAAGAGGGAGACACAGAATCCGAAGCAGACTCCAGGCTCTGAGCTGTCAGCAAAGATCTGGACACAGGGCTTGAACCCATGAACTGTGAGATCATGACCCGATCTGAAGTTGAATGCTCAACCCACTGAGCCACTCAGGCACCCCAAGGCCATTTCTTAGTGAACCTTCCTAAGGAAAAGGGTATATTATCCTTATCTTAAAGTCCCCCACCTTTTTATAGTTCCTGATGTAGAAGGACACAGCAAAGAGTATATACAGGGCCCTGACTTGGAATTCCCACTTGGGTGTCCTTGACTAAATTACTCTGCCTCAGTTATTAATTATTGTATACATGAAAAGAGGAGGCTGCACTAGATGATCTCCCCTGTAATTATCTAATTGTCAATAATCCATTGGTGGAATGAGTTAGACTCGGAGGTGCTGTAACAAGCCCATACCTGGTGCTTGAAAGCTTCATTAATAAGTGCTCAACATAGCCCTGCCTTCCTTCTTCACGCTTCGCTCTAGTTTACTAAGACAGCTTATGCTGTGCAATCATCTTGTTACTTACATTCTCAAATGCAGGACAGTTTTGGAAAGGAAAATCAAACTGGATTAGTTTTATGTCCAGTGTACTTAATGACACTCTTCCATTTTAATCATTATAAGTTACAATACAACAAAATTAAAATGATTCTCATATTGGAGTTGTTCATTCCTGTGACATAATAGATTATTCCAGTCTTCTTTGAATATCTGGATTTTTTTGAGTAAAATAAAGGGCATTTCCAGAACATTAACAGTGCTGGTTTCAAGATACACTAGTTGCAAAGCTGAGGAGATCAATCTGAAAACTGGTTTTCAGAGGGAGAATCTTGGTTTCCTTTCCTGACCCCACCATAAGAATGTTTCACTCTGAGAGTTCAAACCAATTTCCTAGCATTCCGCACCCAATAGTTTCAAGGACATTGATGAAGCTCAGGAAGATTCCAAATAAGGATGATGGGTCAAATTCTTGAAAAGCACTTAAAAAAAAAAGTGGAGTGGGTTATCCCAAATAGGAGTGCATGAGATGTGAATTTTTAAAGTTTGTTTGTTTGTTTATTTAGAGAGTGGGCACACAGGTTGGGGAGGGGTGGAGAGAGAGAGAGAACGAGAGAGAATCCCAAGCAGGCTCCACACTGTCAGTGCTGACTCTAACTCACAAACTGTGAGATCATGACCTGAGCTGAAATCAAGAGTCTGAAACTCAACCAACTGAGCCACCCAGGCACCCCTATCCATTTTTTGAGTGGAATGGGATATCCATTCCATGCACAGCAGGTGTGTGCTGATGGAAAGGAGGAGTCAGCCATTGCCCCTCCCACTTTGCCTTTTCAGCCTGGCAACAGTGAACTGGAGGAGGCCTCTTTCCAGAGATCACAAATGTAAACAGGCTGCTTGCCTGATGCAAGAAATGTTTAACAATGCAGCACTGCTGCCACTGACTGTACCCCTGTCATAATGCTGGCCTTTTCTTCTGGATATTATCAGGCTCAGTCTATTGTTCATGTACCAAACCTTTTGACATCTATTGTTATAAATGACCCTGCATTTTTGACGCTATTCATCATTTTCATAAATGGAACAACTTTTCTTCTTACGGCAGATATTCCTTTCCTGTTCTTAGAATGGGAGATGGACAGTTCTAATAAATGCAGATACGTGGTATAGCCATATGCCATTAAGAGACTCAACTTTTAAAATTGGATGAGAGGAGACATTGAAAGATCAATTGCCATCAGAAAATTCACTTCTAGATAGACTGCCAAACACAAGTGTTATAGCACTTGTATCAATAGTAGCCAGAATATGAACAAATTCAAGTGACATTTCAATTCTTAACTTTCCCATGAGGAAGGTTTATGTGCATGCATGCACACATGAGCTTGTGTGTGTGTGTGTGTGTGTGTGTGTGTGTGTGTGTGTGTGTTTGGATGGGAAGGACTGATTAACGTGTGAATACTCTGTGTAAATACTCTGAGGGTAGTCACTCAAGAGTATTTATCTACTCATTAAATTGTCTCAACTTGTCTGAAGTGGTGCTTTTTTCTGCAGTGTATATATAACTAAACAGTGTAGCATATGGCCTGCTGACTTCAGAACCATTGTGTTACACAATTCTAGTGGGCAAAGTTACATTATATTTTGCATGAATTGTGCCTCCTGCAGTTGTAGCTCTGGCTATCTTGATTCCTGCAGCCAATTTGATGCTCTGTTTTTTTGAAAGCAGTCCTCCTTATACAAACACCTGTATAATGGCTTCTGTGTCTTACTGGAAGCATCTCCAATGTCTGCTTCACTGGTTGTGTTTTTAGCTACAAGTGTGCCTGAGCAGTGATCAGCTATCCCCCAAGGTCTACTATTGTGCATTGTTGTCTTCTGAAACAGAGTATTGGTCCATCCATTCTGCTTCCAATTAGCATCTGTTTTGTTTTTTTGCCCCCTGGTAACACTGAAGTGGGAAGGAAACTTTGCAATTCAATCAATCCTATTATTAACTATGAGAGGATAAACTCTCCAGTCTCAATTTTTCCCTCTGCACAATGGAAATAATAACAATGACCTCCTAAAATTATGAGATTAAGTAAAATGCTATGATGGCTTTGTGTCAACTTGACTAAACTACTTTTCTTAGAATTTCCTTCCTTGTCTGTTTCTGGATAGAGTGGACTGTAAGAGAGATTCCTGAGTGAGCTTTGGAGGGTGGAAGGGAAGTAGTATAATTTAAACCATTTTATAACTCAAAGATATTGTTGGTTACTTGCTACCTCATTGGCTAGCTCTGGAACTGTTCCCTTTCCCCTGTGTCCTCCTTTACTCTCTCAGATTCTTGATCCAGGTCATATGTTTAGTGATTAAGAGCCCAAGCTTCTGGAGGACACCCTTATTATCAAGATCAGAGGCAACAGCAACTAACAATTTGCAGTCTATTTTCATGGGCACTAGCTTGTGCTTGTGCCTTCCAGCTTGTCTATACTTTCGTTCACTTCACATCTATCTTCTCTCCACTTTATTTCCTGTGGACTTCAATTTTAGCATCAGATCTGAAAAACAACAGCTTTACAGGGACTGCTTAATCAACTCCTACAGCTATATAACTCAAATTGCTGTAAAAATATTTTTTTTTAAATAAACACACACACAGAGTTATACCTTTTAGTAATTTTGTTTATCTGATTAAAACTTAGCTGACGCAGACACAATATATAAAATGTAAGGAGCCAAGATTATGGAAGCCACTCAATAATAGGTAGATGGATAGATGGCTAGCTGGCTGGCTGGCTGGATGACACCAACTTACTGGCCTGGATTAGGATGGAAGAAGTGAGATAGAGAGGAATGCACTTTTATTGAGTGCCTACTATAGGCCAGAAACTATGCTATATTCTGAGGATAAAGTTATGTAAAAGTCAGACCAGGTCTTTGTTTTTATAACAATTGCAGTTCAGTCTCTTTATTTATCTTTGTTGATATCTTGCCAGAATTCCTAATGATGATTGTTTAAAGGCTATGTGGCATATAGGTAATGTTGAGATTATTAAAGAAGGCAAATGAAATATGCATAGCTGTCTTTTCTTTTCCTATACCTACACATCATATCTCTCCACAGTATATGATCAGTAAGTGTTTAATAAATAAGGAAATCTATGGCAGGTCCAATTCTCACAGGCACCAAAGGAGAGTGAGTATTCATTCCTTTAGAGGATATTGGGTGCTAGTGAGGAGCACACTAGCCATACTAACCAAATTTTCTATGCCTTTGTTATTAATCTCTTCCACAAGGAGAATTTTGACCAAATAGGAAACTCTAGTTAAAGGTCTGGCTGTTTTTTGTTGACATAATCTTTGAGTAGTTAGGCCCTTTCCCTGCTATAAGCTGGTTTGTAATCTTAGGCTCTTTAAAATTGTCATCTCTTTAGAGAATGACATTGACTAGCAACATTTTTGTAATATATTGTATGTCCTTAATGTATTGGATATCCAGAGGAAAATACATATTGTAATTAAGGCTATGGTGAAGTTACTGCTTACCAGGGGTTATGCTAAAATATATAGCAAAACTATGGCATGGAACATATAGCAAAACTATAACAAGTAATAAAAGCTGTCTGGAGTCCTGAGAGTCCCTGCTTTGCCATGATTTAATCCTTTAAGTTCTGGGTTACAGGCAGGTTCAAGAGATCCTGAGGAAAACTCAGGTTTGTTGAAGATTTAGATTGATCCTGGGGGAAGATCCGGGAACTCAAAATGGAAGTATGTTACTATTACTAACTGATACAAATGAACTAATGTCCACCAGCTAAACTGGTGCTTGTTTGGTTTTATTCACCCCAGGTATGTAATTCTTGCTGCTGCCAGAATGTTTTCATAAAGCTCATATTTATAGCAGTAACACAATGATTTCATAACTTAGGACTTTACAATACCACTCAGAGATTTCACTGATCCCACACCTTGCAATGCTATAAATTAAATATAATAGAATTCTAGCTTAATGTAGGCATCTTGTTGAGAAAATTGTCTATATTTCAGTCTAAATTTCTTCTCTTTGGGTTTGGATTCCATTGCTATTTTTCTGGATCTCATTGTTGCACACCGGTGTGCTCCAGGGTATCATATGCTTGGTTCTCCTGTGTCTCTCTGTCTCTCTGTCTGTTTCTTTCTCCTCACTTTCTACCTCATGTAACTCTTGGAATTTTTCAGCTTAAACCTCCTGATAGAAACAGTTGTTTGACTGATTTGTGAAGTGTCACCCTGTACAAGCACAATTTGGTACTGAGCAGAGATTACAAGGGGCCCATATGCAGGTCTCTGGAGTTCGTTCTGTCTCTCCTTCCTCTTCAGTACTGTGCCCCTCAAATTCCAACCCCTGGCTTTCACTACCTCTGATTTATTCTCAATTTGGTGAGATGGTTATACTCTGCCTTTTCTTTTGAACCAGGCATAACTATATGGTATTACTCCATATTGCCGCCTTCTTAATCTGGGTGCTCCCCATGGGTGCGCACACATCCTTCTCAACATGCTATGGCAAAGGATGGTGTAATTTAAACTCCCTTTAGGGGAAAGAATCACTTCCTAATTAAAGTTCAAATTGAAAACTGCTTCCCTACTTTGGGAAGAAATATGAGTGCTGCAATACTTTGACTTCCTGTGGGTAAATATCACTAGACAGTCTCCTCTTTCCTGGTTGCAACAACCCAGAGTGTGGGTGCTCATTCTTTAACATTTCCATGCCCTGTGTCATGTAAGCTAATGTCTTTTCATGTGTGCTTTTTTAGTGCATAGGGTTCAACATGGAAACCCTTCTATCTGAAGAGATTGGTCTTTGGAGACCCCTTGCCTTGCCCTAGGAAGGACAGTATGGATAATATTAATGACTCACATTTGTGTATTACTTCACAGGTTCTAAAGACTTTCACATCATTATTTCACTGCATCCTCATAAGTAGTCTCTGTTGTAGGCAAGGCAAGAAACATTTTCCAGATTGACCAAAGAGGAAATAACAGTGAAGGACTCCAAAATTCTGATTCAAGTGGTTTCACAACTTTATTCTGACTCTCTTTGGGGTCATTGATCATGAGTGCATCTTAAATGATAAGTGCTTAATATGGTTGTAAATTAATATAAAATAATAGAAATCCCAATTTTGCTGTTTTAAGTGTTTTAATTTCTAAAGAAGTAGCCTAGGCTAATTCAAAAGTATATTGCAAATGCATTTTATTCTTCATGATTCAGTTAACCATGCCTGTGGGGAGCTAGGCTTTTCTTGTTGTGAGGCCATAAATCAAGCGCCACCAGGTGGCAGCTTCAACAAATTGCCAGTATAGCCTCTGGATGGAAATAAATAACTCCAGTGTGCCAACCTTAAAAGCCTTGTTAGTTATAACACATGACCAAAATGGCCAGCATTGCTGTAAATGTAAAAGAATAAGGAATGAGGTGGGTATTTTTAAGGAAACTATGGGTAAAATGATGTAGGAGATACCACAGTACTCCTTACCCAGATTTCATACTTATTCTTTCTAAGTTATTCTCTAACTTCCTAAATTTAAGACAGTGACTCTTTAGGAAAGACACTTAATAAACCAATTATTTCAAAAGATTTACTAGGTATTCACCACATGCCAACCTCCATGCTATATCATGGATATACGAACTGAAATAGCAGACTTTGGGGAGATGGCCAGCAGTGAAGAGAGGAAAACTCACTCTTACCCTGTTGTGAGATTTTCCATTTAAAGGTGATGGACCTGTGTGTGAAGGGGAATGTCTTAAGATGGATGTAATCCCTGGTGTCTGTGGACAAGGACATCGAGTCTGTCAATTCCATGTTTACAAAAGGAGAACTTTGCTCTGGTGGCTGGGAGAGGGTGCTGGCTAAAAGATGAACAATCTATCAGAGTTCATGGAAGAGAAATGCACCAATAGCAGGGGACAATAAATCTGATGATGGAAGATTCTGGTATAATAATAATAATAATAATAATAACATTAATATTAGCTACCAATGATGGTATGTCTAATATGAACCAAATTTGTGTCATTTATAATCACATACACACCAGGTAGCCATTAATATGCAGTTTACAAATAGTAACACTGAAGCTCTTAGAGGCTATTCTCCCTGGGTCACAGACCTACTGATTTTGAGCCCATGTGTGTCTGACCCAAAGTTTCTACATTGACCCTCAGCCAATAATATTAAGTAATATTGAGTGACTATGTGCCTGCTCAGTGATAGTTTTGTTGATGCTGAGCATATTACAGGCATTTTCCTTTTTTTTTTTTTATTGAAAGTATCTTCTGATGCACTCAAATCAGTGTGCCTAGAAGTAGGCAGTTAATGTAAACCTGCAGAGCTGTCTAGAGTAGAGAATGCTCTCCCTTATGAGTGAGGGGCTTTTGCCAAAAACAAGTGGGCAATTCCCATAAAGCAACTTTGGTTGTGTCAAAAGCACTGATATAGAAGAATTAAGTGAATAAATGTTAGTTTGCAGTAAAATGGGGTAAAAAGAAGAGGTGAAGGGCAGGAGATAGTAGTAAGAGAACAATGGTTATTTCATTATTTATATCTTCTCTGTGGCCTTCCTTTTGCTGTCTGACTGGAACTGGTCCTGAATAAGTAGCTTCAAGCGTCGGTTGGTATCTTGTCTTGCTCAGTAAGTATGTTCAATGGGCAGGGGAAAATGATTATTTTCCATTGCACTGTTATTAGAAATTGAAGTCCCCATATAACAGAAGCAATTTTTCGGTTCTGTTGAGCTGCAGTTTGCTACCTTGTGAAAAATAAAGGCTGTGCAAAATATAAACCCTGAATATGACAATTTCAAGCTTTAAACCTTCAAGGAAAAATTCACAATTTTTCTATTTGAGAATATTATACATATATATATGTATATATATATACACACACATATATATATAATATTGTAAGAATATATGCATATAGGTGGAATTAAGGGAAATTAAGGAATGAAGAAAATGGGAAATTAATGAAATCTAATTTCCTAATTTATTTATTCTGCTTGGGGGTATACACACATACATACACATACAGTCACAGATTTTGTTCATCTCAGGACAATGAAAAGTGGCTGGTTCAGTTCAATTTACAGAAAGGTTAGAAAAACCTCTTTAGACCCCTATCATTCTTACCCATCTGCTGCTCTCTCCCAGACCTTGCCTTATTCATTCATGGCATAGCAATGATGCCCTGGAAGGTGCCAAGCCTCAGGGGCTTGGGAAAGCACAGCACCAGCTCAGGCCTCGTATCTCAAGTTAAGGTTAGTATTTGTGCATAGGCTCATTTTATTTAGGCCTCAGCCCTCTAGTCCTGTACTCATTTGTGTGCCAAATGATAGCAATTCCCTTCAAGCAGAATTTAACCTGAAGCAATTGTATTCTTGCAAAGGTCTAAGTTAGTACAGGGAAGGTGGCCTAGGGAATGAATGGCAAAGGAAGGGATTGATGTCCACCTGACCTGTAAGTGAGTCATGTCTAATTTATGTTTTCATTATTACTTATATTACAACAAATATTTACTTTTAGAGGATATGGCAATAAGTTAGGCACACTCTCTGTCTTCAAGGCATTGCAGTCTAATAGGGGTGATGGACTTGTACAAAACCACTTAGGTATCATAAGATGAGTACTGTATGTGGGAATAAGCAAAAACATGTAAAGTGTATAGGGAAGGAACCATCCATCCATCTTCTTTTGCCAAAACATTTGACATGCATTTACATGAGGATTTCCTCTCTCTCCCCATGTACAGTTTACCAAATCCTGTCATTCTTAACTTTTTACTGTCTCACAAACTCACCTTTCCTTCCATTCCCAGAACAGTATGTTATTTTAGGAAGACCCTCTCCCACCTACATATCTGCAGCAGGCTCCTTACATCGCTCCCTTCCTCACATTGCCTGCCACATATCTTTCTCTGCATTTAATCCTCCAGTGCTTCTTCACTGACTTCAGGAAGATGTCCAAGGAACATCTTTGGTGTGATTTTAATCACACCGATGGTTTTTGAGCACCTACTACGTTCCAAAGTTCTCTGTAGTGCTAGCAATGGTTGTGGCATCTGGCTAAGATGTTTACCAAATAAAGTTCAAATAAAGCTGTCAAATACATTCAGAACCCTAGGTTTGTTGGGAGAATAAAATGAGGTACCTGTGACAATGCTCTAAACATGAAAGTACACAGGTAAGGGCTTGCCAAAGCATATCTCAGGATGTTAGAGAGTTTTATGGCAGTGTTGCCTCCCTGGTATAGGAAAGGGGAATCTAATACCTTTAAAATACCTTATGTTTCTAGTAGTTGCTCTTAAGACAGCTTACTGTATTGATTAGGAAGATCTGGCTTTAATTGATAGAGTTGCCATTTATTAGCCCTACAACCTTGAGCAAGTCCTTCAAACTACCTAAGCCTGAGTTTCTTCATCTGTAAAACTAAGGTTATTATAATATCCACAGTTTGTTGTGAAGATTAAATGAAAAGATGTAGGGAGCATGTACATGCTCAGTGCCTGGCATGTAATAAATGCTCAATAAATGCCAACTATTTTTATTTCCCTTTGTGAAACCAGGCATTTCATGGGGCCAATGCACTGTTAAGAGTGTGAAATCATATGAATTCACTGTGCTTATTTTCATCTATAGTTCTTTGGCTGTTTTCCTTCCCTTTTCTCTCTAGTATTCTCTAATTCCAAAACCCTTCATTTCTGCTAAAAATATGTTAAGGTTTTAAGTACTGAGACTGAAGAGGAGGGAACTCATTCCAGAGACCGAAAAAAAAAAGCCCATTTGTGAAAATCAAATCTGTCCAGAGCAAGTCTGCCAAGCAGAGAACAGTTAGCTGAGCAGTTCTCACGCAGTCTGGGCCCAGGTGTGGGCTGACAAAAGCAGCCCCGCTGTGTGAATGAATGCGACAAGGCAAAAGTTCACAACTTGTAAAGTGCGAGCCCCTTTCTCATGGAAGGCACATGAAAAATGCTAACTTCTTGGACAGAGAAAACATGCTATTTGGTTTGAAATATATATGTATATATGAATATATTTCTCCCTCTTGGGTCTTATCAAGAAGACCATATTTTTTAAAAAGGCTTAACTTCTTTTCTGTCCAAATTGGGGTTGTGTCTAAGTTAATGGAACTCTGGGGAAAGATGTATGACTGATCCCATTTTGAACGTGCTCTCCAGAGACTCTTTGGGGAAACTCCTACCTGATGACAGAACGAAACAAATCTGAGATCAGTCAAGCAAAAGGAAACATATTTTATTTACAAAATTACTAATAAATCCTTCCTACTGCATTTTAAGTTCACTCTCTAGAAGTAGCCATTATGAGATCGCATAAGGAGAGTGTATATATGGCGTCACTGATCAAGCCTGTCTAGGAGACACACCTAAGCAGTATGTCTGGGGAAAAGCACAGCCTAAATGAACCCAGAGGATTCTCAACTCAATGTGATGCCATGGCTTTTCTGTCTTCATCAGCTGTTTTTATTTCTTTACTCAGTTAAAAGAAATACATTGCCTAAATATTACAAAGCAAATACCTCATGGGTATATTAATTTTCTTCCTTCTTTTCTCTTACCCTTGTCTTTTTTTGCCCATCCTTCTGTTGCTTCTTGTCTTTTTCAATGGCTTTTTTCCTTTTCTAGCTCTTTTCATACATTCTTTTCTTTTCAACCAGTTTTATTTTTCTCTGACTGTATTTATCCATTTTTTTTCTTCCCTACCTTTTTATTTCTTTCTTACCCCACTTGTAGGAATTCATTTAGGGAGGAGGAGATTTATTCTTTGAAGATTAAACAAGATGGCCATTTTCCAGGCTGTATCATTCCAGTATCAGAGAATGTTAGGCCCTTCTGCTGTTTAAGAATAGAGGCCATAGTTTTAGGGTGATTTTGATAAAAATTACATCTTGTTTTCTTGTTCATTTTGCTTCTTGTCCATAAAGTCTTTCTGTTTACTTTTATGTTTATATACTGTGAGGCTACCAGTGTTCATATTCAATGTGTGTACATTGCAGCAGACTTTCAGATCTGAGCTCATTAGTGTTGTTAAGGCCATGGTACCTGAGAAACAGGGGATAACGGATAATACAGTTCAGTTCCATAAACTGGCTCCTGTATGCCAAGTACTGTATACTCAGAGACAAAGAAGCAGCAGACTTTGCCTCTTAGGAGCTCCCAGTGTATTGCAGACAAGTTTGATGCAAAGAGCTAAGTGCTAAACCACTGGTATAAACAAAGTACTACCCAAACATAAAGGAAGGAGATTTCTTTTTCTCTTTCTTCCTTTCTTTCTTTCCTTCTTTCTTTCTATCAGGAATGAGTGTTATGGAAGATGAAGGGATTTAAACAATAAACAGGATTTCTAAATGTGATGGGAAGGGCACTTATGTAGAGGGAGCAGCCTGTACAAAGGAACAAAATCATAAAATACATAGGGAATTTCTGCCATTAATTAGTAGACCATTGTGAAAAGGGTAAGTGCTGATAGGAGATAAGATATTTTGCTGTAATGATTGTGAAGGTTTCAGGTGATAAAATTTAGACTTTGTTATAGGCAATATGTTCTGGGACAATTCTGGTGAAATCCCTACAGAGGGGTCTGAATCATTTATCACCCCATGTTATAACAATTTCCCTCCTTATAGTAATGGGGACTAGTATTATATTTTGACTATTTTTTCTAAGTGATATTTGTCAAACTGTTTTGTGTTTGTTCATGCAGGATAACCTGCATTTTTTGCCCCAGGGAGAATAAGAACATCTGCAAATCCTCTTCTCTTAGGAGATTTTAGTCCTTGCTAAAGGCTGAAAAGACTTAGCCCCAGGGACTAGTTCTGGTCATAAACTTTATGTTATTCAATATTTGATCTATGCTAGACTGCATGTGTTCAGGGGGAATGTGGACACGAATTTTCAGCAAAAGGCTGAAAGCAATTTGGGGAATATCTCATTATACACCAGACATTGCATTTAATAAGAAAAAAAGGTTTGATTAAATCTGTTGACTGGTTACTATTCCTTAATGTTCTGGTATTACCATTTCATTACAATGAAAAGAATCACAATTTGGGTTTAGTCCAAAGAGTAGGCTCTTTCCAGTTTGGGCAAGATTGACAAAACCATTCTTGGCCATTGAATTAGAAGGAGGCTTAGAGGAGGAGCTGGCCAAAGATAGGAGGCTTAGTAAGTTGCAGGGGCTGTGTGTTGGGTGAAGGGTGTAAAGCAGTAATAGGGGGTTTCAAAAACTTTTTTATGGGGTCAAATTGATAAATTAAGTATTCTTTGGAAGTGGAGGATGAAGAAGAAAGAAGACTCAGAGAAGATTCAGAGGGTTGTAGATTTTGCGAATAAGCCAATACTGTTATTGAATAGGTTAGAGAACTCAAGAGGGTGAGGAACTCAACAGTTGAAAGAGAAAACTCCATCTGATTTGGGGCATGTCAGGAATAGGGGACCTGGGGTGTAGCTCAACAGAGATGTTTAACAGACAAATGGAAATTTGCATCTTGCACTCAGAAGACAGGTTGGGCATGGAGCAGTTAGTATACAGATAATAAAATGGATAATAATATATAGGGAATGGAGTTCTTGAATCAAGCCTTGAATCTGTAATTAAGTGGTTGAAATTAGACAGGCTGGTATTGACCTTTCTAGACTTCAGTGCCTTTTTCTGAGGTCTCCAGGTTCCCTTCCACAAACTGTTGAACAGTGCAAAGCAGTGCTGGCAGATCAAATCCTCTCCTGGCTTTGTATCCTGCCTCATGATTTGTGTGATGGGCTGAAGGAGGACAGAGACTGCGGAACCCAGATGAGGTTTGTAGGTTGATTTCTTTGTCACACCTCTGATGAATCTTCCTGTTTAGAAAACTGCTTATCACACTGGAAAATTACAGTCTTCAGTTCTAAAAACTCTCATTTATTTCAAAAAAAGAAAGAAAGAAAATGCTGGCACTAAAAAAAAAAATCATCATCCACAAAACAATGTACTTGAAAAGCTACAGTTCATATTTATAAAAAAAATAGTGCCAGTTCCTTTGGCTCAACATAAGTATGTGAGGATTGTGAGGTTGCTAAAGTGTTTGACCTAGTGGAGTTATAAAAAACAAAAACAGAAACAAAAAACAATACAAAACAGTGAATTCCTTTTCAACACCTGGCCTGTCAATCTCCAGTTCCCCAAGGAGAGCTGTATTTTCCACTGGAAACAAACCTCTGCAGTTGGTTGGTGTGGATTAAGTGTATGATTGATGCCTCTGCTCTGCACTCTCAGCTGCAGAGGAGATCGGATGGGCCCAAACCAGACCTCACTTGATGCTGGACAAAGCTCATGAATCATTAGAGAGGCAACTTCTGCCACTTATTAGTCAAATGGTGGGGGAAGTGCTGTAGGACTATGTGCCTCTAGGGAAGAAATACTGAGAAGGTCTTAAAACAATTTACACGTGAAAGAAGAAACAGGTAAGAGGGAGGGAAAATGCTATTTAAAATTCAACTTCTATTTATTCTATTTATTTATTTATTTATTTATTTATTTATTTATTTATTTTTATTAAAAAAAATTTTAATGTTTATTTATTTTGGAGACAGAGACAGACTGTGAGCGGGGGAGGGGCAGAGAAAGAAGGAGACCCACAGTCTGAAACAGGCTCCAGGCTCTGAGCTGTCAGCTCAGAACCCGATGCAGGGCTGGAACCCAGGAACCACAAGTTCATGACCTGAGCCGAAGTTGGATGCTCAACCAACTGAGCCACCCAGGCGCCCCTCAACTTCTATTTAAAGACAATGAATCTTGTCCATCCTTTTGCTGCTAAAAGAATAGATTATCTATCTACTTTGGAAGGTTTGATATCTATAAAGATAGACCTAAATGGGCAATTTGTCAATGAATCAGTAGTTCTCAATCTTGAGAATGAGCGTCACCTGGAGTGGTTTATAAGCATGAGAAGGCTCAAGTCTTGCTCAAAGATGTTGACATCCTGAGTTTATATGTCTGGGTGGAGCTGGAGTGGTTTTACTCAGGCAACTAGAACGGGGATATTCCAAGCTTATTTGGAATGAGGATTTCTTGGGAGTGCTTGTTAAGAAAGGAGATTCCTGCACCATATGAACACTTTGATTTAGTAAAGGGGATTTGCAGGGATTCATATTTTAAATAAGCATCTAGGTCATTCTGAGGCAGATGATTCAGGAATGACACTTGACTAACACTGTGATTATGAATTTTGTTCAGAGTTAGGGATATCCTAGGATGGAGAAGAGGAATGAGGAGCAAGCTAGATGGTAAGAAGTGGGTTTCAACATGGGGTAGGGTAATAAGTGATTTATTATCCTTTTAGTAAATGAACAATTTATGAACAATAAACCATTTTAGATGAGAGGTATCTGAAAAAAGTACTACTAATAAAAGTAATTATAGCTAACATTTCTTGCATGTTTGAGAGAGCATCAAGCACTGTTGAATACATTTTGCATACATTAACTCATGTAACCCTTATAAACATCTTATAAGCATAAGGTAGGTACACTTACTTATCTCCATTTTACAGATGAGGAATTTTAGATACAGAGAGGTTAAATATTTGCCCAAACTCAAAAATGGCTGTGTCTTTGTCTGAATGAAGCCAGAATAAAGAACCTAGGAAACCTGGCTCCAGAGCCTATGCTGGAGTGTGTGATGGTTCATTTTATGTGTCAACTTGGTTAGGCCATGGTACCAAGATACTCGGTCAACAGCTAGTCTGGATGTTGCTGAGAAGGTACTTTTAAGATGACATTAACATTTAAATCAGTAGACTGTCCTCCAACAGATTATTCTCCATAATGTGGGTGGATTTCATCCAACGATCCAATCAGTTGAAGGTCTTAAGAGAAAAAGACCCATCTCTCCTGAGGAAGCAAAAATTCTGCCAGCAGATTTTGGACTTCCCAGCCTCTATAACTGTATGAGCCAATTAATTAAAATCAATCAATCAATCAATCAATCAATCTCCTCCCTGCCTCCCATGTCTGTCTCTTGTGTCTGGAGAACTCTGACTACTACAGAATGAAAACTTACTTTGATAACCCACAAAATTCAATAAAATTCAATTCTATACAGTACAAGAATTTTGTTAAAGCAGAAAAATCAAAGCTATGGATGACTTTGGGAACACAATAGCCTTGTACTTTCCCATGTTAGGAAATGTAAAGAAATCCTAAGGAGAACATACCTGCCATAAAACATGAAATGGAAGTTTAAGCTAATGTTATTTCTATTTTAATAGGGCAGAGTAATGACATCTAACATCTAATTACACCCAAAGCTGTCACCACCTATAACCCCTTTTTTCTTAATCCAAATTTCTTTTTTATTCATATGTATAAGCCTGTCTTCTGAAGTTGCACTTAATAAAAAATATTCATGTAATTAAAAGTCCAAGTTATTAAGATTTGTACTAATGTTGCCCTTGATATGTATAGAAAAGATTATAAGAAAAAAATCTATGTAGATACAGATATATATATAATAAATATACATATTTATACATATATACATATTTATATATTTATACATATTTATACATATACATATATTACATATATATTATATATATATAGTTGTATTCATCTAGATGTATATGATCAGCTGCAAGGATTACTTGAAAGTCATCCCTTTGAATAACCTCTTTCTGTTATTATTTTATCCTTGTTAACAAATATTACATTTTTTTCCTTGTCATGTCATGGATATCCTTTACCAGGCACACAGCACATTTTCACAAAGTACTTCTTCAAGTCTGACCCTCATCCCTCATCCCCTTACCTGGGAAGAAGCTGTGGTCTTACTGGGGAAAGGAGATCACATGGAAACAAATATTCATGGTAACATGTGATAAAAGTTACAAAAACAATGGAAAAAATCCATGAAAGGCAAAGAAGGTAGTAGCAAGAAGATTTTTTTTTATTTAAAAAAAATTTTTTTTACATTTATTTATTTTTGAGAGACAGCGTGAGCAAGGGAGGGGCAGAGAGAGAGAAAGTGAGACACATAATCAGAAGCAGGCTCCAGGCTCTGAGCTGTCAGCACAGAGCCCGATGCGGGGCTTTAACCCATGAACCATGAGATCATGACCTGAGCTGAAGTCAGAAGCTCAACTGACTGAGCCACCCAGGTGCCCCAAGATTTTATAGAAAAAAAATGACTCTGTAAACTGCGTTTTGAAAGATGAGCAGCTGTTTTCTAGGTAAAGAAGGAGGGCAAAATGATGGTGGAGGCAGGAATGGGGAGATCATCTTCATTCAAGGAACATTTATGAGTTCAAAATAATAGGACTGGGCAGATTTGGGATGTAGATTGTGAGCAAAAGGGAAGAGTTTAGAATGAAATCCACAGAGAAATATATATTTTTTGTGAGATGTTGATATTATTTTTTAATTTTTTTTATTAAAAAAATTTTTTTAAAACGTTTATTATTGAGAGACGGAGAGAAACAGAGCATAAGCAGGGGAAGGGCTGAGAGATGGAGAGACACAGAATCTGAAGCAGGCTCCAGGCCTTGAGCTGTCAGCACAGAGCTCACCATGGGGCTTGAACTCACAAACCATGAGATCATGACCTGAGCCGAAGCCAGATGCTTAACCAACTGAGCCACCCAGGTGCCCCAGTCAAGTGTTGATTTTAAATACAGGTAACCTTATGTACTTAGGTCAATAGAGAGACCATGTATTTAAGGAGGGGCTTAATTTGGCTATTTCAAGGTCCTTCCAGTTCTAAAATTCCACACCTCTGTAGAACTAAAATCTAATGAAATGAATGAAGTTAAATATTTGAGATGGGCTGGAAAAAATACATGAAAAGAGACAATTTGTTTTCCTTGGCATTAATATTGAAAATCTCCTGACCAAAGGGAAATTCTGGAGGTGGGAAAAAGTTGTATCAATGGTTTCAGTTAAATTAGGAGGAAAGAACACAAGCATTTATTACAGCTTCCTTTCAAAATGACCATAACCAAATAAAAAATAAACCCCACAAAGACAAAGACAGCAGCAAAGGGAAGGATGGTAGAAGGGAGATATCAACAAAGTTTTGGGGATGAGAACCAGATCGGCCAGTGGTACAAGCCAAGTAAAGAAAGCAGAAATTGAAGCTCACAGAGTGAACAGTGAACAAGAAAGAAGCCAGTTTGTGTCCATAGAACTCTGGAAATGTTCAGAAAAACAGTCACTGGAAATCTCTGAAGGCTGGATTGAACAGTAGGGTTGAAAACAGAATTGCTAAAAAGTCTGTAGAAGGAATTGTTGGAACCCTAAATACACTTTTCTGTTCTTGGTAGTGGGGATTTGTATTTTCCTAATAAGATGAAAGGTAGAGGTTTAATTCATGAGAAACTGACCCAGACAAGCTCTGACCTGAGGATCTCTAAGTACCTGGGGACAAGGGTGAGTCATCTAGAAAGCCAGAGGAATATGTAAGATGTATATAAAAACATCAGTCCTTCTTCTCATCAGCTTCCAGAATGTTGGCATCTAGACTGACTGACCATGTTTCTGCTCCCATCACCACCCCTCAACTTTTGACTTACATGTGCCCACGCAGATTAGAGGACTTCTCTCCAGAGTAACCAATTGGTACAGGGGAAAAGATGTGCAGATAGTGAAAACTATGGAAGTCCCTTGAAGAAGATTGCTCACCATCTCAGCATCCTTCAATGAAGGTCCACCAGACATTTGCTAAGTTGTCAGTGTTTCACTCTTAAATATGAACAGGAAGGAACAACTGTCAAACTTTTGAAGAAAACAAGCAACATGAACACCACGAGCTAAAATGTTTACAATAAAGTAAGAAAGGTAGAATACTGAGACAATGTAGGAAACAGAAAAACAAAACAAAACAAAAAATAAATTAATTAATACACTTATAAACTTGAGAAGGTACTTTATTCAAGAAATAAGAAAAAGATATTTTTAAAAAGGAACTTTCAAAAAAACCTGCACATAGTGAATCACATGAAAAAATAGAAGTCACCCTTAATATAAAGCCAATTTTGGCAAAAGGACAGAAATCGGAAAGCAAATGTTAAGACAATGGTAAGATCCAATATCTGTTTCATAAATGACCCAGAAGGAGTGACAGAAGAAGATAGAAATAAATATTCATATTCAGAAATATATGACTCATATGGGTCGTTTGTTGAAAAAGGTTTTCAAGTGGTGTTTATTAAAATAAAAGATGAGGTGAATGGATTAGTAAAATCCAGTATATACAAACAATAGAATATTATTCAGTCTTAAAAAAGGAAGGAAATACTGTCATATGCTGCAAATGCATGAAATGTGAAGATGTTATGATAAGTGAAATAAGCCAGTCACAAAAGGATAAAAACTGTGTGACTCTAGCTAATATGATATACCTAGATTAGTCAAATTCATAAAAACAAAGTAGAATGGTGGTTTCCAGGCACTGCCAGTAAGGGGAATGGGAAGTTATTGTTTAATGAATATGGAGTTTTAGTTTGGGAAGAAGAAAAAGTTCTGAAGATGGATGGTGGTGATGGTTGCACAACAACACGAATATACTTACTGCCATTGAAGTGTACACATAAAAAATAGTTAAAATAGTAAATTTTATTTTGCTATGCTATCATAATCAATCAATAATCTATGAAAGAAAAAAAATATGTGTTATAGGAAAATAATAGTGAGCAACAAATCCAGTAAAGTTGCTACTTAAATTCAAATAACTATTAATTATGAGACTATAAGAGCTTATTGCTACTCTTAAAGAATTTTAAAATGGAAGAGAAATATTTTTTTTAAAGTCTTAACTTTCTTTTGAATTAAAAAAGACTATTAGATCCAAAATCATGGATTCAACAGAAATTCTCCTTTTGCTGAAAGTGGGATATGGAAAAAGCAGGTGGTAGAAATGCCCCAGTGTTGGTAATGGAAAAAGCAGCAGATCAAGAGGATTATTGAGGCTTGGTGAGATCATTGTTGAAGGACCAACCACAGTTCAATTTTACAGAGTTTTGCAAAAAGCTAAAAAGTTGGTCTAATTTTGGCGTCTGACTACCTGATTTGGAGGAATCATTGGATAAAAAGGGAGCAAGGGACAGATCCAGTGGTAATGAAAGAGTAGAATAAAGATATGAAAGGTTGTGGTCAGAGAGGGACATTTCAGATTTTCAGACACATGACACAAAGCAATTATTTTTCGATAATGGAGTCCAAAGTGTTGGTATCCGAAATAGAAAAGGTTTAGTTGTGTTGGAGTTGAGGAAATTAAGGAACCATGAGGAGAAGATGGTAGAAAATGTCACCAGCCTTGTCTGTGATGCCACTGATGTGGATAGAAATGTAGAGGCAAGGAGGACTTGCTGAACCAGAGCCCGGAGTCTCAGAAGGCAATTACAACATGTTGGTGGATGCAGTACCTATGGATAAGGTAAGGGAGGGAAGTGGAGATCAAGGACAACATGCATGGGTGTGGGAGAAGTGGCTTTCATTCATCTAGTTTTGTGGAAAGTGCTGAGAATAGAGTATTTCAATGTCACAATTAATTTGGTAGTATCTGGAATCATAAATGCCTATTTCAAAACTGTACACGTAGTACACTAATGTATTTTGTCAAACCATGTGAAATGCCAATACTGTATGGTGATCATAATAGAGCTTTCAAGGACTCCTCAACTTTCTGGTCATCAGAGAAACAAAAAAGGTTTTAGGAATAGTTTACATATTTTTATTATGTCATTTTAGGTAACTGATGAACTCAATTTTTTAAAAATGCAATATGGAAAACATCTTTTTCATATAAGATCATGGCTATGCACAGCGAATAGGATTCAAACAATTAAGACTTTTAACTTGTTTTAGTTCTGTAACCCTGTTAGGTATTCAAATGTAGTCTCAAAAAAAGTTTTAGGAAATTCTGAAAATAGGTTCTTCAGGTGTTCTGTTTCTAGACCCAAATGGAAATATTAGGAAACCAATGTAATGTGAAATATTCCATCTTTTGGTTGTATTCACTTACTGTGATCAGATTCAAGTAACATTTATTAAGTACCTGAACATTTTCTAGTTACCAGCCCACATGCTAGGTTCATTCATTATTACTCATACATTATTTTATTTATTTAATGGTAACTTCTCATGTAACTTTACACTATAGTGAGGTACTATGTTCTCATTCTACAGATAGGGAAACAGGTTCAGAAAAGATAAGTGATTTGGTCACATGGAGCAGATAAAGAGCAGAACTAGGAATAAAACCCAGGTCTCTTGACTGTAAATCTTGTATTCTTTTTGGTGGTCTATGATCATTACATTTAAACTTCTAAAAGAAAATTAAAAACAACATGTGGGGTAAGATATCTGTGAAAAGAGGGATGAAGTATTTATTATTTAAGTTCATACATTTCTATCTTCTATTATGTAGAAATTAAACTATACTTATGCATGATATTATACATGTCATAGTGTTGAATGAGGGGCCCTGTCATTGAGAGAAGTGGTAAGAAAATTGTCAGAATATCCCAGATTATGGAAGTATGGAAGAGAAGGTGGCACAAGGGAATGGCATGAGCATAGAAGAACGGTATAATGTAAGCAGTATTTTGACCTGAACTCTGTGACCTGTAAGTTTGGAAATATGAAGTGTGTGTGTTTGTGTGTGTGTGTGTGTGTGTGTGTGTGTGTGTGTGCATATGTGTATGTGTGTATGTGTGCATGCATGCATATGTTTATTTTCTATGAATTTTAACATGTATTTATCTGAAATACCTTATATATTTCCTTATTAAAAATTTGAACTTATGTAAAACTAATAAAATAGACCGTGATCATCTTACTGAAAGATTATTTAGTTTACATAAGTACCACCACAATTTAAATATTATGTGATTCATATTTGACTTTTAGAAATACATCTGTTATGTAAAGCAACTTGCACATATCATTCAGAAACTCCAGGTCTATAAAAAATGTTAAAATATTAAAAAAAATAAAAATTAAAAAAAATAAAATAATTTAAAAAATATGAATATAAACTCCAGGTCTATATAAATTTCTGGATAGCACAGTGTTTCTTATTTATCTTAATACTGAGATTCTTGATATTTTATGGGTCATGACCCCTTTAAGAATTTGATGAAAACTATGAAGCTGCTTTGGAGAAAAACAGATACATGCATAAATGCCAACAATCCTGGATTCCATGATAGGGATTTGTGAACTTATTGGCATCAACCCCTGGACTCCTAGGGTTAAGAACCACCTAGTAGCTTTCACAGATAGATCTTTATGCTCCTCAACCCGTAAATATGGGAGATAAGGTATGCCACGGTTCAACCTCATCTCCTAATTCACTGCAACTCTAGTCCCATCCAAACCTCTCACTGGCTGAAGGTAAGGGGAGGCACATAATCCTGTGCAGAAATAGCCAATAAGTCCTTAAAATGAAGTTATTTTGACTCATCTACTCTGGCTTGGAATTTTTTTAATTAGACACAAGCAATAAAACTTCAATTTTTTTTTTTACAGTTTCTAGAATTTTTATTTATTTATTTTTTATTATTTTTTTAATATATGAAATTTATTGTCAAATTGGTTTCCATACAACACCCAGTGCTCATCCCAAAAGGTGCCCTCCTCAATACCCATCACCCACCCTCCCCTCCCTCCCATCCCCCATCAACCCTCAGTTTGTTCTCAGTTTTTAACAGTCTCTTATGCTTTGGCTCTCTCCCACTCTAACCTCTTTTTTTTTTTTTTCCTTCCCCTCCTCCATGGGTTTCTGTTAAGTTTCTCAGGATCCACATAAGAGTGAAACCATATGGTATCTTTCTCTGTATGGCTTATTTCACTTAGCATCACACTCTCCAGTTCCATCCACGTTGCTACAAAAGGCCATATTTCATTCTTTCATTGCCACGTAGTATTCCATTGTGTATATAAACCACAATTTCTTTATCCATTCATCAGTTGATGGACATTTAGGCTCTTTCCATAGTTTGGCTATTGTTGAGAGTGCTGCTATAAACATTGGGGTACAAGTGCCCCTATGCATCAGTACTCCTGTATCCCTTGGGTAAATTCCTAGCAGTGCTATTGCTGGGTCATAGGGTAGGACTATTTTTAATTTTCTGAAGAACCTCCACACTGCTTTCCAGAGCGGCTGACCCAGTTTGCATTCCCACCAACAGTGCAAGAGGGTTCCCGTTTCTCCACATCCTCTCCAGCATCTATAGACTCCTGATTTGTTCATTTTGGCCACTCTGACTGGCGTGAGGTGATATCTGAGTGTGGTTTTGATTTGTATTTCCCTGATAAGGAGCGACGTTGAACATCTTTTCATGTGCCTGTTGGCCATCCGGATGTCTTCTTTAGAGAAGTGTCTATTCATGTTTTCTGCCCATTTCTTCACTGGGTTATTTGTTTTTTGGGTGTGGAGTTTGGTGAGCTCTTTATAGATTTTGGATACTAGCCCTTTGTCCGATATGTCATTTGCAAATATCTTTTCCCATTCCGTTGGTTGCCTTTTAGTTTTGTTGGTTGTTTCCTTTGCTGTGCAGAAGCTTTTTATCTTCATAAGGACCCAGTAATTCACTTTTGCTTTTAATTCCCTTGCCTTTGGGGATGGTGCCGAGTAAGAGATTGCTACGGCTGAGGTCAGAGAGGTCTTTTCCTGCTTTCTCCTCTAAGGTTTTGATGGTTTCCTGTCTCACATTCAGGTCCTTTATCCATTTTGAGTTTATTTTGGTGAATGGTGTGAGAAAGTGGTCTAGTTTCAACCTTCTGCATGTTGCTGTCCAGTTCTCCCAGCACCATTTGTTAAAGAGACTGTCTTTTGTCCATTGGATGTTCTTTCCTGCTTTGTCAAAGATGAGTTGGCCATACGTTTGTGGGTCTAGTTCTGGGGTTTCTATTCTATTCCATTGGTCTATGTGTCTGTTTTTGTGCCAATACCATGCTGTCTTGATGATGACAGCTTTGTAGTAGAGGCTAAAGTCTGGGATTGTGATGCCTCCTGCTTTGGTCTTCTTCTTCAAAATTACTTTGGATATTCGGGGCCTTTTGTGGTTCCATATGAATTTTAGGATTGCTTGTTCTAGTTTCGAGAAGAATGCTGGTGCAATTTTGATTGGGATTGCATTGAATGTGTAGATAGCTTTGGGTAGTATTGACATTTTGACAATATTTATTCTTCCAATCCATGAGCAGGGAATGTTTTTCCATTTCTTTAAATCTTCTTCAATTACCTTCATAAGCTTTCTATAGTTTTCAGCATACAGATCTTTTACATCTTTGGTTAGATTTATTCCTAGGTATTTTATGCTTCTTGGTGCAATTGTGAATGGGATCAGTTTCTTTATTTGTCTTTCTGTTGCTTCATTGTTAGTGTATAAGAATGCAACTGATTTCTGTACATTGATTTTGTATCCTGAAACTTTGCTGAATTCATGTATCAGTTCTAGCAGACTTTTGGTGGAGTCTATCGGATTTTCCATGTATAATATCATGTCATCTGCAAAAAGCGAAAGCTTGACTTCATCTTTGCCAATTTTGATGCCTTTGATTTCCTTTTGTTGTCTGATTGCTGATGCTAGAACTTCCAGCACTATGTTAAATAACAGCGGTGAGAGTGGGCATCCCTGTCGTGTTCCTGATCTCAGGGAAAAAGCTCTCAGTTTTTCCCCATTGAGGATGATGTTAGCTGTGGGCTTTTCATAAATGGCTTTTATGATGTTTAAGTATGTTCCTTCTATCCCGACTTTCTCAAGGGTTTTTATTAAGAAAGGGTGCTGGATTTTGTCAAAGGCCTTTTCTGCATCGATTGACAGGATCATATGGTTCTTCTCCTTTTTTTTGTTAATGTGATGTATCACGTTGATTGATTTGCGAATGTTGAACCAGCCCTGCATCCCTGAATGAATCCCACTTGATCATGGTGAATAATTCTTTTTATATGCCGTTGAATTCGATTTGCTAGTATCTTATTGAGAATTTTTGCATCCATATTCATCAAGGATATTGGCCTGTAGTTCTCTTTTTCTACTGGGTCTCTGTCTGGTTTAGGAATCAAAGTAATACTGGCTTCATAGAATGAGTCTGGAAGTTTTCCTTCCCTTTCTATTTCTTGGAATAGCTTGAGAAGGATAGGTATTATCTCTGCTTTAAACGTCTGGTAGAACTCCCCTGGGAAGCCATCTGGTCCTGGACTCTTATTTGTTGGGAGATTTTTGATAACCGATTCAATTTCTTCGCTGGTTATGGGTCTGTTCAAGCTTTCTATTTCCTCCTGATTGAGTTTTGGAAGAGTGTGGGTGTTTAGGAATTTGTCCATTTCTTCTAGGTTGTCCAATTTGTTGGCATATAATTTTTCATAGTATTCCCTGATAATTGTTTGTATCTCTGAGGGATTGGTTGTAATAATTCCATTTTCATTCATGATTTTATCTATTTGGGTCATCTCCCTTTTCTTTTTGAGAAGCCTGGCTAGAGGTTTGTCAATTTTGTTTATTTTTTCAAAAAACCAACTCTGGTTTCGTTGATCTGCTCTACAGTTTTTTTAGATTCTATATTGTTTATTTCTGCTCTGATCTTTATTATTTCTCTTCTTCTGCTGGGTTTAGGCTGCCTTTGCTGTTCTGCTTCTATTTCTTTTAGGTGTGCTGTTAGATTTTGTATTTGGGATTTTTCTTGTTTCTTGAGATAGGCCTAGATTGCAATGTATTTTCCTCTCAGGACTGCCTTCGCTGCGTCCCAAAGCGTTTGGATTGTTGTATTTTCATTTTCATTTCTTTCCATATATTTTTTAATTTCTTCTCTAATTGCCTGGATGACCCACTCATTCGTTAGTAAGGTGTTCTTTAACCTCCATGCTTTTGGAGGTTTTCCAGACTTTTTCCTGTGGTTGATTTCAAGCTTCATAGCATTGTGGTCTGAAAGTATGCATGGTATAGTTTCAATTCTTGTAAACTTATGAAGGGCTGTTTTGTGACCCAGTATATGATCTATCTTGGAGAATGTTCCATGTGCACTCAAGAAGAAAGTATATTCTGTTGCTTTGGGATGCAGAGTTCTAAATATATCTGTCAAGTCCATCTGATCCAATGTATCATTCAGGGCCCTTGTTTCTTTATTGACCATGTGTCTAGATGATCTATCCATTTCTGTAAGTGGGGTGTTAAAGTCCCCTGCAATTACCACATTCTTATCAATAAGGTTGCTTATGTTTATGAGTAATTGTTTTATATATTTGGGGGCTCTGGTATTCGGCGCATAGACATTTATAATTGTTAGCTCTTCCTGATGGATAGACCCTGTAATTATTATATAATGCCCTTCTTCATCTCTTGTTACAGCCTTTAATTTAAAGTCTAGTTTGTCTGATATAAGTACGGCTACTCCAGCTTTCTTTTGGCTTCCAGTAGCATGATAAATAGTTCTCCATCCCCTCACTCTCAATCTAAAGGTGTCCTCAGATCTAAACTGAGTCTCTTGCAGACAGCCAAAGATGGGTCTTGTTTTTTATCCATTCTGGTACCCTATGTCTTTTGGTTGGCGCATTTAATCCATTTACATTCAGTGTTATTATAGAAAGATACGGGTTTAGAGTCATTGTGATGTCTGTATGTTTTATGCTTGTAGTGATGTCTCTGCTACTTTGTCTCACAGGATACCCCTTAGGATCTCTTGTAGGGCTGGTTTAGTGGTGACAAATTCCTTCAGTTTTGTTTGTTTGGGAAGACCTTTATCTCTCCTTCTATTCTAAGTGACAGACTTGCTGGATAAAGGATTCTCGGCTGCATATTTTTTCTGTTTAGCACACTGAAGATATCGTGCCAATCCTTTCTGGCCTGCCAAGTTTCAAAAGAGAGATCAGTCACGAGTCTTATAGGTCTCCCTTTATATGTGAGGGCACGTTTATCCCTTGCTGCTTTCAGAATTTTCTCTTTATCCTTGTATTTTACCAGTTTCACTATGATATGTCGTGCAGAAGATCGATTCAAGTTATGTCTGAAGGGAGTTCTCTGTGCCTCTTGGATTTCAATGCCTTTTTCCTTCCCCAGTTCAGGGAAGTTCTCAGCTATTATTTCTTCAAGTACCCCTTCAGCACCTTTCCCTCTCTCTTCCTCCTCTGGGATACCAATTATGCATATATTATTTCTTTTTAGTGTATCACTTAGTTCTCTAATTTTCCCCTCATACTCCTGGATTTTTTTATCTCTCTTTCTCTCAGCTTCCTCTTTTTCCATAACTTTATCTTCTAGTTCACCTATTCTCTCTTCTGCCTCTTCAATCCGAGCTGTCATCGTTTCCATTTTGTTTTGCATTTCGTTTAAAGCGCTTTTCAGCTCCTCGTGACTGTTCCTTAGTCCCTTGATCTCTGTAGCAAGAGATTCTCTGCTGTCCTGTATACTGTTTTCAAGCCCAGCGATTAATTTTATCACTATTATTCTAAATGCACTTTCTGTTATATTATTTAAATCCTTTTTGATCAGTTCATTAGCTGTTGTTATTTCCTGGAAATTCTTCTGAGGGGAATTCTTCCGTTTGGTCATTTTGGGTAGTCCTTGGAGTGGTGAGGACCTACAGGGCACTTCCCCTGTGCTGTGGTGTATAACTGGAGTTGGCAGGTAGGCCACAGTCCGACCTGATGTCTGCCCCCAGCCCACCGCTGGGGCCATGGTCAGACTGGTGTGTGCCTTCTCTTCCCCTCTCCTAGGGGCAGGATTCACTGTGGGGTGGCGTGTCCCGTCTGGGCTACTTGCACACTGCCAGGCTTGTGTTGCTGGGGATCTGGCGTATTAGCTGGGGTGGGTCGGCAAGGTGCACGGGGGCAGGAGGGGCAGGCTTTGCTCGCTTCTCCTTAGGTGATCCACTTCAGGAGGGGCCCTGTGGCAGCAGGAGGGAGTCAGATCCGCTGCCGGAGGTTTGGCTCCACAGAAGCACAGCGTTGGGTGTTTGCGCGGAGCGAGCAAGTTCCCTGGCAGGAACTGGTTCTCTTTGGGATTTTGGCTGGGGGATGGGCGGGGGAGATGGCGCTGGTGAGCGCCTTTGTTCCCCGCCAACTGAGCTCTGCCATCCGGGGGCTCAGCAGCTCTCCCTCCCTTTGTCCTCCAGCCTTCCCGCTTTCTGAGCAGAGCTGTTAACTTATGACCTCCCAGACGCTAAGTCACGCTTGCTGTCGGAACACAGTCCGTCAGGCCCCTCCGCTTTTGCCAGCCAGACTCGGGGGCTCTGCTTGGCCGGCAGGCTGCCCCTCCGCCCCGGCCCCCTCCCGCCAGTCTGTGGAGCGCGCACCGCCGCGCCGCCCTTCCTACCCTCTTCCGTGGGCCTCTCGTCTGTGCTTGGCTCCGGAGACTCCGTTCTGCTAATCCTCTGGTGGTTTTCTGGGTTATTTAGGCAGGTGTAGGTGGAATCTAAGTGATCAGCAGGACACGCGGTGAGCCCAGCATCCTCCTACGCCATCTTCCCTCTGTCTCCTGGAGCACCTCAAATTTTTTTTTAAGTTGATTTATTTATTTTGACACAGAGTGAGAGAATGGGGAAGGGGCAGAAAGAGAGGGAAAGAGAGAATCCCAAGAGGTTCTGCACTGTCCGTGCAGAGCCGATGCCGGGCTCAAACTCAGGAACTGCAAGATCATGACCTGAGCTGAAATCAAGAGTCCAATGCCTAACCAGCTGAGTCACCCAGGTACTCCTCAAATTCTTTTTTAAATCACCAAATATTATAAAATAAGTGCTCCCACTCTGCCCCTGAGCCTCAGAGCATCATTGAGCCCCATTTTTTGGAGAATGTACCAGGATGGAGTAAAGTTCAGGTATGAGCTTAGGATGAAAAAAATTAGAGGGAGTCCTTAAAAATATTAATTATAATAAAAAACAGTGATTTTGCACTTTCACATGGCTGCCGTGTTTCAATTAAAATTAGGCATGAGAGGAATGGTGGTGGAGAAATGTCACTGCATCCATGTTGACAAGAATTTTCTCTAGCATCAGGGAGTTACAGAGTGTCCCTTTCAAATTTCGTCTTCAAGCTCAGGACTTGTCCTTGTGCCAAGGAAAAACTTAATTTGTAAATAAATATACAATATCTGAGGTCATTTCCAGTTTGTGATGCAATGGATCAAATTAATGGACAGACTTTTTTTTGTAGTAGCGTATTAGTTTTTTGTAGCAGACATTGTTATTTTTCACTGATAGACTGTTTCCCTTTCCTTCTGGGAACAAGAAAGTATTACACACTCCCCCTAACCTTGGAAGTTAGCTCAGGCCATTTGATTTTCTTTGGCCAGTGAAATTTAACTGAAATGAAACTTAATACGCATGATTCTTCACCTCTCCCTCCATCTGCCTCATTGACCTGTGGAATTCCAGATGGTGGTACCTCCATCATCTGTGCTTCTTGTGTGAGGATGACATGCATCAAAGGCCACTGCCAACTTGCAATGGATGCATAGCAGGAGCAAGAACAAGACCTTGGTTGTTATAAGCTGCTGGAACTTAGAGTTATTTGTTACAGCAGCATAACCTAGGCTGTTATGTTTGCCATTGGTATGTACTGAACTTATACGTTTATTTAAACAGTATAAATAAGTGAGATAGTGAATAGGTGAGACAGTGTATAGGGGGGAATGAATAGTGCCTTGCTTTTAATGGCTTGCCTGTTCCTCCATAAGAGCAACTTGGACATCTGTTCTGGGATTCTTGGCTATTCCAGAAAGCAAATATATGTGTGCAAACATATCCACAGCAATGATGCCTTAGAGAATTCACAATGGCTGAGTTGGCCCAGTGGCCCAGGCAAATAAACACCATTTGCTTTCTTTCCCCTTTCATTTTCTCTGAGAGCTGGAGACTATTTGAGTCATTCAGCTTCCTCCACTGGGACAATGGTGACAATGATCTTGTTGTTCTCTGGAGGCTCCATGTCACTGTCAAGTCACTTGAAACTGTAATAATCTGTGCAGGTCTGGTTGGGTCATGAAATCCCAGAGCCACTTCCTCATGCGTTATCTTGAATCCCCCTCATTTTTTTCTATGAACAGAAGAATCTCTCAGGATCCTTTAAAATATATCCATCACAGGCTTGACTACAATGGGAAAGACATTAGGGAAGGTGCTTTCACCATTAGCAGGTACAAATAGAACAAATCTCAATGAGTGACAGCAACAGGTGGTGAAGAGCTCATTCTTAGAATCCAAAAATTCACCAGCATCACTTTCTAATTTGAGAGAAAATGATATATATGTAGACAGGCAAATGTTGTCATGAGAAAGACAAAGGATTTGGAATAAATGATCTTGTCTCAAAAACAGTATCTACCATTTACCCAGCATTGTGGCTATAAATATCTATTTAATCTAAGCCCAGATTCTTTATTAACACTGATGGGTGCAATGATACCTGTCTTTCACATTAACCGTGAAAGTGTATTTCACAAAATGGACTTTCATTCAATGCTTCTCATTTTTTTAAAATACATAGTCAATGAATATTTCCACATTCTGGGTATCCATACATCTCGTCCTCAAGGGTGACATTTTCTCTTAATGCCCAATCAGCAATAATCTAAGCCTCCATCCGATCTAATCCAAGAAGTCCAGTGTTTTTCTTGATTTTACTCCTGAGTTGTTGGAGTTTTTTTTTTGTTTTGTTTTGTTTTTTTTTTTTGTTTTTTTTTTTTTTTTGAGAATCTCTGAGGATGTGTATACATTTCACAAATCTATCCTGGCTGTTTTTGTCACCTTAACCAGCTATCTGGCACTAGACTATTGCTCTGATCCTCTGCAAATCCCCCTTGCTCTTGTATAACTGTCTCCCCCAAGGTCCAGCTCTTCATCCCTACACTGCCATTTCCCAAATCTTGGCCCAGGACTATCCTTTTATTCCCTTAGCATGGCAAAGACTAAGCTCTGAGAATATTATCATAAAGGTTTAGGGACAATAGAAAATGATTTTAATGTGGTGGTGGGGTGGAGGAAGGGCTTACATGCTCATTAGTTTTCATAATCCCCAGGCCCAATCCTCCCCAAATGCTAGGCTTTCCAACTGGTCTGTGCAGAAACATCACCTGGGATTTATGTAGTTCCCTGTTAAACCCAAACTTAGTGAATCAGAATCTCTGAGAGTGGGGGATGGTAAAGGTATATTTTAATAAACTCTCTAAGAAGTATTTATAAAGTGGTTTCTCTATTGGAACACTGGAAATGAATTGTATGGGAACTTACACCCTAGTGCCATGTTGCAGAGTCCGGTTTGCATGTAACCAAAAAGAATGATTTGATTCTTTCTGACTTAGAGTCTGAGCTTCCAACTTCTCCAGGACTAGACTAAAGTAGCAAACAAACAAAATGAACAGTAACATCAGTGGCAGGAATAACAAAATTTCTAAAATCACCCTTTGGAGAAAACTATTATTTGCCTACCATCCCATTTCCCTTTTCTTCCTTCCTAATGGAACCCCATTTTGTTAAGCAACCAAGTGCTTAGTTTCTGATAATGAATTACGATTGGTCCAAGTCATTTTTTACTATCCTGCATCTCTTTCTTAGCCTATTTTTTACAGCTAGGGGTAGTAATATTACCAAATTCTGGACAATTGAGATGTAAAGGGAAATTTGTGGTGGAGGGTCTCTGAAAAAAACTTTTACTTTCCTATCTTGAATATAGATATGATAATTGAATAACTGGATTTGTGGCAACCATCTTTTGACTATGAGAGAAGGAAAAGAAAATTACAGAAACATTGTCAGGTGGCTAGACCAAAGTCAGAATTTGCCGACTCCCAGTCTTATTTTGATGGGAGAAAAATGAACTCCTATTTTTAAGCCACTGTACCTTTTCTTTGTTCTATTGTATATTGGTTACTGAAAGTATTCCCAATCTCAGGCTATTCTCCCTATAAAGTTAATACCACTTCAATGCCAACTACAATGATAATTGCTTTTTATACTACATGACCTATTTAGTTCCTCATTATTGCAAATGTCTCCATTTCGGAAGAGGATCTTGGCTTTATTAGAAATTTCATATTTCCCCTTCAAATTGATGAACAAGTTTGTCCTTAGAACTTTGGTCTGAAAGTAGATTGTTCTGCACCCCTGAAGAAAGAGGAAAAAGTGCTATCATCTTTGAAATAAGCCTTTTCCCTTTACTACCTCATCTTCCTCAATCCCTCACATATATACTCCATTCATAGTTTGAGAAATAAAACACCCTTTACACCACAAATATGTGGTATGTAAAAATCTTCATTGGCATTTTCCAGTCTCCTAACAAATTTTCCCATATCTCCAAAACATTTGCAAACTATATATCTGATAAGAGGTTACTATCCAAAATAGATAAGGAAATCATACAACTCAACAACAAAAACAAGACAGCAAAACAAAATACAACAATAATCCAATTAAAAATGGGCAAGGGAACTGAATAATCTTTTTTCCTAAGAAGACATACAAATGGCCAAAAGGCATATGAAAAGGTGCTCAAAAATCACTGATTGTCAGGGAAAAGCAAATCAAAACCACAATGAGATATGATCTCACACCTGTTTAGATTGCTGTTATCAAAAAGAAATAAGATAAGTGTTGGTGAAAATGTGGAGAAAAAGGAACCCTGATATATTGTTAGTGGGAATGTACATTAGTGTAGGCATTATGTAAGCAGTTCCTCAAAAAAAAAAAAAAAAATGAATGAACTACCATACAATCGAGAAATCCATTGGATATATACCCAAAGAAGATGAAATGAGTGTGTTGAGATAAATATTTGGGTCCAAACCAAAGACAACCCATATTAAATTACTCTAAAGAAGTGTAATACAAAGTTTATTTCAAGGAACATGATTTCCTTAGGGCATTTTCAAAAAGAAAAAAAAAAGAAAAAGAAGGTGGAGGAGGAGGAAGGGGAAGGGGAAGAGGAGGGGAGAGGAGGAAGAGTTTCAAGAGAAAATAATGATAGAAACATTGTATATTGTATCTCAATTTTAGAGATGTATTTTTCCAATTCCTCATATGCTTCTGGCCACCACAGGGACCTTAAACATGTTCTTTTGTCCAGAAATCTCTTCTCCTTTCCTCCTCACTTAAAGTTGTCTTTTATTCTTGATGCCATTATTTCTCCTGACCATCCCTGACCAGGCTGAAGTCTCCTCTTGTGCATACTTGAGTACTTGTGTACCTCTCCAAAGCAGTACTACAATGATCATTTTATGTTTTGTTTGTATAATTTATGTGATAAATGTCTATCTTTCTCACTAGATTGCAAACTCTATAAAGATAAGCACTATGCCTATTTGTCACTCAACAGAGTATTTTTAGTATCTAATACATGGTAGGAACTTAAATAGCTGTTTATGGAATGAATGAACACAGGAGGAATATTTACATATTAATAGCTCATAAATACCCTATAGTAAAAACATCTTATTTTTTATCTTTTATTTTTTATTATTTTTTTCTTTCTATAATTTATTTGCTTTTTATAATTTATATCCAAGTAATTTAGCACATGGTGCAAAATGATTTCAGAAGTAGATTCCTTAAACCCCTTACCCACTTAGTCCATCCCCTCTCGCACAACCCCTCCAGCAACCTTCTGTTTGTTCTCTATATTTAAGAGTCTCTTATGTTTTGTCCCCCTCCCTGTTTTTATATTATTTTTGCTTCCCTTCCCTTATGTTCATCTGTTTTGTATCTTGAAGTCCTCATATGAGTGAAGTCATCTGATATTTGTCTTTCTCTGACTAATTTCACTTAGCGTAATACCCTCTAGTTCCATCCACGTAGTTGCAAATGGCAAGATTTCATTCTTTTTGTTTGCAGAGTAATACTCTATTGTATGTATATACCACATCTTCCTTATCCATTCATCTATTGATGGACATTTGGGCTCTTTCCATACTTTGGTTATTGTCGATAGTGCAGCTATAAACATTGGGTTGCATGTGTCCCTTCAAAACAGCACACCTGTATCCTTTGGGCAAATACCTAGTAGTACTATTGCTGGGTTGTAGGGTAGTTCTATTTTTAATTTTTTGAGGAACCTATATACTGTTTGCCAGAGTGGCTGCACCAGTTTGCATTCCTACTAGCAGTGCAAAAGAGATTTTCTTTCTCCACATCCTTGCCAACATCTATTGTGGCCTGAGTTGTGAATGTTAGCCATTCTGACAGGTGTGAGGTGATAACTCATTATGGTTTCGGTTTGTATTTCCCTGATGATGAGTGATGAGCATTTTTATCATGTGTCGGTTGACCATCTGGATGTCTTCTTTGGAGGAATGTCTGTTCATGTCTTTTGCCCATTTCCTCACTGGATTATTTGTTTTTTGGGTGTTGAGTTTGATAAGTTCTTTATAGATTTTGAATACTAACCCTTTATCTGATATGTCATTTGCAAATATCTTCTCCCATTCTGTCAGTCACCTTTTAGTTTTGCTGATTGTTTCCTTCACTGTGCAGAAGCGTTTTATTTTGGTGAAGTTCCAATAGTTCATTTTTGCTTTTGTTTCCCTTGCCTCCAGAGACATGTTGAGTAATAAGTTACTGCGGCCAAGATCAAAGAGGTTTTTGCCTGCTTTCTCCTTGAGGATTTTGATGGCTTCCTGTCTTACATTTAGGTATTTCATCCATTTTGAGTTTATTTTTGTGTATGGTATAAGAAAGTGGTCCAGGTTCATTTCTCTACATGTCGCTGTTCAGTTTTCCAAGCACCATTTGCTGAAGAGACTGTCTTTATTCCATTGGGTATTCTTTCCTGATCTGGTCAAAGATTAGTTGATTATACATTTCTGGGTCCATTTCTGGGTTCTCTATTCTGTTCCATTGATCTCAGTGTCTGTTTTTGTGCTAGTAGCATACCATCTTGATGATTACAACTTTGTAATATATCTTGAAGTCCGGAATTGTGATGCCTCCAGCTTTGGATTTCTTTTTCAAGATTGCTTTGGCTATTAGAGGTCTTTTCTGGTTCTATGCAAATTTTAGGATTGTTTGTTCTAGCTCTGTGGGGAATGCTGGTGTTATTTTGATAGGGATTGCATTGAATATGTAGATTTCTTTGGGTAGCATTGCCATTTTAACAATATTTGTTCTTCCTATCCAGGAGAATGGAATATTTTTTTCCATTTTTTTGTGTCTTCTTCAATTTCTTTCATAAGCTTTCTATAGTTTTCAGTGTATAGATTTTTCACCACTTTGCTTATATTTATTTCTAGGTATATTATGCTTTTTTTGTGCAGTTGTAAATGGGATCAATTCCTTGATTTCTCTTTCTGTTGCTTTATTATTGGTGTATAGGAATGCAACTGATTTCTGTGCATTGATTTTATATCCTGCGACTTTGCTGAATTTATGGATCAGTTCTAGAAGTTTTTTGGTGGAATCTTTTGGGTTTTCCATATAGAGTATAGTGTCACCTGCAAAGAGTGAAAGTTTGACTTCCTCCCAGCCAATTTGGATGTCTTTTATTTCTTTGTTTTGTCTGATTGCTGATGCTAAGACTGCCAATACTTGGTTGAATAACAGTGGCAAGAGTGGACATCCCTGTCTTGTTCCTAAACTTAGGGGGAAAGCTCTCAGTTTTTTCCCATTGAGGATGACATTAGTGGTGGGTCTTTCATATATGGCTTTTATGATCTTGAGATATGATCCTTCTATCCCTACTTTCTTGAGGGTTTTTTATCAAGAAAGGATGCTGTATGTTGTCAAATGTTTTCTCTGCATCCATTGAGAGGATCATGTGGTTCTTGCCTTTCTTTTATTGATGTGATGTATCACATTGATTGTTTTTCGGATATTGAACTAGCCATACATCCCAGGTATAAATCCCACTTGATCATGGTGAATAATTTTTTTAATGTATTGTTGGATCCATTTGACTAGTATCTTGTTGAGGATTTTTGTGTCTGTGTTCATCAGGGAAACTGGTCTATAATTGTCCTTTTTAGTGGAGTCTTTGTCTGGTTTTGGAATCAAGGTAATGCTGGCTTCATAGAAAGAGTTTGGAAGTTTTTCTTCCATTTCTATTTTTTGGAACAGCTTCAAGAGAATAGATGTTAGTTCTTCTCTAAAAGTTTGGTAGAATTCCCCTGGAAAGCCATATGGCCCTGGACTCTCTTTTTTTGGGGAGATTTTTGATTACTAATTTGATTTATTTACTGGTTATGGGTCTGTTCAAATTTTCTATCTCTTCCTGTTTCAGTTTTGGTAGTGTACATGTTTCTAAGAATTTTTCCATTTATTCCAGATTGCCCATTTTATTGGTACATAATTGCTCGATATATTCTCTTATTATTGTTTTTATTTCTGCTGTGTTGGTTGTGATCTCTCCTCTTTCATTCTTGATTTTATTTATTTAGGTCCTTTCATTTTTCTTTTTGATCAAACTTGCTAGGGGTTTATCTATTTTGTTAATTCTTTCAAAGAACCATCTTCTGGTTTCATTGATCTGTTCTACTATTTATGTTTTGTTTTGTTTTGTTTTGTTTTGTTTTTTGTTTTGGTTTAGATATCATTGATTTATGCTCTAACCTTTATTATTTCCTGTCATCTGCTGGTTTGGGATTTTATTTGCTGGGTTTTTTTTTTTTTTTCCAGATCTTTAAGGTGTAAGGTTAGGTTGTGTATCTGTGACCTTTCTTCCTTCTTTAGGAAGGCTTGGATTGCTATATACTTCCCTCTTATGACTGCCTTTGCTGTGTCCCTGAGGTTTTGGGCTGTGGTGTCATTATTTTCATTGACTTCTATGTACTTTTTAATTTCTACTTTAACTTCTTGGTTAGCTCATTCATTCTTTAGTGGGATGGTCTTTAGTTTCCAAGTATTTGTTATCTTTCCACATTTTTTCTTGTGTTTAATTTCAAGTTTCATAGTGCTGTGGCCTAAAACTATGCATGGTATGATCTTGATCATTTTGTACTTGTTGAGGGCTGATTTGTGTCCCAATATGTGATCTATTCTGGAGAACATTCTATATGTACTGGAGAAGAATATGTATTCTGCTCTTTAGGATGAAATAGAATATGTAAGAAGATATCTGTTAAGTCCATCTGGTCCAGTGTGTCACTCAAACCATTGTTTCCTTGTTGATTTTCTGTTTAGATGATCTTTCCATTGTTGTAAGTGGGTTGTTGAAGTCCCCTACTATTATGGTATTATCAATGAGTTTCTTTATGTTTGTGATTAATTGATTTATATATTTGGGTGCTTTCACATTTGGAGCATAAATGTTTACAATTGTTAGATCTTGGTGGATAGACCCCTTAATTATGACATAATGCCCTTATTCATCTCTTGTTACAAGCTTTATTTTAAAGTCAAGATTTTATGATATAAGTATGGGTACTCTGGATTTCTTTTGGTGACCATTAGCATGATATATGGTTCTCCACCCCCTTACTTTCAATCTTAAGTTGTCTTTAGGTCTAAAATGGGTCTCTTGTAAACAATATAGATGGATCTTGTTTTCTTATCCATTCTGTTACCCTATGTCTTTTGATTGGATCATTTAGTCCATTGACGTTTAGAGTGAGTACTGAACTATATGAATTTATTGCCATTGTGTTGCCTGTAGAGTTGGAGTTTCTAGTGATGTTCTCTGGTCCTTTCTAGTCTTTGTTGCTTTTGGTATTTTTTTTTCTTCTGTCTCTTCTCCCCTCAGAGAGTTCCCCTTAAAATTTCTTGCAGGGATGGTTTAGTGGTCATGAACTCCTTTAATTTTTGTTTATCTGGGAAACTTTTTATCTCTCCTTCTATTTTGAATGACAGTCTTCTTGGATACAGAATTCTTGGCTGCACAATTTTTCAATTCAGCACATTGAATATATCCTGCTACTCCTTTCTGGCCTGCCAAGTTTCTATGGATAGGTCTGCTGCAAACCTGATCTGTCTTCCCTTGTAGGTTAAGGACTTTTTTTCCCTTGCTGCTTTCATGATTCTTCCTTGACTGAGTATTTTGCAGATTTGACTATGATAAGCCTTGTTGATGGTCGGTTTTTGTTGAATCTAATGGGAGTCCTCTGTGCTTCCTGGATTTTGATGTCGGTGTCTTTCCCCAGTTAAGGAAAGCTTTTCAGTATGATTTGCTCACATAACCCTTCTACCCCTTTTTCTCTTTCTTCATCTTCTTGGAGCCCTATGATTCTAATGTTTTTCCTTTTTAATGAGTCACTGATTTCTCTAGTTCTTAAATTATGCTCTTTTGCCTTAGTCTCTCTCTCTCTCTCTCTCTCTCTCTTTTTTTTTTTTTTTTTGCTTCATTGTTCTCCATAAGTTAGTTTGTTTTCTGTATCACTGATTCACTTCTCTGTCTCATCCATCCTCGCCTCTGTGGCATCCATTAGAGATTGCAGCTCAGGTATAGCATTTTTTAAATTTTATTCTGACTAGCTTTTATCTCCACAGAAAGGGATTCTAATCTTTTTTCAACCCCAGCTAGTATTCTTATTGTCGTGATTCTAAATTCTGGTTCAGACATCTTGTTTGTATTTGTGTTAACTAAGACCCTGGCTGTCATTTCTTCCTGTTCTTTCTTTTGGGGTGCATTCCTTCATTTTGTCATTTTGAAGGACAAAAAGGAATGAATAAGGTAAAAAAATTAAAATTAAAAATTAAAAACAACACAAAAAATCAAATAGAGGATGCTAGATCTTAGGTGTGTTCTGGTCTGGTTGTTGAAAGGAGCTTGATAGTTTAGAGAAAAAAGGGGAAAATAAGAAAAGAAAAAAAAAGGGGAAATGTTTGAAAATTTGAAAAAAAATGAATACAATGAAATAAAATAAAATTAAATGATGGAAGTAAAAAAATAGAATTTAGAAAATGTACAAAAAAGTAAAAACTATAGTAGAAAAAAATTAAAGAAAAATATTTTAATAGAAATGGAAAATAAAAATTAAGTTTTTCTCTTTCTGTATTCAAGAATAAGAAAAGAAAAGAAGAAAATTGAATAGATGGATGAGCAAACAGACTGATGTACAATTGAAATTATATTGGATTCCCCTAGAAGTCAAACTATGAAGCACTTTATATTCCATAAACCCAGCAGGCAGAGAGATTTGTGTTGTTCCTGAAGAGTGGTGTTGGCCCAGTTCAATGGGGCTTATTGTAATGGCTCCATTCTCCACTAGATGGCTCTATTTAGCTTACTGGGGTGGATTGTTGTGACTCCTGTAGGTGTGTATGCACATGCACAGGAGAGGTGAAAATGACATCACCCAGCTACTCAGTCTCTAGTATCAGAACTCTGTGCCCTCCCCAACCAGCAATCATGCACCACTCCTTTGTCTCCAACTTCCATCCACTCCCTGCATTTACACTGTGACCAAACCAACAGGTTATCAGGCAGCACCTCCCTCGTGAGTTTTATCTCAGATGCAGCTGTTTTTCCCAACACCTCCCTTCTGAGGGGCTGTGACTTTGACTTGCTCAGACTTTCTTGGGGAGGGTCTCACTGAGAAAAGGCCAGGTGCCAGCCTGCCCCCAGGAATGTTCAGGAGAGCACTCTGCTGCTGGTGCCCAGAGACTGTGGCTGGGTGCCAGCCCGCCCCAGAAAAAGTTCCCCTGATCATGTAGCAGCATTTCAGGGATTATGGAAAATCACAACACACATCTGGCACCAGGCTTCCTCCTTAATATCCTTGTTCCAGCACCTGAGAATGTGGTTGTTCTCTGGGGTCCACTGGGACCTTTGCCTGTGGGGAGGTCAAACAGCTTCTACCAAATGTCCTCCCAACAAGGGAACTGCCTCTCCATGTGTGGCCCAATGACCCTGTGGACCTTGCTCTCCACTCCTGAGGATTCACCCTTCCCACCAGAGCACTGCCAGGTATCGAGCTGTAGAGTTTCAGATGCTGCACTCCCCCTGTTTATGGAGTCTTAATGGAATTTAAACCCTCTCCTTTCTCCTTTCTCCCTTTTTTGTTCAGTCCCTTGCATACTCTTTAGTTTCTCTCCAGCTGCTTTTGGGTGGGGGGTGATGCTTTCTGTATTCTTCCCCCTGTCTCCATCTTCTCTCTGCATGCAAAAATAGCTCCCTGTCCTCCACGGCTTTCTCCCACAGTTTACCTCCCCACACCACATACCTGCTGAGTTCTCTGGTTCAGGTTGTGCAGATTGTTGTATTAATCAGTTGTATAAATCAGTTTTCTAGGTGTGCAGGATGGTTTAGTGTTGATCTGGCTATATTTCAGGGATGAGAAACACAAAAAAATCTTGCATACTGTTCCACCATCTTGGCCTTGCCTCCAAAAACAATGTTATTAACTTTGTTTACCTATAGATTTCCCACATTTGTTTGAACCACAGAACTTTTTTTTTCCCCCATGTAACTCCTGTTAACATCCAACAGAAGGAGGATTCTAAAAAATAAATGAGAAAAAAACCTTTTCTAGAGCCACATATTTGGCCACACATTTTTAATGTTTTACAGTCTGAAGGACTCTTAAATTTATCTAGTTTAACCCGTTCATTTAGCAGAAAAGGAAAATAAGCCACAGTAATTACATATCCTTTCTAACATCACACAACTAGTTATTGGCAGATAAAAAGCAAAAATCAGGTTTTCTAATGTCTACTTAGTCCAGTGAACTGTGTCTTGTGTTACTTCCCTAAACCCAGAATTATGTGAAATTCAGTTGTAAAACAAAGTAGAAAACAGTGATGATGAGAAGGAAAGCTGGTAAATGCAAATAAAAAGGGCTAGCCAAATGTCTGAGGCTGGATACTCCCTTTACATGCTTTTGGCTTCTGCAATCTTGCCTCTTCCATCAGCTAGCAGCCAGGAACCAGAAGCTTGACTATACTAGTCCCGCCCAATCCGGAAGCACATATGTATAAAAGATCAGTAAAATCTGAGCTGGATGCTCAGCCTTTGGACGTGACTCTTCCAGCCCAGCACCGGTGCAAAATAAATAGTCTTTTCCGATTCCCTGAATGCTTGTTGCTTATCTCTTCCTGGGCACCGAGTACTTGCTGTAACAATGACAGGTTGTTAGGAATTTCATTTAAAGACATTCTAGTTTCTCTTCAGTTTCATTAAGGCATTTATTTGTGACCAAGTTGTGTAACATTTTTTTTAGATTTAGTCATTTAACATTAATGATTGTAATGTTAAAACCTAAAACACTGCCAATATATTCAATCCTTAGAGAGGATATTCATCAATACTAAGAAATTTCAGTTTCTACTTTTCAATATAACCTCCTTCTCCAACCTACTCTTACATTTAGCAATGATATAGTTCAAAGAAGACTGTACTTTGCTTGTCTTGTTACCCCTTTCCACAGCAGTTCTTTACATTATGAAATTTTTAGATAAAATTCACAGGACCTCAATTAGTTTTTGACAAGTGGTGCCAAGTTATCAAGTGGTCCACCAGTGGCACCATGGTGTTCCAACAGAGGCTGATGTTGTTACTTTATTAGCCTAGTTTGGCTCTGGCAAGGGATTGTTACTTCACCAGCACCCAGTGCAAAGATTTATTTCAGAGACTTTGGTTAAGCAACTTTTGTTTCACAGACATTTCTTTTGGAGAAAAGGAAGATACACAATATATCTTTATTATATCTTATTTGCTATAGTGAAAATTGCTTAAAATGGATAATATGATACAGCAAGATAAGGAATAAAGGGAAAGATAAGAAATGGTAATACAGGGACACCTGAGTGGCTCAGTCGTTGAGCATCCAACTCCTAGTTTAGCTCAGGTCATGACCCAGGGTTCTGGGATTGAGCCCTGAGTCAGGCTCTATGCTGAGCGTGGATCTCACTTAACATTCTCTCTCTCTCTCTCTCTCTCTCTCTCTGCTCATCTCCCTGGCTGGCACACATTCTCTCTCTGTTTCCAAAGAAAGAAAAGAAGGAAAGAAAGAAAGAAAGAAAGAAAGAAAGAAAGAAAGAAAGAAGTGGTGATACAGAGGAGTAAGGAGTAAAAATGGGTTAAGGAATAAATGACAGGAAACTGATGAAAAGCTTTATGTCATAAAGTACAGGAAACATTTACAGCCACACGTAAGTTTATTCATGTGGAATCTTCCTTTCCTCCTTTGCATATATGTTTCCATCTGTAAATGATCCTCAGAGCTACTCCTCCACCAAGCTTTAAAGAGTCCTTTGCCCTACTTTGGCATTCCTTTAACAGACTGTAGGATTCCTTTACTTATCCATCCTCCACCTCCTCACCCACTCCCACATATTCATACATAGACACTGTTTCTACATATTGGAAAATAGGGTTATGTATGTCACCGTGGAAAGATCACCTCAGTTTGGGAATCCAGTTGTTTCTTGAAGACTATGATTCTTGGGCTTTGACAGATTGTAATTAAACTGCTAACATCCCATTAGAAGAATGGAATTCAAAATCATTGCCTTGCCATAGGTCAGATATAATCCAAATAGAAACTAATCCAACTAATCCAAATGCTATATGGAATTAGTGCTAAACTGCAGTGAAAGAAATACAGACAAATCATATCAAGAATCAAGGAGTTTATAATCTAAAGAAGAAAAGAGAGATGAGAACTAGCATTTAATTGTACCTTCTATGTGTTTGAATCCTGAGAAAATTCAGTTTCTTTTAAACTACCTGAGAATATTTAGTTTAGTGTTCAACTCTTAGTACAGGGTCTACCAGAGTATTAGACCTTCATAAATATTTGCCAAATGGAGGAATGAATGCATAGTCCTATGAGGAATAAAAAACTCAAAGGAGTCACATAACTCTGAGGTTAAGACTTACTGTACAAACAGTAATGGCTACCATTTATTGAGCATTTTCTGTTTGTTCAAACCTTTCAGTGCAGGAGCTTGATCAACACAGCAGCCAGGTACATAACTCTTTGGTGTTCAGCAGACATGGGTTTACATTTTTGCTCTGCCAACATAGGATTATAAGACCAGAAGCTTCACATTTCCAAACCATAGTTTCTTCATATATAAAATACAAATGATAGTACCTCTCTTTTGAGTATTTCATGAAGATTAAATGAAAGAATATGTAAAGTGCCTGGCATAATGCCTATCACAGGGTAGTAGGCGAACAAAACTAAAATTGGAACCTAGCTGTGGAACAATGGATTGTGGTCCCCCAAAGATGTCCATATTCTAATCCCCAGAACTTGTCAATGTCAAAAGGGACTTTTCAGATGTAATTAAGTTAAGGTTCTTCAAATAGACAGATTATCCCCAATTATTTGGGTAAACCCAAGGTAAGGACATGGATCCTTTCAAGAGGGAAATACAAAGGTCAGTGTCAGAGACGGAGATGTGGTGATGAAGGGGAGCTCAAAGTGATACAGCCACAAGAAATTCAGGAAACCTCTAATAGATGGAAAAGGCAAAGACCTAATTCTTCTCTAGAGTCTTCAGAAAGAATGCAGCCCTGTCAACACCTTGAATTTAGCTCAGTGAGCCCCATTGTGAAAAAATGTAATGTAAAAATTTGCATTGCTTTTAAGTTTGTGATAATTTGCTATAGCAGCCATAGGGGACATGTACATGCTCTTTCCTCTCTCTATACCTTGCTGCCTTTTGCAATCCTCGTGTTGATTTTCTTTTGAATTCCTATCCTCTACCTGTATGCTATTTCTCCCCTAGATGATTTAGCCGGTCTGTTTCCACTGTTTGATTGCTTTTTCTGTGGCCACTAACTTGGGAGCTACATGAAGGAGAGAGAAAAGGGGGAGGAGAAAAGCAAATGAAACATTGGGTGAAATAAGAGCTTTTTTGAGGAAAGGTAGATCTTCTGTAACTGACTCCTAAACTGGAAACTGTATGCCTCCCTTGAGAAGGATGTGTTTTTTCCACCATTTTCCAAACATCCTTCTTCATGTGTCTTTCCTGTCTCTCCCAGGCACAAACACAGAGAATTTTGGAGAATCTGGAAGCCTCATCTAATGGAGGCCTAGGTTTGGACTCCAAATCTCCTGTATATTTTTTTCCATTTAAAAATGCATCCCTTAAAATATTGTTATTGCAAAATAAATAAATAAATAAAATATTGTTATTGTAGTAAATATGTGGGAACATCTTGGAGCTACATTTAAAGATAGTCATTAATTTATTCATTTATTAATTCAAAAAATTTATTTTTGAGAACTTTGCATGAGCCAAACACTCTTATGGGAATGCAATAGTAAGTGAACAGGTCAGATATAGTTCCTTCCCCCATTCAATTAAAATTCTGGTGAGAGAGATAGGACAACACAAGTAAATACATTTAACATGTGTGTCAAAAGAATTGCAAATTGTGCTAAATGTTACTAAAGAAAGGAAACAAAGACTGAGATAGCTCATAGGGTGTATGGGGTGTGAGATGAAGGGAGAAGGTTGCTGTAGATCGGTTACTTAAAGGAAGGTGTCAGATATTTAAACTACGTGGTGAGGAGAATAAGCAAATGGGTGGAGAGAGATTGTTGATGCATGACAGAAAGTGGGTAGCTAGAAAAGCAATGTTTTTGAGAAGACAGGGAAGGACATGAGCTTGACCTTCTCTAGCAAGGACAGTGATGAGGCAGGGGAGAAGTGCAAGTGTCAATGGTAGGAAGATGTTGCTGTAATCACTTAATGGCTTTTATTTTTCAATGAATTTATGAAAAGTCATCAACTGAGTATGAAAGTAAAATAGGTTAGTAGAAGGTTTGAGGAAAGAAGAGAGCACAAAATTGTCTCATTTGAATTAGATAACTAGCTTCCCTTCAGCTGACTCCATGCTTATCAAACAACTCTGTGGTTGTAATTAGGCTTCCTGTGGGAGTTGCCTACAGAGAGATGTGCAGGGCAGAGCCTCCAAATGTCAGCCCAGAGAAAGTTAGTGTTCTAGTAAAATGTCTCTTGTGAGTTTGTCTATGTGAGCCAACCTGGTCAACTCAGAAATGCAGAGAAGTTCAGACTGGAGGTGTAATCTGAAATGTGATGACCTCACCAACTTTATATATGGTTCTCCTGGAAAAATCCTTGACTTACCCAGCACTGTTTTTAAAACATTTTTTTTAATGTTTATTTATTTTTGAGACAGAGACAGAGCATGAACAAGGGAGGGTCAGACCGAGAGGGAGACACAGAATCCAAAGCAGGCTCCAGGCTCTGAGCTGTCAGCACAGAGCCTGACACGGGGCTTGAATCGTGAGATCATGACCTGAGCCGAAATCGGACGTTCAACCAACTGAACCACCCAGGCGCCCCATCCCAGCACATTTTTTTAAACTTCAGTAGGAATTATATCATTTACCTTCATTAGAGAGGCAAGTAAGGCTCATTCATTTAGGCCCACAACAGACTGTGCATTCCATCTCTTAAACAGTATCCTTGAATAATTATTACTTATGATCATTAATAGTCTCATAAAAATATCAGTTTATACCTCCAAATGCTCCTGCCTTTTATCTTAAAATGGCAAAATTTATGCTCTCTAATTTTTGTAGAAATAAAATGAGTAAACAAATAATAGAGACAAGGAAGATCTGAGATAAGCCCGGGAATTAAGGCAACTTCAGACCATGTCCAAGCTTGCAGCTAAATTTCCCTTGAAGATTTATAAAATATCCAGCTGATGTGTTCTTAATCCCTAGAAAAATAAAAGAGGGGTAGAAAAGTCAGTGAAATATAAGATTATCTAACTTTAGGTTATAAAATCTTGGGTAACCCAAGTACTGGTCATCTTCCTGCTCCCATTATGAAGATGCTTTTGGTTTCTAAACATACAAGGAAATGTAAGGAAATGTAAGGAGAGAGAGAGAGAGAAAGAGAGGGAGAGGAAGAGGGAGAGAGAGAGAGAAGACAGAAAGACACACAGAGAGAAACAGAGAAACAGAGAGAGAGAAAATAAAAAATTTTGTTGTAGACAAAACAAAAATTGCCTTGCATGATTGAACTCAGCAGAAACATCAGATCACAAAAACATGGCAGTGAATTTATTCAAAAATATTTATTGAGCATCTAATATGTACAAGTCACTGAACTAGGTATTGGACATACAGCAGCATATAAAATAGACTTTATGAAAAGTCCTACCATTGTGAAAACTTAAATTCTGGTGGATGGCACCTGACTTGCCACCCCACTACATCAGTGAATAGGTATATATCCTTTACCAGAAGTTTTCAACACATTGCTCTGAGATCCAGGGGAGTTGAAGGTCTTTTTCTTTCTTGGGTCAAACACAATTTGGCTGGGTACTTTGTCTCTCTCATTGACGTAAATGACAAAAGAAGTGATTTTCAGGTTTATAGTGATAATAAAACTTGAGCAGAAGGGACTGATGGTATTATTTACTATAGAAAAGGAAGTATATCTGTAGAGTAGTGATATTAGATCTATCAAGGTAGCATGCAAGTAACAAGAAAGCAGCCACCAAATATGATTGAATCCTTCCCTCAGTAGCAATAACATTGTCTTCTGTTCTATTGTCTTCTTTTCCATTTCATTTTCTGAGGAAACAAAATATTCTCTCTCTTTCACTGGAAGATTCTCAAACACACACAGGCATTTTCTATATGTCTCTGTCTCTCTCTCTGTCTCAGTCTCTCTCTCTCTCTCTCTCTCTCTCTCACACACACACACACACACACACTGCTTCACGCCAGCTGCTTCTGTGATTCATCTCAAAGCTGTTATCTAGAAACAAAGCCCATTTTCTCCCTCTTATCAATCACCTTAAACTTCTCTTTGAAGTAAAATCAGAAGTTCATCAGAGTCATTTCCCTGGTTGCTGAAAATTCCATCCCTGCATTTTCACACCAGGATTCTTAGACTGCCAGCTTTGCTCTTGGAATAACACGGGAACAGTCTTCCTCCTTTTATCTTTGCTCATGTGGTAAAGGAAGCACATTAGACAACACGGGAGCACATTAGATCCACACTTGTCTCTTTGGCATCGTTTATAGATTCTGCGTCAACGCTCAAGATCCTCCATGATAACAAAGAGGGTAATTAGTCTATAATTAGCAGTTAATCACAAATCTATAAAAGAAATTTCAGCATATTGACAAAGGCTTTTCTTTAAGTGACATTTCTATGCATAGTTAATTAATTGCTGGCCTCAAGTTGGGTCACTAGAAATGTATTTTTCTGATCTCTAGTAATTTCTCATCTAGACACACTTAAAAAAAAATCAGAGTATATTTCTAGGTGTCCCTTGTGCAGTTGAGCTATATTGCAGTGGGAGAAAAGGCAAACCATATAGGACACGGTTAATACAGTTGCTAACAAATGACCATGGTGTAACTGATGCACTACTGGAGTCTACTTTTGTGAGTAACAGGACATACTCACCCTTTCTCAAATGGCATTTCCTCTCCCCCCCTCCAACTCCTTAGGAAAACCAATGAACCAGAAAGAGCTCACTGCACAAATGCGAATTGCAATATGTAGCACACAAGATTAATAATGAGTAAAAACGATAGGAGGAAGCAAGTCAGATTCTTTTTAACTCAGTATATTTATATAAATAAATATTATCTATAATATAGGTACCTGTGAGACTGTACTAAGTCTTGATAGATGGAAATTCAATGGAATTTTAATAGAAAAGAATGTGAGGATTGCTATGTAATTACATTGGTGTTATATTCACTAATACCAAATGCATTAGTTACACTTAATGCTGTTACCATTACTGGCTAAACAGGGGTGCTCACACCACCAATAATCTGCTGAAAAAGTTTCATAGAGACTTTCTATCAAGTAGTAATAAAAAATGAAATGCTTCCTGAGGCTTTACAACTAGGGAGAAAGATATGTTGGAATTGTGAATTAAGCCTGAAGCAATGTTCATTTCCTGCATCATGTTCCAGCTAAAATAACACAGCCATGGGCAAGTATGTCAGAGAATCTTATTCCATAGTTTGAGTAGTCCATGAGGAAGAGCCATCCATATGGTTCAACTGTTAAATCGCTGATTCATACCTAACTCCATCCACTGGTAAGATTTCTGCCCTCTGTATTATCAATGGGAAGCCATTTGGACAAGTATATAATGGTTCTCATATTGTTAAACAAAGGAGTTCAAGGATAATCTGTGCCCCACCCCTTGGCTGATGCTCTGGAACTATACAGCAATGCTAGTGCTAATGTTCTGTAGTCAACTCTATACCTACAACCTCCATGAGATATCCCTATGAGAAAGCTAAGCTGTTTTTCTGACTCTTACATGGCTCAAGAACTTGGAATTTCTGATATTTTATGATACTGGTATTTGCTTATTTTAAGTGTGAGGGAGCTGAGACTCAGAAAAAATTTAGTAATCTAAATAGCAAGTAAATGGAAAATTTGGGCATCAAATCCAAGCTGACCTCATGTCATGTTATCCACATGCTAACCTTATGTTTCTTCCAGTATTCCTGAAACTGTGGCCTAGAGCACTGGTTCCCAGGCCTGACTGCACATAAGACACATTAGCAGGCTTAACAAAAGTATAGACTCCCGAACATTCTTCCTTCTGATATTTTGATACAGCATATCTGGGGTAGAGCCCTGGAATCTGGTATCTTCCAATAGTATATCCGAGGTAGAGCCGGGAATCTAAGGTCTTCCAAGTGACTCTAATGGATACCTAGATTAAGGAACTGCTGATGTTGATCAATGCACCACATTGGAAACTCAGACTGAGATTCATTCATTGTTTCTTTCAACAAATATTTCTTGAATGCTGACTATATACCACGTACTGTTCTGAATGCTTAAAATAGAGCAGGAAATAACACAGATAAAACCCCTGCTCTTATGAAACTTACACTCTAAGCATGTGTGTGTGTGTGTGTGTGTGTGTGTGTGTGTGTGTATAGAGAGAGAGCCATGATAAATGTTATATAGAATAACAAAGCATGAGATCTACAGGAGATATGAACAGTGTGGCTGTTTGTGAGAAAAATTAGGAGAAAATGGTAGGGGATGAATCTGGAAAGGAGAAGGAATCCCCTTTCTGGTGGAAGAAGTCAACAGATTCATGGACAACTTCAAAATAGGTTGCTACAAAAGACATTTCTAGAAGGGAAGTGAAGATTTTTTAACTTTTTTCTCCCATTGTTGTGGTGACAAAGGTAACAACACATCTGCCCTTATTGGGGAAGTCCTCACACACCTCACACATGGAATCTTGACTCCACAGATTCATCTCCACTTCCTCAGGCAGCAAAGGAGAATTAGCTCAGCAGTGCTGATGAAGAACCCACTCTTTGGAATCAAAGATAAAGTTCATTGCCCAACCAAAGATCCTGAGGGTGCTTTAAAACCATTTGGTTCTAGGCAGTCCTAGTCCTGAGAATCCTTGAGGTTTCAGCACAGCAGTGAATGGAAGTTAACAGAACAGTTCACAATAGATCCTGGAGGATGCTTCTGCTGCTTGTGGCAGGCCCACAGCCTACACACAAACAGTCAGCATCTTCTATAAACTAGGAACTTTCAAGTGCAAGTTCAGTGCTTCCCCATAGTGTTTCCTAGGTGGTATCAGTGGAGAACTTGATGCTTCCAATTTCCACTAAAATTCTCCAAGATGCTCAGGAGCTATAGTCCCTACATATTACTAGAAGAATTTTGCAAAGTGTACTTCCTCAAATCATTACATGTTGAGAACAGAGCTAAACAGATTATTCCAGTCAATATTTATTTAGCTCTTTGATAGATACACAGGAAACTTCTTTGAGGTATTGTCAGAATTTAGGGGAAAGATCAGGAAAAGGTGAGTCCCCAAGAGAGGGAGAAACACACATGTAGGGTGTATGTTTCACATGTGGAAGTGCCTCATTTTCAGATGGTTTATAGTTATTCTGCTGCAGAGACTATGCAGATTACTATGGCCAACATGTGTCCCTAGGGCTATGTATAATTTCAGAAACAGAACCTAGTAATAATGTTGCTCCTTGCCTGGCTGAAGCAGCAAAGCTAATGGTAACTAAAGGGTGGCAGTCTTCATGGAAACTAGAAAAGAGCAAAATGGAAAGGAAGAATAAGCCTCTGTATCTCCAATCTTGTCCAAAACAGAACATTCTGTTCAACTAGCACAGGCATCCACTTAACCTTTACCTACTTAGACTGGAAATGGGTGTGTCTGGCCTGAAATCTCAAAAAGACAAAATCATCTTGCTCCCTTGACTCTGGCTCTAAGATAAACACACTGTATTCTCACAGAATTGGGGCATCCGTGAAGAGAATACACTGAGCAGTTAACTTAGATAGCTGCTTTGTCTTTTTAACATCTTTCTTCCAAACCTAAACTGAGTCACTACCCCAAGGCAGTTTTAGACATATTTTATACATAATAATATATGATATAATATATAATTTGTTTATTAATAGTGATGATATATTCCTAATAGTGATCTGAATAAAAAGTCACTCTTACTTTAGAGTCTGATGTAGTTAAGGTAAGAACAATAATATATATAATATACATATATATACACATATGTACAAGTAGTGAGTACATATGTGGAAATATAGATAATGACTCACCATTTTAGTACAGTAACCTAGTGATAAATTGATATCAGATTCCCGTTTTCTGGTCACCTGATTAAATATTCTTTTCCTACTGCTACCATACTATTGATACTATACTATTCACTTTTATTGATGAGTCCAGTGGATTAAGACACTTGCCCAGAATGGTATATGCCATTTTATTACTCTCAGTAATGTTACCTGAAAGTCAGCTGCAGTATAGATTTTATATATCAAACAATAAAGATTAATAAAGACATTTGAGAAAAAGAAAATGACCTATTTAATTTTTATCTTTATTTCAATCTTAGTTCCTGTTTTACAGTTGTCTTCTTCAACATTGTTTTTTTTTATAAGCTCACTTGCCAATTCTATCTTTTGGATAAATTTTTTCTGCCATCTATGTGTGTGTGTGTGTGTGTGTACAACTTTTCTTAAATGTTTATTACCCTTTAGTGCAGAATTATTTGTCCCTAGATTCTTTTGTTTGTGGATATAAGCACTGGGGTTATTTCAATATTGTAATGATTTGCCTTTAAGTAAGTTTGTTTGGATTTATGTCAGCAGTGTCTCATTCCCATTAAAGTAAGTCACCCCAAGGTTTCCAACACCATAAGGTCAAACTTATTGATGGCTTTAATTCTTAACAGCCAGTCTTCTTGTATTGCATGCAAAGCCTCAGCTCAGTAACAAGGTCTTATTACCAAAAGAAAGCATTAAGTGGTCATTATACTGGATATTGTTGTGATAGGTTATTATTATCCACTGAGAGAACTGCAAGTGTGGAAATTTGCTTGGAGTTCTGCCATTACTAATCTGCCTTAGATAAGCAACTGATTTAGGTGAGATTAAAACATCCAGTCCGTGGAAGACATATTGAGTTGTCCTACAAGAAATTGAAAATATGAATGTGCCTTGAGTGTTAGATGGTGAAAATCAACACTTGATGAATAAGGACAAAGATATAGGAAATCATCTTGAATATGTCGAGTGATTTCCATGATAGAATATTCTTGAGTGTCAACACATTTTTTTGTTTATTTATTTATTTTGGGAGAGAGTGAGAGAGCAGGGGAGAGGCAGAGAGAGAGAGGGAGAGAAAAGACCCCAGTAAGGCTCCATGCTGCCAGTGCAGATCCCAATGTGGGACTCAAACCCATGAACCATGAGACCATGACCTGAGTTGAAACCAAGAGTCAGATGCTTAATCAAGTGAGCCACCCAGGCTCCCTGATAATGTTAGCACATTTGAACCAAGAATGAATCAAAGCAAAGGGGATCATTTAACCACAAAGTGTAGAAGTGCTCAAAGCCAACAATACCCAGCAAGAGAGGGGCATGTCTCAGTGAATGTACATCAAGTTTGATTAGACGATATTCTGAGATATTACCAAATCCCCAATGGTATAGAATTCTGCCAGTGTTCTCATCTCTAAAATGGAAATTGAGAGCATCAACTTCATGGCACTGTTATAAAGTTTAAATGAGGTCTTGTATTAAAATGAGAATGCCCAGGATGTCTGGGTGGCTCAGTCAGTTAAGCCTCCGACTTCAACTCAGGTCATGATCTCACCATTTGTGAGTTTGAGCCCCGCGTTGGGCTCTGTGCTGATAGCTCAGAGACTGGAACCTGCTTCAAGTTCTGTCTCCCTTTCTCTGCCCCTCTCCCACTTGTGCTCTGTCTCTCAAATATAAATAATGAAAAAGAGAGAGAGAGAGAGAGAATGCCCTGAGTAATGAATGTAGGTTCACTCTCCAAGTCTGCATTTCCCATAAGTTAGTTGTATATTGTATCTCTTTCTGATTTCTGCCATTATAATATATGCTGGCCTATTATTTACTAATGCTTATCTTGAAAATAACTCACAGTCATGCTACCTGAATGGCCAGAAGATATAAATTACTGCAAAATAATAAAATTGACACCCAAATTTATGTAGTCATCTCTGAGAATCTGGTTAATATCCATTTAGAAACTTAGATATATTCTAGGTTTGTTGCCAACTCACATTTTTGAGCCTACAAGGTTTCAACTCAATCATTGTGGGCCAATGAGAGGTCTCATGTGGATGTGGTTAGTAAACCAGGAAAATTCCATCCAGTGAAACCAACCTCCCTCTCCTGTGCCACCTGGACCACAAATGTTATTTTATTATAAGTAAAACACCAAATCTTGCTGAATCTATGTCTACTGAAAATAATAAATAATCCATTGGTTCTGAGTCTCACCTAAAAGTATTAACTCTTTTATATTTCTGGTTCCTAGGCAACACTGAGGTGCTTTGAGGGTTCAGCTCACCAAGAGGCAGAGACCATTTAAAAACTTCATATCAACTCTTCCCAAGTTAGGTCACTACAGCAATAGGTCTATATGGATTCCCGACTCATAAGCAAGCTTTCTCTATTTTATGGTGAGTTCTGAAGACTGGCATATCTGAGAAATCCATCTGGGCTGCACCTGTGATAAACAGACATGTAAAAATGTAAGTGAGGGTAGAAAAAGACTTTGAAGTCCGGAATCAGAGAACACAAGAACTTGAGAACCAGGAAGGACTTTAGGGATCAACCAACCTAACTAACTTTTGGGACACTGAGGTCCAGAGTTGTGAGAGTTTGGCCCAAGGTCATGGAGCTGATGATTAAGTAACAGAGGTGGAATTAAAATCAGTCCAGATGACAACACTTTCACTATAGTGTATTCTTCAAAGCAGTGCTTTGAGCTAATTGCTATTAGAAAGCAAGAGTGATAGGGAAATGAACCAAGAAAGAGAAAAAAAAGGATAAGACTTCTGAACTTGGTTTTCCCTGAAAAAAACCTTCAGAGGTTGCTCTCGCTTTGATAGATCATGTATTCTTCCAGCAATATTCCACTTTTCTTTTCCTTTCTCAGCTGCATATGGTTCAGCTGAAGGTTTTGGGATTTTTCTACCATAACCATGGTACTATTTCTTAATCATTATTCTCCATCCCTTTTCCATTTATCAAGTAGTTCCACTGCATATTGTCTGCCTTGAGACTTATTGAACTCTACCAGCATGCAACCTTTCTCACCACCTACCTCTTACTGAGTCTGACTGCACTACTTCATTGCTTTCTATGGCCTGCTGACAGTCATGTGTTCCCCTCTGTGTTTCCCATCCCATAGCATCTCTGTCCCAGAACCTGGTAGAGCCAGGCTGGGGACTTGGAAGAGAGGAGGGCACATAAATGAAAAAGAAACTGTCTTGGTTTTTATACAATTTTTGTGTTGTTTAGATATAAAGAGTTTATTATTCTTTCTTCTCATGACCTAAAATCGGAAAAACTTTGCAAGGCTTAGGTGTATAGATTATTGAAAACTAAAATCCAGTGTCCACTGGGCACAGACTGCCATAAATTCATTCCCATTTAAGGGATTAAAATGTCAAAAAGGAAAATGAAATTCTCTAAAGGAATTTAAATCTTCTTCCTTCTAGAGAATTTAATGCTCTGAGTTCTGTTTCTAAATGTTACAGTCTTCAGTGTAATTCAAGAAATCCCGAACCTATTACCTTTAGCTTTTCCAGCCTCAAATCACTCCTATTAGGGCTCTGTGGCCCAAATGAAGTAGATGAAGCCAACTCTCGGAAGTGGTTCTATTCTATAAAATTCTTAATTTATACTCCATCAACCAAAAATAGATAATTTAACTTTTTCCAAAATGACAGACTTTTTTGGGTTTGGGAAGAAATATGCAATCACTGTGTCATCTCCTATAAAGATCCATCAAAAACCCAGTGATTAGTGTTGTTCAGTAAATTAATGGAAGACCCACATTGGGAATATTGGATGTGGGGTTTTTCTGGTCATGGACCCTCAAGAGAGATCAAATGGCACTGGAAACAACTTAGGGGATGGCAAGGGAAAGTAACTAAGGAGAAGAAAAAGCAAGAAAAATAAGGAAAACTGACATTAAAATAAAACAAAAACGAATCAATATTCTTGCCTAGAGAGATAAAGTTAGATATACTTGAAATTGAAAACATGATGAATGTAACAAACACAGATTCTTATTTGATAGAACATCTTATATGTCTGCTCAGTGTAAGGATCTATGTGGAGTGCTCTGGGGGAACAGAGATGAATAAGACAAAATTCATGTCATGGAGGGTGTACATTTTGGTGTGCTTAAATTTAGAAAAATAACTTAAACATCAGTAGTGCAAGCAGAACACTGCACATGTTTAATAGGTGTGTCAATAATGCATTAGAGTATTTCAAGGGAGGAACAATCCAATTGGAAGGATCAAGGAGGCAATAATTGATAAAGTTGTATCTCAAATGATGAATGCAGTCAAATGCGTTTATATTACAGACAAGGGCATATGATATAGAGGGATTATAGGAAACAAATTTATGTCAGTATATTAGTTAAGGAAAAGTTTGCTGGTGTAACAGATAAATCACAAAATCTCAGTGGCTTCACAGTATATAGAAATTTAATCCTTGCTTCCAAAATGGACATTCCTATTCTGTGGGTGACTGATAAGTGATGATTTAATGACCAGGTTCTTTCAATCTTTTGACCTCACCTACTCTTGCATCTCCAAGGTTGCTGTACTTACTTACCTATATTCAGCTAATAAGAATATAAAAATAATGGAAAGAAATGGTTAGGAGATTTTTTGGGGTCAGGTCTGGAAGTTGTACATTAGTTGTACTTATAGTCCATTAACTATAACCTAGTCATGTGGCCACACAAGTGTAAAGGATACTGGGAAATGTAGTTCAGTGAGAATAACAAAAAGAAAATGGGTTTGATGAATGAATAACTATCTTATCTCTTCCACTGGCAGGGAAGTCTAAATGGAGAAGTAATTCAATTTGGTTGAAATAGAGGATGGGTTGGTATGCAAACATGATGGGGAAGTAGAAGGACCTGAAGTTCCCTCATCCCTCAAACACAGAAGTGTTGAGGCCAAAGGACTGTGAATTCCAAGAGCCCGGGCTGCACAGTAACAAAGATGTCTCCTCGAATCCACGGGGCAACCTGGTAGGCCATAGGTGCATGATAGCGAATTGGGAGAGATAAAACAGGCTACGTAGGCATGGATGGAAGGGATCCCCTTCTGTGGAGAGACAAAGGGATGAGAAAGAGAGGCTGAGGAAGTGTGTAGGGCTGTATCTGGACAAGAGAAAAGCCACTGGACCAGGACAGACAAAGATCAAATCTCTAACTTGGTGCTTCCTCAAGACTGAGGCCAGCTGTCCAGTTCGTTCACCTGGGGAGGAGGGACACCAGCTCCAGCCTTGGTAACTAGTTCAGAGGCATAGTCCACAGTGGTAGAAAGCAATACCCTCCCTGGAGTGCTGTGGGAAGAAGGTATATAGCCATTCAAAGGACAAAGACTGCCTGCGCCTGCCAGCCAGAGGCCATATGTTGGGGCATAGAGTGGCACTTCTCCAGGACTGGAGTGCATGGAGGGCCCTTTAAGACACTGGGGTTTAAATCCCAGTCGAGTGTCAGAGAGGCACGAGAGTCAGCAGAGTAGGACAAACCGTGCACGTGGCACTGTGAGGCAATGCAGAGTGGCTCTTCCCTGGAACTGGAGCGCACAGAGCACAGTCCTTTAAGACATCAAGGTTTAAATCCCAGCCGAATGCCAGGGAGGGGCCAGAGTTGGCAGGACGGGACAAACTGTCTTGTCCGTGCCTGTGGCACTGCAAGGATGGCCTGAACAGAGTGGTTTGGGACACCTGGTCTGTGGAGGAGAGACTGGGGTGTCACCATTTTCCTTCCCATCAGCAACAAGGTGGGGGCTCAGTGAACAGACAGTGGCCCCACAGTGGAGGCAGGGGCCGTCTACACCAAAATACACCCCTCTGTGCCTGGTAACTGCATATCTACTGGAGCAGAACTGATGCTGATGAACTAGACAGCCCCTCCTCCAGTGGTTTTGCTTTTTCTGATTTAATTCTTGGACAATTTTATTTTACATATATATAGAGAGAGAGATAGATGGTCTGGTTATTCTGGTTGTTAGTTTGCTTAAGCAGACATATTTATTCTCTTTATACCTGTTCTATATCTACTTGTTTTCCCTTCTCTGTCTCTGGATTAAGCTGAAGAGTTTCTCTGTCTGGTCAATTTTTTGTTCTTTTCTCTTTCCTCACTCCTGTTATATCTCTTTTTGTATGGGATAAGGCCTCTTCCATCCACAACACCACCACTCTGTTGTTTTTCTGTAGCTGATACTTTTGTGGTTTTCTTTTCTTTTTTCTTTTTCTTTTTTTGTTGTTGTTTATTTGTTTGCTTTCTTTTCCACGGTTACTTCAGTGAACAAATCAAAGCACACCTGGTGGAGTCCAAAGCATCATTACAAATAGGGAGATAAAGCAACAAGAGTCACAACAACAGACAGCAAGTAACACAATTCAAAAAACACCTCCTGAAGGGCCAGGCCCTGGTCAATGTATGACCCCTCTTTAATATAGTAGTGCTTGCAGGTCCAGGACACATAACAAGCTTTTAAAACACACAAGGGACAGAAAACTAGACAAAATGACAAAATGGAAGAATTCTCCTCAAAAGAAATTCCAGGAAGAAATGACAGCTAAAGAATTGAACAAAAAGGATATAAACAATATAACTGAACAAGAATTTAGAATAGTCATAAGATTAATTGCTGGGGTTGAAGAAAGCATAGAAGAAAGCAGAGAATCTATTGTTTCAGAAATCAAGGAACTAAAAAATAGTCATGATGAATTAAAAAGTGCTGTAAATGAGCTGCAAAGTAAACTAGAGGGAGTGACAGCGTGGATTGAAGAGGCAGAAGGAAAAATAGGTGAAATAGAAGATAAATTATGGAAAAAGATGAAGCTGAGAAAAAGAGAGATAAAAAAAAAAATTCTGGCCCATGAGGGGAGAATTAGAGAACTAAGTGGTTCAATGAAATGGAATAATATCCATATCATAGAAGTTTAAGAAGGAGAGAGAGAAAGGGGTGGAAGGTATACTTGAACAAATCATAGCTGAGAACTTCCCAACCTGGGGAGGGAAACAGACATTGAAATCCAAAAGGCACAGAGAACTCCCTTCAGATGTAACTTGAATTGATCTTCTGAACGACATATCATAGTGAAACTGGCAAAATACAAAGATAAAGAGAGAATTCTGAAAGCAGCTCAGGATAAATAAGCCTTAAACTACAAGGCCAGACACATAAGGGTAGTAGCAGACCTATCTACTGAAACTTGGCAGACCAGAAAGGAGTGGCAGAAAATTTTCAATGTGCTGAATAGAAAAAATATGCCACCAAGAATCCTTTATCCAGCAAGTCTGTCATTCAGAATAGAAGGAAAGATAAAGGTTTTCCCAGACGAACAAAAACTGAAAGAATTCATCACCACTAAACCAGCTCTACAAGAGATCCCAAGGGGTACTCTGTGAGTGGAATATTGCAAAGACCACAAAAACCAGAGACATCACTACAAGCATGAAACCTACAGATAACACAATGACTCTAAATCCACATCTTTCAGTAATAACACTGAATGTAAATGGACTAAATGCTCCAACCAAAAGACATAGGGTTTCAGAATGGATAAAAAAACAAGACCCATCTATTTTCTTTCTACAAGAGACCCATTTTACACCAGAGGTTACCTTCAGATTGAAAGTGAGGAGTCAAAGAAATATCTATCATGCTACTGGAAGTCAAAAGAAATCTGGAGTAGCCATACTTATATCAGACAAACTAGACTTTAAGTTAAAGGCCATAATGAGAGATGAAGAAGGGCATTATATCATAATTATGGGGTTTATCCATGAAGAAGAGCTAACAATTATAAATGTCTATGCACTGAATTAGAAAGCTCCAAAATATTTAAAACAATTAATCACAAACATAAGCAATCTAATTGGTAAGAATTTGGTAATTTCAGGGTACTTTAATAATCCACTTACAGAAATGAACAGATCATCCAGACAGAAAATCAATAAAGAAACAATGGCCCTGAATATGTTGGACCAGATGTGCTTGACGGGTATATTCAGCACTTTTCATCATAAAGCATCGGAATACACATTCTTCTTGAGTACACATGGGAATTCTCTAAGATAGATCACATACTGGGTCACAAAACAGCCCTCAATAAATATAAAATATTTGAGATCATACCATGCACATTTTCAGATCCCAATGTTCTATGTTCAATGGTTGAAATCAACCACAGAAAAATATTTGGAAAATGTCCAAATGCATGGAGGTTAAAGTAGATCCTACTAAATGAATGGGTCAACCAGGCAATTCAAGAAGAATTTAAAAACTATATGGAAACAAATGAAAATGAAAACACAACAATCCAAACCCTTTGGGATTCAGCTAAGAGGAAAATACATTACAATCCAGGCCTACCTCAAGAAACAAGAAAAATCCCAAATATAAAATCTAACAGCACACCTAAAGGAACTAGAAGCAGAAAACAAAGAAAACCCAAGGGCAGCAGAAGAAGAGAAATAATAAATATCAGAGCATAAATAAACAATATAGAATAAAAAAAATAGTAGAAGAGATCAATAAAACTAAGAGCTGGTTTTTTGAAAAAAAAATAAACAAAATTGATAAACCCCTAGTGAGACTTCTCAAAAAGAGAAAAGAGAGGACCCAAATGATAAAATCATGAATGAAAGTGGATTTATTACAACCAATGTCTCAGAAATACAAGTAATTATCAGAGAATACTATCAAAAATTATATGCCAACAAACTGGACAACCTGGAGGAAATGAACAAATTCCTAGACACCCACACACTACCAAAATAGAAAATTTAAGAAGACCCATAACTAATGAAGAAATTGAATCAGTTATCAAAAATCTCCTAACAAAGAAGAGTCCTGGGCCAGATGGCTTCCCAGGGGAATTCTACCAGACTCAAATTCTATTCAAAGCAGAGTTAATACCTATCCTTCTCAAGCTGTTTCAAATAATAGAAAGGGAAGGAAAACTTCCAGACTTATTCTTTGAAGCCAGCTTTATTTACCTTGATCCCCACACCAGACAGAGACCCCACTAAAAAAGGAGAATTATAGACCAATATCCCTGATGAACATGGATGTACAAGTTATCAATAAGATACTAGCAAATCAAATTCAATAGCATATAAAAAGAATTATTCACCATGATCAAGTGGGATTCATTCCTGGACTGCAGGGCTAGTTCAATATTCACAAATAGATCAATGTGATACATCACATTAATAAAAGAAAGGATAAAAACCATATGATCCTGTCAATAGATGCAGAAAAAGCATTTGACAAAATACAACATCCTTTCTTTTTTCTCAAAAAATTCAGGACAGAAGCAATATACCTAAACATCATAACAACCATATATGAAAAGCCAGCAGCTAATATCATCCTCAATGGGGAAAAACTTAGAGCTTTCCCCCTGAGATCAGTAACACGACAGGGATGTCCAATCTCACCACTGTTGTTTAATGTAGGGTTGGAAGTGCTAGCATCAGCAATCAGACAACAAAAGGAAAGCAAAGGCATCAAAATTGGCAAAGATGAAGTCAAGCTTTCACTTTTTGCAGATGACATGATATTGTACATGTAAAACCCGACAGACTCCACCAAAAGTCTACTAGAACTGATATATGAATTCAGCAAAGTCACAGTGTACAAAATCAATGTACAGAAATTGGTTGCATTCTTATACACTAATAATGAAGCAACAGAAAGACAAATAAAGAAACTTATCCCATTTACAATTGCACCAAGAATCATAAAATACCTAAGAATAAACCTAACCAAACATATAAAAGATCTGTATGCTGAAAACTATAGAAAAGTTACAAAGGAAATTGAAGAAGACACAAAGAAATGGAAAAAAAAAAATCCATGCTCATGGATTGAAAGAATAAATCTTGTTAAAATGTCAATACTACCCAAAGCAATCTACACATTCAATGAAATTCCAACGAAAATTGCACTGGCATTCTTCTCAAAGCTAGAACAAACAATCCTAAAATTTGTACTGAAACCACAAAAGACCCCGAATAGCCAAATTAATACTGACAAAGAAAATCAAAGTGGGAGGCATCACAATCTCAGACTTTTAGCCTCTACAACAAAGCTGTAATCCTCAAGACAGTATGGTATTGGCTCAAAAACAGACACATATACCAATGGAATAGAATAAAGAACCCAGAATTGGACCTACAAATGTATGACCAACTAATTTTGACAAAGCAGGAAAGGGTATGCAATGGAAAAACGACAGTGTCTTTAGCAAATGGTGCCTGGAGAACTGGACAGCAACATGCAGAAGAATGAAACTAGACCAATTTCTTATACCATACATAAAAATAAACTCAAAATGGATGAAAGACCTAAATGTGAGACACGAAACCATCAAAACCCTAGAGGAGAAAGCAGGAAACAATCTCTTTGACTTCAGCCGCAGTGATTTCTTACTCAACACATCTCCAAAGGCAAAGGAATTAAATGCAAAAATGAACTATTGGGACCTCATCAAGATAAAAAGCTTCTGCACTGCAAAGGAAACAATCAACAAAACTAAAGGCAACTGATGGGATGGGAAAGATATTTTCAAATGACATATCAGATAAAGGGTTAGTGTCCAAAATCTATAAATAACTTACCAAACTCAACACCAGTGCCCCCCAAAAAATAATCCAGTGAAGAAATGGCAGAAGACATGAATACACACTTTTTCAAAGAAGACATCCAAGTGGCCAACAGACACATGAAATGATGCTCAACATCACTCCTCATCAGGGAATTACAAATCAAAACCACACTGAGATACCACCTCACACAGGTCAGAGTGGCTAAAATTAACAACTCAGGAAACAACAGATGCTGACAAGGATGTGGAGAAAAGGGAATCCTTTTGCACTGTAGGTGGGAATGCAAACTGGTGCAGCCGCTCTGGAAAACAGTGTGGAGGTTACCCCAAAAATTAAAAATGGAATTACCCTACGACCCAGCAATAGCACTACTAGGAATTTGTCCAAAGGATACAGGAGGGCTGATTCATAGGGGCACATGTACCGCAATGTTTATAGCAGCACTTTCAATGACAGCTAAATTATGGAAAGAGCCTAATGTCCATTAACTGATGAATAGATAAAGATGATGTGGTTTATATGTACAATGGAATACTACTTGGCAATGTGCAAGAGTGAAATCATTTCATTTGCAGTAATGTGGATGGAACTGGAAGGTACTATGCTGAATGAAATAAGTCAGTCAGAGAAAGACAGATACCCTATGTTTTCACTCATATGTGGATCTTGAGAAACTTAACAGAAGACCATGGGGGAAGGGAAGGGGATAAAACATTATAGAGAGGGAGGGAGGCAAACCATAAGAGACTCTTGGATACTGAGAACAAACTGAGGGTAGATGGGGTGTGGGGGAGAGGGGAAAGTGGGTGATGAGCATTGAGGAGAGCACTTGGTAGGATGAGCACTGGGTGTTGTATGCAAGTGATGAACCATGGGAATCTACCCCAAAAACCAAGAGCACACTTTACACACTGTATGTTAGCCAATTTGACAGTAAATTATATTAAGAAAATAAAATTAAATTAAATAAAAAGAAATAGAGGATGGGAGATAAGAAATCATTGAGATAAAATTAAAGAAGTAGGTTGAGAAGACTTTTACTTTGGATTGATGGATTGATTGTTTCATTCATTCATTCACCAAAATGTATTTAGCACCTGCTATATGCAGATACTGTATTAAATGTTGAGGATTCAATAAGAAACGTGTCTATTGGAGAAGACAATTATGAGTGTAAGTGTTGTAAGCACAATAATGGAAGTGTGTACAAAATGCCATAAAATACAAAGGAGAGGAAATAATGCTGCTTGGGGAGTCTGGGATTGGAGCTAAACCAAAATGAGAGTCTTTTTATGTGAGGTTGTGGACACTGGGGATTTGAAGGAGATATTCCAAGTAGGAGAAACATCCTAGGCAAGTGACAGGTATACAGAAGGGCATGGTGAAATCACAAAGTCATAGAGAATATAGAATTTTTCATAGAATTTTTTACTAGAAATTGGCCAGCTTTACAAGTCTGAAAAATATAAATTGATGACAAAAATAAAAAAAAAAACATCAATTAATCCAACATTTCATGGTGGATCATAAATTTACGAAACTTTTTTTTCTTTAAGAGGTGGTATAGGGTAGTGGTATGCACACTTACCAGTAGGTTAAAGAGATAAATTCAAGGTTGAGAAATGTACAATGTAGAAAGGTTCTAGAGGTACATCTCTGGTCCCTTGCAATTTAATGGTTTGCTCAGAATATATTATTTGGAGATGCTGTCAAAGACATGGACTTTGAAGTCAGATAGACTTGGGTTTGAATCCTAGATGCAGCCCTTGCCAGCTCTACAGGGTGATTTTTGTGTCTTGGTGTTCCTTGTCTGTAAAACTGGGACATTGCTATTATATACTCCAGTATATCAGTTAGGCTTTGTTGCCCATAGTTTAATGGCTTAAAAATTATTTATTAGGTCATGGTTCTAAGAGTTGACAATTTCAATTGTACTCAGTTAAAGAGTTTTCCTGTTGGCCTCACCTGAACTCATGCATATGGCTATATTCAGTTATAGGATTAGCTAATGTCTATACTGACCGCATATCTGGTAATTTGTGCTGGCTGTCAGTCAAGGTCATGGGGATGAATGGACCATATGTATCTAGCGAATTAGTTTGGGTGTATTCAGATGGTGACAATCCCAAGATTCCCAAGAGTATATAGATAGGGCAAGACTCAATGCTTAAGTGATTTACAAGCCCCTTTTTGTCTCATGTTATCTCACTGGCCAATACAAGTCACATTGTTTCATTGGCCAAGCTCAGAATTAGTGTGAAAGTTGATTATCCAAGGCCATGGATAGAGGGAGAAAACACACACACACACACACACACACACACACACACACTCGGACTACAATAATCTACCACATCCAATCATGGTGTCGTTGAATAAATTAAATACTATAATGTACATACTATGTTGATCAAATACTTATGTAGTAAATATTTAATAAATGGGAATGATGAAGTTAATAATGATTAAACATGGATCACTGACAGTGTATAATATTTAACTGTCACTTACAGTTGAGGAAAATGTCTAATGGGGAATAGGGGACCTGGATTCTAGGCTAGCTCAGCTGTAATGTCATGTGAGGCAGGGAATTGGGACTAGAAGGACTAGGAGTAGTTTAGCCACAACAGTGGAAAAATGGACAATATTTCTTTGTTAATTTCTGCGTCATATAATTCTTTTACCACTAGTCCTATCACATACCACCCTACTATATTGTTCCTCAATACCTATCCCTTTCCCAGTTCACCACAACCACCTTTTTTTCTTCCCAGCACTGTCACCATTGCACACATGGCTTACTATAGAACTTCTCACTCTATGTTAGGTATCCTGGGTACTTTTTCTTTCTGAATATGTGATTGTATTTATTAGAATGCTTATAGATACATGTAACTATATAATCAACTGAAATGGCTTACAACTGAGGAATTATATCTTATATAATAACTCTGGAGGAAATGATTCCCAAGTTGATTGATTTGGACACTCAATAAATGATGTCAGTGCTCAGAGATGGCTGCTCTGAGATTCTCTTTGGTCCCCCCTCATGCTCCCTCCTATACTGTTATTGCAAAATTGTAGTTTTCATTTCCAAACATCACAGTTAAAAGACATCCAGAGGCAAGAGAGAAGGGTTACTTCCTACTCCCACTTCTAGCCCCTTACACCCTTTTGTTTACTTATCAGAGAGATTAACTTCTCTCACAAACTCTTCCTTTATTTCACAATTGACTAGCATGTGGCCACATGATTACTTCCAAACCAATCAGAGGCAAAGGGGAATAAGATTATTGTTATCATAGTCAGATTAGATTTCTCATGATTTATTTACCAGAATAGAAAGGCAATATTCTTTGTATATATTGTTGCAGAATATATTGTTAAAGGAGAGTTGTTTTTTATTTATTTAAAATTTTTTTAACATTTATTTATTTTTGAGAGATAGAGAGAGACAGAGCACAAGCAGGGGAGGGGCAGAGAAAGAGGGAGACAGAATCTGAAGCAGAGTCCTGGCTCAAGGCTGTCAGCACAGAGCCCGACGTAGGGTTCAAACTCATGGACCATGAGATCATGACCTGGACCAAAGTGGGACGCTTAACCAACTGAGCCATCCAAATGCCACTAGGATAGTTGTTTGTTTGTTTTTTTTTAAACTTTAACAATACTCTCGTAAAGATATAAAATGGATAGATGTCAAATATTTCATTTAACACATGAATTAAGAAGGAAACCAGAAAAGAAGTTACAATCAGTTCCAAAGAGATTCCAAGGACCAAACAAATATATAAGATCATCATGATTGCTGAAGTGAATTTATTTAATCAGTGAAAAACTAGCTTCTTCCACTGTAGGGGAGAAAAGTCAATTGAACCTCCATGGAACAGAATTTATTTGAATATCTATAGAAAGGAATAAAATTTTGGACTAAGGGTAACTTGTTCTGTGAGTGTTCTGCAAGATGGGCAAATGTTTCTAATAAATTTTAACTTGATAAACAAGCGATGTCTTGCAATGCAAGTAGTATGTGATGTTGAATGTCACATGACCACAACTGAGCCAATAGTTCTTGAAATTCGCTTTGATATCCAAATGCTTTGGATTACAAGCATGTTTCCAGAATGAATTATGCTCACAAATCAAGGTTTTACTGTAATTTGTTTTACCGTCAGTTTTCTACAAGTTAACTTCTATCTCTCCAGGCTTGTAAGATAGCTCAAAGACAATGAAAGTCACAACATAAAATCAGATGCCTTGGGAGAGTGGGCTCTAAAAAATACATAATGTGGGGTGCCTGGGTGGCTCAGTCGGTTAAGTGTCCGACTTCAGCTCAGGTCATGATCTCACGGTCTGTGAGTTCGAGCCCAGCGTCGGGCTATGTGCTGACAGCTCAGAGCCTGGAGCCCATTTCAGATTCTGTGCCTCCCTCTCTCTCTGCCCCTCCCCTGTTCATACTCTGTCTCTCTCTGTCTTAAAAATAAATAAATGTTAAAAAAATAAAAAATAAAATAAAAAATACATAATTTTCATTTGAAGACATCTTAGAATCTTTTGGTACAGTTAAAAGTCTTTCAATTTTTTCTTATAATATGTGCAAAATCAGATTTTCTTAGCAAGGAATAAACGCACATGACTCTTGGATAGACCAACAACATTGTCTGCCACAGTTACATTGCTGGAAATTAGAGAAATAAACATATTCTAATTTGCAATGAGACTTTCACACCTCCTTACAAGGATCATTTTGGAAGTAAATGGTGAAACAGGCAGTTTTGGCTGAGGCAGAGAAAGCCTGGTGATTTGTCCTTAGTCTAAGCCTGAGCCTGCAGTGGAATGGAACAGCAACTTGGTATCTTCATTCCTGAGGAGTTAAAATTGCACACTAGGAATTGCAGCCAGAGACACTTCTGCCATGAGGGACTGGACCATGAATGATTCCCTTTTGGAAGCTGCAGAATTTTAATTTTTCTAATGTGCATGACCAGTCTTTTCTCCAATTCCACCCTCTTCCTTGGTTCTTTCTGCATTTGGTGTAAATTGAATTCCAAGGGAATTATACCAGGGATCACATACTATTCATTTCAGTCTGTTGACAGGCAATTTTTTCTGTAGTATCCTGCTGGGGATTTGATAGTGAGAGGGGGTGGTGTGAAAATGTGATATCTGGTATTCTTACAGCTTTTGTCCCCAATCTGGTGTTTATGGGCTGTTTTATTCCTGTGTCTTATACAGTTCGGAATACTATATCTTTGTACCTTAATTAGTTTAAAAATTAATAAACCTTTTTTTTTTTTTTTAAGTTTCAAACCACCCAGTGTGCTTGTTAATGGCTCAGCAAGCCTGTCCTGTCATAGGAAAGAAATCTAGTCAGGCTTTTGCTAACTGCTGCATTTCATACATATACATTTCACACATATACATCAGATTTTGACTGTAAATAAGTTGCTCCTTAAGAAAGAATTGCTCACACTTTAGAGGGATAAAAAATTTATTTTCACTCTGTTTTATTACAACTATATAATGCCTGTTGACCATTTCCAAGCCAAAGTCTAGGTCTACCTTTGAAAATACTGATTTCTCTAGGCTAGTGGTTCTCAAACTTTAGCCTGCATCATAATCACATGGTGGGGGGGGGGGCTTATTGACACATAGATGTCTGGGAGTTTCTGACTCAACAGGTCAAGATAGGCTTAAGAATTGACATTTGTAAGAAGTTCCCAGGTGATGCTGATGCTGCTGGTTTGGGAAATACAATTTGAGAACCACTGTTTTAGAACACGTACCTTCAAGACATTCTTTCAGTCTCAGAGGCATCCCAAATGTACATTTGAGAGATAAGGGAAGTAATTTTATTATTTGTAAGAAATCTTTTTTTGCCCTTCAAAGGAGCCTATGTGACTTTCTATTATTGTCATCCATGAAAGTATTGATGTGAATAATCAAAAATGGCAGACCATTAAAAACTCATTGGATAGAAATCGCTCTAGTACTTCGAACTCTCTGTCAATGCATGACATAGATAGGTGAAAGAGTCTAACTGAAAATCAGCAGACATATAAACCTGAGTACTGTTCTTAGCATGCATGGCTGTGTCACTTTGGCCCATCACTGATTGTCTGTAAATTTTATCTGTAGACAAAGATTGTGGATGTGTTGATTGCTAAGTTCCCTTCCAGGGTGAATGTCCCATGAATCTGATCTTAAGCAGGCCCATCTGCTGGTATGAACATCTAGAGTAAAGGAATCCAGCAGGAGAGGGGCAGTACCTGTCTCATAGTCCACAGCTATGGTTATGCCAACCCTGATAACAGAGAGTGAAGAGAAGAGACCAGTGGAGTTACAAGGGACCCAGGTAAAGTTGATATGATTATCATGATATTGACCTGCTCATTTGATAGAGCTGTCATCGGATTACCAATGATCTCCAACTGCCTGACACAGTTTTACACCTTCTTACACCTGTGCTCTGAGAATTGTTTCAACACCAAAGCTCTTCAATGGAAGGAAAAGCACCATTGCCTCTTTTCAGTAGAAACTCTGGGGGATTTCCTAGGAAGTGCTATGGATAACTAACAAGACTGCCTTCACTTTAGGCATCTGAAGGGTCACAGAAGAAAGGCAGAACACCTTCGGTTTCACCTCAGTATCCTTGAGTTCCATGTACAACCTGTTGTGAGTAGACAGGAGGTCAGAGACCCTTTGAAAGGATATGTATTGTGAGTCTTGCAGCTATTGCATATATGTGTGTATGTGTTTCCTTTGCAAAACTGTGGGCTCTTAGGCTGCTGGCTATGCTTCCTCCATCACTGAGTGTGTCTATTGACAGAACCTGGAGCAGAAGTGCTTTATACAGGTATGCTGAATGGATAAACATATGGATATACATGCTTTGCATGAATGAAATGCTTTATGTGTGGCGGTAAATTTAAAGGTTGTTTTGTTGGTTTGTTTGTTTTTCTCAGAAAACTTCAGAATCAATAAAGTTATGAATGAATGAATGACTTTTATATGAAAACAGAAAGTTACATCTAAGGCAGAACATCTGTTGTCTCAATAAAGAGTTATTGAATGGATGGATGAATAAATTCTTCAATAGAAGTTTTGATGAAAACGAGATTTTTTTTTGTGACTTGCAAAGCTAACATCTGCATATCTAAGTCTTGATAAACTTTCAGTGGGTCCCAAGATAACTATGCAATAAAAAATAAATAAGTAAACAGCTTCTCCCTGATCTTCACATGAATCATACATATTTTTATGTCTCTTCATTTTTTGGAATATTAATTTTATTAGGAAACCATTTGATAGTTGTATTAGATCATTTAATCAGTCACTTAATTTTAATGTGGCCTGAGGACATCAATTAAAATATGGATTTTTCATTGATTCAATAAACATGTGAGCATCTCCAAGTGCTAGGGAATGGAGATGCAGGCTAAGATCCTTGCTCTCAGGGAGCTTACAGTCTAGCAGGGAAGCAATATTAAAGAAATATTTATGTTTCTCATAAATACATAGGACAGAGAAAATCGTTGGTGCTTTTCAAGAGCACATAGTGTCTAACCCAGCCCATAGAAGTCACAGAGACAAAAAGTAAGTGTTTCAGAGAAAGTACAGGCAGAGGGAATGTTAGGTGGTGGACCCTAAAGTGGGAAGGACTGTGTAGGTTTGAGGAGCTAGAAGTCTAGAACAGATGGAGCACTGAGTGTGGGGAGGAGTCAAGGAGATGAGACAGAAGAGGGGATGTGATGGTCACAATTATGGAGGGCATGAGGGGTCTGGTACTTCTACAGGGAACCCATGTGACACTGAAGCAAGGGAGCAGCATGACCAGGTGTGCACTTAGAACGGTCATCCTACCTCACAGTGATGGAGAGGCAAGACTAGCTAAGACTAGAAGCAGGTAGATCACTTCTAAGGCCTTTGGAGGTGAAAGACAAAGATAATGGGGAATTTAAGAGATAGTGAGGAGGCAAAATCAATCAACCTTGATGACTGAATCTGAGGTTCCTAAAAGACCACCAGTGCAGATATCCAGTAGATCCAAAAGATACATAGGTCTAGAGCTCAGGGAGAACAACGTCGACACAGGAATCATCTGCATTTAGATGGTTTCTGAAGCCATAAGAAGGGCTGAAATGACCAAGAGGGAATAAACCTAACCATGAGTAACATATACATTTAAGAATGAGCCTGGGTGGCTTAGTTGGTTAAGCATCCAACTTCGGCTCAGGTCATGATCTCATGGCTCATAAGTTTGAGCCCCACTTCAGGCTCTGTGCTGACAGCTCAGAGCTTGGAGCCTGCTTCAGATTCTGTGTCTCCCTCTCTCTCTCTGCCCCTCCCCTACTCAAGTGCTGTCTCTCAAAAATAAAAACATTAAAAAAAACTAAAAAAAAAAAAAGATGAGCAAAGTGCCAGAGGAGGGGAAAGAGGGCATGCGGAGTTACTATTTAATAACAGAGTTCTGTTTGGAATGATGAAAAGTTCTGGATATGGATGGTGGTGATGGTAGCACAACCATGTGAATGGACTTAATGCCACAGAACTGTACACCTAAAAATGGTTAAAATGATACATTTCATGTTCTATATATTTTAACACAATTTTTTAAAAACAGAACGAGGGGATACTTTCATGTTATCTTTGTATGTTTTAGAATAATGATCTATTTATGTTTTGCTAATGAAAAATCAGGACAGATAGTAAAGGGAGTAGGAGAGAAATCACCAGAGGAACAGGGGCAGGCCAAGGGAGACGTAACAAGAAGGGGCAAAGAGGTTGGCAGGAGACCTAAAGTTTCAGTTTGGAAGCTAAGGACAGCATGACGGGGAGGAAGTGTTCAACTGCACTGAATGCCTCAGAGAATTCAGTCAGATAAAGTCAGAAAAGAACGCACCGAGCAACATGGAGGTAAACCTTGGAGAGGGCTATTGGCAGGGGAAGGCAATGAGGAGAAGGACGGAGAGATAATTGGTAGGAAATAGAGCCCTGAATGCAGACAACAAGTCTGACTGGTAAGGGAAGGAGTAGTGGCTAAAAAGATGAGTAATAGATGCTTTTAAAAATTGTGTGTGGTAAAATATCATCATGCATAATCAGCAAAGCAATCATTTCAGAAGAAAAATGACTTTCTGTTAATAATCTCAATCATACCTGCAGTGTATAGGTTATGGGACTTTTCATGCTACTTGTGGGTTAGAAAGGATAACAGAAAGTTATTCTTTTTTTTATGGGTGGTAAAGCTGAACCACAGAAAAGTTTCTCGAAGAAATAGACAAGGAATTGAAGTTTATCCATAAATATCTTCATTGATTTTTGTTTAATGCAGAAAAGTATGATGCACTGTGTTAAGAAAACAATTTTGCCGTAATAGCCACATGTTGGAAAAGTCTAAAATTTTAAGGCTACTCGTATATTAATTTTGGTACATGTCCAATGGAAGATACTTCACACTCCAGTAACATCCTCAAGATACTGAAGTCAGTCTTCTGGATTGGTGCATTGAAGGCTGGACTAATACTAAGACCCAGGACCAGTCCGGTGTCCACTGGATCAATAATCCTGTCATCCTACAGCCTTGCACTGGAATAGTAAGGGTTTCCTTCCTCTTCAAACTTCTTAATGATTGGCTCTTTTAAAGCTGCTTCATCTGCACTGGAGAATTGTTTTCCTTCACGTGCTCTTTGGTCCTTTGCTACTGTGGCCAACACATTGGCTGCCTGCTCTCCTCCCATCACTGAGACATGAGTGTTTGGCCACAGGTAGAGGAATCTTGGGCTATATGCTCTGCCACACATCCCATAGTTTCCAGCCCCATAGGATTCCCCCAATGATGACAGTTATCTTAGGCACATTGGCACCGGCTACAGCAGCCACCATCTTGGCACCATCCTTGGCAATTCCTTCTGCCTCATAGTCTCTACCAACCTAAATCTGGTAATATTTTGAAGGAACAGCAGAGGAATATTCCTTTGGCAGCATAACTGGATGAAGTGAGCACCCTTTTTTGCAGATTCAGAAAAGAGAACTCCATTATTTCCTATGATACCTATAGGGTATCCAAATATTCTAGCAAATCCTGTAACTAATATGTCTCCATATAAGGCTTTTGAATCTGCTTCCATCCATGATTCTAGCAATGACCTCTTGGATATCAAAGTTCCTCTTAAAGTTAGTGCCAACTATTCCATACAATTCATTAGCAGGAAGCAAAGGATCTTTAGAAGGCTCAATGGAAACATCCAATTTCTTCTGATAATTTAGATTCCTCACAATTTTCCTAGTTATGTGAAGGGCATGAGGATCATCCAAAGCATAGTAGTCAGTTACTCCAGACTTTCTGCAGTGCAGATTGGCACCTCCAAGATCCTCAGCTGAGACCTCTTCTCCAGTTGCGTCTTTAACCAACTGGGGTCCTCCCAAGAAAATGGTACGTTGCTTGCGTACAATGATGTTTTCATCAGCCATTGCAGGCACATAAGAACTACCTGCCATACAGGAGCACATGACCACCGCTATCTGTGCAATATTTTGAGCAGACATAATTGCCTGATTATAGAATATATGGCCAAAGTGATCTCGATCTGGAAATATTTCTGCTTGCCAATGTAAGTTTGCGCCTCCTGAATCAACCAAGTAGATGCAGGGGAGCCTGTTTTGCATTGCAATTTCTTGTGCCCACAAATGCTTCTTCACAGTCACGGGATAGTGGGTCCCTCCTTTGATGGTGGCATCATTGGCAACAATTATAATTCTACTCCTGATACTCTCCCAATGCCTGTAATGCCACTGGCACGCACCTCCTCATTAGCATATAACTGGTAACCTGCAAACTGGGATAATTCCAGAAATGGAGACGCTGGGACTATAAGACTGTCCACTCTTTCTCTGGCTAAAGGTTTTCCTCTTGATATGCGGCGTTCTCGGGCTTTCTCACTGCCTCCTAATCTTATTTTCTGTGCTTGTTCATGGAGCTGATTTACAAGTACTTTCATCTGTTCATAGTTTTCCTGGTAGATGGCAGAACCTGAGTCCGGCTGGGTACCCAGTGTGGCCACTGAGTCCCTGTAATAAGTGCGCTGGCCGGGGACAAGGGCGCAAGCGCACCGCTGCAGGGCTAACCTCAGGGAAGCCCACTTGACAGCCTGTCCGGAGGGAAGAACTAGCGCAACACAGCGGCCCGCGTAGGTTCAGAGTTGGCTATTTCCCAGCTGGCTTCCCTGATTCGGGATATAGCTCAGCTCACGTCCTTACAGACCAACCCGCCTGAAACACCGCAAAGTCTCAGGCCAGCCACAGTGTATGTCTCTTCATTTGTAACAATAATAACAACAAAAATAATGAGTTAACCCTAACTGGGCATTGTGCAAGCCTTCTTTTTTGTTTAAAAGTCATAGCAATCTGAGAAGTAGTCACTAGAATTATCCTCAGAAAGACTGTATAACTTACTCAAGGGCATCTAGCCATTGATGGAGGGAGGCAGGATTTTTGCCAAGGAAGTTTGACCACAGTGCCATGCTTCTCACTGTTGCACCATACTAGTAGCATTGATGATAAATGAGCCTGTGGGGAAACAGCTTGTGGCAGACCAAATAATGGCCCCCCAAAGATCTCTATATCCTAATGCCTTCAACCTGTGAATGAATTACCTTACATGGCAAAAGGGACTTTACAATGGCAATTAAATTAAAGATATTGAGATGGGGAGATTACCTTGGATTATACAGATGGTCTTAAAATAATCACAAAGGTTTTTTATAAGCTGGAGGCAGGAGGATCAGAGTAAGAAAAGGTTATGGATAACAGAAGCAGAGGTCAGAGTGATGAGCAGAGGGGCCATGAGCTGAGGAATAGAAGCAGTCTTGAGAAGCTGGAAAAAGCAAGGGAACAGATTTCTCTCCTAGAATCTCCAGGATAAATGAAGTCCTGTCAACGTATTTTGGACTTGTGACCTCCAGAGCTGTGAGATAATAAATTTACATTGTTTTAAAGCACTAAGTGGTAATTATTAGCAAATATTTAGTTTTGGCAATTTGTTACAGCAGTCATAGGAACTAATACACAGCTGATGTAACCTGATGATAGTTACACCCTGCCCTTGTTAGGAAGATACCTACACAAGGCCTCAAATCTGCTTAACTGCTCCATAGACCTTACTCTGGAGTGAAATGCCCTGTTGGTTTTGAGGTTTGGATTTGCTTGCTGCTTTATTTATCAGTACATAAATACATGCCATTTCAGAAAGTGGATGCCATTCCCCAGCATATTCACAGCAATCAAAATAGCAAACAGACTGAAAATTGCCATAATAGCGCTTATTCTTGTCCTCACTTTGACTTATAAAATGACATGCTTACAAGATTTGTAAAAATCTCAGTTTTGCTTTGCTCCCTCCCTTTTTTCTAGATCTTTCTTTTCCCTCTCTGCTAAGAAATTTAGCCTCTTAGCATAAGGTTTCCTTACACTGACATATATTGTGAGCTTTGTTTTTCTTTTTTTTTAAGTGAGCATATTTTTCTTTTTTAATTATTTTTATGACATGTGTTGGGTTAGCAACAAAAGGGAGCTTTGACATGGAAAACATAAACATGAGGAATGCAGAGTCTAAATTAATTTCCCCTCTGACTTAGGGGAAACCATTGTTGGTCTCTATTTGAGTATATCAAAATTATGTGGTAAAGAAAGCAGGATTATTTTAAACTTTAAAAAGAAGAGAAGGACATTAATATCCTTTGGATACCTACTATATGTCTAATGCCTTATGCATGCCATCATATTTACTTCTAATAATTTGTAAAGGTTAGGTATTTTCCCCATATTTTGGATGTGGAAGAGCAAAATAATTTACACAAAATGTCACAGATTTGAAAGAGAAGAGCCAGATATTACATGAGGCCTAGACTATTATAAACCCCACGAAGAATGGTTTTCCTTTCTGTGCTGCCTCCAAGGCAAAGAGTGCATTTTCCCTCATGGGTCACCATCAAGTAGCTTTCAGAGAATTTCCTGATACCTGGGAGCAGATTACAACTATGGGTCCTACTTCTTCTGTTCATGCCATTTTCCTCCTACTTGGAAGTTTCCTGTCTGCCTTCAGTATCCCCTCCACTTCAAAGTCATCCTCCTGTTCTCTGAGTTCCTCATTGACTCAAATCCTTGCTTTCATTCTTTCTTTTCATGAGCTTGTAATGTTTGATAGAGACAGAATGTTTGGCAGAGAAGGCCTTTGCAATATTACTATGGCAAACCTAGTCTATCCACAACACACTTCACCCCAAAATATCATGGTCTCCCATATACTTGGAAAACTGGATTGTTCCCTTGGCGATTAATTTCAAATGCTGGTGTCTGTTACAAATAAATCTGCTAAAGATGACACTTTTGTAATGTTATCTGATATAGGTAATATACAAAGAGGCAGAATATAAATTTGGACAATCAAGTATAAGGGGAGAGAAACAGAATAGTGGGATGAAGAAAGATCATAAATAGGCACCTTGGAAAAAGAAAAGCTTCCATGATTTTATGTTAAGCAAAGCTAGATAAGTTAAGACTGAGACACTTGGAGTTGTGGCAAATAGTCCCTTGACAAGCATGGGGTTTTACATTTCCACTGCAGTTTGCTGGTGTAGGCCTCAGTGTTGCTTAAAACCAAAATACGATCCTGCTGAAGACAGGAAAAAGAACATTTGGTAGACAATAGCCTGCCTCAGCATACTGTCTGTTTCCTTTTTTGTCCTCCCACATCCCCCTGATTCATGTTCTGCTATAACCTGAGCTCCTGCAGACTGAACCTATGGGGCACATCATCCAGGCTCCTTTGAACTCTCTTCTCATTGGGTTCAGCCATTGAAGGCACCAGCAGGAGATTTTAGCTTTGGAGGGCAAAGAAGTTGGGGCATTTCTTTCTTGCTGCTTCTTGTTCCATGCTATGGTTCTGGTAAGGTCTATACCTTTTCATTACTGTAGATACTATAGATAGGGACCGATATATGAAGTCTCACTGGACTTCAGTAACACACTTTTCTTCCTTTGCCCCATCATATGTAGGAGCAATAATGACTCTCCACTCTTGCTAACTTCTGGGTGCCTCAACCTCTTCACTGGTCAGTTTAAGTCACCCACTCTTAATATGAATAGTCCCCTCATCAAAACCTCTTCAACTCAACCATCTGTGTATAAGTCTATTTCCTGATGTTACCCTAACTGAGGACAATTTCCTTTTCACGACCTCCTGAATAGAGAGCTTCCCTGAAACCATGATTATTTCATTTTTCATTTTGTTCCAGTACCAGAGTCACCCATGTTTTTAAATCTCAAGATCATTTGTTTACTTGTTTTCCTTTGTATATAGGGAAATAATCTCACCTGTTTCACAGGGGAAAATAAAGTAAAGTAGTACCTCCTTAAAAGTAGCATGGGTTTGTTCCTTTGGAGGATCAAATTAGTGCCTCCCTAGAAATAAAATCCACTGTTGAAACAAGACCCCACTCTATTTCCTTAGTGTAAAATCTGACAAGGTTTTCCCTATCATAGAACATTGGAGTCACAATGGGGTTCCACTGTGCTTGTTTCTGAACCCTACAGTGTCACTTTATGGGTGCACAATATCTATGTCCCTATATGTTCTAGACATTTTTAGAAAATTTAACATAGCTATCTGCAATAAAATGTTATGAAGAGTTGGAGTCTTACCTCAACCAGGCAAAAGCCTGATTAAAAAGATCTTGTGCTGGCCCTGAAGGTCGGTATTTATAGCACTATATTATTTATAAATAATGTGAGAATTATTATAGCAATAAAAGTTGGTGTTCCAAAGAATGGGCATATTAGGGATGGCTAAATTATGGTGACATTGAGACCATAGGTCACATCTGAAGCTTCCTTTCATACCAGTGGAAAATTACTACCAATTTGACTGCAAAGCTATAGGAAAGTCTTGAAAGACATAGAGAGCGGTGGGGAAATTTCTATACATTTAACTAGGGGGAGAAATGAGGAAGACTAGGTGGATCCAAGGAGGCTGGAAGACTTGAATGATCTAGCATTCTTGCTCAGTCTCAACGTTTCTGCCTAACTTTTTTTTTCCTCTGAATCTGACTAAAGTCCTGCTTTCAAATAGAAATATGCAGCTGAAGAAACTCCTGCGAGGGGATTAGATTGGATACTGTGTCTTCCACTCTCTCAAAAGAGAACGTGTCAGGTTAATCACAAATCATGAATCAGACCTTAATCCTCAAGCCCCTCCACCCCTCCCATAAAAGATCAGACAACCCTGTAGTTCCCTGTTCAAACCACTGCATGGCCAAGGCTCAGACAATTGACAAATTTAAGAGACAGCTATAGGAAAGTCTCATTTTCTTGAAGGAAAGTTTTAGAACTCAGAATTGTTGGAACACTCTCAGGAACTGTCCCTATGGAGATAGGGTCCACTTGATTGCCGGTGAACACAATCTTATCACAAGACCTGTGACTTTTTTTTTTAATTAACACTCATTTTGAAAGACTGTAGTCTATATGATGTCCCTACCTCACCCCTTCTCTGATTTAAATGCCTCTTAAACTGGAAGATCAGTTTTCATTCAAAAGCTGAGTTAACAGGTGTTTATTACTCTAGGAATCAATCCAGTTTTAAAAGTTCAAGTCCACTTCTGGCTAATTCTGAAACATTTGAGATGGGAAAGAGCTCAGAAAATGATTTTCAAAACCAGTCATCTAATCATACATACTGTTTCTGGCTATGGGCAAGAAATTGATTTAGTGAAGAAAAACTATTCTGTGGCATTTGTAATATAAGAACTACCAGGAGAGTCTCACTCTGCTGGAAGATCTCTTTGTCCAAAAAGTATCAGAGATGCAAGTACACTTCTGGGCAACTGGGGGGAAGCAAAATAAACTTCCCATCCTTTGATAGACTGCCATCTCTCTCTCTCTTTTTGTTTTGTTTTCCCCGTGTTTTAGCACTTTAAGTGTTTACTTTTTTTCCTTGGGGTTTGTTTCATATAGCATAAAATTTGTGTAAATATTTTTTTCTTTCTTTAGAGAAAATTCATTCTTCTGGAGGTCTGTTAAAGTTCTTAGGCAACCTTCAAACTACTAATTATGTAGAGATTATACCGGGAAGTAAGCAGATTCTATTCAAGGGTGATTACCATGTAATCCAGACAGCATAAATAGTAATGTACTTAGTGCAGAAGAGTTTGCAAAATGCACAACCATTTTTTGGCTATGTGGCCTGGGGAAAAAAGAAGACCCACACACTTGTGATTTATGATTCCTTCATTTCTGTTAGGAGCTATCTTATTTACATTTCTAATCTTTTCCTTATGAGAATAAAAATAATCTTTGGTATGGCATGTTTCTTCTTCCCTTGACATTCTGCATCCTTGGGTCAGTGTTGGACTGCTTAACCCTGGAGTTTGTAGGACAGCATTGTGGAAGTAGAAGAAAAGCCACTAGATTTAGTTGGCTGGAAGGCAAGTTTTACCATGTATTTCTATAATCTGTATTCCTATATTATTTTCAGTTCCTGCCACACAAACTTTTGCACTTTGGAAAAACATAAAGATCTAGTTTTCCAGATTCAAGATTTAAGATTTCATGTTTGAAAATTCACTATGTACTCTCCTGTGGTTTCAAATTCCTCTACTCTTAAATTAATAGTGGATTGAAAGATACTAACAAAAGGTGTTTAAAAATTGACATTTAATTGAGACTTTTCCCCAAATGGAACCTGAAGAATTCCAAGGCACTTCCAAAGAGAAAGTTGGCATGTGTCTCAAATACAGACCAAATTTTATGAATTTGCCAGTCTTAAGTATTATAAATAGTCTATTCCATCTCACTTAATTAGGGAGGATAAAATATGTCTTCTATTATTCTTCATTGTGGTGACATTTAGTTGATCTTGAATGTATGGATTATTTCTCCAGTTGCTTCATATGTTTATTAACCACATGAACCATATCATTTAATATTTTGTCTCCACCCCAACACTGCACACATATTCTTATGTACTCAAAACTGACACAAACCTCTGAAGCTAAAGTTCATTGTAATAATTCTGCAAAAGCATCATCAGTCAGAATAGACTAGAATATGCTGCAGCAACAACAAATGAAAATATCATCAACTTATAGCACCCTGGGATTCAAGCAAATACAACATTCTCTAGATGGCATAGTGCTTATATCATGGCAGAAAATGAGAGATAATGAACCACGTGTGGGGTCTTAAAGCTGCTGCTTTGAGGGGACATGCATTGCTTTTGCCCACATTTCATTGCTCAAAGTCTTATGGCCACTCACTGAAGAGAGGAGAAGTGAAATACTGGGCAAACAATAACATAATCTCCACAGGAGACATAGGGGTTAGAAAGAAGACATATTGGAGCAATGTTTAGTCTGCATATCCTTCCAGCCTTAGGCCAAGCACTTAACAGCCATTATTCACCACTTCCCTGTCTCTCCTAACCTTGGGTATGATTAAATTAATTGGTTAAGGAAAGCTGGTATGTATTTCATGTGATTAATGCCTTGGAAAACAATTGCCATAGATTGCATTGATTTGTTTCATTTTACATACTTGAAATTAGAGGCTTATGAAGTCTACATGCAAATTTATGCAAAGTGGAATGCAAATTCATATTGTGAGCTCTGAGTCCTGGCACTCCCCCCTCCCCCTAGAAAAAGAACTGCACCATTGAATATGCATGTGCTGCATATGGTGCTGCTCTTTTCAAATACCGACTCAGAGCCAGCAGCCAAATAAATCCCAGTGACATCGACTGAGCTACAAACAAAAGTTTAAAGTCATTTAAGAACAAAAATTGAGCTCCAAAGTCTCAATATTTTTAGGGTCAATATCTTCAAACAAGATTTGAGTTAACAAATGCACTATTCCCTGGACTGAGCTCTGTGTAGATGGGCAGAGGCATATTGTTGAACAAAAGATGTACTGGCGGAACCCATCCTAGAATTTCATTCTCTTGATTACTTGCTTCTGGTGATCACTTGGCTGACTGGATCAAATAAATCTTCATTGCCACGAGCCAGTGCCCATGTGTGCTGACAATATTTCTCCCTCATTTGTACCCATCAGTGGGGGATTCTGGTTCCAAGATTCAGACAGGGAGTGATTATTAAGATAGTCTCAAAGAGAGGAACAAATTTTGCACCTGAGTGCTTTCAAGTCAGGCATAGGGGAAAAATTAACCACTTGTAGGAATCCCAATTAGAAACAATATTTTGATTGGCCTGCAGGTGGTACTCAGATGATTCTTTGGAGCTCATTCTGTTCTTGTGAGACCCCCAATTTTGCTTTGATACTAAATACATGTAAAATATTTTTGGTAAATGTTTATAAATAAACTGATAAGGGGCACAGTCTCAAGAGGCTTCTTCTAATTTGATGCTAATGAATTCAGTTATTTAGTTATTCATCCATTTATCAAATACTATTTTGGTTACTCTCCAAGTACCAGGCAGGGACCTGGGGGTACAAGAATGAATGACAAGCATCCCCTGTCCTTGAGGAGTACCAACCAACCTACTGAGCTACCTGAAGCTTTTCATAGTGTCAAGGACACTGTCTTTGGGTGACTTTTAAAACTAAAGGCATATGAATCACATTAAGAAATATACTAGGTGGGAGGAAGAAGCAATGATAATTTTTTCATGTGATGTTTATGGAACAATCCTCCATTACAGCAACTGTTTTTATAAAAATCTATTCAGGAAAATATTTCTCAGCCACAGTTTAGATTTCAAACAATATTTAGTACAACAAAATTTCAGTACAATAAATGTGTTTCAAATGTCCCCTGGAGTTTGTCATAATAGGATTTGATCTATGAGTTTAAAAAATATGCCCAGTAGTTTAGATATTTTACTTATAAATAATTTCCCAGAGAGAATGGGAAAGGGAAATATAAGCTATGTTGGAAGCATAAAATGACCTAGGGGCTAAGGGACGTACATCTTCTCTATTTACCTTTGGACTGTGGCCTTAAGACAATCATTCAAGGGGCTCCTGGGTGGCTCAGTCAGTTAAACAACCGACCTTGACTCAGGTCATGATCTCATGGTTTCTGAGTTCGAGTCCCCGGTTGGGCTCTATGCTGACACCTCTGAGCCTGGAGCCTGCTTCAGATTCTGTGTCTCCCTCTCTATCTGTCCCTCCCCCACTCATTCTCTGTTTCTCTCTGTCTCAGAAATAAATTAAAAAAAAAAAAAAACATTAATTTTTTTTTAAAAAATACAATCATTCAAAATTGGCATACCAGTGACAAATGTGGCACAGTCCCCCACAGAGATCAATTCAGGAGTGCAAGTTAAGTCATATAAGCTGAGAGGAAGTCTGATGAAAGAAACAATCAAAAGATGGCTATTTTTTTTAAGTTTATTTTGAGAGAGTGAGGGATGGGGAAGGAGTAGCAGAGAGAGGGAGAGAGAGAGAGGGGGAGAGAGAGAGAGAGAGAGAGAGAGAGAGAGAGAGAGAATCCCAAGCAGGCTCCATGCTGTCAGCACAGATCCTGACATGTGGCTTGATCCCACAAACCTGTGAGATCATGACCGGAGCCAAAAACCAAGATTTGGACACCAAATAGACTGAGAGAACCAGGTGCCCCAAAGGATGGCTATTATTAACAAAAGGAATAATAATCATTATAATGGCACCAAGTCATAGTGTTTAAATATACAGTAAGTACTGAGATAAGAGCATTTATTTGTTACATCAACTCAATATGTTCATTTTATAGGTTATGACACTGAGGCTCAGACAGGTATATAAAGCCTGGTATTCAGTTTGGATCCACATCCTCTTTTTTCCCCAGGTGTTAAACCTCTTCCTGAGGAGATCTTCTCTCCTTCAGCTGAGAGCTAGGGAAGCTGTCAGAACAGGAAAGTACACATTAGCTTAACCTCAGTGAAGGGCAGTTTATAGAAGTCTGCTCATATGTGGGCTATTCAATGAGCTCAACTAATCCAATCAAAGGACCAAAAAGACTACTTCTTCTTTTATTCTTTTTACTAGAAAAAAATCATGGAAGCAGGAGAATGGAAGTGACCCCTTTCTGGTTTCCCACATCTTAGCGTGTTTCAAGTTTGTGGTTACCACGTATAGTAGGTTGAACTGTACAAGTTCTAACTCCAGTACCTGTGACTGTGGTCTTATTTGGAGACAGAATTGTTTATATAGTTAACTAAGATGGGTTCATGCTGGATTAGAGTGAGCCCTAAATCCAATGACTGGAACTTTTATAAAAGAAAGAAGATGGAGATTTGGACACAGGGACAGACTACATGAAGATGGAGTCAGGGATTATTAGTGATGCAAGATATAAGCTACAGAATACCAAGGATTGCTGACAACAACCAGAAACTAGGAGACAGTCAAGGAAGGATGCTTCTCTAGAACATTCAGAAGAAGCACAGACCTACTGACACCTTGATTTTGGATTTCTACCCTCAGACCTAGGAGAGAATAAATTTCTATTGGTTTAAACTACTTGGTTTGTGGTATTTGTTATGGTAGCCCTTGGGAAGATAATCTACCACATTTCTTGTCCCTCTCCATTATATCCTCTGTATAGCCACCATCTATTTCAGACTTTTGTCTCCATCACTTGAACTGTTGTGGTGGGATTTTCTCTGCTGTGGCTGCAAAGTATTCTTTCCTTTTGCAGTGTATCCTTCCCACCACTGCCAAAATCATTTTTCAGAAATCCAGGTCCAACTATGCCATACCTCTACTGTTCCAAGTTTTCAGTCATCCCTCAACATTTGACATGCCCATCTGTGGACTCAAAACTCCCCATGAGAAGGGTCTAACTCACCTGCACATTATTGTGGTCTCCCATGTCTTTGTCATCTCAGTCCTATGAATCGATGGTTAATACTCACAGTTACTATTATTTCTTAAATATGAATTCAGCCCAAATGGAAGTTTTGCATGCTGTTTCTTTTAACGTTTTATTTATTTTTGAGACAGAGAGAGACAGAGCATGAATGGGGGAGGGGCAGAGAGAGAGGGAGACACAGAATCGGAAGCAGGCTCCAGGCTCTGAGCCATCAGCCCAGAGCCCGACGCGGGGCTTAAACTCACCGACCGCGAGATCATGACCTGAGCTGAAGTCGGACGCTTAACCGACTGAGCCACCCAGACGTCCCTTGCATGCTGTTTCTATCTGTGCCTCTCATTTTTCTTCCTTGTTACTTTCCCATATTTACATACTACAATCTTGCTGAAGATGTCACCATCTCCTTCTCTTTCAACTCTGAGGCCCATGGTTGTCCTTCCTGCTTCACAAATGCTATTTCCTCATAGCCTTTCCCAGTTGTACTAATTTGGTGGTCCCTTCCCACTAATGACACTCTCATAATTTCCCCCTCCATTAATAATAATTAAAATTTACTGAATTCTTCCCATGTACCAACCACTGTGCTAAGAACTTAACTTACATAGATTATTACACTTCATCCTCACAACAATCCTACTTGTTAATTTTACAGGAAAAAGAATTAAGGTTAGAATTAGTAAGTGTCTTAGTGGAGATCACATCTTGCTGTAGTTGGCTTAATCTCTGGGCTACTGAAATGTCAGTCCCATGCTGCTCATTATTACACAATACCACCTCTGTGATAGCTTTCTTGCTCTTTAGTTATTGTGATATTTTGGCTCTTCTTGTCTCATATTCTCTACTAAATTTTCAGCCCCTTAAGAGTGGGGTCTACATCTAATTTATGTAGATGTATCAAGCCTCTACAGGGCTTGATGTAGTGTGGAAGACTCTGGATTAGGAGGTAAGGCATATCAGTTTTAGATGAAACTCTGCCATGAAGCAATGGTATGACTTTGACCAATCATATCACCTCTGTAGATATCTCTGTGGGCCACTCTGCAAGATTCAATAATTATCATGGCTCAGAGCTTGGGCTGTATTAGGAGAGCAATATACATTGATTTAACTTAATTAAGAGCATGTCTAGTCATGAATGAGACCTTTAGAAAAACTTCAAGGCAAGAGCCCTTGGATGAAATGCTCATTTGACTAATTGTTCTTTTGTCTAAAAACATTGCTTAAAGCTTAAACTGAACACTTTCATGAAAGATCCCCTTAAAACAGAGATGAATTATTTGCTAAAGGCAAGCCTGCTTAGTTTTTTCTATTGTCACCTTAAATCAGATGGATTTTCTATTTGTAACAAGTCTTAATTTATTAAACAGCTCACAACATACAATGTAAGGCATAATATTTAGTAGTAGATTTTAAAGCCATTTTTAAGGCATCTGGGGTAGTATCAAGATGTTTAAAGATAATATTTAAATTGAAACATTAAAAACAAAAAGATTTCTCAGCTCTTCAACCATCAAAACATTTGGCATCGCTTTCTTTCCTAGGCCCCAAATAGCCATGTAATCATTGCTCTGTGTTTTACATGCAATTCTACAGCTAAGTACATCATTATTTAGACTCCACAGATTATATGGTAATCATGGATTTACTGTAAACCCAATTTAATTTCTACAGAATTACTGACTTTAAGGTTGCAAAACAATATTGTTTACAAGGCAGTATAATAGCACTCAGAATGAATGCTGATTAGAACTAATAAACAAAGGAATGCATAGCTTTCAGGACTAAGCCTAAATAGTTATAGTGATCGATATGGCAATCAACACTTTTTAAGAGCATACCTGTTGAGCACCTGCTATGCAGTCTCTGTACAATTTTACTAAGGATATGGACAAGAAGCAAAGAGTATTTCATTATAAAATTCAAGAATAATCTTTATAATTGGTCAGCTCATTGTCTATTCGCTCGTTCTAACTAATGACACTGATCCTGTGCTTGAGTTCTTGGTTGGGTTAGTATTTGAAGAATTTCCTTAAAACCTAAATGTTGCAAGTTTAATCCATTACACCCTAACCTTTCTCTCACTATTATTTGCCTATGACCAAATAAATGTGTCTGAATTTAGATGCACAGGTGGGAACATGAATGAATAAATTAATACTCGTCAACTCAACGAACTTTGGGATGTATTGGACAGGAGTAAGGATATGGTTTAAAGTTAGTGGTGTTTATTGGTCATAATCTCTGGTGCATAAATTTTAATTGTTGCACAGAGATGAAAATTAGCTTAAGCAAAAGTCAACCTGTGTTGGCCTTATTTGAGGGTGGGGTAGAAAACATGTGGGGAGGATCCATGCAAACTATAGGCCAAATAAAACTTTAGCAGACTTTTGAGAAATCCAGATTGCAACCTAAAGAAGAAAGGTAGTAGGTCTCAAAAGAAGGTGGTGGGGGGAGGGCAGGGGTACATTCTATAATTTTTCTAATATTTCCTATGATAGGAGTTATATTTGAAAGTATCAAGCTACTAGGAAATGCTGAGACTTTTTAAATTTAATAAGGATTGCATATGGTAAAAAGAAGTTACAAACTGGTCAGAAATGGAAGGGAAGAGGATAAATTAGATCTTTTTTGGAAACAAGTGCCCCCTCAAGCCTTTTCACTCATCAGGCTAAAATATCCCTAGAAATCAATGGCAACAATCCAGCTGCATTTGAGATAGTGAATCAATTCTAAGCCAAAACATCCTTGAGTATGGGTATTCTATTTTTTTTTTTCATGCATTTACTCAACCAATATATAATGAGCTTCTACCACATATCAAGCGCTCTGCTAGACACTGGGGATTTAAAAATCAAAAGACAGATGTGATTCCTTCAGTCTTCAGCCTCATGGAGAAGACAGATATCCATTGAGTTATCTGAAAGAAAAATTATAAATGTTGCTTTAGTCAAATTCTTTTAGTTATAAGAGACCAAACAAAACAAAACCCCAAAACCTTGGCTAAATTAGAGAATGATTTGTTCACAGATCAAAATGGCCCAATCTGTTGGTCATGGCTAAAAGCAGAGGGTTTAGAGTATATATTCTGACTTGATCTCATTCTTTCCATTATTCTTCTGTAATGGTTTCCAACTCAGACAGACTTGCTCCTTGTGTTGACAGAATGGCTGCTAGTAGCTCCATTCATGGCTTTTATCTTCTTAGTGTCCTTATAAAAAAAAAAAAAAAAAAGAGTCTTATTTCTTTCCCTGCAGTTCCACAGAAATCTTGAACCTAATTTGTGTTGTTCAAGATTGGTTTAGTTGCTCATTCCTGAATCAATCATTGTAGCTAACAGGATGCATATGTTTATTGGCTCAGGCCAAGGCTCACCTTGCACTAGGGCAGGGTAAACTCCAATCAAATCATATGAAATGAGAAAAGAAAGGATGATTTCATAAGGAAAATTTGGATGAAGTCCTAGGCAGGCAAAAATGATGGACATCTACCACAAATCTTATGATGGCAAAAAAACAAAACAAAACAAAAAAACATAGGTCATTCTCCATGCTCTCTCCTCTTTCTCATACGAAGCATCTTTTCAAATATGGTTATATTAAAATAATTTTAAAAGGTATTTTGAGCACCTCTTATAGTGTGTAGTGGTTAAATTTATGTGTCAACTTGGCTGGGCTAAAGGTTACCCAGACAGCTGGTAAAACATTATTTTTGGGTGTGTATGTGAGACTGTTTCTGGAAGAGATTAGCATTTGAATCAGAAGACCAAGAAAAGAAGATGGTCCTCCTCTGGAGGAGGTTACTGAGAGGACTTGACAGCTGCACCTGCACCTGGGCAATTGGAGATCCTCATCCCTCCCCAGTTCTCGAAATGTGCATTCTGCTTGTCTTCCCTGCACCAGAAACTGCCTTAAGGACTGCACCAGAGCTGTTCTGAGTGAGTACCATGTTGTTGACACCATGTGGACAGTGTATGTGAGTAAACCCAGTTAAGCCCTCTATTTAACTTTTAATATTCTGGCATGTGGGTGCAGAGATCTACTCATCTTGAAGTTGCTCCAGTAAGTTCCCTCTCTGGCTTGTTAAAACTGCTACCTACCAATCTGGAGTGGCCTGCCTCTTTATTCATCTCCTTGCCCTCCATGCAGCAGGGCTAATTTGTAAATTAATACCCTCACTAATATGGATGAGCATCATCAAATCTGTTGAGGACCTGAATAGTACAAAAATAAAGAAGAAGGGCAAATTTGTTCTCTGCTTGGGTTGGGGTGCACACCTTTTCTTGCCTTGGGACATCAGTGCTCCTTGTTCTCAGGTCTTCAGATATGGACCAGGACTTTGTACACCATCGATTTCTGGTTCTCATGCTTTTGAGTTTGAATTAGAATTATACCACTGGCCTTCCTTGACCTTCAGCTTACAGACAGCAGATCATGGGATTTCTCAGCCCCTGCAATCATTGAGCCAGTCCTTCATACTAAACCTCTTTCTAGTTATTAATGTATACTCTACTCATTCTGTTTCTCTGGAGAACCCTGACTAATATACAAAATATTATTTTTTAGTTTATTACCCAAGAAATAAGAGCCAAGGATCTTGGTGTCTATTTTCAACATTAGATATGCTCAACTAAACAATCTAAGAAGTTCCAATATATGTATAACATGATACATTAGAATTTAAATGTTTAAGTGCTAAGTAAGGCATGAAGACATTATGGTCTACTATAATAATTAAAAAAGGCAACTTCTATTTGTCCTGTATTTTGTGTTTTAAAAGCATTTTTTGTGTTCTTTCTCAGTTGATTTTAAAATCATCCTTGTCAGTTTGTCGGGGAATATATTTTCATGACCCACATTTTCCACAGGAGACAACAGAGACAGGAAGGGGCACCAAATTCCAAAATAGAGGTTAACAGATGAGAGGGGTATTTCAGTCCTGGATGTAACTTTTCCTCTGGTCTCAGGTGGGTCTATTCTCAGAAGTTCCTTACAGTGGAAGTTCCTGGGTAATCACAAGCACAAGCCAAAGTGGCCTGTCATAAAAAGGCTCTTCTTTTTTACTTTTGAAAGCCCACATTCTAGCTAGCTATGTGCAGTTTTTTCTATTCCATAATATAACTGTACTTCTTTTAGTGCTAAAGACTTTTTGCCTCTGTCTTTGAGTAACACTGACCCTAGCTTATTCTGTGACTGTGAGTATCCCCATCACACTTCTGACCATGGGCCCATCACCTGAATTCATAGAGCACAGCACAAGGTTGCAGGGATACGGAGACCTGAGATGTGATTCCTGAAACTGTCATTTTAAGGCTTGAGGAATTCTCTCTTTAGGGGACAGAGAGTGTTGGGTCACAAAGTAACACTCTTCTTTGTGAACAACAGTGACCAGAGAATTATTCAAGTCTTCCCCACCTCAAAAATTCCTTGAAAAAGAAGCATAGCCTCAGTGAGAAAAAAAATATATATATATTTTGCAAGTTTCAGATATTATGCACAGAAAACCCATGTGCTTCTTTGTGTGATCACGTGTTGAGTCCCTTTCACAAAGATATGAATCATACAGAATGGTTCTACAGGTTTTAAGTTTGCTAAAAACAAACACAATTTCATACCTTTCCAAAATACTTTATTGTTTAGCATCTTCCATGACTTTGTATTCACTAAGTACCTTACAGTTTATTCTTTAATCATCACAGAATCCTTGAAACAGTTTGGCCTGATATATTGCTGTTTTATTCTTTTTATGGATGGGGAACCTAAAGGGAAGTCATGTTCAAAGTTACACACAAGGACCAAAGTTAGAACCCATAAGTCTTAATTACAAATATATTCCAATGAGTCTGGCTTCCTCTCTGCATTTAACCTTGGGTCATTTCATAACCTCTTTAAGTCAAGTGAGAAAAAAAAAAATGTCTGTGTCTGATTTTGCCCACTCTTTATTCTGACCTTGTCACTTAGTAGTCTGGTGATGAAGGGCATGTCACTGAACTTGGACAAGCTTCAATTTTCTCACTTGTTAAAAGGGGAAATTAAGCCATGTTTTGGGTTGTGATTACTTATAACAAATGTAACAAATGGTAATTGTTGCCATTAAGAATCTTCCCAGTCTTCATTCAGCTATTTCTAATCAACATAATTTATCCAATTTTCTCATTTTACTCTGTATTGTTGTTGATGATAACCCCCTCGAGGACACAGGCTTCCCCTTATAAATTGCTTCAAAGAGTGGTTCTCAACCTTAACTGAACCTTAGAGTCAGCTGGGCAGCCTTCTGAAATTATCCACTCCTTTCTTTCACTCCAGAGCTATTAAAGAAAAATAAATAAGGGGTGGGTCTCAAGCATCATACTTTTTAAAATCTCCCCAGATGACTCTACTGTGCAAGCCAGGTTGAAAAATCTCTGCTTTATAGACATGCCTGTCATTCCTACCACCTACTTGTAAAGCCATAGCTCTCTCAATATCCAAGATGTGAGTCTTCAGCAGTTCTGGACCTATTAAAAGATAAATAAATGCATAAATTAAGACATATACACTAAGTACAACTCCTGTCAAAGATTAAAAAAAAATACTAAACACCTCTGGAATTAGCTCAAGAACCAGAAGGAATGGAAGCCATCCTGAGGACTTGTTTTAACTGAATCTTTGCCACATAGATTCCTCTAGATCTCAAGATTTCCTTATTTGCAATGCTTTTCCAGTAAATAAGATTCTACCATTAAGAGGTGTTTTTAAATTAACAACAACAATAACAAAAATCTATACCCTAAAAAAAAATATGAATGATTTAAGATGGGCTTATGAAAGGGACAGAGAGTGATCTTACATGGGGTAGGGCTGCCTGGAGCCTCAGGCATACTGGATACCCCCTCCTCCACCACACCTTTCTGAGGTGGAGACTGGCCTGCCACCCCAGTGGGTCTGGAAAGCAGAGCATTGAGCCAAACAGGATTATTCTTAAGAGTTCAGGTAATTGGCCTTAGGGGTTTTAGACTTACTTGGGATCCATTACCCCTTCCTTCTATTCTACTTCTCTCTTTTGGAATGGGAATGTCCTGTGCCTGTCTCAACACTGTATTTTTGTGGAAGCACATAAATTGTCTGGTTCCACAGGTTCACAGCTGAGCAGTTTGCCTCAGGATGAGTCTACCTCACTCTCACCTATATCTCACTTAGAGGATATTTTGGATGATACTTTGGGCTTTAGACTTTATAGTTGATACTGGAACAAGTTAAGAATTTGAGAACTGTTGGGTTGGAATTAATGTAGTTTGCATTTGAAAAGGAAGGGGAAGAAAGTTAGACCAAATGTGTCTCTCCAAAATTCATATGTTGAAATCCTAATCACCAATACTCTCCCTTTGGGAGGTAATTAGGCCATGTGGGTAAGGCCCTCATGAAGGGAGTTGGTGCCCTTGCAAGCCTGTCTCTCTCTTTGCCCTGTGAGGAAATGAGAAGGCAACTGTCTGCAAACCAGAAAGAGTGCCCTAATCAGACATTGGATCTGCTGGTGCTTTGATCTTGGACTTCCCAGTCTCCAGAACTATGAGAAATAAATTTCCATTGTTTAAGCAGAAAAAAAATAGTAATCTGGGAATACTGGGCCCTTTGGTGGGATTAGGAGGCCTGTAAATAAAACTTTAGTCTCTACTTTTACTCATTATTTGTTTCATGGGACTTTTCACACTTTGTAAATATCATGCAAGTTTATTTTACATTTACTTATTCCTCATCTCCCTCACCAGTGGATGCTCAATGCCTTACACAGTGCCTGGACACAAATTAGTAGCTAAATATATATTTATTGAATGAATAAATGAGTACATTAATGAATGAAACCAGTGAGCTTGAAGGGTTAATGAATTAGAAGACTCATTTATCTTTTGTCAAGATCCCTCTCACTTCTGAACATACTGAGAAGCAGTCAATCACTGCTCTAAAGCTAGTGAGGAGATGTTCCCTTTGAATCCTTCATCCTTCAGACCCTTGAGGCTGGGGAGCAACTTTCCACAAGTTCAGAAATATCATAAACACCAGGCATTTGTAAGGCATTGTTCCCAGGCCTGAAGGTGGGGAATAAAACAATCAATAAGTCAGGATATCTGCTCAGATTTTTTTAAATGTATTTCAAGAGTCAAGAAAGAATCTGAAAATAGCTTAAACCCAAGGCATAATATGAAACATAGAATAGGGCTTTGAGAAATGCTTTCCTGAGGTTGCTTTAGTTTTGATGATTGTTTATTAATCCTTATTCTGATGATGTACTATCTTGTCATGGATCAGGCTGATATACGGTATGCAACAAAAAGTCTCACTCTTCCCTCTTTTCCTTACCACCCCCCAAAACTAAACCAGGTAGTCTCATGTCCTTCTAGAGTTTCTTTCTGCAAATCCAAGAAAAAAATGCAAATACATGTATTCTTATTTTTCCCCTTTCTTGCTCAAAAGTGGCATATTATATATAATTTTCTTCATAGTGCTGTTTGCAAGGAACAGTGTATCTTAGAAATCTTTGCATTTCAGTACACATAGAACTTTAGAGTTTGCTTTCAAGCTGACTCTTGTAAAATAAGGAGTCTTATAAAAAGCAGGGGAAGGTCATTTCAGAGGAATGGCTTGGAGCAGAATTAGGCCTTGGAGGTTGGGAGAAAGCAATGTCATCCTGTTTAGTGGTCATACAGAGTAGGGGAAGGAAAGTTATTTTAGATAAAGCTAGTGGGAACACCTCACAGGTGCTGCAAATACCCTGGAAGGACATTATAAAATGAACAAGGAAGTGATGGATCATCAGAATTACGCTCTAGGAAGATTAATCTACAGCCAGGTCAACAGTGGGTTGCAGATGGGACAGAGAATAGAGAAAAGGGGCAGAGAGATCAACTAGGAAGCAAAATTATCTAAATCCAAACCAGGCATCGTGATGAAGAGAATGGAAGGGAAAAGATATAATTATGAGAGACTTCATGGAGATTCATTCTATAGCCATGGTTCTCTCTACCCTTTCTGTCCAGCTCTCATACATTATAAATAAAGTTCAACTGTACTACTTAATCCTGTGGGCATATTTAGTGATATATACAATTCCAAGTGTGTTAACTTCACTTCCATCTATTTCTCTATAATTAAAGGAAAAAAAAATCAGAATTCATATGAGTGAGAGTGATGACTTCTCTAGAGTTGATTTGTACCCCCTCTATTGTATATACTAGTTAAGAAGTAAATTACTTATAAACTTTGGCATTTTATTATTATCAATAGTGAATTATTTTGCAGCTGATTGACAGGACAGTTTAACATGTTAATTCAATTGGCACCACTGAATTCCAGAACTTGTAACTAACCCTGAGTGGGGTTTGGGAAAAAAGTATGGGCAGAAGAAAGGAGTTGATGCAAATCTGAGCACCTAGATGCATAAGATGTAATTAATAGAAATGGAAAATGCAACAAGAACAGGGTTTTGTAACAATGAAAGTATAGAACAGTAGGCATAACCAGCTATGCCTGGTTGAGTGATATTTAGGAATGGCGATACTAACATGCTCAGAGTAAAGATATGAATAAGCACATGACTGAGACCCCTTTATTTATTCAGTCTATTCAGCAAAACACAGTGGCTAAAAGAATAATTCCAGAGTCAGACTGCCGGGGTTTAAGTACTATCTCTGCCACTTCCTAGCTTTGTGACACTGTGTAAGCTACTTACAGTTTCTTTACCTCAATTTTCATATCTTTCAAATGGGAAAAGTATAGTAACTGTTTTCTAATTACTGGGAGAAAAAAAATGAGCTAATTTATGCAATGTGCTTAGAACATTCCCCTGCATATAGTAAGTGCTCAATTAGTCACTACTTATGAGAGGAATATTTATTTAGTGTTTACCATGTACTATGCACTGTACAAGAACAGACTATGCACAGTGCTAAACAAAGCACATTTATTTCCCTCATAGAAGTTTGAGAGGAATGATGATTGATTCTGAAGAAGAAGAAGTGGGAAGTATTTATATTACCATATAGGGAGCTCTCTAATGACTTAATATGTTTAAAGATATATAAAGATGCATGTATAGAGGGAGAGGAGTACACATAATAAAGGCAGATGCATAAAGGAAATAGTCAAAGAAGCTAAAGTCCAGAATAAGGTAAGAGTTGCAAAACTTGCAAAGACAACTGAAAGGACCCTTAGTAACATTTTCAGAGCAAAGCAACTCACCAAATACAGTATAGAACAAATACCAAAGCCAGACAAAGATTCTACAAGCAAAGAAAACTACAGACAAATATCCTATGAATACAGATACAAAAATCCCCAACAAAAAAACTAGGAAATGAAATCCAGCAACAAATTAAAAGGATATTATATAAGGGTGCCTGGGTGCCTCAACGGATTAAGCATCCAACTCTTGATTTGAACTCAGGTCATGATCTTATGGTTCACCGGATCTAGTTCCATGTCAGGGTATGCTGACAGTGCAGAAGCTGCTTAGGTTTTTCTCTCCCTCCCTCTCTCTCTGCCTTTCCCCCCTTCTCTATCTCAAAATGAATAAACATTTTTTTAAAAAGGATATTATACACCATTATTAAGTAGGATTTATTCCAAGAATGCAAGTGTGGTGCACCATAAGAAAATCAAGCAATGTAATAAACTGTAAAAGGAAAAAAAAAACACATGTGATCATCTCAATAAACATGGAGAAAACATTTGAAAAAAAACTCAACACATTTTCATGATAAAAACACTTACCAAACTAAAAATAAAAGGTAATTTCTTTAACATGATAAAGGGCATTTATTAAAACCCGTAGTTGATGTCATATAAAATAGTGAAAGACTGAAAGCTTTTCCCTTAAGATCAGGAACAAGAAAAGTATGACCATTTCCACCACTTATTCAACATTGCACTGAAAGTCCTAGCAAGAGTAATTAGGCAGGAAAAAGAAACAAGAGATGAAACAAAAGAAATTCAAATTGGAAGGAGGAAGTACAACTATTTTCAGATGACATGATTCTGTATATGAAAATTCCAAAGAATACACACACACACACACACACACACACACACACACACTACTAGAACTAATAAATACATTTAGCAAAGTCGTAGGGTAGAAAGTCAACAGACAAAAATCAGTTGTGTTTCTATACCCCAGCAATGAGCAATTCAAAAAGGAAATTAAGAAAATAATTCAATTTACAATAGCATCCAAAATAATAAAATACATAGGAATAACTTTAAACAAGAAAGTATAAAATTTGCACAATGAGAGCTATAATACATCGGATGAAAGAAATTAAAAAAGACCTAATTAAATTGTAAGACATCCCATGCTCATGGATTGGAAGACATATTATTGTTAAGATGACAGTACTCCTCCAAATAATCCACAGATTCAGTGCAATCCCTACCAAGATTCCAATGGTGGGTTTTTCCCCCCTGAAATGGAAAAGCCAATCCTCAAATTTATATGGAATTGCAAGTAGCCCAGAATAGCTAAAACAATACTGAAAAAGAAAAACAAAGTTGTAGGATTCAGACTTTTCAATTTCAAAACTTACCACAAAGCTAAAAGAGTGTGGTACTCACATAAGGATAGACATATAGACCAATGAAATAGAATTGAGAATTAAAAAATCAATTTAAATATTTATGGCCAATTCATTTTTTATATGGCACCAATACCATTCAATAGGGGGAGAATAGTCTGTCCCTTTGAAACTGGTACTGGGGCAACTGGATAAAGACATTCAAAAGAATGAATTCGGACATTACTTCATTTACAAAAATTAACTCAACATGGATCAACAACCTAAATATAAGAGGGAAGGAGGAAGGGAAAGGACTAGTCTCAAATTAACAAGGAGTGGAGAGGTGGAGAGCTGTCAGGCCTGTTCAATTGTAAAGCATAAAACTGAGGTTTCTTTTTTTTTCTTTTTTGTTTAAGAGAGAAATGGAAACTGATCATAAGATATTGCCTAGTTTCTTAAAGTTAGTTCAAGTTGTCAAACTCAAGAATTACCTCCCAAGTAACCAAAAGAATTGCCTGATGTGATATGGGACCACTGTTTGTTGTCTCTGAGAAATCATGGACAATGAGAAAGGTGCTGGGACAGTGGGGACAGACAACTACAAAGTTTTCAGAGGGGGAAAATTGTCCCTGGATTCGAGGCTGCTAAACTAGATGGTGTTTCCCAACATAATTTTCCAACAGATATTATATGAGCAGTTTATACAAGGTGACATGAAGGAACCAACATAGACTCCCTACATAGAGATAACAAGTCAAACCATAATTCACATTTTGCATGTAGTTACCAGGCTAGGAAATTAGGGGATCCTATAAAAATGAGGAAGCTAGATTTATGAAGGCATTAAATAGAGACTTATCTTGCTAATAAAATAGAAAACTGTGGATTGGGATAATGGGGTTAACTGGTTTGATTGCTGGTTGAATAATTGCTAGTTTAATTGTTTGCTGAATACCCAAAGGACTGATTTATGGATGTGTACCAGTCTGGAAGGAGACCTCAATGATCACATTCTAGGGCCCTATTGGATTGCTTCTTCCAGTTCAACTTATTTAAATTTAAATCCAAAGAGTATAGAATTCTAGTAAGAGAACTTTGGAAGAATAAAAAGAAAATTTTTAGCTTAGTTGATCAAAAAACTATTAGTGAAGTTACAAATGGGAACGATTTAGTTTGATAACCTTTCTTGTGAAAAATGTGGTCAAGGTCAAGATGCTTTCACTCCTTGCATGTCATTTGAGTGACTGCTATTTGCTAGGCTAGCTAGTGATCACATGAAGATATTGTGGTCACCCCAGGAGCATACAGCAAGCTAGCTACTGCAAAATCCTCCCCCAGATCTTTGTGGTTTGTGTCTTGCTGAAGCCCCAGAACAATGTGGGTCAGTAGTGAGAGACACTTTTTCAAGTAGGCTTCCAGGGATCTAGGCTTTACCATCTCTAAAATCTTGGAGTTCTCCACTGTTTCTGCATCTGGCCAGCAGACAATGGAAGAGAGAGCACATGGAGGACTATGCCTCCTCCTGTTTGGTTAATATCACCCTATGGTCATATCTAACTGCAATAGCACTGTGTGCCTAAGTGAAAATCTGTTTGGGCAGCAACTAGCCAATCCCTGCTACAAACAGGGAAAGACAGACATATAAAAAGACACTTGTAAAACAACATAAAAAATAAAATCAGTATTCGAGATATACAGAAGGTGCTATAAAACACCATGAAGGACCACTGAAGCAGCCTGAGCCAAAGTGGTCAAAGAAGATATCCAAAGGAGATAGTGACCTGTGTAGAGTCTCTGAAGATGAGTTTGAAATAATGAATAGGGGTTAATCAGGAAAACAGGAGAGGGTGTTAAAACACACACACACACACACACACACACACACGCACGCACACACACGCACTTAAAAAGTGTGAAGGAAAGAAAAAGAATGAGAAGGAATGTGGAGGGACTCTGAGCCCAGAGAGAACTGGCAGCCTGCCAGGGGGTTTGGATGCCTCCCTTGGGGATCATGTAAAACCTGGCATTTGAAACACATGTCTGCTTGAATAGGCAGGGGGCATCCTCTTCTGTTCCATGAGCCAGTTTACAGAGCTCCTTTTGGAGACAAACACAAGAAATTAGTCCCTTTTTGTGCTGCATCTTACCTTATAAAGTGTCATGTAACTTCTCCCAAAACCTTGCCTTGTAGGTTTCAGTAGCTGCTGTTCTATCAGCCAAAGCTGTGAAGGCAACTTGATACAAACTCACCATTATGTTTCATTTAAGTCAGATGCCTTTTAATTCCCACTCCCCAAGGAGAAGCAACAGATGTTATTTGCATCTCAGTTGAAAGCCATCATATCAGGGCACTTTGGTGGCTTGGTCAGTTAAGCAGCTGACTCTTGATTTCAGCAAAGATCATGGTCTTGCAGTTCGTGAGATTGAGCCCGGTGTCAGGCTCTGAGCTGCCATTGCAGAGCCTGCTTGGGATTCTTTTTCTTTCTGTCTGTCCCTTCCCCACTCACGCTTTCTTTCTCAAAATAAATAAACATTAAAAAATTATAGAAAAATTAAAGACAAGCCATCATATCTTTGAGGAAAAAGCATCTGAAAACAGAGGAGTCTGCACTTATCTCAGATTCAAGGTTTGGCGGGAGGACCTCAAAGTGATGAAAGAAAGTACACTGTGACTGTCCCCAAACCCCAAGAGAAAAACCCAGGGCCCACAGGAGCTCCGCCCAGTCTTGGTACAAACCCAGAAGTCTATTATGCTCAAGCCCTCAGACAAGAGACCAAAGCAAGTGTTGTACCCATGCTAGGGTGGTCTTACTAGCAGCCAGCTAGTAAGCTTACTACCAGACAATCTCCCAAACCACTGGTTTTGAGCTTATTTCTAGATCTTTTGTCCTTGGTCACTTGGCTGATTGCTAGGTATAAAGATATTTTAAGGAACAGAAAGGAGCAAACCAGCCTCAAACTGTTTGCTCAGGCTTTCATTTCCCAATCCCACTGGTTTCCACGTGGAAAGCCAAGATCCTGACTGCTGAGAAGTGCTCAAACTTTTTGTGTTTCAAAACCTGTAATGCTGATTCTCAGCTCTGTATTAAAATAAAATATAAATAGTATGTTTGTAGAGAGTGAGGACTATAAGACTTGATGCTTAAAACACAAACAACACATGTGCAGACCTCAAGACCTTATTTTTTTCCCCTGACAAGGCAGACAGAGTATTGTGGGAAAGACACGCATCTTGATGTCAAGGTGATGTATATCCAAATCCAGGTCTTTTGATCTGTGACTGAATTTTCCTCCATTTTGATTTCCTGTCTATGAAATGGCAGTAAGAATACTTACTTCACTATAGCATTTACTGAGAATGCTGATGAAACATGCCTGCTTCAGGAATGGCATGAACACTAGTAAGTGTTCATGAATAATACTCTGCTCTTTTGCTTTTCAAGTAAACCGTTGGCTTCCTCTAATCGTCCAGCTGTGGGAAATTCCCAAATCTCTGTCTTGTTGGTATTTTAGATTCAACAGGTCTGAAAGCAACATCATTTTATTTAGTTATAAATCAGCTCTCCCTCTCAGCATCCACTCACAAATAGCACCACCAGTTTCTCAATTAACTGGACTCATTTCTTTGACTCTCCTTCTTCAGTCACCAAGATCTGTTGGGTTTTTCTCTCTGGTATCTAAAACAGCCTCATTATACCTTGCAAATCCATAATTTTAAAGTTATAAGAACATCACAAATACCATAGAAATCACTGAAGTTTTTAGCATAGAATCCTGACCAGGAGAAATCAGTATTTAAATATTTCTTTTTATTGCACTGCTGTTAGGGACGTGGCTTCAAACTGCTAAATAGAGGAAGATCAGAAGTGGAAGAGGGTAGAGTTGAGAGAATCCCACAGAAACAAAACCAGGCAAATGGGGCATCAATATTAGGAGATTTTCTGTTTTACTGGAAGTTAAGGGGTTGGATGGGCTTCAGATTCTGATTAATCCAATGGTTCTCAGATACCTTTTGGTAAAGTTGCACTCCACCCTTTGTTCTGAGCCTTTTGCCTACTGGGTTAAGGATTATTAATTTATTTCCATCTTCCACCCCATTTAATATTTGAGAATGCTGGGGCGCCTGGGTGGCTTAGTAGGTTGAGCGTCCAACTTCAGCTCAGGTCATGATCTTGCAGCTTGTGGGTTCGAGCCCTGCATCGGGCTCTGTGCTGACAGCTCAGAGCCTGGAGCCTGTTTCAGATTCTGTGTCTCCCTCTCTCTCTGCCCCAACCCACTCGCATTCTGTCTCTGTCTCTCTCAAAAATAAATAAACATTAAAAAAAATTTAAAAAAAATTGAGAATGCTGAAGCTCCAGGAAGTAAAATGTCCTGTCCAAAGTTATCTAGTAGGTCAGCCAATAATGCTTTGGTTGCCCTGTTTCTTCTTTCGTCAGAGTTTTGCTCACTGCAAGCCAATCTACAATAAATTGATGTCATCAATTTCTGAGTATATATGAACATTAATGCCCAAATTTGAATGAGTGATATCGCCAACCTAAACAATTGTAGAGGCTTTGCTGACAGCCCCAGAAGGCTTTACTGGTTATTTCCAAGAGGACTAAGGAGAAAGAGTCAGCTTACAAATGTGCAGAGGCAAATCCATTCATGCCTGTGTCAGACTTCATTAAACTGCCTACCAGGCATTTCAGGGAGTCATGGCCTTTCTGTCACTGCTGGGTACTGCATTCCACCCTGCTCTTGCCTTCCTGAGCCTTTGGGGTTCCATGTCTGCAATGAAACCTGAAGTGGAGTATGGATGGTGGGAGAAATTCCCTTTTCTCCAGCTCAATTTCACACTAGCTTTCCTCAGCCCTGAACCAAGATGACTGTGCCTAAGATCTTACATGTTTTCCAAGAAACTTCCAGATTATGGCTCTAGTCTCTCCTCCCTGTCTTCCAATTGAAACAAATAAGCAATCTATCAAATAAACAAATGTCAGTCCTCAAGGAAGAACAGACACCACATATCCCATTGGCACCATCTCTCCTCCATGTTCTTCAAAACAAACAAGTTATTTTTCCTTTTTTCCAGATACATACTTGAGCAGAGAGGTGTCCCCAACTCCCTCTTCAGACACATTTAGATTCTCAGCTCCAGCTCAGCCAGGATTCCTTATCATGTTGCACAACTTTGGTGTGAAAGCAAAGATGCACGATCATGGGTTAGTATTTGCTATTCTTTCCCAATGCTAAGCCCAGTTCCTGCCCTACACATAGTAAAAGCTCAACAAAGACTTGCCTCTGAGAAAAGGTCTCCTAGTGGTACCATGTCTTGCAAAGGAATATCATTATCTTTGGTATTTTAGTTCCATAGAGACCAATCACGTAGACAATAGAAAACCATGAGTCGGAAGCCAGATCCCACACTTTTATCAAAGTATTTGAGTAGGCCTGTTGGGATGGACAATTATATACGTGAAGTGTTGTGATATTGTGACCTGTAATAAGAAATATATATTTTGTCCTCATCCCTGTTTCTGGCACAGAGTTCCTAAAACTCTTAGAATTTCCTAAATATTGAGATTGTGATAAAAGTGTCTTTTGTTAATGAGGTGACTTTTGGAAAGCACCTAAGGATGGGAATTGGCTGCCAGTGGAGCCAACCATGTATTAGAGATTTGGAACTTTCAGTCCCTACTCCATGACCTCTAGAGAGAACTGAAGATGGAGTTCAACACCAATGGCCAATGATTTAATTAATCATGCCTATGTATTGAAGCCTCCACAAAAACTCAAAAGGAATGAGTTTAAGTGCTTCTGAGTTGGTGAACATGTGGTTATTTCCCTGTATGTCTGGAAGGGGCATGGAAACTCCCTGCCCCTTACCATATACCTTGTTCTATGTATCTCTTCCATGTGTCTATTCCTGAGTTGTATACTTTTATAACAAATTCATAATCTAGTAAGTAAAATGTTTCTCTGAGCTTTGTGAGCCATTCTAGAAACTTAATTGAACCCAGGAGGAAGGTAGTGGAAACCTCTGATTTATAGCCATTTGTTCAGAAGTACAGGTAACAGCTTGGAATTGTTCAGAAGTACAGGTAACAGCTTGGACTTGCAACTGGCATCCTGGGTCCCAGAGGTCGTTAGAACTTATAATTTGTAGTTGGTCCATCAGAAGCACAGGTTACAAACTGGGTTTAGGACTGGTATCCGAAGTGAGGGGGCGGTGCAGTCTTGTGAGACTGAGACTTAACCCATGGGATCCGATGCTATCTGTGGATAGATAGAGTCAGGATTGAGTTAAATTGTAGGACACCCAGGTAGTGTACCAAGAATTGCTTACACTTGTGGGGAACCTGCTCCCCTATGTGATTGGAATTGGGATCTGGACAACTTTAGATGTGTACACTTGACACCCTGTTCAGGTAGTACTTTCTCCAAGCCTGGCATGATCTTCCAGTATAAGTTAGGAGACCTTCACAGCATTCCCACTGTAATCTTTACTTGTCTCCATCATAGTCCTTATAGTTCTGTTCCATGATTATTGTTTAAGCACCCATTATCTCCCATTGGGCTGTGAGCCCTTGTCATTAAGGAAAGGATCTACTTGCCTTTGTCAGTGCAGAAACTTATGTAAGACTTACCACTTGAGGAATTTGGCTTTCATTGATTTTACAAGAAATTACAATTAAAGCCCCCAATCTGGATTATAAATTACCTATATTCTTATTCTTGCCTGCTCCTCCACCTTCATCTTCCTCTTTGCTCATTTTTTCAAAGCTCAGTTATATTGTCTTCTTTCAGATCCTTGATTATGCCCTGGGCCCTCCTGACAAAGAATTTTTTTTCCATTTTTGTCTCCATCAGCTAAGATCTAAGCTGACGTTTTACTTTCATGAGAAAGCCTTCTTTGACCCCACCTCATTCCAACCCATACAACCTTATTGCCTCTTGTCTCCTAGAGTGGAAGAAAACTTTCTTCTTCTTCCCTTCTTGGTTCTTTGGGTGGTCTTATAAGTAAATTGACAGAGACAACAGAGAATAGCAAATTCAATTTTGTATGTAGGGGAGCCTATAAGAGATATGAAACACAAAGAAGTGACCAAAGCTGGTAGCTTTTACACCTTTTAGCCAACAATAACATCCATGATGAGGACAACAACAACAACAATAAAAACAAAACAAAACAAAACAAAACAATAAATTTGTGAAGAATTAACAAGACAAAGGGGTTTGGGCTTGGGTTAATAAATTAGTGAAGTAACAGTTTTGTTTATATAGCATTTCATCCTTGAATTCCCTACCTCTGCCTTTACCTTCCTCGTACAGGGAGGGTACCTTCCACATGGGAGATATATTTCCTGTTTCCAAGTGGCCAGAGGAGGGCTACAGTGTTTTTCTTGCACTGTTTCTTTAAAAAATTTTAATTCAAAATAATCAACATGCCAAAGAAGAGTGGCATATTTTGTTTCCCTTCACTCCTTTCATTTCTGATCCAAAATTAAGTTTCTTTGTGATGAGAGCCAGAGAACTATGTTCTTTTCCTTCTAAGCACTCACTTTGTAACACTGCACTTAACTGGTATGCTTTTGTGATAGATCCACCTACTCCCCCCCCCCACCCCATTCAATTGTAATTCCCCAAGAAGAGAGAATTTCATAGTATATGCCAAGTGATCAGCACAGTGCCTGGCATACAGAATATGTCAAATTATTACTGTGCAATATGATATGTTTGATGAATGGGTGAATGAATGAATTAAATTCAGATGGAGTATACTAGGTGTCTGAAGGCAGACAGAACGATTAGAGCGCAGAATACACTGGGCTTCACCATATCATTTTGCTAAATCCAGGTAACTGAGCTTTGATGAGCACTGAAAGCAAATTTGCTTAGTTATTGTAGTTGCACCATGAAAACATTTATGAGATGTATTTTCCAGGATGAGAAAATAAAACTCAGGTTAATTTTTGAATTAATATCATGACTAAAGCAAGGACCTAATATAGTTATTATCTACATATAAATATATGCAAAAAGTGTGCAGATAGAATTAATGGTGTGTTCATGATTTTCAAATGCTTCCTAAAGGTACATGCAGACAAAATGAAAGAACATTTAATTGGATATAATTAAACTACTAAGATACTTAAAGTCATGATACTTTAAGAATAAAGTCACAGAGGTATCTGAGGAGCCAATTCAAAGAAATTACAACTTGGTGATTATATTGGCAGAGCTAATGCTTCATGACTAAAATAGAATATGTGTATTTCACACAATAAAGACCTATAATACCTGGGAGAAACTCATAATTTGTTAGAAAGACAGACTTCCGTGTGAGACACACCCAGATTTGAATCCTGGTTCCATTACCTTCTGGCTGTATAAATTTGGGCAAGACAGCTATATTGGCTTCCTTTCTTTTCCTTGAAATTTGAAATCTCCCCCTTGGCTTCCAGCCTTTTTGCCTTTCTTCTCTTGTACGTAGCTGGCTTCTTCTCATCTTTCAGATTTCAAATCATCTATTCTCTCTGAGGAGAGGCTGTTTATAGCCATGTTCCTTGGGCAGCAGATTCTGACATGTAGGTGCATGTACAGAATGATGATTGGGGAATGCCCTTGGGAATAATACCTGTGAAGTGTGATGGAAATCAGGTTGGACAGAGGTAAAAACTGAGCTGTGATACAGTCATGACAGAGGCCACAGTCAATCTCCCAGGGAGCTCAAGAGCCAGAGTGGCCCTTCAGAATTGTCCTATATTAAGGAACAGATCTGGACCTCTGTACCCCACATCAGTCAGGTTTTGGATGCAGAATGATCCTGGGAAGGGGGAGTAATGTGGGTGAGGCAGCTCCTTTCAGCCAAAGACAGTTCCTAGAGTGACTCAGCAATGAACCCATGGCAGAACATCCCCACAGCTGGGGAAATGAGAGCTCAGGTCCTGGAAGGGGGTGTGAGCATCCACTATACACTACAGAGGCCTTGACTAACCACACTATACCAATTCTTATAATTATGCTTGTACATAGCATTCTACCAAACCACATTGTTCATCTCTATTCTATTACACCATAAATTTTAAAATTAATTTGTTCTTTTGTTCATTTTCTGCCTTCTTCCCTCAGGTAAGGACACCTCTTAAGGGTAAGATATTGTCTGTGGTAGAACAATGTGTAGTTGATAATGTGTAGAAATAAAAGTACTTAGTAAATACTGATTGAATAAGTGAAGATGTGAATAAATGATGCAAATTGATAACATAAGCTTGCTGCAGTAATTAGGATATCCAAAGTTACTGCATAGAATGAATGGTCATTTAAATCTTTTTTTTAACGTTTTTATTCATTTTTGAGAGACAGAGAAAAAAGGGTGTGAGCAGGGGAGGGGGAGAGAGAGAGGGAAACACCGAATGTGAAGCAGGCTCCAGGCCTGAACTGTTAGCATAGAGACCCATTGGGGCTCAAACCCAGAAACTGTGAGATCATGACCTGAACTGAAGTTGGTTGCTTAACTGACTGAGCCATTCAAGTGTCCCAGAATGAACAGTCATTTAAAAAGGAGGTAAGTCTGCAGTGTTTGGAAAGAATAAAAGAGTATTACGATCCCATCTTCATTCTGAAGGTAGGACAAAATATGCTCTCAAATTGAAACATCAGATGTATTAAAATTTCTAACCAAGCTTTTCAAACAAACCAAAAAAAGTTAAATGTTTTGTTCTAATTAGTATAGTAATGATATTTAATGTGGAAAATGTGTACTAAATATGACAATAAAATTCATCTATGAGCACAACACAGAAAATGATTGCCACTGTTAGCATATTCTGGTATGTTCCTTTCTCCATTCATATTTTAAACATAATTGAGATCATATTGCTGCTATACTTGTATCTTGTATTTTTTTTTTCTACCTCAGTATCATGGCAAGTTTTGAGGTCAACAAAATCCTTTAGGAAACTTATTTTTAAAGGACTGTCATAAAGTTGCAATATTATTTTTTAACCATACTATCATGATTAGATAATTAGATTGTTTCTAAATTTTGTGTGATTGTAAACAACTCCACATAAAGGTTTTTTAATAATAGGATTTATTAATGATTATCACTTTAAATACTCAGATGATTTAATTTGCTAATCATATGCCTCATTTGTCAGATCAAATCACTTTTTTTTCATTAAAGTCTTTTATCAGAAATAATTGAGTAGAACTAGTCACTAAGCTAAAAGTAAGAAATCCTGGGTTCCAGCTCAAGTTGGCATTTTACTAGTGATGTAGCCTTGCGAAAGCAACAGGCTATTGTACCCTGAGCCTCAGTTTCTTTGCTTTTGAATGGAATGGTTGGGCTAGATAATTTTTAAAATGCCTTTAAGCTCTAGTATTTTATACCATCATGACTGCTTCTTACTTTTCTCCAGGAAATGGCTTCATGGGCTCAATTTCAGCCTCTTTGACATTCTGAGTTTCCTACAAATCTTCTCTGATTTCCTGTATTTCTAATTTAATTTCCTTCCCTTTATCCAATTTTGGCTATTCCTTAATCTTCTTATCTAGGTTTTACTTTTGTTCCTTCTTTAACTGCCATCCATTAAGTTGAGATGAACACTCTCTTCTTGATCTTTTACTCTCTCAGTACCTGATTTTCTTTTAAATCTTTTCTCAACACTTAATTCTTTTTCTGTTAAACCTCTTGATGTTCAGTACTCACAAAGATTGCTCCTTTCTCTTTTTCTATAAAAATAAATGGAAATAATAGGTTGGGTAAAATAATGAAAGTGAAATTAAACCCAGTAACATGATATAGCATACATATGGTGTTATCATATATTTTGTCTGTAACAGACAGTATGGGGTTTGGTGGTGTGGAGAGGGCAGTATGGGCTAAAGACTGGCTGAAAGGCCAAAGATTATTGTCACCAACAAGGTCAATAGAGACTCATATGCCACATTACTCTTAATCTCATAATAAAAATGATGATAGTAATCCGTAATTAGTAACATTTTAAATTGCTTTTTATGTGGCAGACATTATAAAAGCATATTAATATACAATGTCTCCTTAAATGTTTGAAAACCCCTGTGAGGTAGAAATTATTATTATCTCCAATTTGTAGATAGGGAAACTGAAGTATTGAAATCATCTTGCTATATTATAGTAAACAAATTTACAATAATTATATCAAATCCCTGGAAGATGTTCAGTGTAATAGTTTGGATTTATCAGTTAGGATGTTGCAAATTGCCTTGGTTTGGTTTTGTCCAAAATTCAGAACTTCAGACAAGGATTTAGCAGGTGATCCCAGAAATCAAGAAGGAGGGAGGAAAGAAAGCAACCATGGAGTTTGTTGGAGGGTGCCTTACTGGGCAGCTGTTTGGGTATCACTGGAACTGAGATGTGTTTTTAGTATACAATTAGTTCATAGGTCAGCTTTTTTAATACTTTGTGGAACTTGTCCCGAGTATGAATTTTGCACACTAACCACTGCACTCCTGCTCTGTGCTGGTTGTCCTCATCTGTATCTTTCTTCTGTCTGGGCTAGTCAAGGGTCAAATACTTCTTGTCACATCAGTGCTTTTCAAAAATCTAAAGGGAAAGGAACTCCTGAGTAAATAATGGCAAAATCTGTCATATTCCTTTCAAACTAGCTTCTATATTAAAACTTACCTGATTTATTTTTATTCCCAGATGTAGAGAGACATGGGTGTCTCTCAGATGCTTCTCAGATGGTCCAGAAATACCATTTAGGCCCTGATTTCAATTTCTTCTTGACCAAAACTTGAACTGAGTTGGCTAACCAGAAACCCCAAATAAGCTTGAATTTCACTTTCTTCTTTTCAGAGAGAGTGGGCTTCAGACAAAGTTAACCATGATTTCAAATCCTAGCTCTGCCTATGACCTGTTGCATAACTTTGGGTAAATTAATTAAGCTTTCTGCTTTGTCAACATAAGGCGAGGATAAAATGGTAATGTTCATATTTACTTGAAAGTGCTTCTTTCTGAAGATAAAGGAAGCAATGTGTATTCGGCCAGTTTCCTGTCGCCAACAGATACTCAAAAAAGTTAGCTTCCATTCTGCTCCCTTTAATCTTTGCCCCTTATCCTGATGAAGTAGGTAATAGATTTTTAAGAATGTGTTTTTAAGGGGTGCCTGGGTGGCTCAGTTAAGCATCCAACTTCAGCTCAGGTCATGATCTCATAGTTCATAAGTTCAAGCCGTGTGTCAGGCTCTGTGCTGACAGCTCAGAGCCTGGAGCCTGCTTCAGATTCTATGTCTCCCTCTCTCTCTGACCCTTACTGGCTCACCCTCTATCTCTCTTTCTCTCAAATAAGTAAACATTTAAAAAAATGTTTTTAAGACAGTAACAATGAATTTAAATTTTTACTGTGCTAGATTTTTGCTGTATGGCTAACATTTAATGCCCAGATTAGGAATAAATTTCGGTGAAGTAAAAATCCAACTCAGAGACTCAGATTGTTTGTTTCTGGGAGAGAATTGTGTATCTTATTACTTACCAACTACCGTGCTATTCTCTCTGGAAAATCATTGGTTGAATTAGGTGGCCAGGAAGTAAGAATTGAATAAAGTCAGGAAAACAGCTGTGTCTGGATGGGGACAGCAACTTCTAGCTCTTGCTGATTCATTTCTCTGGCAGTTTTTACTTAAGAGAACCATCCATAATGCATGGCTGCAGGACTATATTGAAGGCAAATCACCCAAACTGTGAGCATTACAAGCATTGCACATTGACTTTTCCAATTCTGGGAAACTGCATGATGAGCTACCTACAATTTTTCTAGCAGGAGAATGAAAGCAAAAAGAAATGTAACTATTCAAACAAAAAAAGAGAGAGAGGGAAAGAGAGAGAGAGAGAAGTAAAAGTCAGTGATTTGCTCTTTTAGCGCAACTTCATTATCTTTCCAGTAAGATAATTGTTACTCATTTATCCTACAAACATTTGCTAAACATCTACTATGCAGCAGGTACCAGATTAAGTCTTGGGTATTCAGAGGGCAGCTAGATTACCATGATCCCTGCCTTTCATGGGGCTTGCAACCTAGAGAATCCAATAAACATGTCCCTAAATAAATAAATATGTATTTTCAATTAGATGAAAGTGCTATGAAGATAGTAGATAGTGGAAACCTGTTTAGAGGTGCCAGCAGCCATTTAAGCTGAGACTACAAGATGAGGAAGACCCAGCCACATAAAATGTCAAGAACAGGACACCCCATCAGAAGAATGTATAAAGTCTCTGGGAGGGGAAGAGCTTGGCTTGTTCTGGGAACTAAAAGGAAGGCAATATGGCTAAAGCAAAACAAGCAAGGGAAGGTGGCATGAATGAGAAGTTGGGGAGGAAAGCAGGGGGCTGGTAGACCATGTATAGAATATGTTTTTTATTGTAAAGTTACTGTGAAGTCATTTAAAGTTTTGACTAAGAGGAAGAGCATAATGAGATTACAATTTAAAAAAGATTGTTTTGGTTCCTTGGTAGAAGAAATCTTGTGCAAGGAGAGTACAAAATGATTCATAGAAAAATACTAGCTGTTTTATATTTCAGATGTGGAATTATGGTGGGGATGGAGAAGAGATGGGAAAGTTATGACAGTGCAGGTGAAAAACAGAACAGTGAGGGATGCACACTAGAGGTAGAATTGACTTGGATGGTATGAAGGGTGATTAAGCATAACTTACTAAGTTAAGAAATGGTTTAATGGAATGGATGTGTGGTGGTGCCATTTACTGGGTTGAGAAAGACTAGGAGAAGCAGAAAGACAATTCAAAGTTCCTCTGGGCTCCTTGAGAACCTTGTACATATCTTTGTTATAGAATGAACTAAATTATGCTTTGGCTTGTTGGCTGCATGACTGTCTTCTCTGCCAGCTTTTCCATTCTTTTGGGCAAGAAGCACAAGGATCGATAACATGGACTTCTGAATGGAAGAGAACAGGGGTCAAATCTTTGGTCTGTCACTCACTCACTGTGTGACCTTGACCCAGTTACTTGACCTCATAGAGCCTGGGTTGCAGCACTATGTAGCACTTTGTAAATAGGCTCTAATAATACCTATCTCAAGGGTTATTAGATGAATGAGATAAATTATATAATGCGTCCAATGCTAGTGTAAAATCAATGAATGTTAGCTATTGTTTTCATTAGTGTTGTTTCTTAAGTAGCTTCTAAGTGTAAAAACTTCTTTTTTTTTTTAAATTTTTTTTCAACGTTTTTTATTTATTTTTGGGACAGAGAGAGACAGAGCATGAACGGGGGAGGGGCAGAAAGAGAGGGAGACACAGAATCGGAAACAGGCTCCAGGCTCCGAGCCATCAGCCCAGAGCCTGACGCGGGGCTCGAACTCACGGACCGCGAGATCGTGACCTGGCTGAAGTCGGACGCTTAACCGACTGCGCCACCCAGGCGCCCCTAAGTGTAAAAACTTCTAATATATTTTAGTTCTTTGTTTTAATGCATCTATGTGCTTAATAATTCATGTGTTCATCTGCTTTCTCATTTGATGCTCACAATAACACTCAGATAAACAATAGTTCAGACGATATAACTCTTGTTTAACAGGTGAGAAAATTGAGTTTAAATGACATGTCCATGGTCATTACTTGAATGCAGACCTCATAACACTGACTATGATCATTTTCCTACTATACCACATGGCTTCTCAGAGTAAGTAGTAATCCTCAGATGCTGACATGGAGAATTTATTTCTAAGAACTGTATTATCTTTCAAACCAACCTCTTAAAAATGTTGAGTCATCCTAGGCTTAATATCTATTCTAGAAAATAATTCAAATGGGATTTCAGAGCCATGAGAAATCCAATAGAGAGCAATTCCAGTGTGCACTTACTTAGATCTTCTTGTCTCTATTACGTCGTCCAATTGAAATATAACATTTTAAGATTTTCTAGTAGCCACATTAAAAAGTTAAAAAGAGAGGTGAAATTAATTTTGCTTTTATATTTCATTTAATCTCACACTTCCAAAATATAAACACTTAACTATGTAACCAATTTAATCATTATTGATGTATTTTACAATCTTTTTTTCATTCTAAATCTTTTTTCAATGTTTATTTATTTATTTTTGAGACAGAAAGACAGAGTGAGCGGGGGAGAGACAGAAAGAGAAGGAAATAGAGAATCCGGACAGAGAGGAGACAGAAAATCCCAAGCCGGATCTGCACAGAAGTCGTGAGATCATGACCTGAGCTGAAACCAAGACGCTTAACTGACTGAGCCACCCAGGTGCTCCTAATTCCAAATCTAAGTTTTAAAAATCCAATGTGGTTTATGTAAGCGGTGAATCATGGGAATCTACCCCTGAAACCAAAAGCATACTGTATACACTGTATGTTAGCTAACTTGACAATAAATTATATTAAATTTTTTAATTAAAATATAAAAACCCAATAGGCATTTTACACTTCTAGGATATCTCAATTCAGCCTAGCCACAGTTTAAATGTTCACTAGCTAAATGTGACTCTTGGCTACTGTATTGGATGACACAGGATGTACAACCAGTATAATCACCCAATTACCAGTCAAACTTTTAAATGTTTTCACATTAACCTTTACAATAAAAGCCACATTGTGTATATGGCCTACCAGTTCCTGCTTTCCTATCCGTCTTCACATTCATGCCATAGTCCTTTACTCACTATTTCCCTGAGGATTAATCAGATCAAAGTTGGGGCCCCTGGGTGGCTCAGTTGGTTGAGCGTCCGACTTCGGCTCAGGTCATGATCTTGCAGTTTCTGAGTTTGAGCCCCGCATCAGGCTCTGTGCTGACAGCTCAAAGTCTGGAGCCTGCTTCATATTCTGCGTCTCCCTCTCTCTCTCTGCCCCTCCCCTGCTCACAGTCTGTCAATCTCTCTTTCAAAAATAAATAAACATTAAAAAAAAAACAATCAGATCATAGAATGGTGTCATAGTCTTATAGCATGCTTGGGTTGTAAGGTGCATCAGTTAATATGACTGTACTTCTTAAAAAAGATTGATTTAGCTGGTCAAACTTGGCATTTTACTTCAAACGGGTTATATGAGTCCATTCTAGGATTATATTAGTCTGTTCTGTCTCAAGTTAAGTTATATGAAAAATATTTTCATTCAGGAAATCCAAAGATCAGTAACAAAACACTGTGCATAGTAATTCTGAATATATGTACCTCCCTGAAAAAAGACCCTTAAATACACTCATGCATATATTGCTTATATATACATAGAGAACATCTGAAAAAAAATTTCAAGCAACTGGTCTCAGTAGTCAACTTGGCAAAGAAGACAAGCATGATGGATTGGAAGATAATTTTTTTTAATTATATATGATTTCATAGTGTTTGAAATGTTTACCAGAATTTTCAACAACAGTGATAAAAGTTGGTTTTTCAATCAAAATTACTACAATATAATAAATTACATTTTTAGCAAAGGTAATTATCAAATAAAAAATATAAATATGCATCAGAGAGGAGGAAGATTCCATTGGTTATTTACTTTTTATTTTTCTCAGCAGGTCCCATTCTTCAGCCAGAAAGTTGGAAATTGCAGTGGCATATTATCAAAGGTTATAATCAATGTATAAACCCAGGAAGGGTTCAACCATATCACTGCAGTGTAGGAGGCAGACATAGTCTGTTGAAAAGTTCCTGTGAATTTGATGGGATTTGTAGCTCTACATCACCCATGGGCTTGGCTGTCAAGCAACCACAGAAAATCAATAAAGACTCCTTACTTGTACTCTGAATTGCAGGGCATGTTTTATGTGTTATCAGCCACCTGGCTTGAACCATATTCTGGCAGATTGTGATCATGTCATTGCACTGATTCTAGATAGATCAGATCCCTCTTTTTTTCTTTTTTTATCTTTTTGAGGCAACGTAGTTTCGTGTAGTATTTATTTCCCAAAGTGAGTAATTCACTGAACACTAATTATAGAAGTTACTCTTAAAAAAAAAAAAAAAAAAAAAAAAAAAAAAAAAAAAACTAACAAAAGTTTCTGCTTACTATATTCTTGGACAATGAAAGTCAACCTCATCATATTAAAAATTCAGAAAGTCCTATAGTGAAGAAACCTTCTTGGTGTTGTTTAACCCAGAATTTACCAAGCTTATGTGATAAAGCAACTAATTCTTTGGGACAGACTTAATTGACACATCTAAGCACACTTTGGAAACCTATGGTGTGGTTATAACTGGACCTCTCTTATCATTTATGTGATCTTGGTCAAGTAACTTAATTTTCTTAAACTTTCTTTATGAAATGGGGATAATATATAAAGACTAAATTAATTTAAAGAAATAATATATGAAGGAAAGACCTCCATAATGGGTCTAGTAGAGGCACATAGGAACTCAACTGACATTAATTCTATTCTTTTCTGTTCTTCTGCCCTTACTTGTTTCTCTTTGTTATTAAGCAAACTCTTGTAGAAAGGATGTGAATATTGCTAAAATATGATCATTAGAAAATGAGAAGACTTTTTTTCTTAGACTATGACACACATTTCCAGTAAGGCTAAGACACAGAGGGGTGCAGATGAAATAGAAGAAAGGAGTGGCATAAAAAGTGAAGCACCCTAGGAATGCCTGCGTGGCTCAGTTGGTTAAGCATCTGACTTCGGCTCAGGTCATGATCTCACAGTTTATGAGTTTGAGCCCTGTGTCAGGCTCTGTGCTGACAGCTCAGAGCTTGGGGTCTGCTTCAGACTCTGTCTCCCTTTCTCTCTGCCCCTCCCTTACTCATGCTCTCCGTCTCTCAAAAATAATAAAATAAACCATTATTTTTTTTTTAAGTGAACCACCTTTGTATGTGTTGCTTTAATCAGGTTTTCAACACACAAAAAAAGATTTTGTTCTATAGAAACTCTTTAAAGTAGGGATTTCTTTAATTTTATACAGTTTTCTTTCTCTCTCTTTTTTTTCTTTGTTTTTTAACGTTACAATTAGAAATCCCTAAACGAAATATAAGAATATGAACTCTATGGGGGTGCCTAGGTGGCTCAGTTGGTTAAGCATCTGACTTTGGCTCAGGTCATGGTCTCACAGATTGTGAGTTCAAGCCCCACATCAGGCTCTCTTCTGTCAGCACAGAGCCCACTCCAGATCCTCTGTCTTCCTCTCTCTCTGTCTCTCCTCTGCTTGCATGCTCTCTCTCTGTCTCTCTCAATGTGGATAAATAAACTTAAAAAAAAAAAAAAGAATATGAACTGTATGGAATCCTGGATTCATTCACTTGGTCTTAAACATTTAGTGGAAGCTCTGCTTGTTAGTGTCATAAAAAGCCTAGGTCCCCAACAATGTTTCCAGCCTAAATTACCAGACACTGTCTTCTTGTGTGATACATACCCCCTTTTTTTGAAGTTAAGTAATATGTGTATATTTTGGGTTTAAACATAAGTTTAAAAACCAAATGTAGGTTTATTTATTTAAAATTGAATACTCATCAGTTGGAGTCACTGTTTCTTGAGATCTAAGTAAGATCAATTCAAAACCCCAGTGTGCATTCTGTGGAAGATCCAGTGCCATCAGAAAATGCTTTTGTGAATTCCTAGAAAGATTTGCCTTTCATGGCCACTTAGGTTCTTCTGCTAATGTAGTTCAGTTACACATTTTCCTGTCATGCCAAATGTGCTGTTCTTAAGACTCACTGTATCAATCCAGATGTAAAATGCAATCCCTTTACTTGATTTTCAGAATATAAACAACAAATAAAAATTAAAAACAGAAAATTTGTTATTAAGCTTTTATGGATATAAATGAATATTTAGGGAAAAGGAGAGGATTACATTTCAGAAATGTAAGCTATATAAAAATTAAGGTAGGAAATTTTTTCTTAAAGTCTTATAGCTATTTCTGCAAAATAGGGCTTCAGGCTTCCTCCATATGGCTAAATTCTGTGCTTTCATGCTTTACTCTCTCATTCTCTCTGTTATTTCTCCCTCAGAAGCAAAGGAGAAACAAAAGTCCTTATGCCCTCAAAATATCCTAGTAAATATTAGGTGTTTTCCCTATTGTTCAGGATGATAAGTAAATCCCTATTGTCATTTGCACTACTTAAAGGGTCCTATGTAAGCAGCTTCAAGTTAGAAACCAACCTTTGATTATAGCATTTGTCCCTTACATTTGTATTTTCATCTTGGTGTTCATATTTGAACCCATTGCCTCTGACATGTCAATATGGAAGCTCTGTCTGTACCAAGAAGCAGTTTTAGTTCGGAGACTAATTATTTAACATGTTCCCCAGGGGGCTTCACATTGAATTTTATATGAGTCACATATATTTTAGGCTAGACACAATCCCAAATTTACTTTTTCAACTTGGTGAAAGTCTATCCAAGTTTTTTAAGATGATACAGACATAGTTGGAAATTTAACTATTATATTTATATTTGTATATATGAATGTGTAAATACTAGAATTTAAAAAATTGTTATTTAATTCTGTTGCATGTTTTTTTTTTATATTCCTATTTTGTTTATACAAACTTATTTATCTGGCATCATAAAGGAATGAGGTATTTATTGCCAAACAATGAATGTTCCTCTTCACTGGAACATGACAAAATTTTATTAAAACATGTTCAATAAAAGCATTTCTAAAAAACATGTGTCTCTCACAAAATACATTGATCATATTGTACTCTAAGTTGGGATAAAAACAAGGAGAAATGGAGTGGGAGACATACCATTTGAGGAATCATACAAAGGAGCATTATTTAAATGTGCAGGCAGGAAGTCAATTTGGTGAGTCTTGACCAGTAATGAAATATAATGGCATAGAGTAGAATAGAAAAATTGGAGTATATCACATATAATGTGAATAAGTACTTTTCTGTGAAGTTTTGTTTGTTAGGGGTGGTGTGTGTGTGTGTGTGTGTGTGTGTGTGTGTGTGTGAGACCTCGGATGTAATGTAAAATATAATTCTTACTGTGGGTGACAAAGGCATTTGAAAGTCACTAGTATAAAGGCCAACCTGTGCTGTGAGTGTTGGTCACCACAGTACAGAGTCTGGTCCTTCCCCTTGCAGGTAAGAAATTGAATTTTTGTATTGCAATGATTCTCAACTGAATCCGATTGCTCCCTGAATAAAGGCCTAAGGTCAGGCTCAAGTTGGGAACTGAATGAATCAGACCTTTGTATCTTTTTGTTTGGAATTGGACAACCATGTTTCAGATCTTGGCTCTATCATTTACTTGTATGACCTTAAGACACTTAACTTTTTCAAACCTTGGATTCTTTCCTGGAAGATGGAGATAACAATAATTCTCATTTCCAGGGGTTACTGTGAGGATTATATAAGATCATTTAGTAAGTCTTCAACATAAAACCTTCATATATTAAGCTATGTTAACTATGATGATAATTTTTTTACGTTCTACAGCCGTAGTTATAATAAATATTTATTATATTTATTATATTTATTATTATATAAATAATAAATATTTATCATATGAATGTTGATCCCTACTCTGTGTGTGTTGAGGGGTGTGATGGAGCGGAGGTCTTACTTAATAGAAAAAAATCATAAAATTACATAATTTTAAAATTATAATATTTTTATATAAAATTAGGTCTAAATTCAGTCATTTTTCTTTGAAGATCTTATATATTCAGTGACGATTCTTTCTTTGGAGTTGACCAAGGCTATAGATTTGGGGTCAGTGGGGAAATTGTGACTCATTTACATTAATCAATCTTACAAAAGTCATAATTGTAAATATATATTTCTTAATTATTCATATTAGATATTAATTTTTAGTGATCAGAATCTTCATGCCCCCTAAAGAGGACATTCCTCCTTGATTATTAAGGTGTCTGAAATGTCTCAAATCCTAATTGAGAAATTTATTGTTGTATGAAAGAATAACTGTGCAGGGATTATTTAAGCCTAAACTCTAAACCTCCAAAATAACACTAATGACAGAACATTTCTCTGAAGAAATTTGTCTCATCTTTAAAATTTAGGATATCCTTTGAAAATGTTATCTACTGATAAAGTTGGCCAATCTTGGACGGGTTCCATTATAGTAATCCCTACCTCCCTTGACAGTTTTTGTATGCGTATTGATATCACTAATTGAGCTATGGTCAAGCCCAGGATAGATAAATATACAGAGGCAGCCCCTACTAGCTCTGAAACCTGAAGTGTACATTATTGATATGCATTAACGCTCTCTTTTCTTAGAGTATAGAATATAGAGTAAGCCTTAACACAGTACTCTCCACAGTTTATGCCAATCTATTAGAGCTGGCATCACAGATGAAAATTATTTCCTATGACTTGTGAAAAAACTCTTCTAACATGTCATCATTTAATTACATTGACTTTTGGAATTTTAGGAATTTTATTATACTCTAAGGAGCATAATAAAATGTCCTTGATGATTCAAGGTCACTATCATTAATCACTGCAAAGATTATCATTCAGTCAAGTCTTACACTATGACTGATATCTATTACACCTATGCTAAATGACTTCAAAATCTTACCTTTTAAGTTTTACTTACTTTTTTTCTCCCAAAATATTAGAAGTCTTCCCATCCACTGAGGCTGTTGGTTATCTCTTGTTAAATCACTATGGTATGACTATTTAATTATTGACTGAATAATTAAAAGACTATCTCCTCCAGTGTCTCTTTTCCCAATTTGTTGCTTCTTATCAACTTTGAACTGAAAAAATAGAGCTTGTTAGATTGTGTCAAGGAGAAAAGTAGGTCCAAAATAGCTTATCTATTGGGATTTATGAGCTTTAATCTATTAAGCTTATAAACTTTATGTTGGGTTTTTCCACCTTTTTACTGACTACATTCTAACAGTTGGAAAGGCTTTTCAGTACTAACTCAGAAATGCAAAAATGGCTTTTATTAGAAGACTCTCTACTAAAATGTTAACAGTGTTACATTCTGGATACTGGGGATGTAGGTATTTTGATTTACTTATATGTTCTTTTTGTGTTTTACAAATATTTTAGTTATTTGCTATATTTATTACTCTATTTAAAATTAATAGGATTTATAATGACAATAAATATTTAATTAGGACTTAGTAAATATCAGGTACTGTGACTAGATTCCTTTAAGTGGTTTATAACTCAGTAATTCTTCATAGTAACCTACTAATATTGGTGCAACCGTTATCTTCATGTTATTCATGAATAAATTATTTCTTGAAGAAGTAACTTAACTTGCTAAAAGGTCACATAGAAAATATGTTAACGAACCTGGATTCAAACATGGATCTTCCTTAATATTCTCTTTCACTTCCAATCTCTAGTAGATACTTTTAGAGAATATCTACTCAACTTCTAGTGACCTCTTTTTGTGAGAACTTCTCACCTCTCCCCATACACCCACTCTTTTGTCTTCCTAAAGTTATAGTTCATATTTGGCTTTCTTTTCCCATGCCACATCCATTACATAGGTTATTGGATAAGAAGAATATACCTGATCAGAGCCAGGTAAACCAGATTCTTCTTTCCTTCTTCTCCTTCTCTTCATTCTCTTTCTCCTTCTTCTCCTCCTTCATCTTTTTAAATTGGATCAGTATGGAACACTTGTCCTCTTACCAAATAAGTGAAGTGTCAGAGAAAGCCACTCTTTTGAAAAAGAGAGAGAAGTGAACAGAGGCACAGAGCAAAGCAAACTCAGGAGACAGAGAGAGAGAACATGTGTTGGATTCCTGGCAGCCTTCCTGTGCTTGGTATAGTCCAAGTGGCTTTTGGATTTCATTGACTCACATGCATTGCTATAAAGTTGTAATAATTATAATAATTTTCCCATTTTTCCTTAAAAAAATCAAGTTAGATTCAGAATGTGTCCATAATTCACACTAGAGTTATTTTCCTAAAATAATTTTTTATCATTCATTACTCTGCATTGAACCACCACCTTGATGTGTCCCAGGTTTCCCTTTGTTCTCGAGATGAAACCCTAACTCCTTAGTATGATTTTCCTGGCCCTTAACATTTCCCATTCTGCTTTTTGTTTGAATTCCCACCACAAACCTAGGACCCACCCTAGCAAACTACTTGTGTCCTAATTTACCACGACCTCACAACTTCTGCAGCTGTTATACCAGCCCCTGACAACCTACCTCCTCTGGACACAGTTAGTAGTGAGCTTCTACATCATTTTGTTAGTACCTTTTCAGTGGTGTGCTAGAAGTGACTTATGCTACCTCCTAAGGGCTGATTTTTAAGTGTTTAGAAATTTTGTAGCTAGTTGGTTCAATATTGGTTACTTGAAATCAACCAAATGGGAGTATTTACACCATGAAAATTGGCAAGCACTACAAATCAGGGCACCTACCTAATCCCCAGAGTTATTAAACATTTACTGGCAAACCAAAGCCTATGGCACTTGTATTTTGATCATCTGTCTTCTGTTTTCAAGCACTGTGAACTTCGGTGGGGCAGACAGATGGCAGATGGAAGCTGGAAAAAGAAAGGAATAAGGACTAAAAGTAAGGATTTTAATGTCTTACATCAAATACTCCATTCACACAATGAGTGAAATCAAAGGATCAATGAAAAGCAAACTGTAGTTTTTTTTTTTCTTCTGTTTGGAATAGACCATTTAAGAGATAATTACATATTGAAAGTAGTCATAAGAAGAGTTGTGCGTTCTTTCCCATTACCTATTGCAACTTTGACATCCAGTGCAGTCCCTGTTAAAACTAATTTCAGCAAATAGAGAACATTTGCTCTCATGCTAAAGTTAAGATTAAGTCCAGATGATCTTCATTTTTTAAAAAAAATCACTTTATTAAAATAAAGACCATTATTTGCTCACTTAACCATTTCTATAATCTAACTACTTTGAGTTTTCCCTAATGAGCTCATTTTCTCCAACTTCCATTAAAATTGAGGCTCCTTCCTCAGTAAATGTTTAAAAAAATGTTAAAGCAGAAATGACTTCAAAAATCTTATAGTCAAATGTTATCGTTCATACAGGAAAAAAATAAAACTCAAAAATGGAAAAATTTGCCAAAATTACATAGCTAAGCTATTGGCAGAGCTAATACCAAAATTCACGCTTCTTGAATACTCAATTTAGTGTTATTTCTGCTTTTCTGATCTACTTTCATTTTAGGACTGTGGTAGTTAGAAAATTAAGAAAATATTACTTTAAATCAGTCTTTTTTTTACTATCGCAAGCCATACATATTTTATTTTATTTTAACATAATTTATTGTCAAATTGGTTTGCATACAACACCCAGTGCTTCTCCCACTAAGTGCCCTCCTCAATGCTCATCACCTACTTTCCCCTCTCCCCAACCCTCCATCAAGCCTCAGTTTGTTCTCAGTATCCAAGAGTTTCTTATGGTTTGCCTCCCTCCCTCTTTGTAACTTTTTTCCCTCTTCCCCTCCCCCATGGTCTTCTGTTAAGTTTCTCAAAATCCACATATGAGTGAAAACCTATGGTAGCTGTCTGTCTCTGACTTATTTCACTTAGCATAATACCCTCCAGTTCCATTCATATTGCTGCAAATGGTCAGATTTCATTCTTTCCAATTGCCATGTAGTATTCCATTGTATATATAAACCACATCTTCTTTATCCATTCATCAGCTGATGGACATTTAGACTCTTTCCATAATTTGCCTATTGTTGAGAGTGCTGCTATAAACATTGGGGTACAAGTGCCCCTATGCATCAGTACTCCTGTATCCCTTGGGTAAATTCCTAGCAGTGCTATTGCTCGGTCATAGGGTAGTTCTATTTTTAATTTTTTGAGCGACCTCCACACTGTTTTCCAGAGCGGCTGTACCAGTTTGCATTCCCACCAATAGTGCAAGAGGGTTCCCATTTCTCCACATCCTTGCCAGCATCTATAGTCTCCTGATTTGCTCATTTTAGCCACTCTGACCAGCATGAGGTGGTATTTCAGTGTGGTTTTGATTTGTATTTCCCTGATGAGGAGTGACATTGAGCATCTTTTCTTGTGTCTGTTGGCAATCTGGATGTCTTCTTCGGAAAAGTGTCTATTCATGTCTTGTGCCCATTACAAAATATTTGCTTCCCTAAGGCACCTGGCTGGTTCAGTTGGAAGACTGTAACTCTTGATCTCAGGGTCATGAGTTCAAGCCCACATTGAGTGTAGAGATTACCTAAATTATATATATATATATATATATATATATATATATATATATATATTTGCTTTCTGAAGACACCATGTCTCTTTGCTCTCTAGGAAGAACTGTTGGGGGCTTCTAGTCTCCTTGGAGTTTTCCCACATAAATAGTGTTGTCCCAGTGCTTATTTCTGTTTGTTGTCTGTCCTGCTGGTTCATTTTGATTTCACCTTCATGTTTTGTGTAGCTTACATGGTTGTGCTTTAGCCAGTAGGGTTCTGCTTTCAACATTCTGGCAAGAAAATGCAGGGATAATCTTAAGTGAGTTCTGTTCAGGGTTAGTAAAAGGAAGGATGAGTTGTGGCAGAATTAACTGGCTGCTGAAAATGCAGCTGGATGAAGAGTGTCAGGTCACAGACAGTGCACAATTGCACACACATACTCATTCTTATTGCAATGGAGGGTGGTGGTTCTTCTGTAGTAGGAAGTGTGTGTGTATAGGACAGCTGAGACATGTGGGCATGTGTGGCTGGCATAGAGAAAGGTGGAGACCCTGAGGATGGCATCTGGGGCTCAGTCTGTCAGTAGCATTTAAGGCAAAGACTTGGGAAGTGCAATGACAGAAAAGGTAGCAGAGGACAGGGATAGCTGAAAAGGCAATTGGATTTATTAGTTGTGTTATTCTTCTGTCTACCCTATTTTTAAAATTCCACTACTATTTTTGACTTAATAAGTGGTGTTTATTAATTTAAACCTTTCTGAGCATTGTTACATGTGAGACTATTTGCTTCTACGTCAAAACCTTGTAAACACTGTAAAAGATGTCACAGACTCCATATGATATTACAGGAAAAGGAGGCATTTGCTGTGGGTATATTTTCTATAAGGTCATAATATATAAAATGATCAATATCCAACTTTTTTAAACTATAAAAATGACAATATCATATCATTTTCCCTTTATTTCTCCAAGGTTAGTGGGATAAACAATACCTGCAGTGGTTGCTGTGTGGGAAGCCATTTAAAAGTGACTTTTATTTTTATTGTCCCCTTTCCAGAATATGCATGTATAGTAAGAAGCATAGGGCTTTGAAATCTAAAAGAGTTCCCTTTTAATCCAAGCGCTCACACTTATTTTCTTTGTGGTCTTGAGCTCGTTTTATAACCTCCATAAAACTTAAAATTCACCTATAAATTGGGGATAGCAGTAGAAACAACTGTATTAGTTCTCTTTTGCTACATAAAAAATTTCCCAAGAATCAAGTGTGTTAAAAAAAACCCACAAAAATTATTTCATAGTTTCTTTTGGTCAGGAATTTGGAATCAGCTTAACTGGATGGTTCTGGTTCATGTTCTCTCATGAGGCTGCGGTCAAGGTGTTGGCTGGAGTTTTAGTTATCCAAATTTTTGTTAATGTTTATCTTTATTTTGGAGACAGAGAGAAACAGAACATGAGTGGTGGAGAGGCAGAGAGAGAGGGAGACACAGAATCTGAAGCAGGCTCCAGGCTCTGAGCTGTCAGAACAGAGCCCGACGCTGGGCTCGAACTCATCAACTGAGAGATCATGACCTGAGCTGAAGGTGGACTCTCAACCGACTGAGCCACCCAGGCGCCCCTGGAGTTTTAGTCATCTAGAGGCTAGACTGAGGCTGAAAGATCTGTTCACTTTTATACATGATGAATTGGTGCTGGCTGTTAACAGGACATCTCAGCCTTCCACTGTGTAGACTTCTCTGCAGGGCTACATAAGTGCTCTCACAACATGCAGCCAGTGTCCTTGAGAATGAGGAATCCAGGGGAGGGCAAGGTAGAATCTGCAGTATATTTTATGGCTTAGCCTCAGAAGTCATACATCAACCTTTCTAAAATGTAGTGTTTGTTTCATAGGTCAGTTCTATTCAGTGTGGGCAGTGACTATACAAGAGTGAGAATACCAGAAGACAAGGATCACTGAGGTCATGTTGATGTCTGGCTACCACACCAATACTACTGGGCTGTTGTGAGGAATGACTAATGTACATAAGTACTTAGCCTGGCATGTATCAAGCACAATTTAAGTTCCAATTAACTTATTATTAATATTAATTTATTAAAAGCAATTTAAAAGTGGGGCACCTGGGTAGCTCAGTCGATTAGGCGTCCAACTTTGGCTTAGGTCATGATCTCACAGCTCATGAATTGAAGCCACAAGCCGGGTTCTGTGGTAACAGTGCTGAGCCTGTTTGGGATTCTGTCTCCCTCTCTCGCTGCTCCTCCCCCCTCTCAAAAATAGATGAATAAACTTAAAAACAAATAAAAGCAACTTAAAAGTCAATGCATAATTCCTGGTTAAAGTTTGGCAAATGCAAAAAAAAAAAAAAAAAAGAGTACAGAGAAGAAATTTTAAGTAAATAGAAACACCCACTTCTTACTTGTTTTTAAACTTCTCATCTAGAATAGTGCATAAAACACAAAACATGCAGTGAGGTTTGTCAAAATAAAATAAAATATTAGAATCCTTGTAGTTCCATATGTAGCTATGTGGCTATTTGAAAAAAGTTTTATTAACTACAAAGTTCGTTTGTAGACAACCTTCAGTATAATCTCACATCTAGTTTACATGGTCCTTTTGAGAGTATAAATCAATAAGGAAGAAATTAGGAACAAGTTCTTTTCAATAGAGTACATGCTCTTCTTTGGTCTATTATTTTATAAATTCCTCATGTTCTGAAAACAATTAGAGTTTATTTAAAAGGTATCTTTTTGTTCTAAGTGACAGAAATGAACTCAGTCTGTTTTAATACAAAAGGGAAGGTTTAAGCTCAAACTAATAAGTGTGGAGTGGAATAGTGTGTGACATAGACCCGGGAGTTCAAATGATATCTTCAGGTCATTTTTCATCTTGTCTTGCTTTCCCCCATGTGGTAAGCAGCATGGTCACCAGTATAACCAACCCCCTACGTTTATAACATAGCATTAAAATAGAAAAAAGATCATTCCGTCCCAGCACCTCCCTATCAATCCCAAGTCACATGCTCACCCCTGAGCCAATCACTATATTTAGGAAGATTAGTACTTTGATTGGCCTGCCTGATTGATGTCTGTACCCTGAGATGACAGTATTGACAGTGGTAGGCAGTAGAGTGGGTAGGGTTGGAATCAGGAAACACCATGAATTTTAGTCCCATCAGCTCACCATAGGATCCAGAAAAAACCTGGTGGGAAAGGGTGTAAAGAAAAGGAAAATTATAGCTAGTATAGTCTACTATGAATAAGTAAAATTTATGATAGAACCACTGTGTAAAAATTAAATTAGAATTAAATGTTTAGAATCGCTTTGTTTCCTATTATAATATTTTATTTTGGATTTTATAAAGGAAGAAAGCACAGTGTGTACATTCTATAGATAGAAGATTTAAATATTTCTCACCTGTGAGGGAAAAAAATGGGCTACACAAAAGTTAGGGTTTTTTTTTTAATGTTTATTTAATTTTGAGAGAGAAAGAATGTGAGTGGGGGAAGGACATATATATATAGAGAGAGAGAGACAGACAGAATCTGCACCAGGTTCCACATTCTGAGCTGTCAGCACAGAGCATGATGGAGGGTCCGAACTCCTGAGCTTTGAGATCATGACCTGATCTGAGGTCAGACACTTAACCGACTGAGACACACAGGTGTCCCTAAAAGTTAGTTTATTAATAATACATGATACTAAAGTATAAAATACAAAAGTATAAAAAGCTGCACAAGTATCTTGTGAAGATTCTACAGACCAATAGTTTTAAAGTAGGTCTAAAGGAATTGGTTCATGCGCAAACACCCAATGCTGTGCTTCTGCAGATCCATCCCTCCAGCGGGTCTGACTCCCTCCAGGTGCCTCAGAGCCCTTGCTGAAGCGGATGTCCAAAGGAAAAGCGAGCTGAGCCTGCCCCTCCTGCCCCTGCACTTTGCTGATCCACCCCAGAAATACGCCAGATCCCCAGCACACAAGCCTGGCAGTGTGCAAGTAGCCCAGACAGGCCAGGCCACCCCACAGTGAATCCCGCCCCTAGGAGAGGGGAAGAGAAGGCACACACCAGTCTGACTGGCCCCAGCGGTGGGCTGGCAGCAGACATCAGGCCTGACTGTGGCCCCACCCACCAACTCGAGTTATTCAAGACAGCACAGGGGAAGTGCCCCGCAGTCCCGCACCACTCCAGGGACTATCCAAAATGACGAAACGGAAGAATTCCCCTCAAAAAACGTCCCGGAAATAACGACAGCTAATGAACTGATCAAAAAGGATTTAAACAATATAACAGAAAGTGAATTTAGAATAATAGTCATAAAATTAATCACTGGGCTTGAAAACAGTATAAAGGACAGCAGAGCATCTATTGCTACAGAGATCAAGGGACTAAGGAACAGCCAGGGGGAGCTAAAAAATGCTATTAATGATCTGCAAAATAAAATGGAGACAACCACGGATCGGATTGAAGAGGCAGAGGAGAGAATAGGTGAACTAGAAGATAAAATTATGGAAAAAGAAGAAGCTGAGAAAAAGAGAGATAAAAAAATCCAGGAGTATGAGGGGAAAACTAGAGAACTAAGTGATGCACTAAAGAGAAATAATATACGCATAATTGGTATCCCAGAGGAGGAAGAGAGAGGGAAAGGTGCTAAGGTGTACTTGAAGAAATAATAGCTGAGAACTTCCCGGATCTGGGGAAGGAAAAAGGCATTGAAATCCAAGAGGCACAGAGAACTCCCTTCAGACGTAACTTGAATTGATCTTCTGCACGACATAGCATAGTGAAACTGGCAAAATACAAGGATAAAGAGAAAATTTTGAAAGCAGCTAGGGATAAGCATGCTCTAACATATAAAGGGAGACCTATAAGACTCGTGACCAATCTCTCTACTGAAACTTGGCAGACCAGAAAGGAATGGCAGGAGATCTTCAATGTGATGAACAGAAAAAAATATGCAGCAGAGAATCCTTTATCCAGTAAGTCTGTCATTTAAAAGAGAAGGAGAGATAAAGATCTTCCCAAACAAACAAAAACTGAAGGAATTCGTCACCACTAAACCAGCCCTACAAGAGATCCTAAGGGGGACCTGTGAGACAAAGTACCAAAGACATCGCTACAAGCATGAAACCTACAGACATCACAATGACTCTAAACCCATATCTTTCTATAATAACACTGAATGTAAATGGACTAAATGCACCAACCAAAAGACATAGGGTATCAGAATGGATAAAAAAACAAGACCCATCTATTTGCTGTCTACAAGAGACTCATTTTAGACCTGAGGACACCTTCAGATTGAGAGTAAGGGGATGGAGAACTATTTATCATGCTACTGGAAGCCAAAAGAAAGCTGGAGTAGCCATACTTATATCAGACAAACTAGACTTTAAATTAAAGGCTGTAACAAGAGATGAAGAAGGACATTATATAATAATCACAGGGTCTACCCATCAGGAAGAGCTAACAATTATAAATGTCTATGCGCCGAATACCAGAGCCCCCAAATATATAAAACAATTACTCACAAACATAAGCAACCTTATTGATAAGAATGTGGTCATTGCAGGGGACTTTAACACTCCACTTACAGAAATGGACAGATCATCTAGACACACGGTCAGTAGAGAAACAAGGGCCCTGAATGATATATTGGATCAGATGGACTTGACAGATATATTTAGAACTCTGCATCCCAAAGCAACAGAATATACTTTCTTCTCGAGTGCACATGGAACATTCTCCAAGATAGATCACATACTGGGTCACAAAACAGCCCTTCATAAGTATACAAGAATTGAAATCATACCATGCATACTTTCAGGCCACAATGCTATGAAGCTTGAAATCAACCACAGGAAAAAGTCTGGAAAACCTCCAAAAGCATGCAGGTTAAAGAACACCTTACTAAAGAATGAGTGGGTCAACCAGGCAATTAGAGAAGAAATTTAAAAATATTTGGAAACAAACGAAAATGAAAATACAACAATCCAACGCTTTGGGATGCAGCGAAGGCAGTCCTGAGAGGAAAATACATTGCAATCCAGGCCTATCTCAAGAAACAAGAAAAATCCCAAATACAAAATCTAACAGCACACCTAAAGGAAATAGAAGCAGAACAGCAAAGACAGCCCAAACCCAGCAGAAGGAGAGAAATAATAAAGATCAGAGCAGAAATAAACAATATAGAATCGAAAAAAACTGTAGAGCAGATCAATGAAACCAAGAGTTGGTTTTTTGAAAAAATAAACAAAATTGATAAACCTCTAGCCAGGACTCTCAAAAAGAAAAGGGAGATGACCCAAATAGATAAAATCAAGAATGAAAATGGAATTATTACAACCAATCTCTCAGAGATACAAGCAATTATCAGGGAATACTATGAAAAATTATATGCCAACAAACTGGCAACCTGGAAGAAATGGATAAATTCCTAAACACCCACACGCTTCCAAAACTCAATCAGGAGGAAGTAGAAAGCTTGAACAGACCCATAACCAGCAAAGAAATTGAATCAGCCATCAAAAATCTCCCAACAAATAAGAGTCCAGGACCAGATGGCTTCCCAGGGGAGTTCTACCAGACGTTTAAAGCAGAGATAATACCTATCCTTCTCAAGCTATTCCAAAAAATAGAAAGAGAAGGAAAACTTCCAGACTCATTCTATGAAGCCAGTATTACTTTGATTCCTAAACCAGAGACCCAGTAAAAAAAAGAGAACTACAGGCCAATATCCCTGATGAATATGGATGCAAAAATTCTCAATAAGATACTAGCAAATCGAATTCAACGGCATATAAAAAGAATTATTCATCATGATCAAGTGGGATTCATTCCTGGCATGCAGGGCTGGTCCAACATTCGCAAATCAACCAACATGATACATCACATTAATAAAAGAAAAGATAAGAACCATATGATCCTGTCAATCGATGCAGAAAAGGCCTTTGACAAAATCCAGCACCCTTTCTTAATAAAAACCCTTGAGAAAGTCAGGATAGAAGGAACATACTTAAAGATCATAAAAGTCATTTATGAAAAGCCCACAGCTAACATCATCCTCAATAGGAAAAATCTGAGAGCTTTTTCCCTGAGATCAGGAACACGACAGGGATGTCCACTCTCACTGCTGTTGTTTAACATCGTGTTGGAAGTTCTAGCATCAGCAATCAGAAAACAAAAGGAAATCAAAGGCATCAAAATGGGCAAAGATGAAGTCAAGCTTTATTTTTTCAGATGACATGATATTATACATGGAAAATCCGATAGACTCCACCAGAAGTCTGCTAGAACTGATACATGAATTTAGCAAAGTTGCAGGATAAAAATCAATGTACAGAAATCAGCTGCATTCTTATACACTAATAATGAAGCAACAGAAAGACAAATAAAGAAACTGATCCCATTTACAATTGCACCAAGAAGCATAAAATACCTAGGAATAAATCTAACCAAAGATGTAAAAGATATGTATGCTGAAAACTATAGAAAGCTTATGAAGGAAATTGAAGAAGATATAAAGAAATGGAAAAACACTCCGTGCTCATCGATTGGAAGAATAAATATTGTCAAAATGTCAATACTACCCAAAGCTATCTACACATTCAATGCAATTCCAATCAAAATTGCACCAGCATTCTTCTCGAAACTAGAACAAGCAATCCTAAAATTCATACGGAACCACAAAAGGTCCCGAATAGCCAAAGTCATTTTGAAGAAGAAGACCAAAGCAGGAGGCATCACAATCCCAGACTTTAGCCTCTACTACAAAGCTGTCATCATCAAGACAGCATGGTATTGGCACAAAAACAGACACATAGACCAGTGGAATAGAATAGAAACCCCAGAACTAGACCCGCAAACGTATGGCTACCTAATCTTTGACAAAGCAGGAAAGAACATCCAATGGAAAAAAGACAGTCTCTTTAACAAATGGTGCTGGGAGAACTGGACAGCAACATGCAGAAGATTGAAACTAGACCACTTTCTCACACCATTCACAAAAATAAACTCAAAATAAGGACCTGAATGTGAGACAGGAAACCATCAAAACCTTAGAGGAGAAAGCAGGAAAAGATCTCTCTGACCTCAGTCGTAGCAATTTCTTACTTGACACATCCCCAAAGGCAAGGGAATTAAAAGCAAAAATGAACTACTGGGACCTTATGAAGATAAAAGGCTTCTGCACAGCAAAGGAAACAACCAACAAAACTAAAAGGCAACCAACGGAATGGGAAAAGATATTTGCAAATGACATATCGGATAAAGGGCTAGTATCCAAAATCTGTAAAGAGCTCACCAAACTCCACACCCGAAAAACAAATAACCCAGTGAAGAAATGGGCAGAAAACATGAATAGACACTTCTCTAAAGAAGACATCCGGATGGCCAACAGGTACATGAAAAGATGCTCAACGTCGCTCGTCATCAGGGAAATACAAATCAAAACCACACTCAGATATCACCTCACGCCAGTCAGAGTGGCCAAAATGAACAAATCAGGAGACTATAGATGCTGGAGAGGAGGTGGAGAAACGGGAACCCTCTTGCACTGTTGGTGGGAATGCAAATTGGTGCAGCCGCTCTGGAAAACAGTGTGGAGGTTCCTCAAAAAATTAAAAATAGACCTACCCTATGACCCAGCAATAGCACTGCTAGGAATTTACCCAAGGGATACAGGAGTACTGATGCATAGGGGCACTTGTACCCCAATGTTTATAGCAGCACTCTCAACAATAGCCAAATTATGGAAAGAGCCTAAATGTCCATCAACTGATGAATGGATAAAGAAATTGTGGTTTATATACACAATGGAGTACTACGTGGCAATGAGAAAGAATGAAATATGACCCTTTGTAGCGACGTGGATGGAACTGGAGAGTGTGATGCTAAGTGAAATAAGCCATACAGAGAAAGACAGATACCATATGGTTTCACTCTTATGTGGATCCTGAGAAACTTAACAGAAACCCATGGGGGAGGGGAGGAAAAAAAAAGAGGTTAGAGTGGGAGAGAGCCAAAGCATAAGAGACTGTTAAAAACTGAGAACAAACTGAGGGTTGATGGGGGGTAGGAGGGAGGGGAGGATGGGCGATGGGTATTGAGGAGGGCACCTTTTGGGATGAGCACTGGGTGTTGTATGGAAACCAATTTGACAATAAATTTCATATATTGAAAAAAAAAGAATTGGTTTAGACTCTTTATTGCTAATGGACGATACAGACAGGAAGAATATTCAACTTCCAATCTCTCAATTTTATTTTTGTCTGTCTTATCTGGAAGGATCCTGCATGAGTTTTTATTTGAAAGGAGGGTTCTTTTACTATAAAAATAGTTTGTAAACCTAGTGTCATGTAAAAGATGACTATAAATTTTTAGGGTTGCTATACCCTCACACATTCATTCAGTTATTCAATAAACATTTATTTAGTACCCACTATAGAGAAGGGTGGGCAAATAAATGAAAAACATTTATCTTCCCTTCTGGAGCTAAGGATTTAGTGTGTTGCTATCTTAGGGTTACTATAAGCTCAGACCAAAGACTGTGGCCCAAGTCCACTAACATTTGACAGGTATTTAACAAGTTCCTGTAATGTGATAAGTAGTAAGTAGTACAATGTCACGAGTGGGTGCTGGAAAGGCAAAGATGGATAGCTTCCTCTGCTCTCAGAAAATCACAAATAAATACTTTGTTTCTTGGTCTCAAGCAAGGATGATGGACTTTTGACCTCCTCTTATGCTTCCACTTGCTTGAGGGAAGAAATATGTAGTGAACGTTGTCTTCCATATTTCTCATTCCCAACAACAACAAAAACAACAACAACAACAACAACAAAATTCCTTCTGTAAGTTAAGGAACCTCTATGAAGAAAAATGATGGCAATAGAATAGCTCTTGGGTGGTTGAATCACAACCCATGGACTATTTGTAGATCCCAAGAGGACTATTCAGTATCGACCTCGTTCCTAACAGTGGAACAATTTTTCAAACGCAAAGCCTACTTGGAAGGGAAAGCTACATTTATTTATAACATCTGCACTTTAATGCAGAATTCTTAGAGCAGAGTTTCTTAAAGTGGGACCCACAGATCACCTGTGTTAGAGTCACATGGGGAACCTAGTAAAAATTCAAGTCCCTGGGCCCTAACCCAGGCCTTCATAATGAGAATATGCAGACTCCAGAATTCAGCAATTTAAATGAGAACACTAGGTGAGTCTTAGGCACATTACTGCTTCAGAAACAATACTTCAGAAACTTGAGTTGTATAAGATCTCAAATGGGTAACCAGTCTTACTCCGGAATTCATTCATTGATTGTGTTAGGAGTAAGCAACATTAATGAACTCCATTAAAAAACAGCAACCACAAGCCACCAACATACCATTAATCAGAATTTTGCCTGGTAGATCTGAAGGAGTGTCTCTCCACACATCAGTTTTCTGTTCTAACCCAAATTAAAGTGATTATTGGCTTGATAACAGAGAACCCTGTTTTTTCCTTGTCACAATTATCTGGAGATGGCAATAAAGTTAACAAAAGAATAGCCCTCTGGCTGGACACCCAGCAATCCCAACTTCAAATGCCTCCCAATGCAACCAGTAAGTCTCTAGAAGGTACTTCATATGTGCTCTCATGTGGTCCCTAGATGGGCTCCCTAGATGGCCTCATCTTTCTTGCTCTTCAAGTCTGCATTAATATTGCTCTGAAACTATCTCGGATGTGTCCTGGCTCTGCTACTGATGAAAGCAGCTCTCAGAGCTGCTGTGGTTTTCTTCTTTCAACCTCCCAGACCAGGAACTCAGTTTGGTCCTGCTTTCCTGCTTTTAGTTCCAAAAGGCTACCCTCCCAGTGACAAATACTTTGTTCATCTAGTCCTGTGTCATCCTCTGCATCCAAAACTTTAAATGGATTCAACTTCTAGCTGCACTATCTTGCTGGAGAGTAGGTGATGTGCTTCTCATTTGGTCATATCTTCCTATGCACAGAAATTGATCAGAAGTCACTCATGATGGAGTTTAGAAGGTTGCTAGGGAGCTAATGACACTCAAATATATATATATATATATATATATATATATATATATATATATATATACACACATATACATATACGTATATATATGTGTATATATATATATATACGTATATGTATATGTGTATATATATATATATATATATACATACATGTATATATATATATGTATATATATATATTTGTTTTTTTTTAGTTTCTTCAACTTCATATCAAGTTTATTGACTTCAACATGCTCTCTGGTAGTCTAAGATTTTTTTTTTTTTCATAGAAGGTTTTAATCGTATGCTTTTAATTGAGTTAACAATGTTATCAAATACATAGATTTCTGTCTGCCTGCTGTGCCAACCAGTTTGTTGGCTAGTTCTCACATTGTTTCATTGTATAGTCACAGGACAGCTACAAGAGTGTCAGGCATCAAATACAGACACAAGAATCAAAAGAAAAGGGTTCATCCCTTCCTGTATGTCTGTATCAATACTGAGGAAACCTTTTTCACAAGATTCTTAGCAAATTGACCCTTAATCTCTTGGACAAGAAGTGGATCTCATGCTCACTCCTAATCTAATCACCATCAAGGGGAATAGATTAACCTTGTGAGGCTTTTATTTATTTGTTGTTAGACTATTCAATATTTTCTCCCTCAGGGCTAGACACATAAATAAAGTCGGAGTTATTAGCAGAGAAGAAAGAGGTGGGTTTGGGACAGGGAACCAACTACTAAAAGACTCCTCACCCTCCATGATGAAAATCTCTGGAAGACTAATGGAATTTTCATATTCTAATCTCTGGCATGTCTGCAACTCTTAGATTCCCACTCTGGAACCATAAAACAGCCAGAAGCATATCTGAATTTGGCTTACAATGATGAGGTTTTAATTCAATTCAATTCAATTCAATTCAATTCAATTTTACTGTTTTGATTTTTGATTAGTTATCCACAATCTACAGTGTCTGATTTTTCAATTTCTAACCAGCTCCTGCCTTTTTTTTTCTTTCAGTAGAAAACAAAACTAAGAAATTTCAACAGCTTTGTAGGTGGGTGTAAGTAACATGAGAGTTTAATAATGAAACAATTGAAATCAACAAAACATTGATGTTTGATATATTTTAGGTTTGCCAGTCATTTCAATTCTGCTGATCAGAGCTCTCTGTCTCACTTTTCACAAACAGCCAACAACTTTAATGGTGCAAATAACATGAGTCACAGACCACAGCCTCATTTCAAATGAAAAATGCCAAAGCACCTGCATCAAATGCTTGTATCAAATGCTTGTATCAACAACATTAATCCTGCATCAAATGCTTGTATCGACAACAATTAAAAAAAAAAAAAAAAGAAAAAAGGAGGGAGGGAAGGAAGGAAGGACAGACATAAGAGGAAAGAACTCTTCCATATCTCTCAAATGAACAACTGCAACCAACCATTAAAGTTAATTAGAACCAAGTGTCAGAAACAGAACTTTGAAGATTTCATTGATGTTTACTCTAAAACCTACTTTCCCCCAAAGCTTCCTTGTGCTTCTTTATTTGGTTTTATTTCTAGGACTTGTGCTCGCAGCAGCAGATGTGGGAGCAAAAATGAAATCAGAAGGACTTTGGTATTCTGGAGTAAATTGCTCTCCACTGCATTAGCGAGAGAGAACAGATTGTAGCTAGGATAAGAGCAGTGTAAATAATTTTAAGTGTGCAATAGCACACAGCATCGATTTAAATGACCTGGTAACTCGGCACTATCCCAGGCAATTATTCCCTAAGCAGGATTTATGTCGTGGGTTGTCAAAAAGCAGTACAAACCTTGGACACAGATATACGTTTAGATATATGTTTAGAAGTTGCTCTTCTCAATTGGAAAAGACCTTTGCATTGCTTTGTTATAAAAAGCAGAAAAGCCATTTTCTCTTTCTTTTCCTTTAAATTTAATAACACTTACTGGTGTGAGGGAATAGTTCACTTTTCCCTAGTCATTTAAAATTTTTTGAAGATGCACATGCACATTTATTGGAAAAGTATCTGAAACAATGATAGCATTTAATATTACGAATATATGAATGAAATTATAAAAATGCTTACACTTTTATTTTTAATGATACCTTTTATATATACTTAAAACTATTTCTGGGCTTTTAGAGAAACTGCAGAAGAAATTAAAATATTTTGGGTTTTTCCCTCTTACATTTCTTTTCTGGGAAGCAGCAAGGCTTGGATTCACATAAAGAACTGCATGTTAATGTCATAGCCTCAGATTGTCTGGGTAAATGCCAAAAAGCACATCAGAGTTAGTAATGAACCTTCCAGTGACAACTCAGTCAGCCTTTTGACTTCACGTTTTATGGCTCCCTACTCTGCCTGACGTTATATTTCAGTACTATAGTTGGAATGCTGAACACAATGGTTTGCACATTCTAATCTCAGGTGCTCAGATGTGTTGGTGGATTGTTCTTTTCAGTTCACAGCCAATACACCTCATGAACCTTGGGCTTAAACTTGGCTGTAATTATGGCAACAGAGCTGCCAGTCAAGAGCTGATCTAACCCTTGCATTTGCTTTTCTTTTCTCTCACTTATAACTTGCTGAAGCAGAACCAGATCTCTGGGACATTCTCAGGTGGGATTTTGAGCTAATGTACAAAATCTATACACGTACTATATTGACCATAATATAAGAAGAAAAAGCTAGATTGTAAAGCTTTGTCTCTAGCTTCTGTAACTTTTGTTGTTTGTTGTTGTTGTTGTAGTTGTTGTTACTGTTGCTTAACACCCTTGCCTTGGTTTTCTCTAAAATCCATCTTCTGAGCAAGGCTCCTCCAAACCTTCCACCATCTGATTTTGCTAATTGTGATATGATAAACTTATTTCCATCTTCCATTATTTCTCCTTCATGGGGAATAGACACATTAAAAACAGAACAGCATAAAGAGGAATTTGGAATTTGGAGACACAGAGGGAGACCTGAAGCAGGTCATGGGCCCTGAGCTATCAGCACAGAGCCCAAAGTAAGGCTTGAACTCATGAACCACAAGATCATGACCTGAGCTGAGTCCAATGCTTAACCGACTGAGCCACCCAGGTGTCCAAAAGCTAGTGGCTTTCTTATAGAGCATCTCTGATTGAAACTTTTATTTTACAGAAAAGAAACAGGCCCAAGAGTCTGCATATCTTCATTGACAATTATTCCTTTTGCTCTTAGTGAATACCTGGCACTGTTCTAGTTATTAGGAAAAGGGTTATAAACTTAACAGTCCAAGTTTCTGTCCTCATGTCACTTACATTTGACTGAGGAGTGAACAAGTGTGCATATATGTTTGAGCAGAATGTCAGGCAGTGGTGGGTATTAGGAATCAAAAGAGTGCAGAAGAGAGATAGAGTACTGGGAGCAAATGCGGGAGCTCTTCTGGATTGGATGGAAAACACTCTGAGGGAGTTTGAGCAGGTATCACTGATGTGAAGCACAAGCTATGTGACTTTTTGAGGGGAGGAGTTCCAGGCAGAGGGAACAGCGAGTGCACACTCTGAGATGAGAGGATGCTATGTGTGCGTTTGAAAAACAGCAAGGTGTATATTTAGAACTCTGTGAGCAAGAGGGAAAGTGTGAAATGAGATCACACAACTATCCAGGGCTCAATCACATAAGATCTGGAAAGCCAAGAAAAGAAGCTTAGAATCTATTCTAAGTGTGGATAGGAAACGATTGGTGATTGGTGGGTTTTCAGAAGGAGGAAGACAGGATCAAATTTACATTTGAATTGGTCATTGTGGCTGCTATGTGCGGTGAAAGTGTAGAAGATATAACACAAGAAGGAAAATCAGTCAGGAGAGGATTATAATTGTCCATAACAGCTGCAGTGACTTGAAGCAGGATGATGTAGGTGGTGATAGGGGTCAGATTTTAGAAATATTCTGAAGATAAAACTAACAGGACTTATTGTGGGGTTGTGTGTATTAAAAGATAAACTGAGGCTTATTAAAATTTTTAAGAGTTTATTTGAATAAAAATTAATTCAAATCAGACAGTGTTAAGAAGCAAATAGGAGCACTCATGGACAGAAGCCAGGGAAAAGATTCATATAGGAGAAAAGTGTGTGAGCAAAGAAGAAATTATTGATTGACTATAGCTTAAAGCATATTTGGCTCCTTGTGATTTGTTGCCCATTGTGTTTTGATTTCGTAACCTTGAGGCTTTTACAAGTTTAGATTTTCATTTGTTTGTGTAAGCCACCATGACATTAAAGCAACCTCAGTCTAATGGTCTCTTTGTTTAATTAATTTAACAGGTATGTATTATAAAAGGAAGGGAAAAGTCAAAGATGATTTCCAGGTTTTTGATATGAGCACCCGAGAGGATGGAGATGCCACTTCTTAGGAAAGGGACAAAGATAAAGCAGATTGGGGAAATAAAAGGAGAAATCATAAGTTTCTTGATTTTGATTTGGGGAATATTAAATTCCAGACATTGATTAGTCATCCAAACAGCAATGTCAAAAGGAAACTGAATATATGAGTCTGGAGGTCAGGAAGATTTGCGGTCCCAAGGTGTAAATTTGAGAATCATTACCATAGATTTATCTAAGATCACTGGTGGTGACCTGAGTCTTGACATCTAAACTTGTACCTCCTGGTTGATCAGAGGATCATGATGGAGTAGTAGGATCCTAGGTTTGTTTTGTCTCACAAACACCACTAGATAACTATCAAATCATCCTAAATACCCCAGAAGTTGACCTTAAGAATGAAAGAGCAAACTCCACCACTAAAGAGAGAGAAGAGGCCACATCGAAGAAAGTAGGAAATGCAGAGACATGGTTTAGGGGAGAAACAGATCACAGGTGCTGTGGAGGGGAAGGAGCTCTGGTTGTGAAGGAGTAGAGAGAGAGATTACACAGGGGAACATACAAAAGGAGACCATTTCTCCAAAGCCATTGGCTTGGAAAATGAGAGGGGCTGAGTTTCATGAGTTCTTGCAACCAGCAGGGCTTAAAGTCTGGAGTTTTAAAGGTCAGCAGGCTGGGCTGGGATAGATCCCGGAGGGCACTTCCCTGATCCTGGGGGCAGATGACATGGAAATAGTGATTTGAAGAATGCCTGGGGCACACAGTGTGGAGATTATGTGTTCTTCTTGGAGCTCATCCCTGAGAGGCCACTGTTCACAGAGATGTTTCTCCAGGAGCAAAGGAGCTGGCTGGCACCATTTCCCTCCCCTACCCCTCAGCATAAATACAGAGCCACCAGCAGGAAGCAGCCCAGTGTCAATACTGGCTGCCTAACTTGCACATGCCAAGCCCCACATCCCTGTGCTCTGTTGGGAATGCTCTTCTCAGTCAAGCTTGCTTCAGTCCCAGTGTGATGGGCCCATACCCAAGAAGACCAGTGCAAACCTCTACACATACCACATCTCCTGAAGAGTTCTGCAGAGCCCTAGTTCTGGTGGAGTTGGTGTCAGGTCTCAATTTACAAGTAGACCAGAACACATCTTGTTAAGAGTCACCACATTCAGGCCTTGGACCAAACGCTGCCTATAGCAGGCAAGGAGAGCCTCTATAGACGATTGGCCTGAAGGAGCCAAAACACAATAGCAGAGTACATGCAGAACACACCAGAGACACTCTCTGAAGTTCCAGGCCCAGGGTACTACATGACCTTTTCTTCATATAGCCATTACTTTCAGGAGCTTCACTAATTCTGAGAAGAAGGTAGAGACTTATACAAAATGTCAAGATAGAGGAATTTATCCCAAATTAAAAATACAAGATAAGGCCATAGCCAGAGATATAAGTGAAACAGATATAAGTAACATGCCTGATGAAGAATTGAAAGCAACAATCATAAGGGCAGTTCAATAGATGAGCTTAGAAACAGACCTGATGCAATGAACAGCAGGCTGGAAGAACCAGAAAGATGAATTAGTGACCAAGCAGTGGAATACAATGAAGCTGAAAAAAAAAAAAAAAAAAAAAAAAGAAAGAAAGAAAGAAGAATTGGGGAACATGAGAAAAGACTTGGGGAGCTCAGTGACTCCATCAAACATAATAAGATTCATATCATAGGAGTCCCAGAAGAAGAAGAGAGAAAAAAGGGGGCAGAAAATTTATTTGAGGAAATAATAGCTGAAAACTTCCCTAATCTGGGGAAGGAACAGACATCCAGATCCACGATGCACAGAGAATTCCCATCAAAATCAACAAAAGCAGGCCAACACCAAGACATATTGTTATTAAATTTGCAAAATATAATGATAAAGAAAAAATCTTAAGCAGAAAGAAAAGACAAAGTTCTTAACTTACAAGGGAAGACCCATGAGGCTAGCTGGAGATTTCTCAACAGAATCTTTGCAGGCCAGAAAGGGTGGAATGACAAATTTAATGCTCTGAATGGGAAAAATCTGCAGCCAAGAATACTCTCTCGAGGAAGGCTATCATTCAGGATAGAAGGAGGCACAAAGAGTTTCTCAGACAAACAAAAACTAAAGGAGTTTGTTACCACTAAATCAGCCTGGCAAGAAATAAGAGAGAGAAATCTGAGTGGAAAAGAAAGACCAAAAGTGACAAAGACAAGAAAGGATCAGAAGAAATCTCCAGAAATAATGACAAACAAGTAATAAAATGGCAATATATATGTATATCAATAATTACCTTGAATGTAAATGAACTAAATGCTCCAATCAAAAGACATAAGGTTTCAGAATGGATAAAAAAAAAAAAAAAAAAAAAAAAAACAAGACTCATATATATGCTGCCAACAAAAGACTTATTTTAGACCTAAAGACATCTGTAGATTGAAAGTGGTGGGTGGGCGGAGAAACAATTATCGTGCAAATGAATGCCACAAGAAAGCCAGATTAGCAACACTTATATTGGACAAACTAGACTTTAAAACAAAGACTGTAACAAACAAAGACTGTAACAATAGATACAGAAGGAAACTATATCATAATAATCTATCCAACTTTAAAACAAAGATTGTAACAAGAAATAAAGAAGGAAACTATATAATAATAATCTATCCAAAAAGAAGATATAACAATTGCAAATATTTATGCATCCAACATGGAGGCACCCAAATATATAAAACAGTCAATAACAAACATAAAGGAACTAATCGCTAGCAATTCAATAATAGTGGGGGACTTTAATACTCCACTTACATCAATGGATAGATCATCTAAACTGAACATCAATAAACAGTGGCTTTGAATGACATGCTGGACCAGATGGATTTAACAGATATATTCAGGACCTTCCTAAAACATTCCTTCCTAAAACAGCAGAATACACATTCTTTCCAAGTGCACATGGAATATTCTCCAGAATAGATCACATATTAGGTACTAAATCAGGCCTCAACAAATGCAAAAAAAAAAAAAAAAAAATTGAAGTCATACCATTCATGTTTTCTGATCACAACACTATGAAGTTAGAAGTCAACCACAAGAAGAAAAATTGGAAAGACTACAGATACATAGGGGTCAAGTAACATGTTATTAACAATGAATGGGTCAACCAGGAAATCAAAGAAGAAATTTTAAAAAAATACATGGAAATAAATGAAAATGAAAACACAATGGTCCAAAACCTTTGGGAGGCAGCAACAGTGGTCCTAAGAGGGAAGTATATCACAATATGGGCCTACATTACAAAGCAGGAAAACTCTCTTTTTTTTTTTTTTTTTAATTTTTTTTTAAATGTTTTCAACGTTTTTTATTTTTATTTTTGGGACAGAGAGAGACAGAGCATGAACGGGGGAGGGGCAGAGAGAGAGGGAGACACAGAATCGGAAACAGGCTCCAGGCTCCGAGCCATCAGCCCAGAGCCTGACACGGGGCTTGAACTCACGGACCGCGAGATCGTGACCTGGCTGAAGTCGGACGCTTAACCGACTGCGCCACCCAGGCGCCCCCAGGAAAACTCTCAAATAAACAACCTAATCTTACACCTAGAAGAGTTAAAAAAGAAATAGAACCAATTGATGAAATCAGGAACTGGTTCTTTGGAAAGATTAATAATATTGACAAGCTTCTAGCCAAACTTATTAAAAAGAAAAGAGTAAGGGCCCAAATAAATAAAATCACAACTGAGAGAGGAGAAATAACAAACACCATACAAATACAAATAATTGTAAAAGAATATTATGAAAAACCATATGTCAACAAATTGGACAAACTGGAAGAAATATATAAATTCTTAGAAACATATAAACTACTAAAACTGTAATAGGAAGAAATAGAAAACTTGGACAGACTGATAACCAGCAAAGATATTAAATCAGTAATAAAATAACTCCCATCAAACAAAAGTCCAGGGTCAGATGGCTTCACAGGTGAATTCTACCAAGCATTTAAAGAATATTCTTAAAACATCCCAAAAAGATAGAAAAGGAAGGAAAACTTCCTAACTCATTCTATGATGTCGGTATCACCCTGATATCACATCCAGATAAAGACTCTACTAAAAAAGAGAACTACAGGCCAATATCCCTGATGAACATGGATGCAAAAATTCTCAAAAAAATACTAGCAAACTGAATTCAACAATACATTAAAAAAATCATTCACCACGATCAAGTGGGATTTATCCCTGGCTTGCAAGTGTGGTTCCATATTCACAAATCAATCAACATGATACACTACATTAATAAAAGAAAGGATAGTAACCATTTGATCATTTGAATAGATGCAGAAAAGCCATTTGACAAAGTACAACATCCATTCATGATAAAAACCTTCAACAAAGTAGTTTTAGAGAGAACATATCTCAACATAATAAAGGCCATATATAAAAAACCCACAGCTAATCACATCTTCAATGGGGAAAACCTGAGAGCTTTTCCTCCATAGTCAGGAACAAGACAGGGATGTCCAGTCTTACCACTGCTATTTAACACAGTACTGGAAATCCTAGCCATCTCAATCACACAATGACAAAAACAACAAAAATAAAGGGCATCCTATAATCAAGGAAGAAGTAAAATTTTCACTACTTGCAGACGACATGATACTCTCTATATAAAACCTGAAAGACTTCACCAAAAACTTGTTTAGAAGTGATACACAAATTCAGTAAAGTCACAGGATACAAAATCAACATACAGAAATCTTGCATTTCTATACACAAATAATGAAGCAGAAGAAAGACAAATTAAGAATTCAATTCCATTTACAGTTGCACCAAAAGCAACAAAATACCTAGGAATAAACCTAACCAAAGAAATGAAAGACCTGTCCTCTGAAAACTATTAAACACTGATGAAAGAAATTGAAGAGGACACAAAAAATGGAAAGACATTCCATGCTTATGGATTGGAAGAACAAATAATGTTAAAATGTCTATACTACCCAAAGCAATATATACATTTAATGCAACCCGTCTCAAAATACCTACAGCATTTTTCACAGAGGTAGACCAAACAAAACCTAAAATGTGTATGGAACCACAAAAGACCCCAAATAGCCAAGGTGACCTTGAAAACAAAAAGCAAAGCTGGAGGTGCCACAATTCTGGACTTCAAGTTATATTTCAAAGCTGTGGTGACCAAAACAGTATGCTACTGGCACAAAAATAGACACATAAATCGTTAGAACAGAATAGAAAACCCACAAACAAACCCACAAGTATATAGTCAATTAACCTTCAACAAAGCAGTAAATAACATCCAACGGGAAAAAGACAGTCTCTTCAAAAAGTGGTGTTGGGAAAACTGGACAGCAACATGAAAAAGAATGAAACTTAACCACTTTCTTACACCACACACAAAAACAAATTCAAAATGGATTAAAGACCTAAATATAAGACATGAAACCATAAAAATCTTAGAGGAGAACACAAGCAATAACCTCTTTGAATGTCTTCCTACTTATGTCCACCTGAGGCAAGGGAAATAAAAGCACAAATAAATCATTGGAACTTCATAAAAATAAAAAAAAAATGTATGCACAGTGAAGGAAACAATCAATAAAACTAACATGCAACTTATGGAATGGGAGAAGATATTTGCAAATGACATATCTGATAAAGGGTTAATATCCAAAGAATTTACAAAAATCAACACCCCCAAAAAATGAATAATCCAATTAAAAATGGGCAGAAGACATGAATAGACATCTTTCCAAAGAATACATACAAGCCAACAGACACATGAAAAGATGCTCAGTATCACTGATCATCAGGGAAAGAAATATCAAAACCACAATGAAATACCACCTCACACCTGTCAGAATAGCTAAAATTAATGACACAAGAAACAAAAGGTATTGGTGAAAAATGGGGAGAAAGGGGAACCCTCTTTGCCTGTTGGTGGAAATTCAAACTGGTGCAGCCACTCTGGAAAGCAGTATGGAGTTTCTTCGAAAAGTTAAAAATATATAACTACCCTACAATCTAGCAATTGCACTACTATGTATTTACCCAGATAACAAAAATACTAATTCAAAGGATACATGCACCCCCTATGTTTATTGCAGCATTATGTACAATAGCCCAGTTATGGAAACAGCCTAAGTGTCCATTGACTGATGAATGGATAAAGAAGTGGCATATATATACAATGGACTATTACTCAGCCATAGAAAAGAATGAAATCTTGCCTTTTGCAATGATGTGGATGGAGTATGAAAGTATAATGGTAAGTAAAATAAGTCAGTCAGAGGAAGACATATACCATATGATTTGAGTCATATGTGGAACTTAAGGAACAAAACAAGGAAAGGAAAAAAAAAAAGAAAGGAAGGAGACAAGACAAGAAACAGACTCTTAACTATTAAAAACATACTCATGGTTACCAGAGAGGAGGTGAATGAGGGGATGGGTTAAATAGGTGATGGGGATTCAGGAGCGTACTAATAGTGATGAGCACTAGGTGTTGTATGGAAGTGTTGAATCACTATATTGTACACCTGAAACTAATTACACTGTATGTTAAGTAACTGGAATGTAAATTAAAAAAAATTAAGTTGTACCTCCTTTGATCTATATTGGCTGTATCTAGATAACTACTAAAACAAAACAGACTTGTAAGATATTGGCATATTATTTGAGTATTAGTTAAAAATACATATCTTACATAAAATATATGTAACATATTTATCACACATATATAATCTGCATTCAAGAAAATAAGTAAAAGTCACATTCAGTAAGAGAAAATCCTGAATATAAAAGATCTCATAAAAGTTTTTAAAAACCAGTAGAGTTTTCTAAACTGCAAAAGAAAGGCCTCAACTAAACATGATGCTTCAACTAAAGTTTAAACAGAGAGAGAGTATCACCTGGAGCTTCCTAGCCAACTTTAACCCTGGAAGAGAGTTGAGTTTGAGGAATGATATCTGTGTTAACTGGTTTCAAGATCACATATGCCTTACACAGGTAAAATGTCATGAAAGTGTACCTGGAACATAGAGTGGCTTAGCAAGCCCAGGTGGGATGTTTCATTTAACTCCATTTTTTAAGGGAAGAAGTGGCCATGCCCCTGAACAGCTGGGACTCTGAACGGCAACCCTGTGGAAAGAGCTACCCTATTTCACATCAAAGATCAGAGGAAAGGAAGGGGAATCATAGGACAGTATGTGAACTAACAGGAGAAGGAAGGAGCATACCTGATGTTTCATCCTCTAATTTGAGGGATTCAAAGCTCTAGGTCTTCATTAATCAAAATTATCTCTTAGAAAGCAAGTTCCAATAAATAATGACATTTATTCAAGAATTGATGTCAGTGGTGTTTTTGAAGAGCTAAACTAGTTGCAAAGAAAAATGGCTAATATTGCACAGCAACAGGATAGCTTGGAGAGGTTTGGATTCAGAATGCCTGGTAACACCATTCCATTTCTGAAGAATTGCACTGCATATTTTTGGAAAAGTACTATTGAATGAGAGAAGTGAGTAAAACTGGTAGGTTGCCATGTACAGTTTCAAAGATTTACATATCCACTTACCGTATTTGATCTATGTGAAAAAGCCATAGACGGAGGACAGGGAAGATCGTCCTTGTTTGCCAAATGGAACTGAGACAGTCAATAAATAGTGGAGAAAGGATTCAGCCTAGGGGATCATTTAGAGCTCATGTCAAAGAAAAGCATGTCAGTCCCACAAGCAACTTGGTGAAATTGCAGGAAGCATTGCAGGAAGCCAAAGCTGCTGTCAGTTGCCCTCCTCCCCCTCAGCCATGGATATATTTAAATCAAGTAATAATAAAACAAACTAGCAGCTGGTACTTCTGTAGATCCAACTCTGGAGCCCCCTTAGAAGAGAACTTTTTTTTTTTTTTTTTTTTTTTAGATAGAGTTTGTCATTTCTCTTTTTTTATTTTTCATTTGCTGTTTATTTTAAGGTTACATTTCTAACTAAATGAAACATTTTAAAATAAAAAAAAATGGAATGAACTGAGCCAAATAGCAAGTACAGACATGCCTTGAGCAATGTGCAGGTTTTTAATTTTGAAAATTTCTGCTTTCTTGGGCAGAATTCCTGCTTGTGACACATGATGTGACCAAAAACACTCAATTCCACAAATAGTAACAGAGAAGTCCCTTCCCCATGTCCAGATGCTGAGTCCTCAATCAGCAGGCAAGGGGAGTGGTGGTACATTATTTGTATTTTTAAAAACTACGTTAATGAACCACAATTTCTTTATCCATTCATCAGTTGATGGACATTTAGGCTCTTTCCATAATTTGGCTATTGTTGAAAGTGCTGTTATAAACATTGGGGTACAAGTGCCCCTATGCATCAGCACTCCTATATCCCTTGGGTAAATTCCTAGAACTGAGAACAAACTGAGGGTTGATGGGGGGTGGGAGGGAGGGAGGGGTGGGCAATGTGTATTGAGGAGGGCACCTTTTGGAATGAGTACTGGGTGTTGTATGGAAACCAGTTTGACAATAAATTTCATATAAAAAAAAAACTATGTTAATGATCACCAATAACTGACTGCTTACTATATCAAAGTCATTCCCCACACTTTCAGTCTCCATAAAACTTGGTGGGTATGACTTTCCACATTTTATGACTTTAGGGAGCTGAGGCTCAGAGAAGGTAGCTTGTTTAGGGACAGACACTTCCAACTGGCTGACTTTAACAGCACAACTTCTGCCTGCATCATTCTAGTCCTTGTGAATCTCAGGCTTCCAAAAACAATTGACGTACTTCAACTAAGGGAGACAAATTGAATTTCTGTTGCTTTGACTACTTTCTACATGGGAGGTTAGAATTCAAGTAGACACACCTTCTTGAATTCTTTGACAACCAATGTCCTGCAACAAAGCCAGAGACCTTTACTCACATGATCAAATCTGCTTCTTACTCGTGATTGTATAGTCCCTCAACTGCCTGAATCCACCTTCATTTCTTTATCTGTAAAATGGGGACTATGTGAGATGCCTTGCCCATTCTCTCAGGTTGCTGTAGAGCCAACTGTATAAATTCATGAAGGTGTTTGCCAATTGAAAAACTCCCCACAAATGGCATTAGTGTGATTTTTCTCACCTCAGAAAGAATGCTGTCGACATCTTTGGCATGGTTATATTCAGCCATGGTAAAACCAGCTTGAGTTTTCTTATCTCTCCCCCTCACTTCTAATAACTATACAGCAAAGAAAACTGAAATGGGTTTTTGTGCAGCAGAAGCCACAGAAAAAGGATCACATCTTCACTAAATCTTGAGGAAGGGCTGATTCTGCTGGTGCTGCCAACATGTGCCAAATGTGTCTCTCAGCTAGCTCCATCAGTAACAGGTGTTCACAGGCTGGTGAGGATGGAGAGAAACCTGCCTTCCCCATCCCAGTTTGCCTGTCTTTCACTTGTCAAGGGTTTTGACAGGCATTTTGCAGTTTCTTGTCACAGTTCTAAGCACGGCTGCACAGCATGCTGCTTAAAGCAACCCCAAGTCAAGGAACTCTGAGAATTCTCCCTTAGAGTTTGTTTGATGACTTGCCTAGATATGAGCGTTGGTAGCCCTTTCTCTTGACATGTGTCTGCTTTGTTCATCCTCATGGGGTCCAGAGTTTGTCCTACTGGTGATTGGGCCTTGTTTGCTCCAGGTAAGGTATTAGACTTGATTTCTGCACTTGTTTAGTAAGATCTAAAATGTCCCTTTGCCTTGCTCCCATGTATGTAGTGTATAACCTTACTTATATCATAATCACTTTTTAAAGCATCTGTCTCTCCCACTACACTCCCAACTTCTAGGAGGAGCCCTGTAATATTCCTAACACCCCAAGTAGAGTGTCTGGTATATAACAAAGGCTAATAAATGCATATTGGGCTGAATCTTAATTCAATGCAATTGAGATACTTGAAAATGAAAATCCCTCTGAAGGAAATGAGGCCATATCTCTTCTAGTTATTGAAACTTTTTTGGTGATAATACCACTAGAATTTAGGGATTTCACCAGTACTGGTTTTTGGCCGTAGGCCTAAAGGCTATTTTTGTAGTTGGCTGTTACAGTAATAAAATCACTTGTTAGACTCACCTTCACATATAGGTGGACATCATTTAAGACATATGTATACACATGCCTATATGATATGATAGGAGAGATATATAATACATATTTATAAAAATATATTTCAATGATTTATATATAATGTTTATTTAAAATATATACTCAGATTAAATGTGTATTATTTTATATATTATGTACTTTTGAAATATATATATATATATATATATATATATATATATATATATATACTTGAAATATACTTCTAGGTACAGGGCAGAATGTGCAATTTTTATTGGTTTGATTTGCACACCCACTGATAGAATATTTTCTTTTGCTGAGGTTTGTTATTATTCTAGACACAGCCTGGATAACAGAATGTGTTTAATTTAATTCACATCAGTAAACCATTATTATGCAAAGTGAAACTGAAGGAAAGGTTTTCCTATTTGTGTTCTTGGGAAATAGAAAGGGATACGACACACATACACCACCACCAATCCTAAACCTTCTTGACTTCCCATATTTATTTTGAATGTCTGGGAAGTTATGCACACCAGGACAGGGTAATCACATTTCATGCTTCCAAGAATGATCTGATCACAAGAGGGTCAGAAAGGACTCTGTTCTCCCCTACAGAATTGTTTGGTTGGTCAGGTGCACTAATTGGGGTAAGAGATTATGAAATTCCTGTGAAGTATCAAGCAGTTGCCATTTCACAATGCTAGAGAGTGAACTTGTAGGAGCAATGTTAAGGAAGTTTCACACAATCACTGCACAGAGTGCTATTTCAATTTTCCCTGTTCTCCACTACTATCTCCATCCTCTGGCATCAGACAATACATCTCTTTCATACATAGAGGGAATCTCCGTGCTAAAAAGGAATTTAGATTGCCTAGTCTTCTGACTTTACAGAAGGTAACATGTTCTAAAAGTTTAAGCGGCTTGCTTAAGAGCTTATTACAAGCTAAGAACCTAGGCCTCATGGCTTCAGTCATATTTTTTTTCCATGACATTACAGCTGAAATCTGCTGTACACAGGTCAGTCAGGTTCAAACACATCCATAGTTCTCAAGCTTAAACGTTCATTTGAATCACCCAGATGGCTTGTTAAAATACAGATTGGTGGACTCCACCCCCAGGGCTTCAGACTCAGTAGTAGGTCTGGCATGGGGCTAAGAATGTACATTTCTAATAAGTTTACAGGTGATGCTCATGCTGCTGGGCCAAGGACCATACCTGAGATACAGTAAAGTTGTCTAACAGAACAAAAATTGCCCTTCCTTTCCTCTTAATTTGTTCAACCTAAAAGGTTGAATACAATTTTCTTATTCATCAATATTTACTGAACATGAACCAGACACTTGGCATGTTTGGTGCTAAGGACCAGAAACATGAAGATGACAAAAGCACAATCCTCTTTTTGAAGAGTTCACAATCAGTGGGGAGGGACAGATACATAAATAATTACTGAGCAACCTAACTGTTAAGTGTAGTGATAGAGGTTCATACAAAGTGTAATGGTTGCCCAGCCCTGAAAGTAATGACACCAAGACTTTTCAGGGAAGGTTTTGCCAGAGAGGTGACATTTGGGCTGGGCTTTGAAGGACAAGTGGGATTTTCCCAGATGGAGCAGACAAAAGAATATCCTTTTAGGCTGAAGGAACAGCAGATGCAAAGGCATGGAGAGTGACATTTTTAGGAAGAATTGGCTAAGTAAGAGTGGCAGGAACATGGGGTGTGTGGAACAGAAGTCAGGGAGTGAAAGATGAGGATGGAAAGATATTGAGGGTGAAGGGCATTCCCTATTCTGCCAAGGAGTCTGTAGATCACCTTGTATGTCGCAGGGATACTGAAAGCTTTTCAGCTGGGACATGCTTTAAGGTTACTGTGGCTAGAGTGTGGAGGACAGATGAGAGGGGTTTCTTTGAAGCAAATAGAAGAATCTATTACAGCTATCTACACTAGAAATGAAGGTAACTGGGGGCGCCTGGGTAGCTCGGTCAGTTGAGCGTCCGACTTCAGCTCAGATCATGATCTCACAGTTTGTGAGTTCGAGCCCTGCGTCAGGGTCTGTGCTGACAGCTCAGAGCCTGGAGCTGCTTTGCATTCTGTGTCTCCCCCTCTCTCTGCCCCTTCCTTGCTCATACTCAGTGTCTCTCTAATAAATGTTAAAAAAAAAAAAAAAAAATGATGATAACTTATCCAAAACAATAGCAATGGAAATGGACAGGAAAGAGTATTACAGGGTTAAAATAACTAGGACTTGCTAACAGATCAGAGGTAAATAAGAGTAAAGAGAGCCATAGATAATTCTATTGTTTCTAGCTTGGTCCGCTGATGAATTGGAAATGCTATGAACAGATACAGCAAATAGAAGTAGGTTGGAGTGAGATCAGTTCATTTTGGACAAGTTGGGATGCTGGTTTCTTCAGAGAGGTAGGTAGGATGCCCTACTGTGGCTGGGAAATAGGGTTTAAGTTCAGGAAAATGGTCAGGAGAGATTGGGGTAAAGTCATGGAAGGGTATGAGCCTGCTAAGGGAGATATGAATTTCTTGCCCTGGATTAATATGTAAATTGCTTGTCAGAGTGATAAGTGATATAACCTCAATTATAAAGAGGAAACCAAAAAAAAAAAAAATGATACATGTTAAACTAAGGGATAACCAAGAAAAATGGAAAATCAGCATTCAAAATGTCTAATTTTGACATCTGAACATTTTGAGAATGAATGCTAAGAGAAAGACTATAGCAACATGAATCTGCACTTCCCAGATCATGCTCTTCACCAAGCCACTACTGCTTCATCACTTGAGGCTTTGGAAAAACTCTTCTCTGTTCCAGGGCTCAGTTACCTCAACTTTAAAACAGGGCTGCTGAGAGAATTTAACAATTCCTACAAAGCACTTAGCATATTTGGCGCATCAAAAGGGTGCTGTAATTTTTTTTCAAATATATATTCAGCAGTGGAACAATTTTGCTAGAAAATAGAAGATAAAAACTGTCCAGAAAAGCCAGTAAACTGCCAGTAACTGCCAGTAAAAACAAGTGAAGACAGTAACTGTAAAGACAAATGCTATTCAGATGGCTTTTTCTTGCTAATTCCTGAGTATCCAGAAAAGGGGTGCATAATTGGTCTGGCATGCCATCTACCATGACTGTGACACCCTAAAATATTCCTGATTCGTTGTATTAGTTTTCTATTGTGTAACAAATTGCCAGGAACCTGGAGACTTAAAATGGCACAAATTTATTTCATGGTCTCACAGCATGACTAGATACTCTGCTTAGGGTCTCATGAGGCTGAAACCAAGGTGTTGGCTGGGGCTGCAGTTCTTGTTTCTCATAAGGCCCTCTTCTAAGCCTACAGGTTGTTGGAAGCATTCATTTCTTTGTAGTTGTAGAACTGAGGTCCCAGATTCCTGCTTAGCTATTACTCTCAGCAGCTCCTGGCAGCTGGCAGTTCCTAGCCACATGGCCCCCAGAGGTAGTTCATAGGAATGTTTGCTTTCTTCTAGTACTGCAGGGACTTATACTGAATCCTCCACTTCCTTCTAATCTCCAACTTCTCCTGCCTCTGACCTCTAGAACAAGATTTAATGGGCTCATGTGATCAGCCCATCTGGATAATCTCCCGATCTTAAGATCAACTGATCTGGGACCTTAATTACATCTACAAATATCCTTCACAGAAGCACCTAGAATGGTCTTTGAATAACTGGAAGAAAGTGTGTGTACACCAGGGATCTGGACCATCTTAAGAATCTTGTCTACCACATTCCTGAAGCAAATGCAAGTTCAGTCCCATGACTGAGCAGTGACTTTTAGCAGCGTTACTACATTTAACATTTGCCCTTTGGGCTATTTCTCTATGTTCCTTCTACATTTGAATGACAAGTTGCTGAATATCTCAAAGGCCAAGAGACATGAATTTAGAAGAGTGACAGATTTTCTCCCCATGCTCTTGGGGTACTTCTGAATGATGTGTAATTATAAGTCTTTCCCCTCTGACTCTGTGCCCCTAACACCTATATAATCATTGGGTCAAGGCAAGGATTTATCTGTCATTGAAAGAAAAAAAAAAAAAAAAATGGCTTTTCAACTCAAAATTGCTTACTATCCTAGACCAAGATTTGAGAAGTATTAATTTGATCAATGCAGTCCTGGCAATAAACCAGTTGAGGCCAAGCCTGGTTTGGGGTGGAGAGGGAGTACTTGAACATATGCTTGCCCTGAACATGTATTTAAATTTAATTTAGGAGCAATTTACTTTATGTTGTCAAATCAACTGGCTTCATTCAAGAGGCCCCTAATTCAGACACAGTCAGGCTAAGAAACCAGTAATAAGAAGAAGCAAGGAGCAAATGCTGACAGTAGAGGTGAAGTACAAATCATGCCCAAGATGCTTAACCTCTAGGGCCCCCCAGAAACCATGGTCTCAGCAACTAGTCTCAGCCAGGTGAAACTCCGTAGCTTTTTAGATAGATCTGTACTTGAACACTCCAGTGTTGCCAGCAATAGCAATCGGCCTAAAAAGAGAGACCCCTCACCTCTCCTTCCCAAAATACATCAAGAACCTGAAGATCAATCTACATTAGGGTGCTTTCATATGTTGATATACTGTTAGCTGGTCAAAGGATTACAGACTAGTCAATACAATACACAGAACAAGAGATGGTGTAATAATTTCTTGATTATCTTGAGCAACCAAAGTTTACACTATGTAAAGGTAAATAGATACCCTGGACATTATGAACATTATCAGCGATTACATGTATGTTCACATTTTGGTTTGTGTTTCAAGGAAGACTCTAAGTTAATTTTAAATTGCCTTTATTTATACTTTTTCTCTTCTGCCAAAAGTAATTATGAGCCTTTATAAACTCGTATTTCCATGCAATAAAGAGATTCCAAAACCCATAAATATGGGTTCTTACATTACTGAGTAATAATCCACTTATTCTTGCGTCTGTTTATCCTCACTCTACTTCATCCCCAACAAAAGGGATGATAATAGGGGCACTATATGTACTCCTTGCATTGTAAGACTAAAGTGCTCTTTTCTTTCTGAAGATCAGACTCATCTCTAAAAGAAACTGGATTTCTGACTGCACTGGCAGAAATCAAAGCAAGTTTCTGAAGTTTATTTATTTATTTAGAGAGACAGAGACAGCATGAGCAGGCGAGGGGTGGGGAGAGAATTCCATGTAGGCTCCATGCTGCTAGTGCAGAGCCAGACACAGGGCCTAAACCCACCAACTGTGAGATCTTGACCCGAACCAAAACGGAGAATTGGATGCTTAACCGACTGAGCCACCCAGGCGCCACTCAAAACAACTTTTGGAATACACTTCCAAAGTTAAACAAAAGAAGAAAAGAAAAAAAACTATTCATTTTAAATTTAACTAATCTATTTTTTTGGGGGGGAGAGGTGTTATTCCTAGTTAACTGCCCATAGACATAGTAGAGCATTATTTTGCTCAAACCTAGTTAAACAGACCCAAGTTGGGAAGAACCAAATATACCTTGGCAATATTCTAGTGAGAGGGCAAGTTCATTTGGAAAAAAAATTCTTATTTGCTTACACATTAGTACAAATTCTGAGAAAGATGTTAAAATTACATTACATATATAAAAATTTTTTTTTAAATGTTTACTAATTTTTGAAGGAGAGAGAGATACAGCGTGAGCGGGGAGGGGCAGAGAGACAGGGAGACACAGAATCCGAAGCAGGCTCCAGGCTCTGAGCTGTCAGCACAGAGCCCGATGTGGGGCTCGAACTCACAAACTGTGAGATCATGACCTGAGCTGAAGGAGGACGCTTAATCGGCCCAGGTTCCCCTACATTACATATATAAATTTTACTCTGTTTATCCAGGTCAAGCCAAGACCAACAAGTTAGATTTATGTAGTTTTGGTTTAACCTAAGAAAATGTTGGGAATACAGACATCCAGCATTAAGCTTAGGCACTTCTACATACATGATAGTAAAAGCCTTGAAAGTACTTGCTCAACATTATCTTTCAAAACTAACACACTGTGATTAGCAACTAAACTTGACTATGTTTCTGCTCTGAACAAAAAGCTATGTATAACTTTATAGAGAAGGGAAGCATAGACTTCTCTCAGAAATGAACTATCAAATTTTAAGTCATTATCTCAAAATCATCTCAATTTCATCACAGGAATAATTCCAGTGGTTGTGGACAAAATCTGATTTTTGTTCTTAATGACAATGTTGTGAATTTCTCTCAAATATTTTGGTACTTGTCTTTTATTGTATGCTCATTTTTGTTTCATCACAAAATCATCCTAGTTCTAAAAGACAAGAACTAGAACTAAACAAGAACAAGTCCTAGTTATATCACTGACTTGCTGAATGACCATGGGCAAATCACTAGAACTATTTTCAAGTTTCACTTACCACCAGTGAAATAAGCACCTTACAGCAGTAGCTTTGAAACTCTCATAAGGTAATTGATTTGACAACACCTTAGAAATCATAAGCAGTACACATGTAAAGTTTTACGTACTTCTGCAAATTGTATGATACAAACCCAGTGTTAAGTTGCTAATAAGTGTTGATGCCATTATAGGAGAAGTAAAGAGAACTTTTTAAAATAATAACTTGGTTCGTTTTCCAATTTGGTTTATCATCTCGTCTTCATTTTTATTATATCTTCTTCCTCTAGATAAGACACAGAACTTGTTCTCTTCTCTGAGGGATTTAATGGTCTCTGTGGAGTCTGAGAAGAAGGCCACAAATATTCATCGCCAAAGAATAACAACCTACATTTGTCTTTTCATTCTTGTCGTATCTGCAGGACTGAAGTCTGCCAATATCCACTTGTCTGTCCAGAACATCTGGAGGTCCGATGCTTGTTCTGGTGTCATGGGGACACGGACAAAGATGCCAACTTCACTGGCGGTACTTTCAATCAGCACGGAAGGCTTTCCCTTTGGGGTCTGCCAGGATGATTACACCCCAACAAGCTATGCCTAAGGAAAAAAAAACAACAGTACCTCATATGTATGTTACACTTTAGTTTACTAGGTGCTTTCATATATGCCATCTTATTTAATCCTCACAACACTCCTAGAAGACACATCATCATTACATTTTTTTTTTTTATAAAAGAGTGAAATTCAGAAAAGGAAAAGAAAATTTAGAGAGAGAGAGAGAAAAAAAAATCTGTTACCTCCCCAAGCAAGAAAGGGATTTAAGGAGAACCGATTTGGGGAATCTAATTAGAAAGCTAAGAGATCTGAAAACCTAAAATCCTACCCATTCAACTGGTTTAAAGAGCAAAAAAAAAAAAAAAAAAAAAAAAAAGGAAAAAAAAATCACTGCATTTTACTCTAAGACATCTTAACATCACTTATAATAATCAGTCATTATTGCTACAGCTAAGGACTGTGGGCCAGCCATCCACCCATAGTACACCGAGAATGTGGGTTTGCACTGAACCTAAGACGTGACTTCAAAGCCCTAGTTTTTATCTCACGAAGGCTTTCTCCAGAATCTGGAGAACAAAGCATGGATCTGGTGACAGATAAACTTGGATCAAAAACCACCTGTGTCATATCCTAATTGTCTGACCTTTAACATCTTACTCTCTATGGCTTAGTTTGTTCAGCGGTAAAAAGGGATTACTATAATCATACCTATCTCTAATAGTTATCGTTAGGATTAACGATTGAAGCTAACAAGAGTTCTCAAGAAATACTGTCATTTAAAAAAAGAAAAAAAGAAAAGAAAAACCGTCCCAAGAACTTCCTCTCCCCGCCCCGCTCCTAGTTTGGTGTGCCTCGGCCACATGACCAGCCCCGCAACCCGCCCGCGTGACTGCGGCCCACTTCTCCCTATCCCCCTGCCCAAAGGCCCTGAGATCCCCCGACTCTCACTGATGCCGATGACCATCTGCGTAATAGTCCCTGGACTCGGGGCGTATCCCAGCTTCATGGGCTTCCGCGCCACCCAGTACACGTATCCGCCCGCCCCTATCAGCCCCGACCCGGAGAGCACGCGACAGCTCCAGCAGTTATTAAGTAGAGGCGCTTCCGCTGGAGAGGTCGGCGCTCCAGGTGCAGCGAGGGGCAGGGGCTCGGCGGAGTTGGTGACTTCAGGAGGCGCAGCGACTTTGATGGGCTCCAGAGGTTGGGACAAGAAAGAACCCATATTCAAGAACTCGGTCTCAACTGCGGGAGTCTTCGGACCGAACTGACGTGAAAGATACGGCCGGAAGCAGAGCGCCGGCTCACTGCACCGGAAGCAGGCTGAGGGTCGCTGGGAAATGTAGTTCTGGCCTGCCTTGAACGGAAAAAAGATGGTGGCTGCCCGTGTTTGTGGATTTCTGAGGCAACAAACTTGGCATTGCCAGAGGCCATTCCCCGCTACACCCTCCCCCAATCATTTTAAGAATTGACTTAGTAAACCCCTAAATGTCTCAACTCTTACTTTCCTTAGAGGAGGAATCTGGATTTCTAATTTTTTTTTTTTGCCTAGCAAAAAATGTGAGATCTTGAGCATGCCATCTCACCTGTCTCAAGATAAGAATTAAGTTTTGTATGTGCTTAACTGTATGCTAGACACTTTGCTAAGCGATCATCTGCATCATGCCATTTAATCTTTCCAATCCAATGACATATCAGTTTCCCAATACATGACAAAACTGGTGAAATGACATAGCCATATTTGAAACCAATGTCTGTGTCAATACAGTCAAATTTCTTAAATGTCACCTGTACATATTATCGATGCAAAATGAATAAATCTTTTTCTTAAATTTTGAAGAGAAAGGAAAAGAGTTTTATTCGAGCTCAAGAGGGAACAGCTGCCTGATATACACAATTTTCACAAAGAAGAGAGTGTTCTGGGAAAGGAACATTTGGTACAAGATTATATATGTTTTTACAGAAAGAGTTACAAATCATCATGATGAAGAACATTCCAGAAAGTCACAGCTTTTTTTTTTTTTTTTTATCTTATGTTTTTAAGATATTGGCAAGTTGCATGGCTTTAAACTTATGGGAACCAGGGAAATTTCTTTATTCTTATGTTCAGAATACTCATTTTATTTTATTTTTTATTTTATTTTATTTATTATCATTATTATTATTATTATTATTATTATTATTATTTTATTTAAAGCAGACCATGTGTGCTTAGGACAGAAATAGAGCCCATTCTTTGAGGTTTTGACAAGTCATTTTGACCTTGATAAATGTTAAAATATAGCTTCCCTAGGACCTCAAGAGCAGGAAACATTCAAAGTTGAAAATTTCCTTTATTAATATTGTGAGGAGATTACACAAATATAATCAAGGTGTTAAAAATGTGTTTGAATTATCTGGATAAATACTTTTCATTTTCTCTTTAGCTTTTTTCCTAAAGTCATGATCTCAATGTTGTCATACTCACCATATTGTTCTATTTTGAGGGCCCTGGAGATAATTCAACTCAGAATCAGGCTAATAGACTTGAAGAGTTAATGTAGGATCTATTCCTGCGGGTTTACAATTTTATCATCCCTTAAGAATGGACTTTTAATTTTGATTGCTTCTTTGCAAGTCAACTGCTATATCATCCACTCCCATCACATTTCACCTTTCATTTCCTTTGGGTAGAGTTGCATATGTTTTTTTTTTTGTTTGTTTTTTGTTTTTTGTTTTTTTTTTCCTGGGTTGGTCTCAGAGGATTACTGGTAAGAAAAAGGCATTTAGAGTTCAGAGGTAGTTTCTGTTAGAGGAGGTGGATGAAAACAGGATTAACTTCAGGTTTGACCTTTTTCCTTTAGAATGGCTTAAAAATTAACATGATAAAAAAAAGAAATTCATTATTTCACTTTACAAAATGGGATGTGATTTTGGGAAGGTTTTAAAAAAGATAAAGGTTTGGATAAATAGGAGAAAATAAAATCATGAGAACACAGGTTGGCCTGATGCTAATTTCAAAGATCCTCTCCATTTACACACACACACACACACACACACACACACACACACACACACACACACATATCTCCATGTGTTGTCCAGTAGAAAGACAATGAGTTGGGAAATTTGGGTTCTGTAGTGAGCTTTGTCACCATGAGTTAGCCATATGACATAGAGAATATTATTTACTCTCTCTAGCCTGTAGTTACCTCATGTTTGAAATAAGGAGATTTGGAATGGTAATATCTAACACTTGTTCTTAACTTGTAAATGTTATTATTTACTAAACATTTCTCTCTAGATAGCATTGTTCTAAGTGTCATACTAAATGAATTCAATAGCATTTGACTTAGAAATTAATAATTTATAGCTGCTTCTTTTCACTATGCCTGATACAATATTCTATAGTGCACATGGTTTCCCCTTATTTATGAGGAAAAACTCCACCATTTACCAGCAGTTACTAACAACATTTTAACTACACACTTCTGTGGATAAGAATGATTGAACACGCAATAGCATGTATGCATACTTTATTATTTATAAATTATGTATTAATATATTACTTTTTACATTATGAAGATAAGATAAAATAATAGAAATAGGAATTTTATATTTTCCCATATCTCAACACATAGGCTCTGCATCTTCATGGACACTATGGTTATATGACTTGTGACTTTATTAATTCATATTTTGTCTAAAAGCTTTCTTTATTGTGCTTATTACAGTTAAAGATGCCAGGAGAGGACATCTTTAATTCTCTAAACAAATATTATTAAAATGCCCCTGACACATTTTCCAAACAGGCAAGATTTTATTTTAACTAGTATTTGTTTTTCCTTTATTGAGACAAAGAGAGTACACAGGGGAGACACAGAGAGAGCACAAGAGCTGTCAGCACAGAGCCTGATGCAGCGCTCAATTTCACAAACCATGAGATCATGACCTGAGCCAAAACCAAAAGTCAGATGCTTAACCAACTGAGCCACCCAAGAGCCCCTGTTTTTTTTTTTTTTAAAGCACCTTCCAAGAGATGTGTTTCTTCTCTTATGATTGCCTCAAATAAATGATTTCAGTTTGTTATTACTCATAGAACATATTGAAATTGAGATGTTAAAATGAGATTGAGATATAACTTTCATTGGAAAATTATTAGAAATGTTAAGACACATCTTGAGATAAATGAAATAGTAGGGTCTGAGGATAAAGCTAGAGGCTAATGAAGTCAAGCAAAATTATAATTGGAGGAAGATGTGTGCATTTTGGGGGAAAGAAATAGGAAAAGAAGGCTGAAAGATTATTTTATTTTTTCTATTATATATATATGTGTGCATATATATATATACACACACACAATACACATATATATACACATATACATATACATGTATGTACATGTATATACATATATGTATATGTATATGTGTATATATATGTATTATGTATATGTGTGTGTATGTGTGTGTGTGTGTGTGTATATATATATATATATATATATATATATATATATATATATATATATACTATTTATCATCACCATAGTGTTTACTTTGGCACATTTGACTCAGAAAGCCTCATGGTCTCTCTTATTCATTTATAAATTTTAAAAATGCAAAAGGCATTTTTAGTGTCCTTCACACTCCTGTCCCCCAACCACTCAGTTTCCCTTCCTTAACATAGCCAGTCTTATGAGCTTCATGTGTATCTTTTCAGAGATGTCAGTATGTATGTGTATATTCTTCCTCCAGTGACTTTGGGGGTCATTCCATATCAGTTAATATGTAAAGAGCTTCTTTATGCATTTGTGGCTCTGTAGTATTCCCCTGTATGCCTGTACTGTACAGAATTTGATAGGTCTCATATTGATGGACATTAATAGACAGGCTGCTTCTACTCTTTTGGTACTACAAATAGTGTCACAGTAAATAACTTGCATATATATCATATCACAAACATATGAGTATATCTTAGAATATATTTCAAAAGGATAAAGTATTTATAAACTTGATGGATATTACCAAATTGCCCTTCACAGAAGATGTACGAATTTACACTCTTACCAACAAGTATGAGATCTGTTTCTCTATTCTAATTCTCACAAACTGTGAATTATATAACTTTGATCTCTGCCAGTGTGATAGGTAAAAGTGGTTTAATTTTCTTTTTCTTGTTATTAGCTCCTTAATATATGTTTAAGTGCAATCCACACTTCCTTTTCTGAGAATTGTCCATATTTTTGCCCATTATTTTCATCGGACTGCCTTATTCTCATTAACTTCTAAGAACTCCTTATACATTAGACAGATTAACTATGTCGGTAATATAAGTTAGTATTTTTCCCTCCCAATTTGGTATTTGCCTTTTAATTTCACTTGTACTTTTTATCATTAATATTTTTAAAACATTTAATTGAATTTAACAATCTTCCTTTTTATAGCTTCTGAGTTTCGTGTCATAATTAGAAAGGCCTTCTACTTTCTATGCTTTCCCCTGGTATTTTGATCTTTTTAAAAAAAACACTTAAAATTTTAATACAACTGGCATTTCTCCTACAATTAGGTGTTAGAAATGGAGTCAGATTTTTCTTCCTTTTCTTTTCTCCAATTCATTTTTCTCAATACTATTTATTAAGTAATCCATCTTTCTTCATCTGTTAGAATATGCCACCTTTTCTAAAATGGCATATATAGATGTATGTCTATTCCTGGATTTCATGTTCTGATCCATGATTTTTCTATGTATTCATGTGCCAATATAATAGTATATTACTTACTGAAGCTTTCTAATGTATTAATGCTTGGAGACTGGTTCCCCCTTATTATTCTTCTGTTCCAGACCTTTCTTGGATATTTTTACATGTTTATTTTTCCACATGAACTTTTGACTTAGCTTGATTATTCTGGCAAAATGATGCTGACATTTTTATTAGACTTGTGTGAAAATTTTAGGTTAATTTAGGGAGAATTGACATTTTTATGGTGTTGAGTCATCCTATCCAAGGACATGGAACAATTTTCTTCTTTGCTCATATCTTATTTTGTGTTCCTCTGTAACATTTTAAAGTCTTTTTGTATAATGATCTCACACATTTCCTCTCAGACACTTTATCTTTTGTGTTGTTATTGAAAATAAGGAATTTTTCCTTCTGTTGTGTCTTCTAACTGGTTGTTGTCTCAATAGAAGAAGGCTATTGATGTCCACATATTCTAATATTGAATTATCAGTGCCTTGTGGTGAGCTTTTGATATGTGATTGTTTTGTATTTTTGCAGTTTTTGTTGACTTTGGGTGACGCTTTTATACTCACTTTGTAAACAAAATTTGCAAGCTTTCCTTCTTTTTCTGTACTTTAGAATAGTTAAAATATCACTGGAATCATCTGCTTTTTAAAGGTTTTGTTAGAATTTCCCTATGAAATTGTCTAGTCCAGGCACTTTATTATTTTGGTGGGAGAGGGAGGGGATGTGAAAAAGGAGGTTATTTGATACCTTTCTTTATTTGTATTTTGGAAATAAACCTAAATTTTCTTCTGGAAATGGTTTTGGCAAATTATACATTTCTGGAATATTATATATTTCATCCCCATTTTCAAGTTTATTTGCATTAAATTGAGAAGAATAGTCGCTTACAATTCCTTTAATTTTTTGTAACCTGTGTGGAACCTAGAAATAATTTTTGCAGATGTGATTAATTAAGGATCTTGAAATGGAGTGATTATACTGGATTATCTGGGAAGCCGTAAATACAATCCTGTGTGTCCTTATAAATACCATCCAGAGAAAAAGGGTACACACAGAATGGAAGGCAGTATGACCAAGAAGTGATGTCGCTACAAGTCAATGAATGTGGGTAGTTGCCAGAAACTGGAAGAGGCATGGAACAAATTCCCCAGCCCCACCCGGCCCCAAAGCTTCCAGAAGTAGCATGACCCTGTGAACATATTGATTTCAGTTCAGTGATACCAATTTCAGACTCTGGCCTCCACCATTGTGAGAAAATAAATATCCGATCTTTTAAGCTACCAAGTTTTCGACAATTTGTTATAGCAGTGGCAGGAAACTATTATGTGTGCTTGATTAAACCTTTGCCCCAGACTCTATACTCTGAAGAACCTGAAGGTAGCAAAGTGTAACCACTTGGCATAGCACTTTCTTTTCTTAAAGGTTTTGTGCCACTCTACAGTTTTCTAACATTGAATATTGCTGTGGAAAATTATGAGGCCAGGCCAATTTATTCTCTGATATAGATGACTAGGTCTTTTTGCCTAAATGCCCAAATGATTTTGATTTTCTTTTCTCCTCCCTTCCCTTTCCTTTCTAAATTGTCAAAGTCCAACAACATCTTCCAGTCAACATCTTTGTTGACTCTTCTAGTTAAGTTTTCCAGGCATAAGCAATAATATACATATTATTACATAATATGTATACACACATACACATTCTCTTATCTTTGTTTCAAGAATGTCTATCTGAATTATATCTTTTAAGGCACAATTATTTTATTGTTTTGTCACCAAATGCAGCCAACTAACATTACTTCCATTCATTCATCCATCATTGAAGACAAAAAGATAATTCATTTAATATTTTTTTAAATAATGCACTATACAACAAACAAACAAAAAGTTAAATTTACCAAGGTATCCGACTAATTATGTAAACTGTTAATTAAGAGAAAAACTAATCATTTGTTTCTTATATAATAGAAAGTTAAAGAGTTCTGTTAGTCATAATGTAATCTTTATGGTTAAAGTAGCTCAAAGGGAGGTATGCTTAGTTTTATCTAGAAAGGTATATAATTTAAACACCTCATATGAATGAATAAAATTTTCATAACAAAGCCCTAGGTTTTCATTATAACTTGGGTGTTGAATGATCCTTTATGACATTATAGATTAGTACGTAAAATACATTCTTATACATTTATAACTCTAAGAAAAGGAAAAAAGGTGTTCCTTGGTAAAGATCTCCTAGCCATTTGCTTTACACTAGGATATATTGAACTCTAAGACTTCAGTGTTTACCAAATTTGGAATCCTTAGCTTGAGTCAACAAATCAGATACACTGATTGTTTCTTGAGTTATGGGTCTGTCTTTTCTTCTGAAATCTTGACAGATTATGCATTCACTTCCAGGGAATTTCCCTGGCATGGTAGTTATCTGTATATTGTTGTTCTGTATGAACTATATTATTTCCCTTCCTTTTCTCCTCTCATGTGCTCTTCTATTTTACTTAAATATAAGTTCTTTTGGAACTTTCTAAAGAAGAATATTCCTCGCAGGAAGTTTTAGAAATGGAACATTAAAGACAAGAAGATTGGGTATCGGCATGTCCTTGGATGTCCCTATATTTGCTTCAGACTTCAGCTAGATTGATGTATTTTTAAATGTGATGACAAGCCCCATCACTCTGATTTTTCTTTTTCCGAGAAAATCAGCATCTACCTATGGTTCCTTTTCTATTGGTCCTTTTTAAGGACTGACCTTTTTTCATTTTTGGCCTCAAGGAATGCCATATGTCTCTTTATTTTTTATATTTTTCCCCCACATGCATCTGTAGATATACAATTTTGGTTATCTGATCATTTATAACTATTTAATCATCTTTTGAAGGTTTGTTTCTAATGCATGGCTCTACTGGCTTATTCATTGTTGAATTTAAAACACAAGTTTGTATAACCTCCAACCCCCCTAAATTTCTGGAGATGTCTTTGTTGTGAGCCTCCATTTCCAGAAAAGAAAAGGACCTGGGTTTTAAACTTCCACAGCAGAGGATTGGAGATACCTGAAGATGAGGAGTAACATCCCTACCCGTATTCTGCTGGATTTTCATACTTTCACATGCTTCTCTGTTTTCCACCTCTCCAGAATGAGCAGTGGCTGCTTTGTGCTATTGTCCATTTACAATTCCAATGAGAAATGGGCCTGTTTAGACCATGTCAGCTCATGGATGCTGCCTTTTTGTGACAAGAATTAAGCTCCACATATTTTCCTGCAGCTAGCAATGTGTTCTCCTTTGTTGATGAGTATGTTTGTGGGAATCTACATTACTTCCATAGACCGTGGGTTGGGCAGTGGCCAGAGAATCATATTAGCATGTGGAGAACAATAAGGCAATGTAACCCACTGCATGCAACCCCTCACCTGGGCCCTGGAAGTCTGGTGTGGGCTCAGCAGAGTAACCAGTACAGTCCTTCTTCCTCCTCTCCTGTTGCCAGTAAGGGTCTGCTCTTTAATATTTTTTTTCTATTTCTTTTTCTTTTTTTCTTCCAGGATTCAAATTTTATGCCCTGTTGTATCTTCTTTCATTTTCTTACGAATTATTTTCATTGTTTTCTTATTTATTTTAGCTTTGCTCCTTAATGTGTTTATAGCAAGCAATGCCAGTTATCTCTTATACTCCTCTACTTTTGTTGCTATAAATTGGATGCTTTTGTTTTCTTCTCCCACTGCTTCACTTGAGTTCTGAGAACTCATATATATATATATATATATATATATATATATATATATATATATATATATTTGTCTTTACCTGCTGTCTAGTTATCTTGTCTGTAAGTTGTTTTATTTGTATTGAGAGATCTTGCTTCATAGAATTGACTAGTTTTTAAATTTTTGAAATTCAGGGAGAAATATTTGGGCATGATTTTTATATACTTCATGACAATATATTGCTGGATGTCATTATGAATTTACCATTTGTTTTTCTTGCTTCTTCCATTTTTTCCCCTTTTTTATTTGGTATATCTTTGAACATCCTGTTTTGGTTCCCTTGTTTATTAAGCATCTTTGGAAGAGTAGGTTTTCCCACCTATATTAGCAGCAGATTACATCAGGACAAAGCCAGAACTGAATTGCAGGCCAGTTGAGATTATCCTCTAGGCTGAGGGAGTCTTATGTGAGTTCATGTAGGCTTATTTTCTCCCCATTGAATGGAATAGACAGGTTTGAGGGTTTTCTTTTTTACTTTCAGAGTCCTTTTTCTCCTACACTGCCACAGAGACAGTGTGCTTCCTGCATATGTGGCTTCTTGGTGGGTTTCTTTATTTAACTTTACCTTCTTTTGTTTGTGGAGCAAAACTAGGTCCACAGAATGTAGGTATTTAAGTTTTGCATCTCAAAGTGTGCCCATCACCTTCAAGAACTGTGCTTTGCTTACTCATTCTGATATCTGCAGCTTCAATGCCCCTGCTCCACTCTCTCTTCTCTGCAACATACCCTAGCATGATCACTGCCATAGTAATTGCACATGTACATATTGCAATGGAGCCTCATCAGCTTTGGTCGCTGGTCATTTTAATGAGCAGAATGCTCCTCTTGGCTTGCTTTGGATATGTAGGATAAAAGAGAAATAAACTTTTGTTGTATTAAGTCCCTGAAGTATGAGGTTGTTACTGTAGTAAAACCTAGCCTATTTTAACTGATGCAGTTTGTTCACCACTGAGGGTGCTACCCTAGAGGGCATTTGGAAATATAAGGAGGCACTTCTGGTTGTCACAATGACAATGTCCAAAGGCCAGGGATACTAAATTCCTGTAATGCTTACAACAGCCCTATGGAATAAAGTATGCTTTGTTGAAATGTCAATAGTTTCTTCATTGAAAAACTCAGTAAATGGGTTCACAAGTACAGCCAAATTGCCTTCCTTAAACGAGTGCCCATTATTAAAACCATATCCAAATTGTTGTGGTTTTTTTTTTTGGCTTTTTTTCCCCACACTTTATTTTTAAGTAATTCAGATAATTTCTAATATGTATAAATGTATCTCCTGGATATAAATATCCATAAATGGACTGTTAGAGTTTATTAATTTTTATATCATTTTCATAAACTTACTGGTACTCAGTAATATCTGTGGATTTCATTAGACTAAAATATCTTCTTGGGCCCAAGTTTAATAAAGTGGATTGCATATTGTGGGAGCAGATAGTAAAATGTGGGTTCCCCTTTTGTTTTCTGTAGTTTGAACTGACAAGAGGCTTGGAAAATAAACAATTGAAAAAGACATTCCCTAAAGGTAGCCATCAAGTGTAATAAGACTCAAGTCAAATGGCCCAGCTGTCACAGTAAAATACAGCCTATTGACTTCCTTCTCACTAGGGAAAAGCACTGCTTGCCACTTACCACAGATAGCATGGAGAGAAAGTATCACCCCAAGAACTGCAGGAGGGAATGTCCCATGTAGCTGAGAGAAAGGCACAAAATAAATCTGGTTTCATGTGTCCCCAGTAGATAACCATATGTTTTTAGAAGGGGTGAGAGTGGGTTACATAATTATCTTACTTTAAGGATCAGAAAATAAATAGCAGCATAGTTAAAATATAACTGACACAGCCAGCAACATTTTTTTAATCATTAAAAAAAAATCATTACATTCCAGCTAGGTGCAAACTCCTGGTAGACAGAAGTAGAGGGATGGCTTACACAAAGATGAGCAGGATAGGAACTACCGTTTAGTCTTTGTGAATCTTATCTGGAAGCTAAACATATACATAAATAAATCTAATGCATGTAGACTGTGGCAAATGTTATAACAGAGGCAGTGATGAATTTAGTGAGAATGTAGGAAAAAAAACATTGTTTCTAATTGGGTGGAGGTAAATAAGTTAAATTTAGGAGGAAAAAATACTTTAAGTTGAGCCTTAAAAACAACCTAATGGGTGGACTGCTGAATAATATGTAAATATTATTGATTCCATTGTCCTAGGGCAGGGCTAAGAGGTATAATAACTGACATTGGTAAAATGTTTTGCAGTTAAACAGTGCTGTTACATACATTGTTCATGTGGCTGTATTAATATTAACAGATGGTTTATGTAATTAAAACCTGAAAAGTAGTGAGTGTTAAAGGCATTAAAAATTGGGGCATACTAAAAATTATGACAACAATTTCCCACTGATTCTGCAACTTATGATTACATGCATACATATATGTAGAATGTGGCAGCTAGGATACCCTCCACATTGCTTCATTCTACTGACATTGACTCCTTGCAGTATCTCATTCAACTGGAACCAAATACTAAACATGTCATTCAAAATAATGTTTAAGTAATTTTTTTTCTTAGAAAATTAACCACTCTTTATAGCCTAGTACTAATGTTTATGTTTGTCAAGTTCAAAAAGTTGTATATAGGTTATTAAGCAGTATATTTGTCTGGATACTGGTATTGATTAGATGAAGAATAAATAGCTTGGCTTTTCTTTAAGAAATGGCACTTCATTGTGTCTTGAATCTTTTTAACTTAGAAACGTCTAATGTATATACACAGCTAAGGAGGAAAAGTTGTTCAAGTACATGTCAGTGAGTCCAGACCTTCAGACCTGTGAGAAAAAAAATGATTTAATTATTTCAATTCTTCCCATAACACTTATTCACTTCAACAGGATGCCTCTCTAACTCCCTTGCTCCTTATTAGCATCATGAGGAATGAACTTTTATTGATCCCTCTTGTAATCTTTTTAGTCCTGGTAGGTATTGCATGGGTGAACATCTGGGAATGCTGTTCTTTGCTTTCCAGTGGATCATCAGAAGTGGAGATGTGCCCCAAGTGTTCTGCAGCCCACTGCATCCTAAGGATTGCTAACACTAATCCACATGGTATCATACTGTCAAGTTAGATGGCTCTGGTGCTGCTGCTGACATAACCCAAGAGAGGTAACTTCTCTTGGTGATAAAATGCACAGTTTTCTTAGAATTTTAATTGATTCCAGAATTTCCTTTCTGGAAGCACACCCTGGTCATTTACTGTGGTTAGTATAAAGAATAAAATAATAGAAAAGAAAGAGAATGAGGTGATAATATGAATTAAAATAGCTGCAGTATTTTCCAGATATATACTAATTTAATACAATAGAATAGTAATGAAAGAGTTATTTATTATTTTTAAATTTTGTTCTTTATTTTAGAGAAAGAGAACATGAGCAGAGAGAGGGGCAGAGGGAAAGAGAGAGAGAGACTCTCGAGCAGGTTCCATGCTCAGCTCAGAGCCCAATGTAAGGCTCGATTCTATGACCCTGGGATCATGACCTGAGCCAAAACCAAGAGTCAGTTGCTCAACCCAGGCACCCCAGTAATGAAAGTATTATTATCTCCATTTTACAGATAAGGAAATTGAAGTCTGGAGGTGTTAGGTAGTTTGCCCAAAGTAATTTGCTAGTAGGTGGAAGAGATGAGATGGGAAGAAAAAACTACCTAATATTGAGTCAGACACTCTGCATATTGAATTCAATTCAGTTAAAAATGAAACTAATTCAGGGACACTTGGGTGACTTAGTTGAGCATCCAACTTCAGCCCAGGTTATGATCTCGTGGTTCACAAGTTTGAGTCCCATATCAAGCTCTGGGCTGACAGCTCAGAGCCTGGAACCTGCTTCTGATTCTGTGTCTCCCTCTCTCTCTGCCACTCCCCAGCTCACGCTCTGTCTGTCTGTCTGTATCTCTCAAAAATAAATAAAAACATTAAAAAAAAATGAAACTAATTCAGTTCAATTCAATTCAATTTCATTCCATTCACTCAATTAAGTTCAATCTTGACAATAACTTTATGTGCAGAGGCTAACAACAGTCCCCCCCCCCTTTTTTTTTTCCTAATAATGAGAAACCAAGTATCAGAAGTCACTTAGTTTAAGAGATAAAGACTAGATCTGAATCCAGGTCTTCAGATGCAGAACCGATTCTATACTGTAGTGCACTCCAAATCATGTGGCATCTTGTGACTGAAATTTGAGGTTTCTATGCATACACTGTACTAAGATAATGTCTATAAAGGGCTTAACACTGCTTTGCACATGAAAAAAATACTGTAATTAAGAGCTTCTATTAATACGTGAGTAGCAAGGGTATATTTGCCTATTACCTTTATTATAAAGATTTCTGAAGATTTTGCAACTATTGTTAGGATCCTGGAATGCTGGATTCCATTAAGCCTTTATTTCTATAAAGTCTCTTTTCAGGTTGTGTGCAGAGAGGCTAAAAATCAATGACAAAATTTAAGTTTTTAAAATTGATATGGTTTCAGTGGCAAGTAGGGCTGGGAAGTCATAGCAGTAAAGCAAATTCTTATTGTCTATTGTCCTTGACTACATGCTACCCTTCACCCACCTTACATGGCCTGTGAGATCACAGTATTATTTTTTAAATTATATATTTTAAATATTTTTTAAATCATAGCAGTAAAGCAAATTCTTATTGTCTATTGTCCTTGACTACATGCTACCCTTCACCCACCTTACATGGCCTGTGAGATCACAGTATTATTTTTTAAATGGTTTGCAGTTTTGGGGGTGCCTGGGTGACTCGGTTCAGTGATCGACTCTTGATTTCTGCTCAGGTCATAATCTCCCTGTTTATGAGTTCAAGCTCTGCGTCAGGCTCAGCACTGACAGTGAGGAGCCTGCTTGGGATTCTCTGTCTCTCTCTCTTACTATCCACCACTAATGCATGCATGCACATACTCTCTTTTTCTCTCAAACATAAATAAATATTTAAAATAAAATAAAATACTAAAATGCTTTGCAGTTTTCTAAGTGCTTTCAACTGCATTCTTTCATTTGTCCCTCACATCAACATTGTCAGGTGGTTATTAACTATCCTTGTTGTACAAATAAGGAAACTGAAACCCAAAGTCAGAGGTTAAGATTCACTTAACTAGGAAATGGAGGAACCAAAGTCCAGCACTGATTCCCTGATTCAAAGCTCAATGCTTTTATCTCTATACAAATTGTTCCCTCAGATTTTTATTAAGATTTCTCTCTCCTTATATTAGTTATGAGCCATCAGAATCTGAAAATGCAGATGTAATAAAGTATTACAGTGGGTAGCTTTATGAAATGCATGAGCAAAAAGGGAAATTTAATGGGCCTAATATTGAAATCTAAAAATTTCTTTTAACAAATGTTTATTTAACACATATTTATTTAGTTCCTACTTTGTCCATGACATCATGTTGAATTTCTGAGGTATATATAGCAGCAGGGGCAAAGACTCCTGGGAAACATCTTCAGCTCAATTTAGAATGTTTTAAATCTAATGTGTGTATATATATATATATATATATATATATATATATATATGTATGTATAATTATATAATATAATGTATATGTAATATATATAAGACCTGTGTCATTAAAATCAAATTGGGGGTGCCTGGGTGGTTGAGTTGGTTAAGCATCTGACTCTTGATTTCAGTTCAGGGCATAATCTCATAGCTGTGAGATCAAACGCCACATGGGGCTTGATGCTGAACATGGAGCCTGCTTGGGATCCTCTTTCCCCCTCTCTCTCCGCCCCTCCTTGCCCTCACACATGCATGTGCACTTTCTCTCTTTCAAAATTAATAAACTTAAAAACCTTTTAAAAATAAACTAAAATCAAATTGATGATGGTACCTATGTCTTATTTATGTTTACATTTCACAAAATGCTGTCTCAGTACCTTTCCCGTTGAACAAATAAGTGAATGTATGGTGGATGAATGGATAGATAGATAGATAGATTCAATTTAGCTCATGGACTAAATTGAAAGATAAGATATAAAACTAAATAAAACACAAGATTGATATATGACCATATGGTATTGAGAAGAGGCATGGTTTCTAGCTGAAATGATCAAGGAAGGCTTTCATGGAAGAGGCACTTTTGGAATGAGAGGTAATAAAGATTTTTCCTTTTTTAGAGCAATGTTGATAAACTAGTCTAGTGGATATTAGAAGTAGGAGATTTAAATATTTTTGTAGGTAGACATAGTGGGCATTCAAAACACTTTTGTTGAATGAATAAATGAATTTCCCAACAAAAATTTTAACGTACTAGCTTTTAAAAGTAAAGTTCTATTGATATATTTTATTGTTACTCGAAATCAGCCAGAGGAGAAATGTTGAAACACTGTGATCAAGGATCTTGCCATTGTGATCAAGGATCAGTTTGGCCCCTCTAGAATTCACAGAAGTATCTTAGAGAGTGCTTTACTCCATTGTAGAGATTTACTGAGTCTTTACAATTCAGAGAAGGATTTTGGATGTATAATCAAAGAGCGAACCAAACATCTTTGAGAGGTTACATCATTTCCTGGGGAGGGAGAACACCAAGCCAAAAGTCTTAAGTTACATCCTCACTTCTCACCCTATTTAGTTTTAACATCTTTTGGCAGCCTGGCCATAAAAACTAGGATATGAGAATTCCTGCTTGATTCTGATCTGGGTTACATTCTAGTCTCCACATTGATCATTTGGTTTTATTTCTTTTCACAGGAAATCACTTGCAGTGCCTCCTAGGTTACTCTTAAGAGCTGAGATTTTTTATACCAACAATAAAAGAAAGCATAATTTACCATAGGATTTTTTTCCCATTTGATCACAATGATTCACAGTGCTTTCCTTTGCTCAAGAGTAAAATAATAATGCTTCTACCTGAAATTTAAGTTTTTAAAAATGTTTTCTAAATTTTACCCAGGTTGTAATAATCAAAAGTATAAATAAATAAGAGCTTAAAGCATTAATTATAGAGGTGGAAGTTTACCTTGTTTTTATTATAACAATAAATAATAAGCACATTCAACCGACTTTCCAAATACTGTATTTTTATCTGATTCCTTTTAGAAACATTTTGAAAATTAGTATTAAAGAAAATGTCAACAATGTTAACATTATTAATATAAATTATTTAATATTTTTGGTGATCACATTTGATGCTTTCTCTATATTCTCATTGAGGAGAAGCCTCATTTGAACTAGATGTCTATATATGTCTAATAAAGTTCAAATTGTTTAAAACTTGACTTACAAAATGATGATGAATACTTTTCCAAAAAATAACTTTTAAAATTAATTATCTACAACTGTAAGGTGAATCCCATCTCTTGAAAGTGTATATTGTACATTTTTTAAAACTTTGCATGTAGAAATCATTGAAAATTTCTGTATGATAAAATGTGAGCCTTTTTAGAAAACTTCTCAGAACATTGCAAAGTTCAGAGATTTGTATTATCCCCCTTCCTTTCTTAGAACTATATGTCATGGTGCTATGTATGTATGATTATGATGATATGGTTACCTTGACTTGGAATTCCTAAAAATAAGAGAGTGAGGAGAATGGCTGAACATATACATATATCACAAAAATATAGGAAAGAAGGTTTTTTTTTTTTTTAATTTAAGGAGAGAAGAAAAAAAAAAAAAAAGATGTGCTTTTATGGATAGAAGCCCCAGTTGAGAATGTTTCCAAGAAGATACAAAGTTCTTTCCTCAAGGCAGTGGTTTTCAAACCTTGGTATGTAGGGGATCATTTGGGGAGCCAGTTAAAAATAGGCTTTCTAGGTCCCATTCCCAAAGGATGTTCACATCCAGTACATATCTGCAATAGAAAAAGGGTGCATGAGAAAGGGGAAAGATGGAGGGATTAAAAGTGCTGGAGAAAACTTTAGAGGACAACAGATATGGTCTCTATCTTAATTGTGGTGATGGCTCCTCAGGTGTGTACATAAATCAAAACATCAAATTGTACATTTTAATTAGTACTGTTTAATGTATGTTAGTTATACATCAAAAAGCTTTCAAAAATCAAAGTGAGCTATAGGCAAAGGAAGGAGGGGATTCTTCCATTTTCTGAGGCATTTACTTTTAGAGGATTTGTGTCTGATACTGAAGCTCCTTCTGACCCAACACATTGTAAGGTGTGTGTGTGTGTGTGTGTGTGTGTGTGTGTGTGTGTGTTATGAAGAAGGTTGTTAACAGGAAGCAGTAGCACTAGGCCTCAGGCTGCTTTTATTTGTGTAAACTAGCAAGACTCAGAGAGAAGACTATCTTTCCCTGCCCCTTGAGGAGCCAATCTCTGTGGGTTTGCCATTGTGAATACAGTCTTGCTTTTGACTTCTAGGCCCCTCTGGTGACTGTGGAACCACAAAGAAGTTACCCTTTTTTCACATTTCCCAAGTTTTCTGAGTTGTGATGGCAGTGGTGTGCAATAATGGTAGGGAACAAGGTCAGCAATCCTAGGGAACTTTCTGCAAAACACTCTGAGATTTCTAAGCAAATGACCACATATGAGCTAAGAAAATGACTGATTCATAGGCTATATGAGCATTCTGTAGGTTTCCTAGTACTAACTTGAGCTGAGCAACCTCAGAATAGGAGAAAAATAATGGTTGCTTGGAGCCAGCCTCTTGAATATTAAAAGGGATATGACTAAATTGGAAAGCGGGAAGTACATTTTCTGAGGACAAACATGGAAGAAGAATCCAAGAGCTGACTATTCTTGCCTCTACACAGATGAGTCAATACTGATTGGGAGCTTTGCCTAAAGTCACACACAGTGGAACTGTCTGAAGTAAGAAAAAAAAAAAACAGCTCACTTTTCCAGTTCTCAAGTATATGCTCTTTTAACTGCTCTTTTTTTAAAATTAAGTTTTTATTTTAATTTCAGTATAGTTAACAGTGTTATATTAGTTTTGCATGTAAAATATAGTGATTCAACAATTTTATACATTATTCAGTGCTAATCATGTTAAGTATACTCTTTAATCCCCTTGACATTTTACCCATTCCCCCACCCAGCTCCCCTCGGGGAGCCATCAGTTTGTTCTCTATAGCTAAGAGTCTGTTTCTTGTTTGTTTCTTTCTTTTTTTCCCTCTGTTCATTTTTTTTTCTATCTGACACTTGACATATGAGTGAACTCATATTATTTGTCTTTATCTGATCGACTCATTTTGCTTAACATTATACTCTCTATCTCCATCCATGTTGTTGTAAATGGCAAGATTTCATTCATTTTTATGGCTAACTAATATTCCAATATGTATTTATGACATTTCTCTATCCATTCATCTGTCGATGGACACTTTAGTTGCTTCCATAATTTGACTATTGTAAACAATGGTGCAATAAACATAGAAGTGCATGCATTACACTGAATTAGTATTTTTGTATTTGGGGGTATTTACCCACAAAGAGAGGGTAGAGAGACTACTGGATGGTAGGTTAGTTCTACTTTTAACTCTTTGAAGAAACTCCATAGTGTTTTCCACAGTGTCTGTACTAATTTGCATTCTCACCAACAGCAAATGAGACTCCCTTTTTCTCCATACCCTGAACAACAATTGCTATTTCTTGAGTTTTTGATTATAGCCATTCTGACAGGTGTGACATGATATCTCATTGTGGTTTTGGTTTTCATTTCCCTGATGATGAGTGATGTTGAACATCTTTTCATATATCTGTTGGCCATCATATGTCTTCTTTGGAGAAAAGTCTGTTCATGCCTTCTGCCCATTTTTATATACGTAATTTATTATCAAATTGGTTTCCATACAACACCCAGTGCTCATCCAAACAGGTGCACTCCTCAATGCCCATTACCTACTTTCCCCTTTCCCCACCTCCATCAACGCTCAATTTGTTCTCAGTATTTAACAGTCTCTTATGGTTTGCCTCCTTACCTCTCTGTAACTTTTTTTCCCCTTCTCCTCCCCCCCGGTCTTTTGTTAAGTTTCTCAGGATCCACATATGAGTGAAAACATATGGTATCCGTCTTTCACTGCCTGACTTATTTCACTTAGCATAACACCCTCTAGTTCCATCCATGTTGCTACAAATGGCCAGATATCATTCTTTCTCATTGCCAAGTAGTATTCCATTGTATATATAAACCACATTATCTTTATCCGTTCATCAGATGATGGACATTTAGGCTCTTTCTGTAATTTGACTATTGTTGAAAGTGCTGCTATAAACATTGGGGTAAAAGTGCTCCTATGCATCAGTATTCCTGGATCCCTTGGGTAAATTCCTAGAAGTACTATTGCAGGGATAGATCTATTTTTAATTTTTTGAGGAACCTCCACACTGTTTTCCAGAGCGGCTGCACCAGTTTGCATTCCCATTAACAGTGTGAGAGGGTTCCCAGTTCTCCACATCCTCGCCAGCATCTATAGTTTCCTGATTTGTTATTTTAGCCACTCTGACCAGTGTGAGGTGGTATCTCAGTGTAGTTTTGATTTGTATTCCCCTGATGAGGAGTGACGTTGAGCAACTTTTCATGTGCCTATTGGCCATCTGGATGTCTTCTTTAGAAAAGTGTCTATTCATGTCTATTATACAAAAGTGTCTATTCTCCATTTCTTCACTGGATTATTTGTTTTTTGGGTGTGGAGTTTAGTGAGTTCTTTATAGATTTTGGATACTAGCCCTTTATCCGATATGTCATTTGCAAATATCTTTTCCCATTCTGTCAGTTGCCTTTTAGTTTTGTTGATTGTTTACAGTGCAGAAGCTTTTTATCTTCATGAGGTCCCAATAGTTTATTTTTGCTTTTAATTCCCTTTCCTTTGGAGATGTGTCAAGTAAGAAATTGCTGCAGCTGAGGTCAGAGAGGTTTTTTCCTGCTTTCTCCTCTAGGGTCTTGATGGTTTCATGCCTCACATTCAGGTCCTTTATCCATTTTGAGTTTATTTTTGTGAGTGGTGTGAGAAAGCGGTCTAGTTTCAACCTTCTGCATATTGCAGTCCAGTTCTTCCAGCACCATTTGTTAAAGAGACTGTCTTTTTTCCATTGTATATTCTTTCCTGCTTTGTCAAAGATTAGTTGGCCATACTTTTGTGGGTCCAATTCTGGAGTTTCTATTCTATTCAATTGGTCTATATGTCTGTGTCTGTTTTGTGCCAATACCATCCTGCCTTGATGATGACAGCTTTGTAGTAGAGGCTAAAGTTTGTGATTGTGATGCCTCCTGCTTTGGATTTCTTCTTCAAAATTACTTTGGCTATTCGGGGTCTTTGTATGTGGTTCCATACAAATTTTAGGATTGCTTGTTCTAGCTTCAAGAAGAATGATGGTGCAATTTTGATTGGGATTGAATTGAATGTGTACATTGTTTGGGGTAGTATTGACATTTTAACAATATTTATCCTTCTGATCCATGAGCATGGAATGTTTTTCCATTTCTTTGTATCTTCTTCAATTTCCTTCATAAACTTTCTATAGTTTTCAGCATACAGATCTTTTACATATTTGGTTAGTTTATCCCTAGGCATTTTATGATTCTTTGTGCCATTGTAAATGGGATCAATTTCTTTATTGGTCTTTCTGTTGCTTCATTATTAGTGGATAAGAATGCAGCTGATTTCTGTACATTAATTTTGTATCCTGTGACTTTGCTGAATTCCTGTATTAGTTCTAGCAGACTTTTGGTGGAGTCTATCGTATTTTCCTTTTATAGTATCATGTCATCTGCAAAAAGTGGAAGCTTGACTTCATCTTTGCCAATTTTGATGCCTTTGATTTCCTTTTGTTGTCTGATTGCTGATGCTAGAACTTCCAACACTACGTTAAACAACAGCGGTGAGAGTGCACATCCCTGTCGTGTTCCTGATCTCAGGGAAAAAGCTCTCAGTTTTTCCCCATTGAGGATGATATTATCTGTGGGATTTTCATAAATGGCTTTTATGATGTTTAAGTATGTTCCTTCTATCCCGACTTTCTCGAGGGTTTTTATTAAGAAAGGATGCTATATTTTGTCAAATGCTTTTTTGCATCGATTGACAGAATCATATGGTTCTTATCTTTTCTTTGATTAATGTGATGTATCACATTGATTGATTTGTGAATATTGAACCAGCCCTCCAGCCCAGGAATGAATCCCACTTGATCATGGTGAATAATTCTTTTTATATGCTATTGAATTAGATTTGCTAGTATCTTTTTGAGAATTTTTACATCCATATTCATCAGGGATATTGGAATGTAGTTCTCTTTTTTTGCTGGGTCTCTGTCTGGTTTGGGAATCAAAGTAATGCTGGCTTTATAGAATGAGTCTGGAAGCTTTCCTTCTCTTTCTATTTTTTGGAACAGCTTGAGAAGGATAGGTATTATCTCTGTTTTATATGTCTTGTAGAATTCACCAGGGAAGCCATCTGGTCCTGGACTCTTATTTGGTGGGAGATTTTTGATAACTGATTCAATTTCTTCACTGGTTATGGGTCTGTTAAAATTTTGTATTTCTTCCTGTTTGAGTTTTGGAAGTGGGTGGGTGCTTAGGAATTTGTCCATTTCTTCCGGGTTGTCCAGTTTGTTGGCATATAATTTTTGGTAGTATTCCCTGATAATTGCTTGTATTTCTGAGGGATTGGTTGTAATAATTCCATTTTCATTCATGATTTTACCTATTTGGATTCTCTCCGTTTTCTTTTTGAGAAGCCTGGCTAGAGGTTTATCAATTTTGTTATCGGTTTCATTGATCTGCTTTACTGTTTTTTTTAGATTTTATATTGTTTAATTCTGCTCTGATCTTTATTAATTCTCTTCTTCTGTTGGGTTGGGGTATCTTTTCTATTCTGCTTCTATTTCCTTTAGGTGTGCTGTTAGATTTTATATTTGAAATTTTTCCTCTTTCTTGAGATAGGCCTGGATTGCAATGTATTTTCCTCTCAGGACTGCCTTCGCAGCAACCCAAAGCATTTGGATTGTTGTATTTTCATTTTCATTTGTTTCCCTATATTTTAAAACTTATTCTCTAATTGCCTGGTTGACCCATTCATTCTTTAGTAGGGTGTTCTTTAACCTCCATGCTTTTGGAGGTTTTCCAGACTTTTTCCTGTGGTTGATTTTAAGTTTCATAGCATTGTGATCTGAAAGTGTGCATGGTATAATCTCAAATCTTCTATACCTATTAAGGGCTGTTTTATGACCCAGTATGTGATCTATCTTGGAGAATGTTCTATGCGCACTCAAGAAGAAAGTATATTCTGTTGCTTTGGGATGCAGAGTTCTAAATATATCTGTCACGTCCATCTGATCCAATGTATCATTCAGGGCCCTTGTTTCTTTATTGATTCTCTGTCTAGATGACCCTTGTTTTAAGTGGAGTATTAGAGTGCCATGCAATTACCACATTCTTATCAATAAGGTAGCTTATGTTTGTGATTAATTGTTTTATATATTTGGGGGCTCCTGCATTCTGTGCATAGACATTTATAATTGTTAGCTCTTCCTGATGGATAGACCCTGTGATTATTATATAATGACCTTCTTCATCTCTTGTTACAGCCTTTAATTTAAAGCCTAGTTTGTCTAAGTATGGCTACTCCAGCTTTTTTTGACTTCCAGTAGCATGATAGATAGTTCTCCATCCCCTCACTTTCTATCTGAAGGTGTCCTCAGGTCTAAAATGAGTCTCTTGTAGACAGCAAATAAATGGGTATTTTTTTTTATCCATTCTCATACCCTATGTCTTTTGGTTGGAGCATTTAGTCCATTTACATTCATTGTTATTATAGGAAGATATGGGTTTAGAGTCATTTTGAAGTCTTTAGGTTTCATGCTTGTAGTGATGTCTCTGGTACTTTGTGGTTCTTGCAACATTTCACTCACAGAATCCCCCTTAGGATCTCTTATAGAGCTTGTTTAGTGGTGATGAATTCTTTCAGTTTTTGTTTGTTTTGGAAAAACTTTATCTCTCCTTCTATTCCGAATGGCAGGTTTGCTGGATAAAGGATTCTTGGCTGCATATTTTTTTTCTGTTCATCACATTGAAGATTTCCTGCCATTCCTTTCTGGCCTGCCAAGTTTCAGTAGATAGGTCTGCTACTACCCTTATGTGTCTACCTTTGTATATTAAGACCCATTTATCCCTAGCTGCTTTCAGAATTTTCTCTTTATTCTTGTATTTTGCCAGTTTCACTATGATATGTCATGCAAAAGATCAATTCAAGTTACGTCTGAAGGGAGTTCTCTGTGCCTCTTGGATTTCAATGCCTGTTTCCCTCCCCAGATCAGGGAAGTTCTCAGCTAGGATTTGTTCAAGTACACCTTCAGCCCCTTTCTCTCTTCTTCTTCTGGAATTCCTATGATACAGATATTGTTCTGTTTTATTGAATCACTTAGTTCTCTAATTCTCTCCTCGTACTCCTGGATTATTTTATCTCTCTTTTTCTCAGCTTCATCTTTTTCCATAATTTTATCTTCTAATTCACCTGTTCTCTCCTCTGCCTCTTAAATCCTCACTGTGGCTGCCTCCATTTTATTTTGCACCTCATTTATATAATTTTTCAATTCATCATGACTATTTTTATTCCCTTGATCTCTGTAGCAATAGATTCTCTGTTGTCCTCTATGCTTTTTTCAAGCCCAGTGATTAATTTTATGACTATTATACTAAATTCTTGTTCTGTTATATTTCTTAAATCAGTTTTCATCAATTCATTAGCTGTCTCTACTTCCTAGAATTTCTTTTGAGGAAAATTCTTCCGTTTTGTCATTTTGGCTAGTTTTCTGTCCCTTATGCATTTTAAAAGCTTGTTGTATGCTCTACACCTGTGAGCACTGCTATAATAAAGGAGTGTCATACACTGTCCAGGGCCTTGCCTTTTAGGAGGTGTTTTTTGGAGAATGTTACTTGCTCTCTGTTGTTATGGCTTTGGTTATTCTATTATCCTACTTGTAGTAATATTTTGGACCCTCCACCAGGTTTGCTTTGATTTTTTTCTTTGGAGTAGCCCTGTAAAGGAAAACAGACATACAGGAGACAAAAACACATAAACACACAAATAACACAAACAAACAAAAAAAACAAAAACAAAAAACTAAAGACTAAAAACAAAAAAGCCCAAAACACCAACTACAAGTAAAGAAGAGGGTGGAGGTGGTGCTGATGGAAGAGCACATACAAAGAGATAATTGACAGGAGCTGGTGTGGGGGTGGAGGATAAACATTGATTAGGCAGACAAACTGAAAGGCTTAATCCAGAAAGAGAGAAAGGAAAATAAAGAAGGAGGTGGGGAAAACAAAACAAAGGTAAAGTTACCCAGAGAAACTATATGGCTTGATTATTCCAGAGAGAGAGAAAGGAGTGTAAAGAAGGAGGTGTAAAACATGTATCAAGATAATGGATTAAATATGTCTGTTGAGATAGACCACTAACCAGAGTAATCAACCTAGGGGAGGGAAGAGATAAGAAGGAGAAATGGGGAGGCAGGGAGAATATATCTATAGATCCAGAATTGCCCTAGAGTTAATCCAGGCAATGCTGCATCACTTGTCAGGAGTCTCTGTCCACAGGGTCTGCGCCACTTAGGTGGATACGCAGTTACCCGGTGCAAAGGGGCATGGTTTGGCGTTGTCTTGACCCACCTCCCCTATGGGCCCTGGGAGTGATCCCTGAGGCCCCTCCTTGGTGGTGGTGGTGGGGGGGGGAGTGGTTGATTCCCCCAGTCTCTTCTTCACAAAGCTGGACCTGGTGGACTCAGTTTGACTCATCCTCACTGTGCTGTGGCCACAGACAGGGCAGTCTTTCTCTCTGTGCCAACTCCCCTGACCCTGTGCTTGGCTAGGATTCAAAGTCCCGCTATGTGTACTCTGGCACTGGGAAGCACCTCTCAGTGCAGTGATATGTGGTCCCAGCTGGCTTTGTCTGTGCCACAGCACTTCAGAGAGGACAGCCTTCTCCTATTGTGGACTGAGCCATTGCCCTTGCTGCAAGCTCCCCCCCCGCCCCGCCCCGGGGTGGTGAATGCAGGCAGCCTTTGTCTTTTCCCACAGCACTCCAGGGGGACGACTGCCTTTTCCTCCTGCAGACTGCCCTCAGCCCAGCCACTATGCCCAGGGGTGGCAGATGCAGGCAGGTTCTGTACTATTGCACAGTCCTTCAGGAAGGGAACCACTTTCTCCAACTGTGGACTGAGCCCCTGACCAACTACCACACCCAGGGCTGGCTCCCCTGCTCCCCAGGTGTGTGAACAGGGAGCCGGCCCCAGTCCGAAGAAAGCCCACAGTTAGAGATCGGATCCCTTTCAGTCTCAGTCCAAGGTCTTTCTCCTGTCCAGAATGATTACTTTCCATTAGTCTGTCTTCCAGATCATTAATTTGTCCCTCTGCTTCCTCTAGCCTGTTATTTATTCCATCCATTGTTGTTGTTGTTGTTGTTGTTTTAATTTCCAGTATTGTGTTCTTTATCTCTGATTGGTTCTATCTCCGTATTAAGGGTCTTAGTGATGTCTTCCACTCTTTTCTCAAGTCTAGTGAGTATCTTTATGATCATCACTTTAAATTCTCTATCATGCATATTACTTTTCTCTGTATTGGGACATTTTCTTCTGTCTCCTCATTTTGCCTAACTCTATATGTCTGTTTCTTTGTGTTAGGAACACCAGCTATAGCTCTTGCTCTTGAAAGTAGTGAGTGGAGTGCACACTTTTAACAAGTTTGCATTGGTCCTCCTCCATGTGGCACATTCTGCTGCTGCTGCTGAGAATGAGTTGGCCAGGCTGTTCTGCAAAGTGCTCAGGAAGTGGGGTTGTGCTGCTCACAAGCTGTGTGTGCCAGTCATATGGCCAGTGAGGAGACTAAGGCCAGCCAGGGCTGCTCTGCTAAGCTTGTGTGGGTGAGGGGTGCAGATTTAACAAAGCACATGTGTCTTCTGAGGAGATGGAGTATTGGTAATATTTGTGCTTGTCTTCTGGAAAAGGGGACCTATAGATCTGGGATTGAGGCAGGCCTAGCTGGAGAGGGCAGGGCATGGTGTAAGCAAGTTAGGTAGTGTACACCTGTGCCACGCTGGTTCTCACAGGTGGTCATCTGATTTTACTGGGTGAGGTGTAGGAAAATGACACCTGCCAGCACCTTTGTTCATGGAGAAGTCTCTCAGTGAACTCATATTAGTAACTCTCTCTCCTATATGCCTCAGGAGTTTTTCAAACTGCTGCCTCTAAGCTGTATCTTCCTGATTTGTTTTACTGTCTCTTTCAGGGCAGGACTCTGCTTCTTATTGCCCTCCAGGCTCTTCCAGAGCTGAGCCTACTGATTTTTAAAATTCTAAGCTTTAAGTCCTGCTGGTTGTAAGAACTCACAAAATTCGAAATTCAGTACCTCTGATTTTTAAAGCTAAATGCAGTGGGGATTCATCTTCCCCATGCAGGCTCCCTGGTGTGAGAGTTTGTTTCTCACCCATGTCTATGTCTGTACCTCTGTTTCTCCAGTAGCCAGACCTGCGGGGTTTAGCTCTCAACCATGTCTCTGCCCTTTCTATCCTCTTCAATGTGGCCTCTTATCTACATTTAATTGTGGAGTCTGTTCTGCCAGTCTTTGGTCCATTTTCTGGGTTATGTGCACTGATGTGAGTGTTATCTAGTTGTATCTGTGGGATGAGGTGAGTTTAGTTTCCTCCTATTCCACCATCTTCCCCAAAGCAAGCCTGCTTGCTAACTGCTCTTTATACTAATGGCAGATCCCCCCTCCCCTTTTCAAATCTGAAGAAATGAACATTAAACTGGAAAGAGTAGAACAGACATGGTGAAGAGATACTCGAATTTCAAGCAAGATCAGATGTGGGAGAGAACTTAGGTGTCATAAATTAGCATATTTCTTCAGAGTTGCAAAAATTACATAGCAGGATCCTGAAAGATCTTATAGATATAAAGTCAGAATCACAGTTTTGGGTAAGCCCTAATGAACAACAGTTATTTTATAAAACAAAATTGGAAAAGATAAGATTTTGGGAAGTCTGAAAAATCTGATAACACACTCCAAAAATGATCACACTATACCATCTCCCATTTATAAATGGACAAGTTTTAGTTAGATGACCATTTTCAATTCTTAGATAAATCTAAGCATAATTGATCATTCCTGAGGTAAGTAAGTGTTGTAGGATCAAGCTAAGGAAGATCCTAGTAGGCTCTTTAAAAAAAAACATGAGTGAGAATTGGAGAAGTGAACTGAAACCTGGAATAAAAACATTGACTGTAAGTAATTTAGTAAGAGTTTTTATATGAAAAGAAGCTATGGATGAATTGTATCTTTTTCTTCCTAAAACTGTACTTCAGAAAATAGATTTAAACTCTGAATGAGGTTGGCAGAAGGATGACTACTGCTCACCATTGGAATATGTAAATAGGTTTAAAAAAACCCTCTAATTTATATAGGATTCTAGCTTGAGTTTTACATCAGGAAAGATGTTTTCTTTTATTTACATAAGCCACATTTATGTGATCTTTCTCTGAACTTTTATTGTCTTCAGAGTTAATAGCATGCAATAATTAATTTTAAGTTTTACTTATGTCAACTATGTACAAAGATCAGGTTAGATATTACAGAAGATATATATGAAAGTTAATTGGGTTATCATCTTCTTGAGGTCATCAGGAGAAGGTTTTATTTCTTTGAAAGTTTAATTAGAGTTTATGAAGTAGAGAAAAAATTACAGCTAGAATTTATGGATTCTAAATAGAAGGCCAGGAAGTAAGCCATGGCTATACCATAGAGTTCATGATGGTAAGAGGAAAAGCTGGCACTGTAGGTTGAGGTCTGATTGTAAATAAGCCATAACATGGGGAAAAAATACCAATCATATATCTTATAAGAAATGTATGTCTAAAATATACAAAGACATCTTAGAAATCAGTTATAAAAATATAAATAATACAATTTTTAAAATAATCAAAGGATATGAATAGGTTTTTATCCAGGGAAGATATAAAAATGGCCAATAAAAATGGAAAGATGCTCACCAACATTAGTCATCAGGGAAATGCAAATCCAAATGACAACAGGATACCATTTCACATTCATCACAATGGCTATAAGAAAAGAGTCAGTTAATGGTAAATGTTGTCAAGTACCTCAAACACTGCTGGTGGGAATGTAAATTGGTGCAGTCACTTGGAAAATTATTTGACTGTGTGTCAAAAAGTTAAATATAGAGTTATCATTTGATTCAGCAATTACCCTTCTAGGTATATATCTAAGAGAAATGAAACATACTCAGATAAAAACTTGCATATGAATATTCATAGCAGCATTATTACTGATAGCCAAACAATGGAAATAACACAATATTCATCAACTGATGAATAAATAAACAAATTGTGGTAAATCCATTAAATGGAATGTTATTCAGCCATAAAAAGGAATGAAGTACTGAAATATGCTGCATATATGGGTGAACCTTGAAAACCTGATACTGATTAACAGAACCCAGCCACAAAGACCACATGTCATATGACTCGATTTATATAAAGGGTCCAGAATACACAAATATATACTTGTTGCTTAGGGCTAGTGAGGGGCAGAGAGAGTGTGAAGATATGGGTGTTGATAGCTAAAGGTTTTCTTTCATGGTAACAGCAATGTCCTAAAATTGTGGTGATGGTTATGCAACTGTGAATATATTAACAAGCATTGAACTGCACACTTTAAAAGGATAAATTCTGTGGATGTGAATTAGATCTCAGTGATGTGATTATCAAAAAAAAAAAAAAAAAAAACTCCAAAACTTTATAAACTTGAGTCTGAATTGTAATTATCGATATGAACTGGTAATGTATTTTATCTTTAAAAACTTTTCCTACCTCTGTACACTGTAAATGCCTAAAGGTAAAGACTAACCCAATAGCAAAGTTTACCCTTAGTGACAAGATTATGATCTCGTCCACTTACATTAAAAGGCACTTGTGTTTTTTTGAAAATGGCTGATTCCAGACATAGGACAATAAGAAATGTACAAAGTAAACCTGAAACATTCTCTAGTTATTGGAAAAGAAAGTGACTACCAAAGACTTCTGGATCATATCAAAAGAACTCAGCAGACAACCTGAATAAGCTCCCACTAGTGAAGATGAAATAACTTGAGCATTAGTTAAAACAAAAATTATGTGGATTGTATCATATCAAGTACGTTTAATTTCATGATATTAAAAGCAAATCATTGATGACTTTTGGTGATCTTTATTTATTTTTGAAAACTTCAAAAGAGAAAGAAGTGAGCATTTGTCCCCCATTCTTATATAACTGTATTTCAACAACCAAATAATTAATGAAAGGAAATTTCCCTTTGTGGAAGTATTCTAGCTAATAAGTGAAGAAGACATAACAAATATCAATATTTTGTCCCCCGCCCCCATGAATTAGTGTGTCTGAGTAATAAGCATTACTGGTTGATATCAAAAAAGAAAGATAATGATACATTATCCTGATTTACATCCTGATAAAAGCATGAAATATTACCCATGAAGGAAATGTTCCCAGAAAAGAAAAAAAAAAAGTAATCTGAATCTGATCAAGCATCTAGATTTACCTTCCAATTTATAGGAAATACAGGTAACAAAGGAACTCAGTAAATGACAACACTGGAATACAATTAGCATAATAGACTCTAGAAACCTCTACAGGATAAATGCCCTACTATCTTTAACAACATAAAGAAATAGAAGAAACAGAAACAAAAGGAGAAGGATTTAAAAGACATATCAGACATCTCAATATATGGACCTTATTTACATCTTGATATTTATAGAATTTATAAGACAAAATCAATGATATGTGAACAAATAACCTCTCTGGTTTTCTGATGATATTAAGGAACTATGGTTAATTTGCTATTATTATTATTAGATTTTATGATATGATAAATGAAGTATGAATATATTTCATATCATAATTTATTATGATTATATCTTTTATGTTTTCTAAAAGGAATTATTGTTAATTAGGTTTGGTTATTTTTTTTTATGTTTTCTAAAAGGAATCTCAATTTAGAGACACATGCTGATGATATATATCTATGATATGAAACCATCTGATATGTAGGATTTTCTTTAAAATAATTGAGGGAGTGGTGGGTAAGAACACAGTGAAACAAGCTTGTCATGTGTTAATAGTTTAGACCCCATGATAAGCAAGATGTAATTTGAAGAAAGGGAAATAAAGGAACAATCTTTGGCAGCTCTGCATCTTACCTCACAGAACCACATTTCTACTCTGCTGGGCAACAGGTTTAAGTCACTAAGCTCAACTCAGCCTAACCAAGGATGTATCAGAGCTAATGAATTAGTAATTCAAAGTCAGAATGTGTCAAAAGTTAAACTGTTTATGTTTATTTGTTTGATATGTTCAATTTATTCATTTCCCATGGGTGGCAAGGATTTTGCCTGTAGGTAACAGCAGGCAGTGGGTGTTTCAGCATCAGTGAAATTCTATTTTAAAAATTAACTGGAAATGGGAAGGGCTGACTTCATTAAAAACAAAGGAAAAGAGAATGGAGAGCACAGATTTAATGAAATGTGGAAGAGCAGAAAAAGGGAAAAAAAGAAAAAAGAAATCTCCATTTTTTATTGTAGAAGAATGTAAGCTAAGAAATAGGCCACAGTTTTCATGGGTATGAAAAAAGCCTATATGTTTAGAAAATGAGTAAGCTTACTTGATATTTAATTAGCCCTTTTCATAGGAGGATAATTTATAAAGATTGATGTTGATTTATTTCCGCAAGTCCAGGAGACATATTGGTTTTTAGTATTCTGATATTTTAATATACTGAATTATTTTTAAGTAACTAAATGCTTATACTTACATTGATGTAACTGAAAAATCATTTGACGTTTTGAAAAACCTGAATTCTTAACAATTTACGTGTTATACCATAGATGATGATTTTCAAACCAACAAAATATATTCAAAGTTTTCTGAACATATTCCTCCCTTGTTTAAAACCGTTCCAACTTATAGTCCAACTGTTATGACTTCCATTTCCTGGGCTGCTAATGAGTTTGATAATCTTTTGTCATGTGTATTTCACCAGAATTACTTTGGGCTTCTATCTGCTATATTTGTGAGGCAGGCAGAATTCTAAAATGATCTCCAAGATTCCCACACCCTGGAGTTCATGCTTTGTATAATCCCTTTGAGTGTGGGTGGGAATTATGAATGTGATTGGGCAATCACTCCCTTTTTTAGGTTACACAATAGGACAAAGGTGATGGTCATTATCATGATTACCTTATGTTACATATATTTCTGCCATAGTAGACTGGAGGGAGATGTTCCTGCTGGCTTTGAAGAATCAAGATGCCATACTGTGACATGGCCATAAGATATATTGCCAGATGGCCTTGTGATATATTGCCACATGGCTATAACTTGAGGGCAGCCTTTAGGAGCTAAGAGCGATCACTGACCAACAACAGCAAGAAAATATGGACCTGTACTATAACTATAAGGAACTGAATTCTGCCTACAGTGTGAATAATCTTGGGTGAAGACTCTAAGATCCAGATGAGAACAAAGCCCTGGCCAACACCTTGATTTCTGTCTAGTGAGACCCTGAGCAAGTCATGTCTGGACTTCTAAAGAATTCTGAAATAATAAATCAGTGTTATTTTAAACCACTGAATTTGTGCTAATGTTAAACAGCAATGAAAATGAGTATAGTTTATGTTTCCTTAGAATGAGGGAAGTGGTGTGGATGGTGGAACATTATGGAACATAGGTGTGGTTAGTGGGTTATGTGGAGTATAAGAAGAAAAGAGGAAGGGGGTTCTCAGACCTAATTCCCAGCTGTTCCCTGGGACCAACTACCTGTGTTTGCTCATAGCTAGATTCCTTCCACTTTACTCCTCTGATTTTTTTTTCCTTAAGGAAAAACCCATGTGAACCTGACTAATTCGTACTTTAAATAGTTTAACCAGATCCCTATTTAATTAGTCTCCCTGTCATACTGGACTCTGGTTCTTATTCAAGTAGGAATGACATCTGAAGGTTTTGCTTTTAAATAAAAAGTGACACTTTTATGCAATTGATATTTACCTAATTGGTTGAATAATCTTGTGTGTTGAACACTTTGTATGTATCTGCTTTTTTCCACCTTAGCACATATATGCATATCATAATACAAGATTTGGATATCATGTTAGAGGAAATAAATAAAAGCCTAGTATTGCTATTTTTTTTTGTTTCAATATTGTGATCACTAGAGACATTTACTAATACATCTTCTTACCACTAGAGAACAAAAGAGCTTATTTTCTTTCTATTCATTAATTTAACAAACAATTATTTAGTACTTATTACCCCATGGTAGACGCAACATAGGAGCATAAAAATGAATAAGAACATAGTATCTGCCTAGGACAGCAACTGGTAAGAAGGCAACTGCTTTTACCCTTAAATTCACTGACCTTAAATTCACTGCATATCATTTTGAGCTCTGGCATGTCCTCTGACTTCTCTGGGCTTCACTTCTAAAGTGTAGATGATCCCAAAGTGTCTGTCTTAAATGTGATAGTGATGGGTCAAGTTGGCAGGCAGATCAGCAGGAGACCTGGGCTGGAATTAAGATGCAGCACTAATAGAACTTCATGGAGAAGTAGAATTGAAACTATAATATTGAATTTTACTAATATTTGATGAAATTTGAGTAAAACAAAATTTTTTGAATGCTTATTACACTGTCAGAAAAAGAAAAAATTGATTATATCCAAGGTTAGAGAATATGTTGGCGAAAAAACACTCTCAAATACAATGGATAGGTGGATGATTTGACACTGCGTCATTTCTTTGAATCAGCAATTCCACTTCTAGGAATTCATTCTATAAAAATAACAAGTACTCAGATACATTCAAGGATATTTATTGCAGTGTTGACTATAATAGCTTTACGCTGGAAACAATGTCCATCAGCAAGAAACTGGCTAAATATGGGACACTAATTTAGTAGAATATCATACTGTTAGAAGAAAGAATTAGGCATTGCAATATGTATTGACATAGAAAGATGTCTATAAACAATATACTGTTTATTGAAATAAAATCAAGTTAAAAATCTATGATTCCATTTACCTAAAAGAAAATTATATATGTATACAATATATAATATAGTATACAAAACTATGTACTATATATACATATACAACGTATGATATATACACATATACAATAACATATATATATTTATATACAATTGGGTATATTTTATATACAGAAGGATTCATATGAAACTGTTAATAGTATGCAACTTCAAGAAGTAGAATAGGATTAGGAGGGCAGACTTCCATTTTTGTATATGTACAGTTTGAAAAATTTCCGAGAAGTATATACTATTTTACTACAATAAACCCTTTATACAATTTTTAATATGTACAAAAAATATAAATAGGAAACTGCACTTGGTTACAGGGGGTATCAGACCAGAGTGTAGATGCTGGGTATAAACATCAGTGAAAATATAGAGCTCAGAGTAAGGGATAGGGTACTAGGATGATATTAGCATAAACCATATGACCATCGTAAAGAGCAACATTTATGTTTAAGGAGTATGAATTGTGTTCAGAGGAGTGACTGGACAGGAAAAAAAGATTCAGCAAGCTAATGGGAATGGGAGAAATAAGTCCACATTGAACTATTCCTAAGACTCAAGGGCAGACACCTGAGGATAAAAGTTTTCCTTGTGGAGTTTGATGTTTTATTGAAGTCACACCTAAGGATATTTATTATCACCTATTACTATAGGTACTCTTGATCTCAACTTCTGCCTCAGGAAACAAAGGTGGCTGCAGAGACCAGTGAATCTCAGCCCCTGACAGAAACGATTGCAAAGCAAACTTAGTCATGAAATTTTAAAAGATGGACACTGTGGGGTATGTTTGTGGGAAAGCAAGTGGCACTTTGTGTGTGGCTAGACTGGAGAGTGAAATGGAACCAATTTATACCTATTCCCAGTTGCTTACATTTATTGGAAAGGTTATTGGACCCAGAGTCAGAAGATCTTGCTGGGCTTATATCCTTGTGCTGTTAATTATAGTTCTATGGCCTTGGGGCACCTGGGTGGCTCAGTTAGAGGAGTATGTGACACTTGATCTTGGGAGTCATGAGTTCAAGCCCCCCATTGGGTGTAGAGATTACTTACATAAATAAAAATTAAAAACAAACAATGATCTATGGCTTCAGGTAAAATATGCAATTTCTCTGAGCTCAGAGTCCTCGTTACTAAAATAGGACTTTTAATAGTACCTTTTTTTTTATTAAATAAGTTATTATAGTGAAGTGTTTGGCATTATGCCTTGCATGTTGTAAATCTCACAAAATGGTGACTAATATTAATCTCTGAACATCTACCATGTAACAAGTACTATGAAAACACTTTTATATTATTTTTTTGCTTAACCCTTACAAAATCTTAAGGTTAATGTGATATATTCGACACTTTACAGGTGAGGAGACTGAGGCTAATTAAACTTAAGTAACTTGCTTGAATTTAGTAAATGGTTGAGTGGAAAGTCAAGTATAGGCTTCTAAGTTATTATAGCACAGTCTTTGTTCCTTCCTTCTTTTATGTGAGAAAGCAGTGTCCCAAATTACTTTAAATCACAGAGTATTATCAGTGAGAGGTAAGGAACAGAGGAAGCAATAAAGGTGAATTATGTATTCTTAAAATATGGTAATCTGGGTTGAGCTGCTTAATTAAAACATAATCATAATCTCCCTTCAAAGGTGGAAAAAAAAAGACATGGTCTTTCATCAGTACTTATCAATATTTTTTATAGGTCATGGGGAGTCTTTGATTTTGTTTTAATAACAAAAAACGTCTCTAAAAATCTGTTTTACACATGTGTCCATCTTCTTTTAACTAAAGAATATTGTAGAATCTGCAAATTTTACACTCTTTGCTTTTTCTTGAGAGTGAGAGGAAGGGAGAAGCTGTTTCAAATATATTTCTTCACTTTGGTGGAAAATGAGTTTTTGAATTGTGCCAAATACAATAGTTATGATCAAACTATGCTTGCATAGAAGGAATTTTTATTTCCCTTAGAAAAAAGATCTTGAGAAAGCAAAAGGTTCCTATTTCACCCTAACTATAAATCTCTTCCCACAGAGATTTGTTCTCACTTAAGGTCCCCTTTTAGAAAATGACACCACATTTTATTGGTGGGAACAGTGGGAACCACTGTTGCCTTTTTGAACATCTGTCATTCAAATCTACCCATTAGCTGGGGGAAAAGTGGATGCTGAAGAGAATCACGAGCTATCGGAGAATGAAGAAATGAATTTGTCTCTCTTGGGAAAGTTATGGAGGAATCACAATTAGTCTTGGAAATGATGGTACTCTTATCTTCTCTATGGTAGGGACATTTGAGTCTTGGAAAAGATGTCATATTCCTGGGAAGAATAGTTTATTCCCAGACTGTGTTTTCCTTAGAATATAGGCAAAGACATTTGGGAAAAAAAACTGAACTACAGCAGGATGTTTTGCTGGGGTTTGCCAACAATCAGGATCACTGCAACACTGCCATAGCCTTTTTTGTGCCTCCCAGACACAGATGATTCTCATCCCATTGCCACCACCAGATGAAATTATGGGCACTTGAGTGGTTGTGTTAAGATTACCATGATAACTGAATCTATAAATAAAAACCAGATGGAGAGTTTACCATGCCAAGAAGACAACTAATATCTGAAGGACTCAACTTGGCTATTTCAAATACACTATTTTGATTCATTTACTAAACATCTGTTTTATACTAGTAGTTGAAGCTTCAAAGATGAATAAGACATGGGCCTTTGTCTTAGGAGCACAAAACCAAGTTAGAGAAAGATATTTATTTGAATGATAACTTTCAATAAGTGTCATAATGGGGTTTGTATAAACATCAGGGATACATAGATAAAAGAAAAATAAAATCTTTTGGGGATCAATTTGAAATTAAGTTGTAGACAAAACTACAGAGATATGGTTGTCAAGACTGTGAAGGATCTGCAGTTTTATTCTACTGGCAACCAGACAAGTTAGCCTGCTACAGTTTCATGGATGCAAGCAGAAAGTACAGGACTCATGGGTCAGAGACAAAAAAAAAAAACAAAACTTTACTATTAATAGCTGTACAAACAACATGTACTTCATGTTGATATTCGTTCCTCTTTTCATCCAAGTCTCACAGGGATGATGCAGAAGGGCCAGAGAAATGCAGTGCATGCAATGGGATTGTGTCACAGTTGAAGAACTCCAAGATTAGGAAACCCAAATCTTTTATAACGAGGCTGTGAGTAGACTCATCCAACATTTGTCTGAGGGAGAGAGATTATCTGTATTCTAGTGGACAGTAGGCAATCCTGCTCTCTTCTCTAGAAAAGGAAACTAACCCTATCTTCCAAGGTTCTTTGCTATATAGATACTATTACAAAGATAATCTAAAAAAAAAAAAAAAAAAAAAAGCTGTCAGTGCGTCTGCTTGTAAGGTGTGCAGAAATATGAGAGTTCCACGGAGAATCATCTCCCAACAACATCCACCCCTGGTTTCCACACTATCTTGGGTTTTGGTGAATTTTCCAATGTGTAAAGACACTTTGATTAATCTGATTAATCCGAGAAAAGCTATTTCTTGACTGATGCTTCTTCTGCTCCTGAAGTAAAACCATAGCTTTACAGAGGATATTAGGAAAGAGCAAGGCCATGCACCAACCTGCCAGGACACAGTGGAAGTGAGTCATGCCCATAAAGACATTTGGAGGACTCCAGTGTGGAAGAGAAAACCATAGAGTAGTGTAGTGTTTGGGTCATTGCTCTGGGTGTATCCATAGTATGTAGACGGGCAGGTTTGATGGTTTATTTCACTTGTTTGAGGATTAGGATTGCATATCCACTGCACTTCCTTTTGTTTGGGAGTTTTTCAAATGATAAATGGCCAGATGTCAAACTTTCTGTCACTTATTGGCCAACACCATTCCTCTTTCTTCAGTGAGATGACACGGCTGCTGTTGCTGTTTCCCTGATAGGTGTTTTGCCAGCCATGGGTAAGGTTATATGACAGTGTGGTGAGTTAAAGCTAACAACTCCTTCCAGTTCTGAATGCTAGCTGCCTAGCAGATGTCATTCCCAAGCAGAAAGTGATGAGCTGTCTAGTAAAAAAATCACCAGGTTTTGAATTCTCCCTCATGTTAAATGACTAAAAAAAAAAAAAAAAAAAAAAAAAGTCCCAGATATCCAAAATTCTTCAGCTCTTTAAATACTTTGACATTTTAAAAACACTCTTAATTACAAAGCTTTCCTGACTTCTTTGCTCCAGCATACTCTCCCTCATCCTTCCTTTTCTTTTTTTCTGTTTTCCCAATCCTTCGGATGTTCATTAGAAATTTCAGAAACTGGCTGACACCCTCTGAAATAAAAAGCCACTATGCCTGTCTTCACATTCCAAGTGGCAAGCAGCCCAAGATTCTCTTTGCAGGTACCACATATCTCTCTGCTTTTGTGCATGGTGGCAAACATTTGAAATATGGTGAAGAAAAAAGATTACAGATATTAAATTGCACTTATGAAACAAAACTACAATAAAAACAACTTCCCAATCTTTCAAATGTCATGCAACTCAGCTATAGCTTTCAACTCAGCGTCCACAGCCAGTTCTTCCTTGATTGCAATTCCTCTTGGTTTGGCCAAATAACACCTTTCTATTGAGAAACTAGTTAATTATAATGACATTACCCCACTTTGCCCCCCAATTAAACACAAAAAATGGGTGAAAGGAGTTGCTGGGGACAAGCTGTAGTGAAATAAATGGCTCTCTGTCCCTGGTAGGTGGGTCACAAGCTATACATTTTTGGCCTTTTGTGAAGATTCACAACTTTTATGAACTCATATACCTATCATTACTATAACTGCTTTCACATGAAAATAAAATGAAATTTTTTTTCACACTCTGTCCAATATTATAGCCATTTATGTGTTTAAAGTGATGAGAAAGCAGTGTGTAATAGTAGTCCCTTGTTACAGTGGCTATCTGCACAGGCCCAAGTCAGGTGTGCTGTGGTTTCAATTCCAGTTGTAGTCAATAACTTCATGTGATCTTGGACGGACGGCTTTACTTCCCCAAGCCTCAGACACATCATATATAATGTGGAAATAAAAATGTCTACATCATTATATAGTTGTGAGGATTTAGTGAAATAAATCGTGTGTAGTACTAGAGAAGAGACTGCTAGTTGTCCATCAAAAATCTGTTCTCCTTTTCCTCTTGGGCCAAATAGTTGTGACTAAGTGTGGCCATAAGACTAAATTCTTTCCAATGGAATGTGAACAGAAATAATAGGTGCCACTCCTGGACCTAGGCCCTACAGCATCATGCCTGTTGTCTCCATGTTCTCTTTCTTCTTTCTTCTGGGTAAAACTAGGACATAGTGCTGCCTTTGTGTTTTGTTCATGACCTAGATGCTAGCCATTGGGAAGATGATGGCAGATGTGTCTCTTTAGCTTTGAGTCCTTTTGATTATTGGAGCAGAGGTCAGCTACCCACCTTGATATCTTATTTAAATATCCTCATAAAAGTACTATAAGCTTTACACTAGCTAGGTATGCAGTATGAGATCTGGTTAGTGATAGGCATTCAAAATTCATAGGTATTGTGTCAACTTTTTCTCAGACTATTGTTTCTATAAAGGAAGTATTCATGTTTTAATGTTCTCTGCATCTTCTGAAACATTTCACACAGGACCTTATGCACAGCAAATTTGTTACAATTCTTTATTAGATAAATGCAGTTCCTGAGATTAAATCACAATTCATAACATTCAAAGTTCTTGTCATTCATTGTTTTCTTTTTCCCTTCATATGTGAACTTTGTGGTTCCCCTTCCTTAACTACAGGCTATTTGGAGGCTAGAATTAATAATTTTTTATGGTTCTGTTTTTGTAAACATAAGGTTGTGCTCAGCAGTGGAATATGCCATGATCTGCTGTGATAAATTCTTCTTTAAAATCCAATAAACCTTTAAGGAAACTAGGAAATACTTTCTCTAGATGAACTACTTATATTATAGGTAACAATGACTATGGTTTTCTGGAGAAATTAAGCAGGTAGTAAAAATGCTCAGGAAAGTTGCCATGAATTTAAAAATAATCACTTGTAATTTAGAGTTCATCATCCTCGAGCATTATTTCATGAGATAAGTTTAGGTCATTATTAAGAATGTACTTCTTCTTGCATTAGAAACTAGATAAAAAGGGATGGTGGTTTATGACTGCTATATACTTGATGAGATATTAAAATTTCAAGCTGCAGCAGGAGTTTAAGAGGAATTTCTGAGAGAAACATATCCTTTCTAGGTATTTCTACGGTGTGGATTCTGGTCTTGATTATAAACTGGCATAAAATGTTACCATTTTTATAACCACTTTATGTGCCTATATGTGCTTAGGATATAATTAACATGGATGGTCTTGGAGAAATGGTAGTTAATTGATGTTTAAACTTCAAATCACATAGACCATGGATAACCCAGTAGCGGGGAACTAGTTGGTTTCTATTTTCCTTAGGTGGATGTCATCCTCCTGGCTGTTTGTCTTAGTAAAATTTACTTTAGGAGCCAATTGAATTTTAATTCCAACTTTGACACTTTCTAATATGTGTCCTTGGTAAAGTTACTTAGTTGTTTTTTGAAGCTTAGCTTTCTAAAACTTCAAAATGGAGACAATAGTTAATTACCCCTTCACATTATTGTGAAGCTAAATGAGATAATGTATATAAACCTTATAACTGTTTTCCCTATTCTCTATCCATGTGATTGAATGGGGCTGATCCCACCCTCAGCTTCAGGGTAGGATCATGTTCTAGCACTAAGCCAATCAGTATATCCCATCCTCCAGGACACAATAATTACTCCAGGTATTGCTATTTGGTCTGACTAAGGTCAATGGAAGTCATGACTAGGAGTTTGACTGGAGTTATTGGGAAGGTAGAAGCTCTCAACCATTGCAGTTGCTAAGAGGAAGATGTATATCCAGAGTTAACACAAAAACATATGCTCTTACAAAATGGAACCAAAATAGAGAACTTCAGAGCCAAAAGATAGGCAGAAAGTGATTCTTAATGACATTGATTAAATTCTTAGACCCAGCCATAACTAAGCATCTTTCTATGGACTCTTCAGGCAAAAACCAAACAAACAAAACAAAAACAAAACAAAATAACAACAACAACAACAAAACAAAAAACTATAGCTCTTCCCACTTGTCCCCACTACTTGAACAAGTTTTCTTGTTTTTGAAAAAAAAATCAGTTTTGTATGATTTAAAATGAGCCCTAATTAATAAGCTATTTCATGAGATTTTTATAAAACATTTAATAAATCAATATATAAAAAACTACTGTGTAAGTCTGGGTCACCTGAGAAGCAGACACTAAAATGGTGTTCGATATGCAAGAGCTTTCTTAGAGGAATGGCTGTGAGGGAAGACAAAGAGTGAAGGGAAACTGGAGAGCCAGTGGGCTGTTGTGCAGATCTGACCCTTGCGAAGGAGAGAGGGAAGGAAAGAGGATCGTGTGGAAGAGTCTTAGATTGCAACACAGTTTTAAGAAAGTCTTTGATCCAAAGTCACCTATCAGAGGAGCTCCCCATCTCCCAAGAATGGACCTACATTGATGTCCAGCCATGATCAGTTACTGGTTAGGAGCAGCACAGCCTCCAGAGAAGGCAGGGATGGATTTCAGTGTGTGGAAGTTGAGGCCTAGATCAATCATCCTTCTCATACATGGAGATCTGAAAGACACATTTTCATGACCGTGACAAAGCTTAGTGTTGTATCTAGGATTAGTAGGACTTCAATAAAAGCCTATGACTCTGATGCCTAGCTATTCTCCTGAAAGAAAAACAAACATTCTCAAAACCCTGCATACTTCTTCTATTCTTTGTTCTAATTATGGGTACATCCTGGATATTTCAATAGTCACATGTTCAAATACTGCATACTAATAAAGCAATATCAGGAGGGAGCAAGGTGTTCAGCTAATCATTTACTGCAAATACCACTCAGGAGGTGCTTTTAATGCATAACTGCCAGACATCCTGATTTTGTCAATATTACACTTGGACTAAAGTCAGCATAAGTTAGCTGAGATCATAGGCTACTCCATTTCTCTCTTATTCTAATGGAGTGTAATTTCCACACACCCTAACCCCAATTTACTTCCTATTACTCTGGAGTTAATAGTTGTACATCAAGTCGAATGACTTTGAGGGCTAGAAAATACAGTTACAAGTTCTTGGAAATCCACATGCAGCAAGATCCATCCAGGCCATTTTCTATCATTATTTCTCTCCACTGATTAAAGAGTTGAAGATTAGTCACAGCCAGGTGAATTATGACTATTTGAAGTTTTGCAAGTACTCCATCAAATTCTGAGAGTACCCAAACTGCTAAACATGTAAATGTATTAATATGTAAGGGATGGCTTTCCTCTGTGCCTATTCCCCAGTGGTGAGAGCCTTTCTCATTGCACATCTTTGGTTCTCAGTTCTTAGAGCCTTCATTTTGAAGCCCCACTTTAAAAACTCTGGATAGTTGTATCAGTTTGCAAGTGAGGCAATCCAATCCAATTACCTTTCCTTGGCTCTCTTTATAATCTTCTTACTCATTTTTTATAATTTCTAAAAGACCCATTCAGTCTCACTTTGTCATTATTCAGATGCTCCAATCATGTTACAAATGATTTGGCTCCGGCTGTGGTGGATGCTAAGAGCTCTTGCACAGTGAAGTGGAATAAACCAGAATTAAGGCTAAAATGATGTGAGTAACATCTGAATACAGCCCTAGAGGAGAAGGGCTTGGGCATCCTGGGCCAGGACACTGGTTAGCACTGATAATTGTATTCCAAAGAAAAGGGACTAAAGCTGGATTCCAACATGAAACAGTACTTGGCTGAGAAAGCCAGAGAGACCAGTCAAATCTGAGCCCATCAGGTTCTGGCAAGC